>NC_141689.1:937644241-938341741 GCF_964263255.1 Lissotriton vulgaris | reverse complement strand
GAAGCAGGCTAAGGATGCTTGAATTTGAATTCATTGTTGTCATTCTTTTGTTGAAGCCATTGGTCAAGCTCAGAATGGGTTGGATTTCCTAGTGACTTAGGTCACTTTGCAGCTATGGTAGATGTGCTGCCATCCTCCGTTCTTTAATGTAAGTGTAGCAAAACATACCAGCGAAGTATACATTCCAGATATATTGTGATTCCCAATGTACTGCCTGTGATGTAAAGGTAACACACCTTTGTGTGCTGTATGCTGTACTTTATTGTGATGCCCTATGGTACACTTGTTAAACATGTGTAGGATGGTGTGGTGTTACATCATATGGAGTGGTTAGGTGTATAGTATGCTGCTTTATAGTGTGATTTAAGACAGTGTGGTCTGGTGTAGTGAGGGTTTGGATTATCTACTGTACCGTGTTCTGTGAAATATGTTATTCTGTAGCATGGTGTGAAACGGTGAGATGTATAGCATAGCTTGGAATAAGGGATTTGATGGTGAGATGTGGTGTTATACAGTTGGTGCTTTTGTTCAAAGTCTGATGTGGTATATGTGGTTTTGTTTAGAGGCAGTAGTGAAATGTGGTGTATTATGTTGTGATGTGGCATTGAATTGTGTAAAGTATAGTTTGGAATGGAATGGCCTGTGGTGTATGGCATATTGTAATGCGTGTTTTTAAGTCTTTAGCTGTGATTACATTGGGGTGAAATGTGGAAACGTGTTGTGTGATCTAACATTGGATTGTGTAGCTGGAGCTGAGTGGTTTTAAAGGTTGTGCTACGGTGTAGTCATAAGATTTATAATCTTGCTGTGTGTTAAGTCTTGGTGTGCCAGTATTAGTGACTCATAAGTTACAGTACTGCTCTCTGGTGAGACAGCAGAAAGCCCTAGCCATATGAATATGCCTTTCAGCTAGGGATGCACAACACTCCGCCCTCCTAAACGTCGACAGGAAGTTGTGTGAGAGAGTTAGAACATCAAGGGCCATTTAGCATATATCATTCTGTATTGTTGGTGCTGGCGAGAGCTAGAGAACTTGGTTACTGAGGTATGCACAACAGTTGCACCTCAAACACGTTTGTGTCTTGGCTCTCAAGAAGGTGTCGGAGGGCAGCAGAAGGCACAATGTAATATCTTAAATGCTCAATGGCTGCCAGAATATCCCCCTGCACAAAAATGCCACTTCTCTTCCTTGGGAAGAGTTCAAAAGTCATGCAGTGAGATCAAGAATGACACTGCAAATAAGAGGACTCTTTACTGTCTATGGCTAGATGGTTCCAGTCTCGGAGATTTTCATTTATTAGTAACACCTTATGCTTATCTTTTGTTGCCTAAGACATACTAGGAAACCTATTTCAGACTGCGAGCAAACTAAAACGGTATAATCTACATTGGGATGTGTCAGCAGCAGAGATAAGGGGGTTCCTATTAAACACATTTCTGGTACTCGCTTTCGAAATATGAAAGAGCAAAATAGAGTGCAGGGCCGTTTAAGGATCGAAATATGAGAGTTTTAGGATGCACCCCAGGTGCTGAAGCATGCATAATAATGAAAAGAACTGCCCCCACGCGATACACAGTTGTGAGCTAAAGTGAATAAGGCACTCTGATATCGCCTACCTGTTTCCTTTTTTCAGAACTATACTTGAGCGATGATGAGCTGAAGAAACTACATGACTTTGAGGAGCAATGTGTGGAGAAATACTTCCATGAGAAGAATGAAAGCCTCAATTCCAGTGACAGTGAAAGGATTCGTATTACAACTGAGAGGTACAATTGTCTTTTTCAGGGCCGGCTCTAGGGTAGTGGCGGCATCCAAATTATGGAACCAGGTTCCCTCTCAGATTAAGGAACACACCTCGTTGTTTTCCTTTCGAAAACATCTTAAAACCTGGCTCTTTAACCAGTAACATTCTGTAACCCTCGCAATCTGAAATATGCTAACATTAGCGCCGAGACGCCGTAAGGTATTTGCGCGCTTTAGAAATTTTATAAATAAATAAATAAATAAATAAATAAATACCTTAATTGGTTGATTTCCACACATTGTATGGTTTGTGTTGTATCCTTCAAACATATTTAAACCTTAACCAGTGTATTTTTCAGTCAATTGCAAGGATTTAAATTAATATACCAGTCCTCTATAGTTTAGTTAAGCAAACTACAACATGGGAGGAGGTGATGGTGTCTGAAGCAAGAGTGCATTGTAGATTCATGAGAATATGGTATCATGCAAAGCACAGAAGGTGCAAGTCACCTAGACCTTTGTGATAAGTGATTTTTATATGTTTATTTCCTGAAGAGTAAGGGTAAAGTAGAGATAATCTATATGATGATCTTCAGAAATAGACAGAGAAATCGCACTCGCTGAGCGACGCGCAGAGCGACGTTTATCTGTCGAACTTCTGAAACTCAAATGTTTATCTTCAGGCCCAATACAAGTACCCAATTCACCACATAACAGTAATCAAATAGAAAATGAGGAGCATGAGCTATCCAGCAATGACAGTATTCCATTAATCCTCCGAGATACAACTCCTACTACTGATATAAATGATAAATTAAACACAAATGACTTACCTTCTCCATCTAACTCATTATTAGAGATAGAAGAATCACCAGAGATGCCCTCCCCGACAGTAGAGACTGCCCAAAAAGAGAATAATCGTGGTAAAAATCGCATTCGAAATCAAGGTCCACCACCAAATAAAAGAAGGAAGAGGGGTGGGGATAGACATCCCGGCAAAACCCCAAAAATACAAATACCATCAATAGATTTAACTAAGAAGCAAGTCATGAGGGATACACCACCTGCCCTATAACAAGTTTATTAACGATGGACTCGTCTCTAAAAGGTCTAATGGAGGCCATGGAACATCTTTTAAAATCCCTACTCCTTCCTGTAATAGAGAGAATTAAGAGGCTGGGAGATCAAATGACCCGCTTACTGGAAGTCTCTCACTTACTTGAAAAGACCCCTGAGCAACCAACTTCCCAGAAAAATCAAACCGCACCTAAGTGTCCCACTATGGCACCAGTTAAGCCCCAAGGGGAGTATCCTCCACAAAAACCAGGGCCTGCCCAGACCGCTTCTGTTAGTTCGGAGCTGCCTCGACTCTTACCCAAAAAGAAAACTCAAATAGGATCTTCAAATATCACTAAAAATACACTACCGGGGGGCGTGGCTAGCAGCCGAGCATGGCGGCAGCCTTTAAGGCGAGCTCTGAGAGTGAAGCGGCCTCTCGAGCAATCCGGACACTTATCCGATGTAATTTCAGGTCTCTAAAGGAGGGACCCGAGGCCTGGGACCGGGCGCTACACGCGGAGGAAACTTCGGTGCAAATCCGAAAACGAACACAGAAACGGCAATCGAGTGCGCCAGTGGCCTGTGGACAGATCGGAGTCCAGGGACTCGGGTGATGTGAAGAGCCGGCCGGAAGTGACACCAGTCTGGGGAAGAATCGCCGGAAACACCCGGTGACCGAGAAAAGACGGTCACGGTGCCGGACAAACAGTGGAAAGCGACAGCAGAGGTGCGTGCAAGCTGTGGACCCCCTCCAGGCAAGGCGGACAGGCGGCGGCGCAGCCTCGGGGCCCCAAAGCCGTGCAGCAGACAAAGAAACGTGGACAACGGGGCTGAGGAGAGAGGCGCTGGCGCCGTTGACAGAGTGGGCTGCTGAGGTGGAGTGAAGCTCCGGACTATATTTGTGGAGCAGCGACGCGGGAGGAGGCAGCAGTGTGAGATCAGTGACCGCGTTTGCGGTAAGAAGACCTGGGCGGAATTCCTCCCCCGCCCCGCCTCCATGAATGCTGCGGACGCCGCTGGCGCCATCGTGTAACTCCTGTAGCTCGCTATACGGCCAGAGACACTGGTGGGGCTGTATAGCGTACAGGAGGGCCGGCTGCTCCACCTGAGACGCAGTGGTAAAACAGGAAAGTCGACACAGAAGGGGGCACAGAGGCACTAGGGTACGTGGTCACGCGACGGACCAACAAAACGGCAAACAAACGAAAGTAAAACCGGATGGGGAGCTATTAATTGACACGGCAGACCACAACCACATTAGAGAAGGTGACGAAGAGGACCGGCGCTGAGTGCGGCACGGATCGGAGGGGGAGCCTCAAATACTGCTCGAATAGGACCAGCCACTCAACTAAGGGTGTGGTGCTAGCTGCTCGGCTGAGGAAGTGGGTGAAACGCGGGTTGAGCTACCACCTACTGCGACAAGACATACCCAGGTTCTGGGGAAAGAGGAGCGACACTTGAAGGCGGCAGTCCAGGGGGCTCCAGGACCCCGCTCCGATCTGGGCCTAGAGTCAATTGTCCTACCACGGTGTAAGGGAAGATAGACTCGAGAATATCATGGCTGGTAAGGGACCCAAAGGCGGCACGACACAGACTCGCATTGAAAGGTATGCCTGCGACAAGAGTGCCTCTCCCCCCGCAGATGGAAAAGGGCAAGCTGCGAAAGCGACTGATGTTGGTGGAGGGAAGAAAGCGACGCTGGATGATGTGATGCGGGCACTAGCACAGGTACAAACCACGGTGGGCTCTATCTCTACCTAGATAACACTTATCAGAGCGGACCTCCACAAGATGTCTGAGAAGGTGGGGTCATTGGAACTAGTCACAAAATCGCTGGTGGAAGATGTGTCAGAAATGCAGACGGAGATGGAGAAAATGGCGGTCGAAAATAAAATGCTGAAGGAAAAACTGGACGACTAGGAAGGGCGCTCTAGGAGGAACAACATAAGAATTCCTAGGGTTCCGGAATCTGAGGGCACTAGAGCAACTGACCTCTTTGTGGAAGATCTAATTAAATCAAAGCTCCAGCCTAAGGGCCTGTCGACCTTCTTCTCAGTGGAGACGGCACATAGAGTGCCGGGGGGGCGCCCGAAGCCAGGAGCAACCCGAGACCCATACTGGCGAGACTTTTTAACTTTCGCGACAGGGACGCCATTCTACAAGCGGCGAGGGTGTCCCCCCATTGAAGATCCAAAACTCCACTTTAGCCTTTTTTCCAGACTATACGGCGGAAGTGGCCCGCCGTCGGAGGACGTTTTTGGAGATAAAAAAGGAATTGCGGACGAGAGAGATTCCATACTCTATGCTATTCCCAGCCAAACTACGAGTAGTGGCGGACAACAAGACATGGTTTTTTGATAATCCGGATGTGGCTCGGGACTGGCTGGAGGGTTGGAGGCCGGCGCCAAAGCCCCGCCGCTCGAGTAGGAGACCAGGAGATCGGCATACAGGCAAACACACAAACTCCCAGCAGTCAGAACTTGAAGAAGAAAGGCGCTCCCTTACGAGAGACAGCGTCACTGGTGACTTACTTACAGAGGAGCAATTGTCTGGTGGACACAGAACACCTCTTCAGGGTGGAACTTGCCGCGTGGGCTGCCATGGACACGGGACTAAGGGCCTCCATGGAGGGTATGAGGGGTCGCTGACTCTGGGATGTCCTTCGCCCCCAACGAGCAAGTATATTGTGTGTGTGTGTGTGGGATGGGGTAGGCACTCTGCTAAGTTGGGGTGGCGGGCAGTTCTGAGTCCGTATAGCACGGGAGCAGGGAGGGGGGAGTTCGGGGGAGAGTTTTTCTGGGGTTGTTTGGTTTTTTGACTCAAGAACACATTGCACGAGATGTATTGTATGTATTTTGAGGGATCACTGAAATATTATCGACGGTCACATTATCGACTTACCAAAATATCGTAGAAAAATTATCGACGACAAAAATATCGACTTTCTATACTTATTACACAAACTACAAAAATATCGAGTAAAAAATATCGAGTACTAACTATATCGAATACATAAATATCGCTTAAATAAATATCGACTACAAATATATCGTTGGACATGAAATTAGCCCTAACACTACAAAAATATCGACTACAAAAATATAGACTACCAAAATATCGAAAAAAAATAAATATCGAGTTCATGTTTGTACACTTTTATTTGTAAAATACCATCTTTATCATCAATAAAAGTCATTTCTCAATAAAAAATACATTTCACAAATAATACCTGTTACTTACATAAAATTACTATTAATCCACATTTGCTATACATTCTATTACATGCTTTTTATCTTATTCTACATATTCTTTGCATTTAACTAACATTTTCATTACTTATTTTCACATATAAATATATTTCATTTAAACACGAACCTGCTTTAATGCGGGAATAACCACATACCACCATTCTCACATCAACAAACACTCCAATTAACTAAAAAAAATTCAAACTAGCCTATACTATGCTTCCTTACATCCTACAACCAATCAAATCAAAGCACACATAACACATATACTATAAAAGGGATACATGCATTCTACCATTTGTTGCTGCTACCTCTCTGGAAAGTAGATGCCAACACTCTGAAGATTTTGTTGCAGAATAAACATCTTTAAAGATCCAGCTCACTAGCTAATTAATCAAGTAAGTAACACAGCATTGTTGTAGAAAACAAATTTAGAAGTGCACTATTTTCCTTAAATCTCCTAAGTCTTACACTTATTTTATTTCCATCTCTTCCTACTTTTCTGATAGAAACTACTCCAACACAATTCCTATTACATGGTCATATTTCTTCACGTGCAAAACGAGATAGTAAGTATATAATAATTCTCTGTTATACACCAACTGCTGTTTTTAAACCTTAATTTACAAGAGTATTTAATTTTTAAAAACATTATCTTTACAGATATACTGAAATTGTGCTATTTCTACAGCCAAAACGATAAAACTACACTAATTACACATGTAAGTATAGATGTGTTTGTTATAAAACTGCCAATTTCATTAATACACATTTCGAAACAACATATCTTGCTTTTTATATCTTCCCTATAGATCATTTAAAAGATCCAACATCAACTATACCAAAACACAAGAGTACCCTTCTGAAAAAAGTAAGTATAATTGTAATTTGGCAAAAAGTGGGCACAAAAAACGCTAACTATATTCCTAACACCATGTTATATATTTTGAATTGCCTCTATAGATATTCAGAAAACATCATACATCTATTCTACATATCATATGAAAACATCCTACACAAAATATACCAATATACAAGAATAGCCTTGTAAAAAATGTAAGTATATTTGTCATTTCTCAAAAACTGCCGAAATTAACACAGACTATGTTCTTAACAAAATGTTATCTATTTTATATTTCCTCTACAGATATTCTGAATACATCATACAGCTATTCTACCTACAACAAAGAAAACAACATATTTAGAAGTTAGTATACGTTTAAATCTGTTACATTTCCAAACGGTTCAGTATTAAAATTATAATATTTTGCTTTTATTTCTTCTATCTACTCTACAGATCAGACCTATACTAACTTGATGTACTCCAGCAATTACTACTATTCTACTATTTAAACAAGTAAGTATATGTAATGTTTACATCAAATGCACTAGTAAGCAAAAATGACAACAGCTTTTGAGTAGAAAATACGTTTGTTATGTGTAAACATTAACGTTGCTTTTCTATATTTTCATACCAACAGCAAATAAAGACATACATACAAGAACATCATTTAAAAGACATTTCTGCTTCTGTGACTACTACTTTGATTAACTGTAAGTATAAATGCATCAATAATGATGTTAGCACCACAAAAGTAAAAAAATGTGTTCTGATTTTGTTTCTTTCTACTCTTTCCTAGAACAAATAAATCAAAATGACTGAAGGTGCAGAATTTGTCATGTCTCAGAAAAATAAATTGCTATTATGCTACATGGGTTATGTGTATAATCAGGAGAGACAAAGTGGTAGGAAGGTTTTTTGGAAGTGTACCAAATATTACTCCAACAAATGTTATGGGAGGGCCACTACTGAGGAAACTAATGTGCTATTTACTAGAGAACATAATCATCCCCCAAATGTCACAGAAATTGAAATTAGAGATGCTTTAGAAAGTATTAAAAGTGCTAGCACACAAAGTGACAAACCAACCACTCAAATCCTTAAGGAAGAGCTGGTAAAAATCCCAGCCCATGCTTCAGGTCAACTACCCTCTATTGACTCCCTGAAACGCACAATTGCACGCACTAAACGACTCACTAGCACAACCCAACCCAACCCAACTTGTTTTGAGGAAATTATTATTTCACCCGAAATGGCCATCACACACAATAAAGATAAATTTATTCTTTTTGATAATGAAAGCAGTACTAACAGAATAATTATGTTTGCAACTGCAAGTAATTTACGAAAAATCCAACAGTGTCCCCAATGGATGATGGATGGAACATTTAAACCCTGCCCAAAACCTTTTTATCAACTGTATTCCATCCACGGTTTATACCATCATTCTAACATACCTTTCATTTACTGTTTGCTACCAAACAAACAGCAAACAACTTACACCGAAATTTTAAATGTTCTCAAAACGGAAATCAATAATTATTTTCCCGAAAAAATAATTATTGATTTCGAATTAGCTATGATTAATAGCATTTTGAGAACATTTCCCCACACAGCAATCCAGGGTTGCTATTATCATTTTAATCAGAGTATATGGAGGCATCTCCAAAAATCTACTTTAAGTATACTATACTCTACAGATAGCACCTTTGCCTATCAAGTTAAAAAGTTAATAGCCCTGGCCTACGTGCCTGTTACAGATGTTGCTGAACATTACAATTTATTAATTGACAGCGCATATTACAAGAGGAATGAGGATAAACTAACACCATTGCTAGACTATTTTGAAGACACTTGGGTGGGAAGGTTGCACAGATCTGGACATCGACGCCAGCCCAAATCCCTTGGTGGAATGTCTATCTTAGTACTTTAAACCAAGAGGCTAAAACCAACAACAGTGTAGAAGGGTGGCATAATGCTTTCCAAGCTACTACAAACAGAGGCAAACCCACATTCCACAACCTTCTAGAAGCTTTGAAAAAAGAACAAAGCTATCAGGAACTAAGAATGGAACAATCAGTGTCACAAATAGGTCCAAAACTCACTAAACAAACCAAACAAATGTTCCGACTACTTCAAAGTCAAGTCACACTATACCCTACAACTAGAGGATTAGAATACCTGGCAATAATAGCAAAAAGTCTACTATAAAAATGTAAACTAAATATACGAATGTCTTCTTACAATAATAGTAAAAATTACATGTAATAAACATATACAATGAATTATAAATAAAACATATTTGTTAGACAAACTTATGAAATTTATGTAAAAAAATTCGTAACAAATATGCAATGTTTATAATTGTTTAACACATACACATAACATTAAAAATCGACATTTCCCACCCAATGAAAATTGTAAAATAAATACTTACAATTTTTGGAGATGAGAGACGCAATCAAGGAAAAAGCAATCCATACAATCCAATCCAATATCTTACTATTCCAATATTGGAAACCCTCAAAAACCCGAAAATAAAATGTAAAACGTAAAAAAACGCTCCAGGAAATCCCGAAAAAAGTAGTGTGGACACTTTAGGATTTAAAGTTATATACACACAATTTAAAAAAAACGGTCACGCATATCAATGTATCAATCCGAATCGAAACCCTCAAAAAAACCCGAAAAAGGTTTAAAAAGTGTTAAAACCGCTCCTGGCAAACACGAAAAATAGGAGATAACTGTCAAAATATAAGCATAATAACTTAAACATTTGTTTCTCCGTTAAAAAACACGCTTCCTTCCATGTAGTTTTCATGCGAGGAACCGAAACCTGTAAAAGAACATACATAACGAAACCCACCCACAAATACCCCCTTCACATGTGTAAATATACTAACAATTAACATTAACCATGTAAGAAGACATTTCCGAACACTTAAAATAAGACTTGAAGGAAAAAAAGCACGACACATCTATAACGGAGACTTTTTACCCAAACGCTACTTAAACTATTAATACATACACCATAAAACACTACAAAGTTCGATTATACCCTCAAACATGACCACTTACTTATAATTTGTAGTTAAAAATAACCTTACCTCTCTCCACGCGAAGCAACTCCCAACCGCGAGCTTCTCCAGTCCTGAATGGAGCGCAATAACCTTACGCGGTAAAAAAGTAGTCCCCTTAACCCATTTGTGTAAAAGGATAATAGAATAAACAATGTAATATGTAAAATATATAATACATACACATGTATAATGTAACAAATTAATACACTATACTCATGACAATTTTCCTTTATTATGATAAATAAATATATTTAATATACATTAATATATAATATTTATTATATATTAATAATATTAAATAATGATGTAAAACTTTGAATAAAAGATGTAAATATTTTGTTATTGTGTATATTTATATGAAAAATGTTGTGTTTAATTTTAATTAAACATTATAAATGTTTATGTTAATAATTAATAATGATAAATAATATAACTTATTTATTGTTATTAATATAACAATTTGAACCATTTACTATATAAAGAATGGCCTGAAAATAAGTATCTATTTTATCAGTGAATGTATATATTTTTGAAAATAATAAATGAATGTTTATGTTTATAAATTTATAATAATAATAATTAATAAAATAATTATTATTTTTATAAATTATTACAAAACGTTTTATAATAATTTCTAACTATAACAAAAGTATATAATTGCTTTACTAATATTTGGTCAATACCAGATATTATAATTCAACATATTGTTTCCCTATACAATTATAAACTTTACAACCAAATCGATTTTTATGTTTAATGTAAAAACAACATTTTGTGAAATATACACCAAGAAAATATTTTTTTTGTATTTCAATTTATCCTAACAAATGTAATAATATTCATGTTACTTGTTAAAAATAAAAATGTATTATATATATTTTATTATATTAATATTTAATATTAACATTATTAAATATTAATGTAAGAAATGTATAACAAATCATTGTTTTATGTATTTCTATATAAATACTTTAAACTGTAAGTGACTGATGGGAATATGTAAAATTTACAGAAAGAATGTTGTAAACAAATTTATTTTTTACATTGACAACATGTATATAAATGTAAAGATGTTATTCTGTGAATACTAAAAGTCAAATAAATGTGAAGGTATATTTGTTTGTGATTGTATTGTAGTACACAATAAAAAATAAAAAAATTGTTTAATAAAGTTATTTGAAAACATCCATGTTGCATTAATTTTTAATATTAAAATACAGTAATGAACAAATGTATACAAATGTGCTGCACACTGACCAATTTTATATGTATTATTACTACTCCAGTCAATCTAATATCATAGAAGCTGCAGGACACTAGCAAAAAATTATTTACTATTCCTACTACACTCAAGCTAATACCATAAAATGTGGTGGAGACTGACCAATGTTTATTTTTTAATCCAACTCCAGTGTAGGTAATATTACTGATGGTGCTGGACACCAACCAATTAATAATTAGAATTCCATCTCCACTCTAGCTACTGTCTAGAAACATGCTAATACATATATTCTTTTGATCAAAATAAAACGTACTAATGTAAAGTTATAATATTGTCTATTTTCGTGTAATAGATTTAATGTATCAATGTTTTATGTTACACTATACATCAGCACTCTAAAATACCCAAAACTGTCCCAAAACACTAAAAATACCCCTTCACCCTAAAGGCCAAAACTGACCCAGAACCCTACAAATACCCCTTTATCAGCAAACTTAAAACTGACCCAGAACCCTACAAATACCCCTTTACCCACAAACTGAAAACTGACCCTGAACCCTACAAATACCCCTTTACCCACAATCTGAAAACTGACCCTGAACCCTACAAATACCCCTTTACCCACAAACTGAAAACTGACCCTGAACCCTACAAATACCCCTTTACCCACAAACTGAAAACTGACCCTGAACCCTACAAATACCCCTTTACCCACAAACTGAAAACTAACCCTGAACCCTACAAATACCCCTTTACCCACAAACTGAAAACTGACCCTGAACCCTACAAATACCCCTTTACCCACAAACTGAAAACTAACCCGAACCCTACAAATACCCCTTTACCCACAAACTGAAAACTGACCCTGAACCCTACAAATACCCCTTTACCCACAAACTGAAAACTGACCCTGAACCCTACAAATACCCCTTTACCCACAAACTGAAAACTGACCCTGAACCCTACAAATACTCCTTTACCCACAAACTGAAAACTGACCCTGAACCCTACAAATACCCCTTTACCCACAAACTGAAAACTGACCCTGAACCCTACAAATACCCCTTTACCCACAAACTGAAAACTGACCCTGAACCCTACAAATACCCCTTTACCCACAAACTGAAAACTGACCCTGAACCCTACAAATACCCCTTTACCCACAAACTGAAAACTGACCCTGAACCCTACAAATACCCCTTTACCCACAAACTGAAAACTGACCCTGAACCCTACAAATACCCCTTTACCAACAAACTGAAAACTGACCCTAAACCCTACAAATACCCCTTTACACAAGAACTGAAAACTGACCCTGAACCTCAAAAATACTCCTTTACCCACAAACTGAAAACTGACCCTGAACCCTACAAATACCCCTTTACCCACAAACTTAAAACTGACCCTCAACAAAAAAAACTATTTACCCAACACCTAAAAAGTGACCTTAAACACTATAAATACCCCTTTACCCACAAACTAAAAACTGACCAAGACCCCAGAAAATACACCTTTACCCCTGAACTTAAAACTGACACTGATTATGAAAAAACACCCCTTAATGCACAAACTGAAAACTGACCCTTAACGCTTTCAAAACCCATTTACCCACAAACTTAAAAATGTCCCAAATCCCACTAAATACACCTTTACTGACCCTGAACTCTAAAAAATTAACCTATACAAAAAACTATTAAACTGAGCCTGAACAATATAAATAATAATGAACACAACATTAAACATTAATATATAATTAACAAAAAAAAAATAATTTACAAAAACAAAAATAAAATATATTATCACATTAGCTATAATAATACATTTGATTAATTAATATTGTTTAATTCCAATTAATTAATTAACATCAACATAAATTTAAACATTACATTTAAATGTATCCAATTAATGTAATTAAGTCATTATTAAAAATTAATTACCAATTAATTATTTAAAAAAATATGCAATATATTAATTAGATCATTAACTAATTATAATTAATGTGTTAGCAATTTATAAATGTAAATAATATGCTAATTCTTAATAACAAACAATAATTATTAATAATTAATAACCAATGTATCAATTAAAATAATATACAAATCATATTATAAAAACAATAATTAATAATAATTAATTATTCAATTAATCAATTAAAATATATGCAAAATACTTAATTAAACAATTAACTAATTAATATTAATTAATTACCAATTAAAATCTAATTAAAACAATTACCAAACATATATTAAATCATTAAATATTATTAAATTACTTCCCACCCTATTCCCCTATAAACCCACAACCCGCTCCTAAACATTAAGTACTATTTATTTATATATTATATATATATTTTTTTTTTACTCATTTTTTTCTAACATTTTCTCGATATTTTTTACTTTCAATATATTTCGATATTTTGTCTGGTCGATATTTTTGAGTCGATATTTTTGTATTCGATATTTTTTGTTCATTTTTACAGTCGATATTTTGTCCATCGATATTCCTATTGTCGATATTTAGTTCATGTCGATATTTTTCCGTCGATATTTTGTCCATTCGATATTATGTAGTCGATATTATGTCCAGTTACCACTTTGAGCTTATATAGCGCACAGCTACCCGCAGTGGGTGTCCCGGCGCTTGCTTAGGGAACCCGTCCTGGTATTCCCCTGTGAGATAACCCCGGCAGGGTATCCACAAGGTGAAAGCCAGGCATCCCGCTGCGAGGGGCCGTTGTGGAGATTAAGCAAGCTATTGCCCAGAGTCGCAGAGTGTGAACCCGTGAGTCAAGAAGGCACCGGAGCGAGAATTATCGAGTCAGTGGAATTTTTAGCCCAAGACCCGCCGAGGCGGGGAATTGAACCCTGGTCCAGGGCCGATCTCAGCTTCTGGGTCTGCCGCCTCTAACCCCTGAGCCACACTTCTCCACATGCTGTTACCATTGCTAGGAAGCATACACTTCAGACTGGACGCATCACACCATACTGTAAAGGGGTGCTTTTGCCCCTGGTAGACGCATCCCTGTCCCGAAAAGTTAGGATACGTGGAGTTCTAAATGGCAACACGACAGCAGGGTGACGCCTCAGGAGTGGAGCGTCAAGTAACTTCAGTAACTCCACTGCAAATCCTGTCCTGGAATGTCAGGGGATTGGGGGACGAGATTAAGCGGGGACTGGTTATGCAGGGTATCAACAGGGTGAGTCTGACGCTGGTTCTTCTCCAAGAGACACACCTAACGGGCACTGCTACACAAGCATTGGATAGGCGGGGTTACCAGATGATAGCTCACTCAGAGTTTACCTCCGGATCACGTGGGACGGGCATACTGTTGCGAAGATCGTCCCAGTTCATAACTCAGACCACTAAAATAGATGGGCAGGGACGCTTCGCGGCAGTGCATGGACAGTGGGAGGGTAGGCTGCTGAATGTAGTTTCAGTGTATGTCCCGCCGGCGCTGCATGCGGTGGCTTTGCCCGACCTAGGGAAATTCCTACTGGAGCTCCCGGAGGGCGATTTGATCGTGGGAGGAGATTTTAATGCAGTGATAAATAATGCTCAAGATAGATTCCCAACTCGAGCACAGGCTCCTGGTCCTTCCCGGTTCGGTGACTTCCTGGAAGCACAGGGTTTGATTGATATTTGGCGGCACATGCACCCAGAGAAGC
Organism: Lissotriton vulgaris; assembly: GCF_964263255.1. NCBI lineage: Eukaryota > Metazoa > Chordata > Amphibia > Caudata > Salamandridae > Lissotriton > Lissotriton vulgaris. Next base: position 938,326,882 of record NC_141689.1, on the reverse strand, counting down.
GGCAATATACCTATTATTCCGCCACCCATAATAGTTTGTCCAGAATTGATTATTTTTTCACACTGGGCACTGGCCTCCTTATGATCGACGAGGTGCAGATTAAACCAAGAGGTATTTCAGATCACTGCCAATAACGTTGACCCTATCCAGTCAGGAAAAGACTCATAGAAGAGTATACCCAATTTATCCAGGGTATCTCAAGGTCCCGTCGGTTAGTAAAGAGTTGAAAAAGGCGACCCGAAACTACTTCACAGAAAACCTTAATTCGGTTGACTCCCCGTCCATCCTGTGGGAAGCCTATAAAACAGTCCTGAGGGGGCAGGCCGTCTCGTCCATATCAGGCCACAAACACACGCAAAAGAGAGAATTAGTAGAGCTCGAGCTGGAACTTAGCAGAGCAAACGCGACACATATGGCTGCCCCGTCGGATGATACGTTGCATTCCCTTCAGCTGAGCCAAAGACTTTATGATGACCACCTGAGACGCCAAACAGTGGCGGACATCGCAGCGACCGCAAATAGAGTATATGATATCGGAGATGAAGCAAGTAAACTCTTGGCCTGGCTGGACAGGAAAAAGGGGGGAAACAGAACTATACTGCAAATAGCTGACGCAACCGGACTAATGCACATGCGCCCGGAAGAAATTGTAGAAATACTGGCAGATCATTTCCAAGGGGTATACTCCCCAGCGGTCGAAGTTACGGAGGAAATGGCGAAAGAGGCCCTCCGCAGAGTTTTAACACCGACCCTATCGACGGACGCAGTAGCAGAACTCGACTCTGACTTGACAACTGAGGAGATTCAGTTGGCCATTGGAGCTATAAGATCGGGCAAGGCTCTTGGGCCGAACGGGATACCAATCGAATGGTATAAATCACGGTCAGAATTATTGAGTGAGCCCTTGCGGGCGATGTATGAGGAGAGTCGGGAAGAGGGAATCCTACCCCTCGATCAGCGAACGGCGACTATAGTGGTAATCCCGAAGCCAGGTAAATCACCAAGTGAATGCATGTCTTATCGACCGATCTCGCTTCTTAACACCGAGGCTAAAATACTAGCGAAAGTGTTAGCGACCAGACTGATGCCCTTCCTGGAGCATTTGATCCTCCCAGATCAGTCCGTCTTTATGCCGCATAGGAGTACTGCACTAAACCTCCGTAGAGTGCAGGGAGCACTGGCTAGAGTGCCCTCGTTGACAGAACTGGCGGTTATACTATCCCTAGATGCCAAAATGTCATTCGACTTGGTGGAGTGCAAGTACTTATTCGCGGTCCTGGCGCACATGGGGTTCGGCCCTAAATTCATCTCCTGGGTGCGGCTGCTATACACCCACCCCGTGGCACGTGTGGTGGCGAACGGCCTTATGGCACGTGAAATACCACTGGTAAGGGGGACTAGGCAGGGATGCCCACTCTCAGCTCTATTGTTCGCACTGGTTCTGGAGCCACTGGCTGTTACCATTAGGAAGACCCCGCTACTGAAGGGGATCAACTGGAACAACAACCGGGAAGACAGAGTCTCCCTCTATGCAGACGACATGTTGATTTACCTGACAGACCCAGAGAGAGGTGTCCCTAGCCTATTAAGAATATGCGATACCCACAGACGAACATCCGGATACACTATATATTGGGCGAAATCGGTCATCTACGAATTAAAGGGCCCAGATCCAACTTTCCCCGACACTTGCCCCTTGACAGTGGCGACAACCTCCTTCAAATACCTAGGAATCTACGTCACCCAGGACGTTCAAGAATTCTTTGAAAGAAATCTGCAACCTCCTCTCACTCGGTTGAGAAGCGATTTAAGGAATTGGAAGGCCCTTCCGCTGACAATGCTGGGCAGAGCGGCATTATTTAAAATGATGGCGCTGCCACGTTTCCTGTATGTGCTGGAAAACACACCTACCTTGATACCTCCAAGCTATTTCCAAAAAGTGACAGCCGCATTGCGCATTTAAAACTTAACAGAAGCTCGTACGATGGCGGGATCGCCCTGCCAAATATGCAGCTGTATTACTGGGCAGCACAGCTCAAAATTATTAATCAGTGGCTGCACACCCCGCAGACTGAGCCGGCATACCTCGCAGACAGGGCGCAACTGGGCACGCATAGCCTGTTGGCACCACTGTATCACAAGGGAGCAGCGGCAAAATTAACAGGACCCACCAAACACACAGTATTGTTATGGCATAGGGCACAAACGAAACATGAAGTGGGGGGGAGTCATCACGAAGTTAACTCCGTTGTGGGACACAAAGGCCCTGGGACAGTTACGACAGACTAAAGGGTTCACCCAGTGGGACAATATAGGGATCTCCACAGTGGGGGACATGTGGTCGAGAGAGAGTTTTCATATCTTCAGCAACACTATGACCTTGGTCCCACTGAAACATACAGATATGTTCAGATCAGACACGCCCTCATGGCAGCAATCCCTGCAGACACTACAGTCCCAGATTTCTCGCAGCTTGAAGATCGCCTGCTCACTGATTTTATGCAGGAGGGGGCAACCTCCCTGACTTATCGTAAACTGCTAAATAACCTGCCGGACCCATTAGAAAGGTTGAGAGAAAAATGGGTTGCGGAGATAGGAGACATGGATGAAACGGAATGGAATGCAGCCTTAGCGTCCCCGCGCGAGGCGGGTATATCAGCTAGGTTCCGTCTGGTGCAACTAAAAATTCTGCATAGGATATATTATACAAGGACTACACTACACAGATTACATAGGGCGCCGCACCCACAGTGTCTCAGGGGCTGTGGGGCAGAGGGCAGTTTCATACATACCATCTGGGAATGCCCATCCATTGCGAGCTACTGGCAGCAGGTCATGCGTACCATCTCGCAAACACTAGAAACCTCTCTGACACCTGACCCTCGTGTGTGCCTGCTGAATGTGTGGGGAGCTAATGATCTAGCGCTTTATGGTAGCTTGTGGGCCACAGTGGGTATCGTGACAGCAAAACGAGATATAGCGCAGAAGTGGGGGGCAGTAGAAGTTCCGAATTTGTCACAATGGTGCAGGAACATGGACACACTTATGGTAACAGAACGGGAGGTTTATAGGCTGAGGGCGAACCCGCGTAAATGGAATGCGGTATGGCAACCATGGAACACCTATAGGGGGGACCCATGTGAACCCCTAGAGGAAGAAGACACTGATAGCTCAGAGGACGAGATGGATGATAGTTAATTGCTCAGAGCCACTGGCCACTAAAGGGGCGATAGAATGAGCAAGTCCGAGATACACAGCAGATTCATGGTGTGGGTGTGGCAGGGGGTGGGGGGGGGGTTGGATCAACTGCCCAAGACTGTGTACATATAGCAATGGGAAGCAAATTACAAAAGGTAAGAGACGCTGTTTTTGAACTAAGGAGTCACTAGTGTAAGTTAAGTTTACAAAAAACAGAAAAGCAAGATGACATTCAATTTTGAAGCCATTGTGGATTGTCTATTGTTTGTATATATTATGGATGACGCTGCCGGACCGCTGGTTGTCGGCTGAATAGCTGTGTATCTTTCTTTTCATCAGAGGGAATGAATGGTTCGACCGGCCCCAGGGTTGTAGGCACACTACTGTATTTTACTGACACTGTCAATAAAGTCTTGCATCAAAAAAAAAAAAATACACTACCAGTTAAGGCGCCCTCATTACACAGGGCCCAACATAAAAACGCACATTACATAGATTTACCCCCTGAAGCCTCTAATTATGTCATTATTTTGACCGGAGTCCCAGCCCTGCCCGATGGCAGGATAGAACCCCGCGCTAACCTTAAAAATAAATTCATACATTGGTTGCGAAGTAACAGACCTCTCCCATCACATATAAATGGTGACATAGTGTCTGTTAGACGATCCACTTGGGTGGGTCCCCCTCCAAAAGACATCGAGGGAGATGTAGTGATAATTAACTTTAGGGACCATAGAGTTGTTACTCACATCAGTGATTGGTTTCCGGGAAGAGGCGAAGGCGGCATTTCATCCTGCAATTTGAGCTATTTTTATCCCAAAGCCCTGCTGACCCCCCTTAATTTCCCATCAACTTTAAATAGACCCTACTCCTCTCAAACCCCCTTGTTTTATAATAATCAAAACCCAAAATCGACATCCGGTTTTATTAATTGTCCCTCTCTGTTTCCATTCCATGAGCCCAAAAAGCCCTTTCTCCCTCAATCTAGCAGATACCAACAAATAAATCCCAATGTGTAGTGGAATATTCCTCTACATAATTTATTTGAACCACTCTCAAGCCTAGAGGACTTAGATTGACAGCCGATGGCTACTCAGGGTCCCCGGTTTATAGTCAATTCCCCTGGGAATATGGAAAAACAAATTGGGCGTGCGAGTAAACCCCCACCTTAAGGATTAAGCAATATCATTGCTCCCGTTGAGGGCAAGGAAATTACTGAAACAGTAAGGCCTCTTTCAACACCTCCCGGGGATACAACCACACAATCAATGGAGGCCAGCTTATATCCGGACCACTTTTACATTAAATCCCCACCTGCCATCTCTAGAGAAGAGAAAATAAGAGCTACCACAATATATAAGGCATCAATTCTTACTTCAGTGCCCCATTCTGTTCTGACTTGGAATGTGGCAGGACTGGCAAATAAAATTGTTTCACAGTCTTGGCTGGACTTAGTGGATAAATATACCATACTGTGCCTACAGGAAACATGGGCCTTAGATCCCATACACTTACTGGGGTATCGGACCTTCCATTCTCCAGCCATACCATCTCTCCATGGTAGAAATAGTGGGGGTTTAGGCATATATCTTAGCAATGTGAGTGGGCTTCTTGTTTTAAAACACCTCTTTACTGAAAATTATCAAATCCTGATTCTAAAGTGGGGCATTTCCGTTAACATGATCCTAATCAATTTTTATAACAACCTATCTTCAGATTCCTTGGATAGAGTTACTAATAAATTGTTCCTTGATGTTTCCTCTATCAAGGAAAAAATGGGCTGGGAGTTTTTTCTGGCCTGGGTAGATGATTTTAATTGCAATATTTGTCGGGACGGGCCGAAGGGCTTGTGCGTCCTCGGAAACCCCCCTGACGACGACAACCCAACCCATCTCGCCCACTCGAGGCAAGGTGACACCTTGAATAACCTGTTGTTTTATTTTAATCTTACTTTTATAAGTTATGCTCACCAACAATAGAGTTTCAGCCAACCTATCATGGTAGAGGGTGTAATTCTACAATTGACTTTACCCTACTTTCCAGAACGTATGGTTACTTAATAACTTCTTGGGAGACGTTAGATGTCATTCATAGAGATCATTACCCAATCTCCTTCACCATAAAAAAGGATGACGTAGAGCGGCCGCGGAGGAAAAATAGCACTTTATATCAACAACCAATCGCTCTTGCACGTAAAAATGGTTACACCCTTAAATGGGATAAAGTTGATCCTGTGGATCTATTAACAAATTTAGTCTGTAAAATGAGGAGGGAAATTTACATCTGTCTCTCTCTTAGCGATGATCCACTCATAATCTTGGATTCTTTTTCCAAAATACAACTAACCTTAAAACAACTATTGACTAGATATCATCGCCTAGATTCACACCATCAAATTGGTTGGTTTGATCACAATTGTACCAAAGCATTAAAAAATCTAAAAAAGGTCCTCCATACTACTCCTTGATCTAGCCTGAAATTCGTGAAGCTAGACGCTCTTACCATGTAGCATTGAAAATCAGGGAGAAATCACTGAAATACGAAGCTTGGCAGGCCTTGATCAGTGCATCTAAAAACAGAGATTCAACCTCATTCTGGAAGGCGGTTAATGCCCCAATTTTTCGTGATAAAAACAATATATCGGTGATAGATATTGCTATAAATGGTGAAACATGGGTAACTCACTTTGAAACTCTCTATGATAGCGTAACCTCCTGTGAACATGTAACTCCTGATCTTACCATTACGTCTGGAAATAAGGGACATGCTTGTAGGGGAGTTTTCCCTCTAGGAATTTCCTTTACCTGTGATGAGCTTAAAATGGCTATAAGGGTGAGTCCTTCCGGTAAAGCCCCTGGGCCGAATGGCATTCTAATTGATGTTTTTAAACACGAAATTGATCTCTGGGCCCGCTTTAACTAATGCTATGAACAGCGCAAACATGGTTGGACTAATACCAACATGGACTGAGGCCATAGTGGTCCCTATCTTCAAAAAGGGTGATAGACAAGATCCAACTTGCTACCGGCCTATTTCCCTTCTAGACGCCCTAATGAAAGTGGCCGGTCGCATCGTCTTAAAGCGAATCCAATCGTGGGCTGATGAAGGACACATCATATCTAATTTCCAGTATGGTTTCCGTACTGGCATGGGAACAGTTGAGCAGAGCTTAAATTTGTATTTATTAATTTCCAAGTATACCCAGGCCAGAAAAGGGAACCTTTTTATCACTTTTATTGACCTAAGCTCTGCTTTTGACTGTGTGGACCACAACCAACTTTGGTCCACACTATCTGACCTGGGAATTGATGTAACCATTTTAAACTTCATCAAGGAACTGTATAGGGATGCTGGGGCCAGGGTGCGTTTTGGGAAACAAGGGGAGTGTTCGTCCAAATTTTCCATTAAAAGGGGAGTGAGACAGGGGGTGCGTCTTAGCACCCCTGTTATTCACTTTATACATCAACTCTATTGGTGATCATCTAAAGAGTTTACCCTATGACTTCGCTTCATCCCAGGGCCTCCCTGTCCCCATACTTCTGTACGCAGACGATGCGGCCATTATGTCACAAACCAGGGTGGGTCTCCAGAGGGCAGTCACAAAATTTAACACATATATGAAAGATAAGGGGCTGAATGTCAACATCACTAAAACATACACCATGGCTTGCGGGCATGGCACCAAGAAAGCAGCCTGTCCCATATATCTTGAAGGCAGGAAGTTGGAGACCATCGACCATTTTCCTTACCTCGGAATATCCTTTGACAGGAAATGCACTTGGCACATAGCAGTCAAAGCGAGAAAACTAGCTTTTCAGAGGGCGATCGGTGCTCTCCACAACTTTGCGGTGAAACTCGGGGGCAGACCCGTCAACGAACTAATTACAATATATCAGGCTAAGGGTATATCCACGGCCACCTATGGCTCGGGTATCTGGGGTATTGAGAACACAACATCTATTCAACTAATTGAAAACCAATACCTCAGATATCTGCTGGGGGTACCCAAATCCTCAGCAACTTACCTCACCCATATTGAATTAGGTTTACCTTTTATTTCTGACACCATAAAAATTGCACCCATTATTTTATGGCACAAGGTATGGGTCACCCCGGAGACAGCTTTTAATCGTAACTTAATTTCTGACTGTCTTACCTTGGATGGAGTCAAACATATAAAATGGTTATCCCACGTCCAAGCGTTGATGACCGAGCTGGGCCATCCCGAGTTTTTCCTTTGACCACTTAGTATGGAAATGATTACTAGAAAATCACTGAAACAACTTGCCACGAATCACCTAACCAACAAAAGATGGTCCATAGAAAAACTCAAAAACACGGTACTTGCCTTTCAGGAAATTACTATTAACCCAGGGCCTCAATTGTATCTTTTAAGTGATCTTACCTGTTATTCAAGAATGTTATTATCTCGGTTCAGGTTTGGAACTTTCTTTCGTATCATCACTTTACCATCTTGTAATATCTGGTCGAAGGACTTACCTACCTGCCCCTGTGATGACTTATCCCCTCAATCTAATCTACATTGCATATTATTTTGTAAATTTTATATAGCTCCACAGAGGATTATTTTAAAACCAATCCTGAAAGCATGGGGTCACCGCTCTTGCAGAACAGCCTATGTTAGATTACAACAGCTGGAAAATGTTTGTGCGGCCCAGGCTATGTCCAGTTTTTTAAAAGTATTGATTAGTTTCAGAAATTCAATGTAAAGGCTTTCTTTTTTATCTCTGTATATTATTATAATTCTTAATGTACTTGTTTTTAACTCACCGGATTTGCCCGCTTTTTTTTAACATAACATGATTTTTACTCATTGTATTTTTGTGATATGCTGTGTTTGTCGCTCTTTTTTAACTTGTATGCTTTTATGAATTCATTATTGAATGTTGAATAAAGCTTTCTGAATTGAATATATGATGTGTGTTCCACCTAGCGGTACCCCAGATGAGATTGGTGGCTGTGCATATGGCCCCTCTGAATACAGAGTAGGCAATATTTCATATTGGTCTACACTGTTCCCAAAGTATAAAACTTAGTTCACCTGTACAGCAGAAGCCTTTTGCTGCTGCTAAAATCTTTGACATAATATTGCATATCCAGAAAGCATGATCAGCAACCCTTTACTCCGCATCAAATATTTGTTTCTAGCTCTGGCAAATGTATAAGGGTCAGCTCAACACATAGTTGTGTTGTCTGTCCTTATCAGTACCTCAGGACCAATACTCCCACTATGAAAATGTTGCTTCTGAACTTGTTAAGTTCAAGATACCAGCAAACACGATGTTCTTGTCCCATTTAAGCCTGTTTGTATAGCATATCCATTGTCTCTTCACATTACACAACACAGAAAGTTTGTGACAGCTTGCCAAATGTTGACCATGCCTTGATTATTTATTTTTACCTTTTTCAATGTGAGCATGGTGGGAAAGTAAAAAAATATGAAAAATAATGAAATCACATATTCTTTCTTTTTAGAGTGGAGGAGATGTTTCAGCAGCTGAAGGAAGTGAATGAGAAGGTGTTTTACATTAAAGATGCCTTGATTTCCTTGGACAGCCAGCTAGGACACCTGCAAGACCTCTCAGCCTTAACAGTGGACACCTTGAAAGTGATCTCTGCTGTGGACACATTACAAGTGGAGGAAGCCATGCTGGTGGATAACAGTCGCCACGCCTGCAAAAAGCTCCCACACAGTTGGAGCAACGTTATGTACTCCAAAACTTTGGATAGTTTGGATGGGATCAATGACAAGCAGTACAATTATTACAGCATGCCACCTTCACTTCTTAGAACCATGGCAAGGAGCCAGTGGCCCTCTGAATGCCATAGCCCCATTCAAGAAATAAGCAAGGGTGCCGTTGGGGGCCAGGAAGAGCATGAAATAGAAAGTGACACAGCAACATCCGGGGTATCTTCAGAAAACAAATCTTCTCACTATGGAAACTTTTTGCTTGTCCCTCCATGTCAAGATGAGGCACTTGATGATGATGTTTTCCACCTGCCTAATACCCTCATTGAAAACAAGGCAGACTTGTCAGCAGGAAAGAGACAAACAAATGCTTGCAATGTTCCACTAGAACTAAGTTTACGGAGTCTATCTGTGAATCATGACTGGGAACACCAAGATTGCAACTGGGATCAATCTATTAACTTGCCAACACTACTCAACAATGGGACGATGATAAAGCACTCTTCAAAAGAACAAGCCTTCCTCAAAAATCTACAAGTCTCCAACAAAAACTTACAGATTTCCCTTCCACTAGATATTCCTAGTGAAGATGCAGGTGGTGGCTATGTGAACTGGGCATTCTCAGAAGGGGATGAAACCGGAGTGTTCACACAGAAGAAAATGCAGGAGGGAATGGTGCATGATAGTGACAATGCTACTGAGATGACCTGCAGCAATAGCATCCCCCGGAGAGTCAAAATAAAAGAGTCGAAATCCTTTGCTTTCAGCTTTGAGAAATCGGCGCATAGCTGCAACAGTTCAGAGTGTGGTTCCTTGCGACGGCAGAGCACTTCTTTTTGGATCAATCCTCTTCGCAAAGATTGGTCTTTCTGCAAGGCTGCTAGTTTCAAGTCCCGCAAGTTGGAGAATATGGGGAAAGTCAAAACCAGCTCAACCAAAGGCAAGTACTTTATTATACTTTTACTATGTGGGTTTCTTCTGTCCCTGCTTTGGTGGATCTATATCTTCCACTGCTTTTACAGCAGTAATGTGTTGTGGCACCAGTCATTAGACCAAGTATAACAAGATGTTATCACTGAATTGCCATTTACATATGTACTCCTGAAACTTTGACTAACAACTAATTTAGCATGATTAAGTGACACCACTTAATTTAATTATTTGAGCAATCTTGCCCACACAGTTTAGATTGTTTTCAAAGACACATTTCAAAATGGCAGTTTTCATAAAGGCATGTTTCTACTGTACTACAGCTACTATTTTCTTTGAATTAAATATAATCTCAGAAAAACATAACACACAAACATTGTTGGGGTATTGGGAAAAATTACTGAAGCTTAAAAGAGATATGCAATTAATCTAAGGCACAGTGTACACATGCCACAAGCTTTTAAAAATATTAGCATACGTAGTGGATGGAAAATATAAACTCCTTTAAGGCACCACCTTATATTTTAGTGTGCTTTGAAAAACAATTGAATATCTCCCTGTTGGAAAGTGGATTATTAGTAGTAATAAGTAGTGACTTGCCACTCTTAATAAGTCCCCATCACCATAAAAGGTTCACTTAGGTACTCAATAAATGATTCCCTGGCTGGCAACAAACAGGCACGCTTAACTTAGGAAACAGGTGGGCGAAGCATTGGAAAACCCCAATTCATTAAAAAGTAAGACACAACACAGACTAAAAATCCAACTCCAATTTATAAGAATAGCTTACATTTTTATAAACAAAGAAACACCAAAATGACAAAAATCCAATGTAGGAAACAAGAGATATGAATTTCTAAAGAATAAACACTTTCCAGTGCTTAAAAACATATAGGCCCACTTTAGGACATTTGGTCGCTCTTAACTGGGACAAAGTCAAACTTTGAGGCCAACCGCGATGGACTCCTACTTGGATACACTCAGCTGGAGGCCCCAGTTAAAATTTTACCTTTGGACTTAGAAATGAGTCTGAAGGATTTTTCCCTCATTGTTAAGTGGTCCCCTCCAGCAGGCCAATTTTGATGCAATGTCATCAAATTGCTTCTCCACGAGGCCTCGGTCAAATCCTGGAACTCTGGAGCTCTGGAGCTTTTAGTGGGACAAACCCGAATTCCAGGCCGGGTTGCAGCTGATGGTTGCCAACTTGACTCTCGTCTTCAAGTAGGTCACCTTATGGAGTTTTCTGACAGAAAGTTCCCAAAACTTACCCAAACTTCTATTACTTCTTCCTGAAGTTCCTCTTGAGAGTTCAAAGTGTCCAAAACACAAATCCAAGGGCCTGGAATCTGTTATAGGGTTCTTGGGATGTCTGAAATACAATTCCCACAATGTATCTGACCAAATCCTTAAATGTCCACTGTTCTCATTCCAGGAAGGAGACTCTTGATGGAGATGATGCAGGTGGGCTCTGTTTAGCTGTAGCTTGAAGTGAGTCTACTCCTTAATTGTTCTTGAAGCAAGGCCAAGTCCCTAGGGCTATAGTACCAGATTGAGCGGCAGGTGCAGCCCTTCAGAGTGAGTACTTTGGGTGCATAATCAGATTCCAGCCGGGCAGTCCTTCTTCTCCTTGTAGTTTCGGGCAGCAGACCTGAGTTGCATTGCAGCTCTTCTATATTTATTCGCAGTTTCTGTGTGTCAAGCAGGGGCGTACCCCTGACCAGTGGGATGCCCACTTCCTCCAAAGTGTGACATATTCTTGTCTCAGAATGCAGTACTCTCACAAAATTCAAAATGCAGAATGCGTCACCTTGAAGGTAAGATCAGGCTCTGCCAACCCAATGGTGTGGCTACGTTTCACTAACACAAATCTTCCAACCCCATGACTAATCTTGTTACTGAGGCTTCTGTGTGGCTGGGGGTGCAATATGTGGGGGTCAGTCTGTGCTGGTCCCAGACTGGCATTTTTCTTTTGAAGACCAGTTTGGCTCCCCAACACTATTCCTTTCTTTTGGCTTCTGCAGCTATAGTTATCCACCAACAGGAAATCCATTGTCTACTCTGACAGGACACTTCACAACTCATCAAGCAGCTCTGTCTCAGCCTGTGAAAGGCTGACCAATCAGGACAGGGCAGCTGAAAGCTGGATTTTAGCTCACATAATAGAAAGTTTAATAACTTATTTTCCATATTAGTTATTGTAAATATAATAGTGGCAAGTTGTTGTATTTATCTGAACAATAATTCGATACATTGAAGTATATTTTAGGTGGCTCTTGTCAATATTTATGCTTAATAAAAATGTTGGCCTATACAGCCATTCACTACAATAGTGAAAAACGAATTTGACAGTTGTTCCCTCACAGGGCTTATAAAACATATTTTATAATGTCCCTGCTTATAGTTACAAGGCTCCAAACCTCTGGAGGACCTAGGCGAGACCTTCGTGCTGACTTATATGTAAACATAAGGTAGTTTAAGACATTGGAAGTACCTTTAAATCCAAAGTTGAATGTGCATTTCAATTTAAGGTAAAGGCAGCCTGAAAGGTAGTTTTGCTCTTAAAGTGACAGCAGGCACTACAGTAGTGCACACTTAAGTGCATTAGGTTTACTGGGCCTCTAACTCTACATGCCTTATATAATAGGGACATGCAGCTAGGCTGTCAGTACCAATTAAAATTACACCTAATTTGCATATCCTTGTAATCCAAGCCCTGTGCATGAAAAGCAGAGCCCAGGGTGAAGTCAGAGTAAGTTTCCACCAGTACCAAGCAACAAAATGGGGCTGATCAGGGCAAAAAGGTTGACGTTCTCACATTCCCATAACATCTTCTGCATACATCTATAATCACAGGTCTATTACCCACCTGCTGGCAGCAGAATTGAAGACCAGTTTGTTAAAAGGTATGAGTTTGCAAAGTGAAATTACACAACAGAGCCCTCCTCAGTGCACGTTGGACGCTTATTGTTATAGCTTTACCAAGATTTCCCAACAGATAGGGTTTTTTTTTTACAAATGGGAACCTGGACACTTCCCACTGCTGTGACATTGCATCACATTTCTGTAATGAAGAATGTGGGCAGCTAGCATTATTTCAGGTGGTGAGTAAGCAAAGACATTTAATCAGCACCTTAAAATGAGTGCAAACATCTATTTGTCTGTGGTCGTGGACTCTGGTAAGGTAGCTGGTTGGGTACTCAGAGAAGAGTACTCAAATAAGTAAGTTCTTTGAGCTTTAATAGATCTTATCTGGTCCAGTTTAATTGCCCATTGTCTATGGTATACACATGTTTGGGGAATTTAGTCTTTTGGTGAACTAAAAGCCTAGGGGGCCTTTGCATAGGCCTACGGTAATATTTATTTATAAATAAATATTACCTTAGGCCTAAAAGGATGGCATTTTAATGAGTGACTCCTGAAGGGCTGATGTATTGGGTTTCAAGTTGCTCATATCAGCATTGATGAATGCTTAAATATAAGTGCGGGATTCCATTTCTGAATGTACAAAGCCATGTGGGATGTTTTAGCAAAAATCAGTTGACTAATTAAATATTAACTGCTGTTGCCATTTGAGGGCAGGCTAGGATATGGGTTGGGTCATGTCAGACACAAGATGTACCTAAGGAAAATAAGAGGGCCCCTTACTCATCAAATATAGAGAGGCAGAACCAAGAGAAATGCACTCAGAGCAGTAAACAACAGCTGCCAACTCTATTACATTAGCTGGATATACTTCTCATACATTTATTTCATTTATAGCATATATTTGTTTCATATATTTTGTGCCTACATATACAAACCCAGATTAGAAAACAAATGTGTCAAAAAACGATGTATTTAGTATTTTTTCTTTTGAAATTTCTATTTTAGCACATTTTCTTACTGTACTTTATAGATACAATTTGGACATACATATAACCTAATATAAACACATGCCGATGGACCGCCTTGATAACAACGCACACAACAGCAAAGAGCTCTTCAACATCGTGAAGGAACTCTCCAACCCTAGCTCCAACACCATCGACATCCCACCATTGCAAGACCTGTGCAACTCCCTTGCCACCTTTTTCCATTGAAAGATTGCAGACATTCACGACAGCTTCAACAACCAGACCGCCCAACAGCCACTGACACCTCAGACCACATGGACACCACCCACATCAACCCCCTGTTCACCTGGACCAACATAGACGATGACGACACCATCAAAATCATGAACACCATCCATTCCGGCTCTCCGTCACACTCATGCCCACACCCCATCTTCAACAAAGCTAGCGCCAGCATAGCACCCCATCTCCGCAAGACCATCAACATCTCCTTCGAAACCGCGACCTTCCCGGAGAGCAGGAAGCCCGCCGAGATCAACGTCTCACTCCAGGAAACCATGGCGGACCTGAGGGACCTCAAGAACATCCGGCCCATCTCCCTGCTCCTGTTCCCAGCGAAGGTCATTGAGAAAACCGTCAACAGACAACTGACCCGCTACCTCGAGGAGAACAACATCCTGGACCCATCCCAGTCCGGGTTCCGCAGTAACCACATTACTGAAACTGTCCTTATCCCCACCACCGATGACATCAGGGCCCTGCTGGACACGGCGAAACCTCGGCCCTCATCCTCCAGGACCTATCAGCCACCTCCAACACTGTCTGCCACCGCACCCTACACACTTGCCTCCACACACAGGGATCCGAGGTAAGGCTCTGGAATGGACCATCTCCTTTCTCTCCGGCAGAACCCAGAGCATCCGCCTCCCCCCTTTCCACTCCGAAGCCTCCGAGATCATCTGCAGAGTACCCCAAGGATCATCCCTCAGGCAGGCATTGTTCAACATCTACTTGGCACCGCTCGCCCATGTTGCCCCATTGTACGACCTCAACATCAACTCTTACGCCGATGACACCCAGCTGATCCTCTCCCTCACCAAGGACCCCCTCACCGCCAAAACCAACCTCAACAAAGGAATGAAAGCCGTCGCCGAGTTGATGAAGAACTGCCGTCTGAAACTGAACTCGGACAAAACTGAGGTCCTCATCCTCGGCTCCACCACCTCAGCCTGGGATGACTCCTGGTGGCCGACCACACTGGGAAGAGCACCAACACCCACCGACCATGCACGCAACCTGGGGTTTATCCTCGACTCAAGACTCTCCATGACCAAGCAAGACAATGCCGTCTCATCCTCCTGCTTCAACACCCTCCACATGCTCCGCAAGATCTAGAGGTGGATCCCCACAGAGACAAGAAAAAACATCACCCAGGCCCTCGTCAGCAGCAGGCTGGACTACGGAAACACCCTCTTCGCTGGAGCCTCAGCCAAACTCCTAAAAACGACTACAACGCATACATAACACCTCTGCACGCCTGATCCTTGCCATCCCTTGCCACAGCCACATCACACCCCACCTGAGAGACCTGCACTGGTCTCCCGTCAACAAGAGGATCACCTTCAAGCTCCTCACCCATGCACATAAGGCATTCCACAACACAGGACCGGCATACCTCAGCAGACGACTCACCTTCTACACCCAGAACCGCCAGCTCCGCTCCGCCAACCTTGCCCTCGCCACCGTCCGCCGCATCCGAAGAGCAACCACCGGTGGCAGATTGTTCTCCCACCACGCTGCCAAGTCCTGAAACACCCTCCCCATCCTCCTACAGCAGACCCAGGACCTTCTAACCTTCAGGAGGCTACTTAAGACCTGGCTATTCGAGCAGTAGCAGCACCTCCCCCCCCGCTCCTTGAGACCCTCGCGGGTGAGTAGTGTGCTCTACAAATGCTCTGATTGATTGATTGATGGACACATAACCATGTATTTTCTCAAGGTTATTGCTAATATACCCTCCAACCATACTAAAATGTCAACATACCTGCAAACATGTCAATTATAACTCATTAATACATAGATTAATCAACATAAGTGATTAAAACCATCAAGTACAGAACTAGAGAATAGACCAAAACATATAATAACTTGAAACTAATACTGCAAAATAATATGAAAACACAATATTATACGAATCATTATTGTGCATATGTATGTACACTAGCATGTCATATACATACTCAACATATTCTATTGTATTACTTTCAAATTATACAGACTTTCAGTTGAACATAGGGGTAATGCACTCTCATAGTAATATTTTTCTGTTGATCGCACTTATATTTCCTCAAGGTTCACATTTAATTAGCGCTGATGTGAGTTTCAGTGCAAATCCCAAATGCAGTGTACCACCTTCTTCAGGGCACACTGAAAATGAAATGTCAGAAAGGAGGGCAGGCAAAGGAAACCACAGGAAGAAGACCTGTATAGGGAATAAACTTAAATGAAATGCTCAACGAACAGCGACAAACAATAACCTTTATTAAATAGGACTAGTGTATCTGGAACAAAAGTAAAATTGAAAAAATTAGGAAGACACTCCATGCTGCCAGTGAACGTGCATCCATTACTTCCAAAACCTTCCAACCATACTTAGATCCTGTATGTATATATGTGTGAAAGCAATCAACCACAGAAAGAATATATAGTCATAAGAATAAACTGCCACAAAACATCAGAGTGATGTCCATGGAAAAGGTGACTAAAAGAGGCCAGCATGAGGCCTTACTTTGGAAATACAGTCAGGATGCTTAAGACTCATACAATAACCTTGTTGTTGGTTTTACAAGCCATTCAGACTATTTAACCTTGATATCCATATCCAGTTTTTGTAGATTTATTTCCTTTTCTGTTTCTTACCGGTCAAGAAATTCAAAGCATTAGATAGCATATATAGTAGGAAAGTCTACAGTTTGGCAGCGTTAGGGCTAAGGAGTCTCTGAAATTAGCAGATCAAGAGTCTCCTTTCTATAGAAGCAACAGAAAGTATTACTGTCCCGCACCAGATATCAAAAGGGCATAACTCAGGTTCTATTTTACACAAGCAGGTAAGGAAATATTGTTTCTATACCAGAAGGTATGGTATGTAGTTGTGTCTGCATTACAGTACTCTTTCTTTATAAAGAAAAGGCATTGGCTGAACTTTAATGTATTGTGTGTTGCTCAGTTTGGAGTTTCTTGCCCACTACACATCCCTGAATCCTCCCTTGACTACTCTGCCACATCATTATGAGAGCTAGGTTTTATATTGTAAACTCTTTGAGCAATGCACTAGGAAGGGGAATCACATTGTTAGATTTCTGACAAGCGCAAGTGAAATTAGGTTTAGATTGATAACTGTATAGCAACTGCAAGAGGAAGTACTTCCCATTGTAAAGAAGTGATGAACATCATAGGAAGTAGCTATACATTGTTTAACACTGATAGGTCTTGTGACAAAGAGCTCTAGTTCAGTTGTTATAAGAGAGGTCTCATTTTCATTGCGTACATTTGTAATTTTATGTTTAGTATTTAGTTGTGTGTACATTAAAGATTGTTTAAGGTAAAATCTCTGAAAACTGATTTATTAAGAGCCATTGGGTGCTTTGTAGAATTGTTTAATGTTCATTATCTTCTTTAGTTTTGTCAATTTATTCTTTTAGCTGTAATTTTTAAATCTAATTTGTTAAAACTCAGTTCCTGTTATAACAAAATTATACTAACACTGATTTACCCCTTGAACTTCTGGAATGTCTTTCTTCTATTACTTGTTGGACATTCAATAACCTTTTGTAGTTAATTGTGTAGTTAATTGTGGGTACAATGGAAGTGTTGGTTCTACAGAATCAATCTTAGATATGGGCCTCCATTCGGTAGTCATTGGCTTTTGGCCCACTCCCTGCAACTACTACCATGGCCAAAATTTTTGTGTTACTCTCAGTGGGGCTCTTGTATATGCAGTTTTTACTCATTTTTGAAGATCTTCCTTGCTTCCAAGTTGAAGGGAGAAGATTGTTGATCCAGGCAGCTGTCTCATCCTGTTTGTAATGTAGGAATGCATCTTGCTTGGCTTAGCCAAATATCTTATCTGTCTCTTTCAGATACTGCTGCCACATCTGTTACTTATTTTCTCCTAGTGTATGGTGCAAAAAACGTTTACTGGCACATGCCCCAATAATTTCAACTCTCGGGTTCAGCCCTAGGAACCCTCTTGCAATATTTGTACCTCTGTTGATGCATGCTTGATTGTGATCATTTTCCATCGAACCAGAGAAGGCTTACATCAAAGTTAAAAGACTCTTTCCATGTGAGTGCTGTGTGAATCGTGAGCCAGTGAGCATTTAGTGTGCAACACTTTAAAGCCAGACCTAATGCTTTTTCAAGTTGATGTTTTCGTCTAACTTCATTTCATATTTTTGAAAAATGTTAAAACATACATTTTTGCATGCAACTTCATAGAACTTTGATTTAAAAAATCATTATAAGGTGGACTTGGCGATGAACGGCTGACGTGAACCCACGCACGTCGCCGTTGTGCTTCCTGTTTCCTGTTTCCTCGTAGCCACGCCCATGCAAGCAACGCCGGTCCCTCGCTAGATGTCGGAGCCAAGAGTCGGAGCTTCAATGCGAACCCGCAGCTGATTTTGGAAGGGATTTGAGCGGAGTGTGTCTGCTGTCTATTGCCGTCTACTGGGGCTCAATGCCTGAGTTCGCTCAGACACCCTGCTGACGAGACTGTAGCACCAGCGCCTGCAGCAACAAATTGCTGGGATACCGGGGACGTTGGACGCTGGTCTCCTTTCACGAGGTAAGGCGCGCTGGGCAGGGTTCTACCAGCTCGCGCTCGCACCACTTCCTCTCTCTACGCCTCTTCACCTGCCGCCACTGCTAGTACGCTGAACTCAGTGCCTTTCAGCTCACTGCTGGGCTCGCTGTGTTATTTAAAAAAAAAAAGTAAAGTTGAGCTCTGACTCTTACTCTGACTCTCTTGCCCATGGAGCTTGTTATCCCTTACTATCCCTTGCACTTGGGAAAACCGGACACTGGTAGTGGAGTTTGAGGGAAGGCTGAGCCAGGCAAGCCCATCGGTAGAACCAGAGCGAGACCATTCAGCGGAACTTTCCGGCCACACTTGCATAAACTTTTTTCTCAGTTTGGGTGAAAGAAGCTCCTTTCGAATAACTACGAAATTCAGCGCACTCCTACACGGGGGGAGTTGAAACAAGGGAGTGCAAGCGGCGCTTCAGAACATGATGTTTCCAATGCTGGAGGAAAGACAAGCAGCCCTACAACTCACAAGACACCGATGGCAATTCCCGCAGTGGTGGCAGGGTTAAAAGACGTAGCACCACCCGCACCAACGGTTTCAACTACGTCCTCTCCCTACACCGCCGCCCTTCCATCCCACCCTCCGCTACAGCCGGCTACAAGCCCAAGCAACAAGCAAACTACGAAAGCTCCAAGCCAAGTCCTAAATCTAGAAGCCTCCCTGATCTCCCTGGAGGATGGTTTGCTCTCTCTCCCGAGTGCTACAAAAGCGAATACGATTGAAGATATCCTAGTGACTATCCTCCAGGAATTAAGAGACTTTAAACTCTCCCAGGCTCAGGAAATTTCACTCTTGCGCAGCAGGCTTACGAAGATGGAGGAGTGTCTGGGCAATATCCCCCTGAGAGTTTCTGAGGCTGAAGTCCGAATATCATCTTTAGAGGACTCTTTGACTGCAATACAGAAATATCTTACGGAGGCCAATAGAGACAAATCCCATTTAGAGGAAAAGCTGCAGGACCTTGAGAATTATAGTAGGAGGTCTAATCTACGACTAGTAGGCATACCAGAGGGTCTTGAAGACAAGGATTTAGTTAGGTGGTCAGAGTCTCTACTGAAAAAAGCCATTCTTGAGCTACAAGGCGACCTGACTATTACAAGGGCGCACAGAGTCCCTGCACATAAACCTAATAACTTGAAATACCCCCGCACAATCCTGCTCAATTTCTCCGACTTTAGGGTAAAAGAAAAAATTTGAAACATTGCATTTTCTAAAAGAACTTTCAACGCGGAGGGTGTGAATAATTTTAGAATCTTTGCTGACATGTCGGCAGCATCTGCTCATAGACGCAGGGACTTTGTGAAACTCATCGACTCCTTTAAGAGCAAGGGAGCCCAAGCCATGATAGTGCAGAAAGTCTTGGCCAAAGGAATTTTTTTTATATTTTCGGCCTTGCACGAAGCCCAGACTTTCCTCGACGGCCTCGGGGCATAATAAGTTGCTGAATCTACTATCACTCCACGGCGGGCCTATGATGGAAACAGGAAGCACATAAGGATGCAATGAGATGGCATCCAAAAAGAAGAAATATCAGAGAAGGACGGCAGTGGGACACTCGGGGTCTCCGTCCACTCAAGGGGGGGAGGGAAGGGGGGTGAAGGGGGGTGTCGCAAGGGGGAAAAAAAAGAGAGTTCAAATGCAAAAAAAAAAAATTATGTGTTTTTCCACACTGTCACAATTATGGTACAAGCAATGTTATATCTAAGAGGCTTTTTTTTCTCTTCTTTCTTTCTCTTTTTTCTCTTTTTCTTGCACAAAAAAGGGCAACCTAATTCTGATATCTTGCACTCGCCACTTTAGCTCGCATGGATTATGACAAGATGATAAGATTCTATGAGCGCACTTGTGTATTTTGTACTAGGGGGGGGCATAATCCTTCAAGTTTTGCTGCTATTGTACAATTTTGCTGCTTATTTGCATATTTCCACAGAGAAAGGCAGTCCCTCTATGATTATCTGTTGATACTATATATTCATGCTGCTTACTTTTATTCTTTTTTATAAGATGAGATTACATAATGTGTTGATTATTTGCGTGTTTTGCACAAGGAAGGGTACAACTTTCCAAGCTCTACTGTCACTTTACATTCTCGCTGCTCATTTGCATATTTGCACAGAGAAATTCAGCCTCTCTATGAATATCTCTATGAATATCTGCTGCTAATATTAAATATATTGTTTATTATTTATATATGCTGCTGATTGCACATTTGCACAAGCCGAGGGTTGCGCCCAATATTTTGACCAACAAATAGTATGGTGAAGTTAATCTCTTTAAACGCAAATGGCCTGAATAACGTTCTCAAAAGGAATGCCATTGAATGCTGGCTAAAAAACCTCATCCAGACGTTATCTATTTGCAAGAAACCCACCACAAAGATCAGGCTGAGTCAGATAAACTATTCAAAAGCTGGGCGGGCCATAATATATCTGCTTCTGCCGGGATGGCTCAGAGAGGAGTTTCCATATTAATAGGGAGACATGTAGATTTTCTTCTGGAAGGGACGTTTATAGACCCCAGAGGTAGATGGGCAGTTGCACATGGTAAATTATACAATGTTAATGTCATTCTTGCCATAATTTATGCACCAATTTTGGACGACCCTCTACCAATTCTACAGGTAAAGCATGCATTAACGGGTCTCTCTGGGCCAATATTCTGGGGGGAAAACTTTAATCTATTACAAAACTCCCGATTGGACTCCTCCAAGAACGATCGCCGACAGAACAAACCCCAAGTTGCCTAGCTGTCCAAAGTTGTAAAACAGACCTTGACGTTATCGATCACTGGCGAATTTTAAATCCCATTAAGAATGATTACACATGTCACTCAGCAAAATATAATTCCGCATCAAGGATAGATTTTTTTCTATCATCCCACGATCTAGAGCTGTACAACTATGCCCATCTACCTAACGCTTTTTCAGACCATGTAGCACTCTGCATGGAGGTTAATTTGGGGGCTTATGAAGCAAGGCCTCCAAGAAGATGGTTTTTTAAGAAACTTAACCTCCTAGACCAGCAATGGTGCACAGATATTGATGAAAAGATAGAGCAGTTTTTCGCACAGAACAGAGGTACAGCCCCATTAAATATAACCTGGGATGCATTTAAAGACACTCTGCGTGGGATAATTACATCTAAAGAAATACCTAAGCAGAAGGCAAGAAGGGAGGAGAAAACTAAACTCCAAACTGAACTCTCTCAGGCAACCCAAGAGCACTATAGGGTCAGATCTATGATCTCTGGGCATAAACTCTCCGAGGCAAAGCGCAAGATGAAGGATTTTTATTATGACCTAGGCGAGACAAATAGTAACCTTTATGCCCAAAAGATATACGAGGAGAGTGAATATACAGGAAAGCTCCTGGCCTGGCAAACCAAAGAAAAGCAGGTCCGAAATAGAATAGACCAGTTAACAGACCCCATTACTAAAATACAAGCTAAGACCACCACTTCCATCGGTGAGCTGTTTCTGAAACATTACGAGGGGGTATATCAAGTGACTGAGGGGGCTACACCTGACTCTATCATGGAATTCTTACAGCCACTTGAAATACCTAAACTAGACGCTGAGGGTAAGAATTACCTCATACAGGATTTCACACTACTAGAACTAGATGATGTGATAGAGTCCTTCCCCAATGGTAAGGCCAATGATGACAATGGCCTGCCGATTAAATTTTGAAAAAAAATTGGGGGAACTCTGCGCAAAGAACTTTTGATTTTAGTTAATTATTTACTTCAAGGAAGTCCCCCACCGGATTATTTTCATACAGCGGTGGTGGTTAGTATTTTTAAAAAAGGAAAGGACAAGGAAAATATAAATTCGTACCGACCGATAAGTCTCCTGAATACAGACTATAACATTTTTACAAAACTTTTAGCAAACCGATTAAATAAAATAGTAGGAGTACTGGTAGCCCATGATCAGTGTAGTTTTATTGCAGGCAGGCATCTCCATTCCAACACTACATTTTTATTGGAGACACTAGATTATTTTAAAATTAACAAGGTGAAGGCTCAAATTTGGTTTTTAGATGCGGAGAAAGCCTTCGATCTAGTGTCTTGGGATTGCCTGTTTGCAATTTTTGTGCAGTTTTAATTTCCCGAATGTTTTTATCTCTCTTTTACAACAACTCTATATGAATTCTAGGGCACAGATTATCGTCAATAATACTAGTATTGGGTCCTGCCAGGTTACTAGAGGCACACAACAAGGGACATCCCTTGTCGCCAATTTTATTCGCACTATTTATTGAACCTCTGGCGATCGCTATTAGGAATATTAAGACCGAGACCGCCCCAGTATTAGGAATGACAAATATAAAATTATATGCGGATGATATCGCCCTTTTCTTAGACTCTAAACCCTCAAGTCAACTGAAGATTCTAAAAATCTTCTCCGACTTTCAAAAGCTAGGGGGTTATAAAATTAATGTTAACAAAACGGAAATTATTTTAGCCAACTGCACTGTAGACTCTTTAGTACCAGAATTCGGGCGGACATATAATACGGATCCAAAGAGATACCTTGGAATATTTATATTGGCTAGTCTGGACGACTTTTTTCACTTAATTTTCTACCTCGTGGCATGTTCCATTCTGCCAGTAGATGATATCTGTGGCTCTGAGTCCCTTGCCTTCTCCATCACGCTGGCACCACACCAATCCTTTAAAGGCCTATTGGTCTATAGGCCACCGGGCTCACCTGGAACCTTCTTTGAAGAGTTCGAGCGGGTTATATCGGGTCTGGCCCTGAAAGCAGAACACTGCATTGTAGCCGGGGATTTGAATTTTCATATGGATGACCCATTGGACCCGGACACTATCAAACTTTTGGAGGCTACGGCCCCCTTGGGCCTTTCCCCTTATCTTTGGGGGCCAACACACGACAAGGGACATACTCTCGACCAGGTCTTCTCGACATCTCCTTTGGAGGTGAAGGAGATTATCCCGGTGCTTTGGTCAGACCACAGGCTAGCCAAATTTTTGGTTAAAGGCACGGCGAAATCTGCTAATCCCATGTCTCTGCAACAGGGCCGAGCCGCCAGGGCATATCATCGCGTGACCCCAGCTATGCTGGCTCAGGCTGCTCTGGACCACCCATGCCCCCTCACAGGAGATCTGGAGAAGGACCCGGAGTCTCTGCAGGCATGGCTTTTGGATAGGCTAGGCGATCTTGCCCCGGTGATGGCCCCCCGATTAACACCGAAACGTGTCTCGGCTCCCTGGTTCACTGCGGCATTGTCGACCGCTCGGCAGCAATGCAAGGCAGCTGAAAGAGCCTGGAGATCACAATATGACCCTGTGGCAAGGCTAACCTACAAGACAGCGGTCAAGGCTTACCAGCGGGATATTCGCCTGGGAAAAAAAGCCTATCTTGCAGGGAGGATAGAAGCCGCCTCCAACTCCTGTAAGGAGATTTTTACCATAGTCAGAGAATTTATGGCCCCTCGGTCCAATGCATCCCAAGGTATGCCCTCTAAGTCCTGGGCCTCTGATCTAGCAAATTTCTTCACCAGCAAGATTAAGCTTATCCAGGACTCTTTTCCACTGGGGGCGCCCGTGAGGTGAATCAACTCCGAGGACGATTCAGGACTCGTGGCTCCGCTAGGCCCGACGCTGGCCGTTTTTCCATCTATCTCTGCCTCTGCCTCCTTAGTGCTTATGGGCAATCTTAAATCTGGGTCGCCCTTGGACCTCTGCCCGGCCAAATTCTTGGCAAAAATGGCGGAAGTCATAAATCCGCTGGTGAATCCTCTCCTGAATCTTTCGCTGAGCCAGGGATTGGTTCCGCAGGTCTGGAAGCAGGCAATGGTCATCCCATTGCTGAAGAAGCCTGGTCTCGATCCTGAGGCTCCGGTCAATTATAGACCGATTTCTCTTCTGTCGGCTCTCACGAAAATTGTTGAGAAACACGTACACACTGTGCTCTCCAATTTTCTGGAAACACATGAGATTCTGCATGCCACTCAATCCGGCTTCCGCCCGAACCTCAGTACAGAGACCGCGCTCCTGGAAGTGTCAGAAGCCATTAAAGGGGTTCTGGACTCCGGGGGCAAAGCCATGCTGGTCATGTTGGATCTGTCGGCGGCCTTCGACACCGTCCCCCATGAGGGCCTTCTCGCAAGACTCTATGAGATTGGCCTAAGGGGGACGGTGTTCAACTGGTTTTCATCTTTTTTAGCTGGTCGCCGACAAACGGTCTGGGCCTCCCCAGACTCTGCCGTGATGCCGCCATTGGGAGTCGGGGTCCCGCAGGGCTCTATATTGAGCCCGACCCTCTTTAACATCTTTATGACCCCTCTGGCGGCGTTGGCGGAGTCGTTCGGGCCCAGATCGTATCCTATGCCGACGACACCCAGCTCCTCTTTTCTTGTAAGAGGGGAGGAGACTTCGATGGAGAGAGTATCCGGGATTGCCTTGGGGCTGTTTTTAAATGGTTCCAGCTGAACAGCCTCAAGTGCAACCCGGATAAGTCGGAGGTACTCTTCTTCGGGTGTGCGTCGGATCCTGACTGGCAAGCTTGGTGGCCCATTAACATGTCCCCCCCGTCCTGTTCATCTCAAGTAGCTAAGAACTTAGGGGTCAAGATGGACAAGGGTCTGACGTTGAGATCCCAGATCCTAGGGGTGACGGGCACATGTTTTGGCCTCCTGAAGATGCTGCGGAGGTTTTTACCTCTCCTGTCTGAGGAACACAGGAAGCTGACTGTGCAGGCTCTGATCGGGTCCAGGTTGGACTATGCCAACGTCCTTTACCTGGGCCTGCCAGAGTACCTGTTGCAGCGGCTTCAAGTGGTGCAGAACGCTGCCGCGAGGGCCATTTATGGCCTTAACAGGCGAGCCAGTGTTGCTGGCCTTCTGCAGACCTTACATTGGCTCCCTATCCGCAAACGGATCGCTTTTAAGGCATTAACCCTGGCCTACAAGGCTTTCCACGCGGTGGGAGCCAAGTATCTCCAAAGAAGACTTGCCCTCTATCACCCGGCCCGCTCTCTGAGATCAGAATCTCTGTTTTTGGCGGTTGTGCCTCGTGTTAAGAGAGCTCACATTGGAGGCCGCTCCTTTGGATTGCTGGTGCCACAGCTGTGGAACACCTTGCCGCTGACATTCCGTGGAGCCACTAGTTTACTTGCATTCAGGAAAGGTCTCAAAACTTGGCTGTTTGCCCTCTAGGCTGTTCCTCCTTTCCTTTCCTTTTCTGATTCTGTTTTCTATTTTGCTTTTATCACAGTGTTGTGTTATTCTGCTGCAGATCTTTTATTAAAGCGCCGGGACACTCTTTTTGAGTAGCCGTGCGCTATACAAAAATAAATATAACATAACATAACATAACATAACATAACATAACCTCTATTAAAAAAGGTGGGCTCACTTTTAGATCCCTGGAATTTGCTACCCTTGTCTCTTATGGGACGGGCAGCGCTAGTTTGTATGTCGGTGCTACCTCTTTTTAATTTCCTTTTTAGTGCAATACCCTCCGCAATTTAGGCCTCGTATTTTAAAAAAGTAGATGCATTGATCTCCTCTTTTTTATGGGCAAAAAAATCTCCCAGACTTGCATTGAGCACTTTATATTTACCATCCACACAAGGAGGGCTGTACCTTCCAAATATCAGAGAATACTATTTTGCGTCTTTTGCACATTATAGTTATAGGTTTTTCTTTCTAGATTTTCATGAGGCAGACAATTTTTTTATGAAGATGTTGTTAGAATTAAAAATTTCCGACCCGGTCAAATTTTTAAGCTGAAAACTCAGTTTTTTAAATTTTATGACTTACTTAACTTAAGTAATAAGACGAATTTAATACATTTTAGCTTGGGAGATGCTGGTTGCATGGACAAAAATACATGAACTCTTTGGAAGGAGATTGGCTTCGAGAAAATTGAAGACTTCCTGTCGGGAAATAGGTGGAAATCTTGGGATGAAATTTCCAGCCAGTTAAATCATTCTCATACAAATTTGAGCTGGTCCTTCATCATGCTAAATCCAAAACTTAGAGAACTCGATATAGGAAATGTATTTAATAAAGAAAATATTTCTACTACCCTCAATAACAAAATACAAAAGAAAATGAGTATCTGGATTAAAATATTAAAGGAAAGTAAAGACCAGCACTCTTCCAGCAAGATTATTGAGAGATGGAAAAAGAGGGAAGATATTGCAATTAACCAACAGGTATGGAATAAAATAAATACATTCATTAAAACCATATTTCGAGGAGTAAATTTTAAACTTATGCAATTCTATAAGAAATGGTTAATATACAGAACCCCCTCCTTTTTACATAATATTTTCCCCCAAGTAGCCGATAAATGCTTCCGATGTGAAGAAAAAGGCACTTGGAAACTCATTGTCTGGGAGTGTTCAAAAATCCAGGTATTTTGGAAGGAAATAGAAAAATATCTCTCAATCGAGCTCAAAACCAATATAGTATTCGATGACCTAATCCCCATTTTAGGCTGTTCTCCCAGTCACACCCCACATGATGAGTCCCTTTTCATAGCCTCCTTAATAGCTAAATCCCTTATATTACAGTCCTGGAAAACAGACCTTGTACCAACCTTTCAGGCATGAAAGGCAAAATTGCTTCGAATGCAGGGTAGGGAAAGAAAATATGCTTTAAGATCAGGGGCTCTCAAAAAATATGACAAATATTGGAGTGTGTTTGACTCTTAATTTTCCTGTTATCATCCGATCCGACCCACATTTCCCTGAAAATATTTATTAGTCTGCTAAGATTGTCTTGATTTCGCACGTTGCACTTTACAATCAAGCTATGAAATGTTAACTGTGAAGATGCTTATTGTATTTAAATGTTACGTACTGTATTAATTCTAACAAAGTCTCTTGAATATTATTGCCAGCCTGTTAGATTGCTTTCTCACGAACTTTGCACTTTATAATTCAAGCGTTGAAATGATAAATTGTGTAGACGTCTCTTATATTCTTTTGCCTCGTACTGTATTAATCTGATTTCAATCGTGTCTTGTTTTTTTCTTATTTGTCTTATTTGAACTCTCAATAAAAAAAAATTCAGAAAAAAAATAATGTGAAATATTCAGGACACCCTCTTTAGGAGAAACATTGGGCAGCAGCAACACTGGGATTCTCTGAAACGGTAAACGAGAAACATAAACTAAAGCAGCTTCACTGGAAAGTTTATTTTCCACAACTCACTACTCAACTGATAATACTATTGCACCAGCATATCTGGAAACACTGACATTGATCTTTTTTGTGAACCAAGGGCTATTCAGATCATGTTCCTGAATTTGGGCTTAACCAGTTAATTGTACATGAGTTGTCACAAATAAATGACAAATATAATAAATTGAAGCAAAGCAATAGAAAAGATTCAAAATGCTTTGAAAGATCATGAAGACCATTATGAGATTATTTTGATTAGTTCAAAACATGAAAGATATAACTTAAAGGACAAAAAAACTAGAACATGCCAAGGTATAAAACTGCCAGAACATTTGTCCCCTCAATGAAAGTATGGCCAAGGTTTTAGCGGACACAATAACTGCTTAATTATTTCAATACAGTGGCACAGTTATAGTAGGACAGAAAGGAAGACAAGTAGGGTTCGCATTTACGTGAGTTTAAGCTTTTGGCATTGTAAATGACAATGCCTTTTATTTATGCTTTAAAAACGAAAACAAAAATAAAAGGCATTGTTATTTGCACTGTCAATAGTTGAAACTTGCGTAAGTGCGAGACCTATTCCATTGCAAATGCTTGTTTTCTTGCAGTCAAGCTCACCATCTCTAGTGGTTGTCACCACACAGTCTGCAGTTGCTTCCTGGCTGTTTAAGTGTAAAAGAGAAGAAAAAAAGAAGGCAATAGGCCTTTTCTATCTATGCACCCAGGATCTGTAGCATCTCTGTAGCCATCAAGACCACCCCAATGCAGCTCCAATTTAAGAAAGAGTTGAAGGCTCACCTCTTTAAACAATACTAAATCACAATGCATTAATCATCCACAATCCAGTTTCCTCTACTGTAACTCGTCGACTTTAAGTTTGCCTTAGAACACGTACAGCATTAAGCTGCATTTTGAATGGGTGTACACTATGGAAAAACTATAATATGTATACACACACACACACAGATATACACATATATATACATACAAAATTAGAAAAAGTGATGGGAATACAGACAACTTTTTCTTTTTTTCCACATATAGTCATTGCTTAATTTGTGTTCATGGTTGCAGGTGGTGTGCACCAACACCTAATTTTGGAACCAACACTCAAATTTCGTCCCAGAGTGAGAGATCGAAAGGTAGGGAGATAGGAAAGCAAGTTTGTAAATCTGTGACAAAGGGAGAACTCTGGGGTGATAAAGAACCCCTAAGACTGACAAAGAAGCAGGAGGCGTTGAGTGGTAGACGAAGAAGGTGGAATAAAGACTGAGCCACCTTGGTGTTCAAGAAACTCGGGATTCAGCTGTGCCTAGAACAGAGCCACCAATAAAAACAGTGCACAACATTTCACAAAAGCTACAAGGAGTTCTTAAGCTATGAATTGTACTCATTGGTTCCGGATGCCTATAATAGCAAGCACAGGCAAAGACAACAGATCTCACCTCTTTGGCTAATTGTCTTTAGCAATGCTATTTGCTGATCCAGTGCAAGAAAATGATGCTGTTGGTGGCTGCATCATTTCGCATACACACGCCTACAGAATGCTAAATATACAATTTTTTTAAATGTTATTTAACTATCTAAAATACAGGTACCACTTGGAATGGCAATTAAAAAAATGTGGGGAGCCCAGTAGCGTGGCACTAAATGTGAGCTGCTAGCATTTTTAATGGCTCTGAAGTGGTGGAGGAGCAATGTGGCCAGGATTTGGGGGATGAAAGGGTCGAGGGTATGGGAAGAATGAGCAACACATCAAGGGAGTACGGACACTAAGATGAGGGTTGGGAAGGAGCAGAAAAGAAACTGCAAGATAACTGAGTGCTTATAGAAAAAGAAAAAAACGGTGAGCAGTGTTTGGATACAATTCACCCAATCAAAAGGAAGGTAAAGAGTTCAAGCACCAGATGAAGGTATGCAATCAAATAGGAAACAAGAAAATGAGTGACAAGGACCATCACTCAGTGTGTACAATCCGCGTCACTTGGCAGGCTCAGAAACTAAGTGAGCTTAAAAGCAGCGCATTGACCTGATATAGGTCGCCGTTTGGAGGAGCAGGAGGAATGGAGTGTGCAGCAAAGCCTAGCAGGCTTCCATCGATCAAAGACCGGGCACAGACTACAGGCGGTGAGGCGGAGAAGGGAAAACCGGGACTTGTAGTGCAGTCCACACAAGGCGGCAGCCAAAGGGAGGTGTGTCTTGTCCACGAGTCCTGGTAGGTGGTTTAAAGGCTCCATCTGAGAGTGGGAGGCAGACACAGAGAGGGAGGCGGCGCGGGAGAAAGAGGGAGCACGCACAGTCTGCTGTTTTTCAAAGCACACATTTGTGCCTGTGGCTCGCCTCTGCGTGCTCCTGAAAGGTGTCTGCTGCCACAAGCACGAGTATGTGCTTCAAAAAAGAGCTGAACGACGGCTAAAGGTCTCCAATGCAGCGCATTCACACTGCATAGGCGAGACCTAAAAAAGGATACATAGAAGTCAGAGACCGATGTCTGCCTACTTTGGGGAGAAGAAGATACTTTATTAAAAGCATCCAATATGGGAAGGAGTGAAGAGGAGATACAGATGGTCAGTTGGCATCATGACTTAACACCTGAACTAGACTTAATGGAGTCAGTGTAAAATGCAAGGCTAAAAAGAGGAGGTGTGAAATTGGAGAGCACATTAAAATAGTCAATTTTTTAGGTCCTCTGACAAGATAGCAGGTCATGTTCAGGATCCTAATAAAATAAAAAAGATGTTTTTTTGTTCAATTAAAAAATGAGTAGGGTAAAAGTAGTAAATATTTTCAAGAGAAATTAAACAAAGCACGAGGTCAAAAAATAAATATCAACAAGACTGTCCACTAATGTACCACCTACAGGTTCATTGATCTCATGTTTCTCATTCAGAAAGAAGGGAGATGCCCCTAAATTGTGTCAGAATACTTTTTCTGTTACACTGTAATCTGTAACCTAGACTTGCATGATTAGGAGATTTGTATCACGTATCATTTGTAGATTCATGCTCCAGTTCTTGAATTAAGCAAAATCTTACTTGTATTGAAGGATGTGATAGATTTTGTGGAACCTTTTGTGTGCCTATTCAGCAAAATGAGGCATCCAGTTCTATCTCTGCACACCATGAAAGGGGATGGTAAAGTTCAAAGAAATAATCAAAAGACCACTCATGACAGAAGCAATTTATCTGAATAAGGTCATTGCACTGAGGATCTAAGATATTAAGGTATTAGTTGAAGGTCGGGAGTACCCACCTCAAATAATAACCACAATCATTGTAAGGGTAAACCCTTAAAGTCACTAAATTAACCTGAGCTCAGCACCTTGGCAGCTATGGCACAGAGCAGACAGGCTTAACTTAGAGACAATATGTGAAGTATTTATGCAGTACTCAAATGGTAATTAAGGCAAAACACAACACGAGAAAAATCCCAAACCAATTTATAGAATTGTAATAATTAAAAAAACACCAAACAGCAAAAATACAATAGGAAAATATGGAGTTATGAATTTTTAAAGTTGTAATTTAAATATGACACACAACAGCGTTAAGCATCAAACTTTGACATCCTGGTTGTGCTTGACCAGGACCAAGGTAAAGTTTAAGACTGACCGCGATGAAGAGTGAGTTAGATATAGGAATCAGGTTCGTCCCTGGGAAAACGTTACCTCCATACGTAGAAATTGTCATGAAGCAGAAAGTCTTCAGGGGCCATGGCTGCAGGCTATGGCAGAAAATGGGCTCATCAACTATGGGGAGCTAAAGGACGAAGTATCAGCGTGGGAAAAGTTCAGGTTTCACACCCAAAAAGCTCTTGACTTCGATCAGATGCAGGCACCCGGTTGTTCAGGTGAAGCTTTCTGCGTTTGTACTTAGACACTTTTCTGGAGGTTTGATCTCCTCAGTGAGGCATGGCTGCAGGGTGTTGTCAAAGAGGGTTCAACGTGTCGGATGCTAGTTGACAATGGTGCCGCTGAATCAGATTTGCTACTGCAGAGAAGAACGTGAAGGGAGCAGTGGTTTACTCAATCCCAGTGGTGATGCACCCTTGTTGATTCATTTTGGCAGGTTGTTCCCTGTCCCACGCCGTTTCGCAGAGCAAAATGTTGGTAACAAATTCCAAGTTCCATGTTTCAGGAAACCTTAGGCGGAGTACACATTGACACCAATTAAGGACCTAGCACGTTGGGGACAACACTTTGGGTTCAAGTTAATGTTAATGTTAAGAATGTTTTGTAGAGCGCACTTACACCGATTGGTTTCATGGGGCAGTAGAAAAGGCAGGGTGCGTGGCTCGAGAGGACCTTTAGTTGTAAGCTTGCTTATAGAGCCAGGTTTTAAGTGCTCTTCTGAATTTCATGAGGTCTGGGCAGGCTCAGCTTTCGATGGGGAGGGAGTTCCAGAGTCGAGGAGCGAGTGTGGCAAATCTGCATCCTCCTGTGCGCTTCCGTCTGAAGGAGGGGGTATAGAGAAGTGAGAGGTGGGCTGAACGTAAGCTGCGGGTATGGGTGTGCCTGACTATCAAGTTGTCTATGAATTTGGGGCTTTTGCAGTGCAAAGATTTAAAGATCAGGCAGCCTGTTTTGAAGGTGCAGCGTTGAAGCATGGGGAGCCAGTGTAATTTCCTAAGTAGTGGGGTGGCAGGTTGCCATCTGGGTTGGCTTAGGATCAGTCTGGCTGCGTAGTTCTGGACCATCTGTAGTCGCTTCAGTAGGTAGAGAGGCATGCCAAGATATAGAGAATTGGCATGGTCCAGATGAGATAGGACAGTGGCTATCACCACCTGGGTGAGGGCCTCTGGTGTAAGGAGGCAACAAACCTTTCTTATTTTCCTGAGTTGGAAAAAACATTTGGAGACCACGAGACCCACTTGTGATTTCAATGAGAGATCGCTGTTTAGTGTGACTCCGAGTGTTTTTGCCGATGGTGAGGGAGAAGGTGGTGAGCCCATCTCTGAAGGCCAGTAATTTGGGCCCCAGTGCTTAGGACTGTCCCCTGTGGGTACCAGCTCAGTTTTGCCAGGGTTTAGTTTAGGATGCTTTTGGTCCATCCAAGATTGGATGAATCTCATGGTAGACTGAAAGCTGGTAATTGAGCTCTCGATGTTATTGATCGTGAAGAGCAGTTGTAGGTCGTCTGCATAGTTGAAGACCATCACCTTCCTATCTCTGAGGGACTGAATTAAGGGGAAGATGTAGAGGTTGAACAAGTTGGGGGACAGGGAGGAGCCCTGTGGGACACCACATGTGATTCTCTGTTTGGGGGCAACCAGATTGTTAAGGCGGACGGCCTGGGATCTGTTCTCCAGGAAGGATCTTAGCCAGTTGGCCGATGTGCCCTGGATGCCGGCCTGGCCGACACGGTCGATCAAGATGGTGTGATAGACTGTGTCGAACGCGGCCGAGAGGTCCAGGAGCACCAAGGCCTGGGGGGAGTTTGGAAAGGGGCGACCACTCGGTCCCCCCGAACGTATGGTGGAGTACCCCGATCCCCCCGGGAAGCCATCTTGGGCGGGAGGCGAGTCTCGGCTGGTATGCCCAAAGCGGCGTAGCCGGGGCGCGCTTTTTCCCGCCCAAGAGTAGGTTGTCCTAGACACTGAAGCCGCCAGCCACGCCCCCGGAGGCGGGCGGAGGCGGGTTTACGCCCGCCCGAAGAAGGATAAAAGGAGCGACAAGCCATGGAAGCATCCTCTTGTTCCTGTGCTCTGAAGCTGCACCTCCCCGCTGCACGTGAGCTCGAGACGGAACGAAGAGCCAATTTTGAGCGTTTTAATTCTTGTCTTTGTTCTTCCAGAGAATCAGCGTTGGAGAATGCCGGGCAAGAAGGCCGGAAAGCGGGTCGGAACCGATCAGATGCTCCGCATGCTCGTAAAAGACATGGCCGAGATGAAGAAACAGATGGCGGCAATGAACGGTGTAGGGGGCCCTAAGCGAGTCGTCGGACCAGCATTGCCGGGAGTAGTCCCTAACGGGAGAGGTAGAAGGGCCAAGAAGGGAGCAACTGGGGAAGAGGCCCCGGTTCCCGAGGCGCCGCCGGCGCACCCTGATACACCGACTGAGGCGCCGATCCCAGTCCCGAAGGAGGGGCAACCAATTCCCGTTGTAGTCACCCCTGTGAACGGGGAGGATATGCCTCCTGAGTTGGCTGCACAGCTGGCAGCGTGGTTGGGGAAAGAGAGTGAGGGGGCTACGGCAGATGACGCCAGGGCAGTAATGAGGCAGTTGCGGCAATCAAGAGATGCTGCAAAGGCTCCATGTCCTTTTGTTCCCCCGCAGGCTCCAGTGGGTCAACCCGCAGCGGGCATGAGTTCGGCAGCGACTACGGTTACAGCTTCTGGTTCAGGTAAGCAGCTACTGCCGATTGCGGGGGAGGGGTCAGTACCCTCGAGAAGGGAGAAAGTGGCTCAGCATATTCCAATGGAAATCAAGGAGAGGATATGGGCTGAGAAATATGTAAACATGTTTTCTTTACTAACTGATCATTACGAGATTGAGCACGTGAAAGTTCAAAAAGAGTTTATGCACCCGAGTGTTTGGCGCGCCAAGATGGCCGCTTTTAGAGTCGATGAGACGATAGGTAATTGGGGCAGAGCATTTGGCATATTCACTTCAATTATGGGGGAACGGAGGCCTGAACTGTTGGCCGAGTTACCCGTGTACCAGACACGTATTATGGAGTTTTCTCAGACATATGAGGGCAATCAGTGGTTTTGTTATGATAATATTTTTCGTAAGGCCAAGGAGTTCGACACATCTCTGACGTGGGATTGTTACGACTCCATTTCCTGGCAAAAAATGGAGAAATCAGGCATGACAAAGGCGCCATTGTTGGGGGGAAACGGGGGCGAGTTTTCCCGCCATTCAGCTGGGGCGCCCTTTCGGGCGGGTTCAAGTAACGAGCATCACTCAAGGTCGAATGGCAATACAGGTAAAAAAGGGGTCTGCTGGAATTTTAACAGGGGAAAGTGTACAAGGCCCCAGGGGTCATGCAAGTTTAGGCACGACTGTGGGGGGTGTGGACAGTCCTCGCATCCCGAGACCATGTGCAGAGCCAAAACGGGTGATAACTGAGGTAGGGGAAGCGCCAAACAGGTCTGAAATAGTCCGAGGGGCGCCTTTACCTACCCCGGTTGATACCATGGCAATGATTCCTTGGCTCAATGAATACCCGGATCATGTCTCCGCTGGGGTGTTGCGAGACGGTTTTTCGTATGGTTTCCGCATCCCAGTGGGGAATTTTCAGGGTAAAGCACATTGTAGGAACCAACTGTCGGTCCTGCAGAATACGGCGGTGGTACAAGCGAAGATTGGGAAGGAGGTGGCCCGGGGTCGGGTTGCCGGACCATTCGACATGCCACCAGTTGCTAAGTTTGTTTGTTCACTCTTGGGAGTGGTCCCCAAGAAGGACCCGGGTGAGTTTAGATTGATACATAACTTGTCAGCCCCGAGAGGTCTTTCGGTGAACGATGCGATAGACCCGGAGGTGTGTTCGGTGCGGTACGCATCTTTCGATGATGCCGTCGCCATGTTGAATCGCCTGGGGCCAGGAGCGCTGATGGCCAAATCAGACATCGAGTCAGCGTTCCGGTTGCTCCCGGTACACCCAGATGATCAGCGTCTCCTTGGTTTTATGTTTCAGGGGCGTTATTACATGGATAAATGTATGCCAATGGGATGCTCCATATCTTGTGCTTATTTTGAGAAATTCAGTTGTTTTTTGCAATGGGCATTCACAAGAATGACGGGGTTTCAGCATGTTATGCATTATCTTGACGATTTTCTGTTCCTGGGGGCAGCCGGGGACCCAGAATGTGCACAGGCTTTAAAAGAATTTTGTGGTCTGATGAGTCAGTTTGGTGTGCCATTGGCGCCAGGTAAGACCGTGGGGCCATCAACTTCGCTCGAGTTTCTTGGAATAGAGCTCGATTCCGAAGAGGGTTGCTTCCGGTTGCCCAAAGAAAAGGTGAGGAGATTCAGGGCCTCGCTTGAAACATGTATGAGGGAGACTAAGGTGAATTTGCATCAATTGCAGCAGACTGTGGGTCAGTTGAATTTTGCCCTTAGAGTAATGCCAATGGCCCGCCCTTTTTCCCGCTCGATTGCACAAGCCATGGTCGGTCTTAAAGAGGGGCACCACCGCACGAGGCTCTCGGCAGAGATTCGCCAGGACATGCGCATTTGGTTGGCATTCCTGGTGGATTTCAATGGTCGGGTTGTCTGGAACAAGCCGGCGGTGTCCTCCGAGGAGTTGGGGCTGTGGACAGATTCGGCGGGGAGTATAGGCTTTGGCGCCATATTTGGTAATCACTGGTCGGCTCAAACGTGGCCGTCATGGTGGCACGAGTGTGGGCTTACAAGTAACATTGCTTTTCTGGAACTGTTCCCTATTCTGGTGGCCTTGAAAACATGGCCTGAGGGGTTTCGGGATCACTCTGTGGTGTTCTGGTCTGATAACATGACCGTGGTTGAGTGTATCAATAGTCAGGCAGCACGATGCAAATGGATTCTGAGATTGCTCAAGGAAATTGTTTTACTATGTGTGCAATTGAACGTGCTCTTTAGGGCGAGACATGGGCCAGGGGTGCTGAATCAGGCTGCTGATGCGCTTTCTCGTTTCCGTATGCAGGCCTTCTGGGGTTTTCTGCCCACAGCGGACCCGGTGGCGGCACCATTTCCCGAAGCTCTCTGGTCTCTTGGTGCCCCGAGCTACAAAACCTTGTGGGAGAGAGTTTAGCACCCAGGACAAGGAAGGCATATGAAGGGGCGTTCCGTTCCTATTGGTCCTTTTTGGGTTCTGCTAGGGGGGAGCTTTGGGGCCAGGAAGAGTTTGTCGTAAAGTTTTTGCTGTCATTACATCAGGCAGGCAAATCGGTAGCCACGGCCCAGAGGCATCGGGCCGCCATTTCCTTCATGGCACGGGCTCATGGTATCCAGGACCCTACAGCGTCTTTCGTAGTACAGAAAGCGCTGCGTGGGTGGCAACGCCTTGAGGGTCGCAGAGTAGATGAAAGGCACCCGATAGGTCTGGAAAGGTTGGCCCTGTTACTGTCCGTACTCCCTGCGACATGTTCATCCCAGTCAGAAACAGTGTTATTCCGGGCCGCTTTTGCATTAGCATTCCATGGGGCTATGCGGGTAAGCGAACTGGTGGCAAAGAACAAGCAGGATACGGGGGGGGACTGTGCCGAGAGCACATTCAAGTTAAGGGGGAGACGATGATTGTCTCGTTTGCCAGGTCCAAGACCGATCAGGGTGCGATCGGGGACAGTGTAGTAGTCCATCGGATTCCCGGATCTCCCATTTGCCCCGTCGTATGCGTTGAGGAATATTTGGCGCAGAGGGCGGCATCGTGGGGGGGGACCTTGTTGAGACACGCTGATGCCACCCCACTGACGAGGTTTCAGTTCCAGCGGGTGCTTGCAATGGCAATTTCGGCCGCGGGCTTGAACCCGGGCGAGTTTGGGACCCATTCCTTCCGGATAGGGGCTGCTACAGAGGCTACAGCCAGGGGTCTGAGTGTGGAAAAGGTGAAACAGTTGGGGCGTTGGTCCTCGAATTGTTACAAAAGGTATGTGCGGTTGCACATGTTGTGAAGCTGATATCATGTACTCACGCTTCTTGTTTTTGTTTGGTTTACAGTTTCGCAAGCTTACGAGGCGGGGCGGACTGTGCAGTCGACCCGACACCTGGGAACCAGCGGTCAAAGATCACCGGCTGAGGAAAAAGTGGTGTGGGTCGTGGGCCACTCATACGTGAGGCGTGCCGTGGACGTATTCAAGGCAGGTGACATGATTCACATGGCTGGGGAATACGGGTACAGGGTGACCTTCTACGGAAGGGGCGGGCTCTGTATTGACCAGTTTCAACCTTTTTTCGAGGGTTTGTTAGGGCGGACAAGGTCACCGCCATCTATAACCATAGTGCATCTTGGGGGCAATGATTTGGTGACCACTGGTAGACGACTACTTCTCGAGGCGATACTATCCACAGTAAGTTGGTTGGCGAGAAGGGTTCCAGGGTGCACAATTGCATGGTCCCATATGATTCCACGAAAGGTGTGGCGGGGGGCTAATTCAGTGTCTGCTATAAATCATTCTGTGAAAAAGGTGAATAACAAGCTTGGTAGACTGTTCCGTACAAGTACATTGCATTCGATTCCTCATGGGTGTATCAGGAGGGACCTTATGTATCTAGAGGATGGGGTCCATTTGTCCCGGGTGGGGAATTCTTTACTCATAGGAGACCTCGTAGCTTGGTTAAAGAGTTTACAGAATGACCTTTAGGTAGGAGTTTTGTGGGGGGTCCGGATAGCCGGTCAACTATCCGGCCTGTGGCGGTAAGGTCATGATCGGTGAGCAGTAATTGGAAGATCCACAGGGGGGGGCGTCACCCATTACGGATGGGAGCGCCCGGGGGGAGGTGGCCATTGGCCCCTCAACGGGGAGGCGGTCCCTTCTAAGGATGGGACGCGGAAAGGGAAGGCGGTCAAGGCCCCTCCCTGGATAGGAGGGGCTACGGGCCCCTCCTGGGAATTTCCCGGGGCCAGGACATCTGCGACGGCAGATGTGGTAAGTTGTGTGGGGTGGGGAGGGGGGTCTACGCTACCTTCTAGACACCTCACACGAGTCCTCGGACGACCAATAAGATGGCGTCGAGTTAATTGGGGCCCCCGTCAAGAAAAGGGAAATTGGTATGTGCACATGAGGTGCAGTCCTCTGTGCGGCCGCCCCTCACAAGTGAGGGGGGAGTTCTGGTTTAGGGATCTGACACCGGTTACGACCTTGCCGTTGGCCCTTAACGTTAGGATGTACAATTTCAATTTGAAAATGCATTTGTAGGATGTTAGTATCGGCTAGGAGAACCTTTGTATTAGAAATGTGTTAAGGTCAGCCAAAACATCGTAATGTGGAAATGAAATTGTACATGATATGAAACTGTTATTTTAATGTTTTAATTTTGTTTCATATTTTAATAAATATGGCCGGGAGGGTAACTCCCTCCCGCCTTCCAAAAGTTCAGAAATGTTTCCGTATTCCCATTCTTGGGGATTGTGTTGAGAGGGGGTGGCGGGTATCTCAGCCATATGGAAAGGGGCGACCACTCGGTCCCCCCGAACGTATGGTGGAGTACCCCGATCCCCCCGGGAAGCCATCTTGGGCGGGAGGCGAGTCTCGGCTGGTATGCCCAAAGCGGCGTAGCCGGGGCGCGCTTTTTCCCGCCCAAGAGTGGGTTGTCCTAGACACTGAAGCCGCCAGCCACGCCCCCGGAGGCGGGCGGAGGCGGGTTTACGCCCGCCCGAAGAAGGATAAAAGGAGCGACAAGCCATGGAAGCATCCTCTTGTTCCTGTGCTCTGAAGCTGCACCTCCCCGCTGCACGTGAGCTCGAGACGGAACGAAGAGCCAATTTTGACCCACCCACCAGCCCCTGAAGACAGCAAGTTGTTTTTGAAATAAAGTTATTTGACGTGGTAATTCACTTTTTTACAGGTTGTTCTGAATAAAGTTGTGATTCAGTATGCAATAAAGTGGATAATTCTTTACAGTATGTTTTATCGAATAATAGTATTTGCACCAGAGTTGATCAGTGATGTTTAGACAGTTCATACTTTGAATATCTTTTTGTCTTTTCCTCTTTAGTAATTAGTCTCTCTAGTTTAGTTTGTCGTATTTATTATTTGGTCGGGCGGTAAGGTCATGATCGGTGAGCAGTAATTGGAAGATCCCTAGGGGGGGCGTTACCCATTACGGATGGGAGCGCCCGGGGGGAGGTGGCCATTGGCCCCTCAACGGGGAGGCGGTCCCTTCTAAGGATGGGACGCCGAAAGGAAAGGGAAGGCGGTCAAGGCCCCTCCCTGGATAGGAGGGGCTACGGGCCCCTCCTGGGAATTTCCCGGGGCCAGGACATCTGCGACGGCAGATGTGGTAAGTTGTGTGGGGTGGGGAGGGGGGTCTACGCTACCTTCTAGACACCTCACACGAGTCCTCGGACGACCAATAAGATGGCGTCGAGTTAATTGGGGCCCCCGTCAAGAAAAGGGAAATTGGTATGTGCACATGAGGTGCAGTCCTCTGTGCGGCCGCCCCTCACAAGTGAGGGGGGAGTTCTGGTTTAGGGATCTGACACCGGTTACGACCTTTCCGTTGGCCCTTAACGTTAGGATGTACAATTACAATTTGAAAATGCATTTGTAGGATGTTAGTATCGGCTAGGAGAACCTTTGTATTAGAAATGTGTTAAGGTCAGCCAAAACATCGTAATGTGGAAATGAAATTGTACATGATATGAAACTGTTATTTTAATGTTTTAATTTTGTTTCATATTTTAATAAATACGGCCGGGAGGGTAACTCCCTCCCGCCTCCCAAAAGTTCAGAAATGTTTCCGTATTCCCATTCTTGGGGATTGTGTTGAGAGGGGGTGGCGGGTATCTCAGCCATAATTGTCTGCGCAGTTGCGAAGTGTGTCCAGTACGGTGAGTACGACAGCTATCGTCGAGTGCGCAGGCCGGAAGCCTGCCTGATGGGGCTTGAGGTAGTTGGACTCCTCCAGAAAGTTAGATAGGCATCTGACTACATGTGCCTCCATCACCTTTGCTAGGAAGGGAAGTTGGGTGATGGGGCGGTAGTTTGACATGCATGTGGGGTCAGCCCTTGGTTTTTTCAGGAGTGGCACTACTGTTGCTTCTTTGAATGCTGAGGGGACTTGGTCAGATGATAAGGAATAATTCAGGAGGGTACAGGCAGGATCTGGGAGAGCGGAGAAGCAGTATTGTATTATGTGAGGGGGAAACTGTCTGAGGGGGCGCCAGATTTGACTTTAGCAAGGAGCTTTTGAAATGTCTCTAAGGTGATGGGGACAAGCTGTTGATAGTGCAGTTGTTTTTGAGGGTAGCAAGGGCGATCGTCTTGGGGAGTTTCGGAATACTGGCTTTAATGGACGAGATTTTCTCAATGAAGTAGTCATTGAGTGAGTCACAGAGGGTTTCTCCCTCTGTGTCAAGTCTCACTCCAGCAGAGGCCAGCAGCAGTATCTAGGGCAGGTCCAGTTGGAACTAGTCAGTTGTTAATGTAGAAAAAGACATAATGAAGCTTGGTTGAGTCACTTTTGGGTTTCTGAGTACAAGGCGAGCAGGCCCAGTCTTTTCAGGTCTTCAGACTGCAGGCAAGGCCTTCTTCTGAATATTCCACCAGTACAGCAGTTTTCTGAGTGGGTGCCACATTTATGCCTATTGGCAGCATGTGGGTCCATGTAACCCCTGGACAATCCATAATTAATAGGGCAATGCTTCCCCAGAGTGACCCTATCTACCTTTGCAACACCTCCGGGTTGTTATATTGTAAGCAATTCTACTGTGCTTCTCTCTTCCTAAAAACAACATGGCAGAACCTTTTTTCACATGTGTAGAGCTCCTATGCCCAATCTAGAGGTGTGGCCAGAGAAATAAGCAAGCCCTCATCTGTAGTCTTTCAAAACTGACTCTGGGGGCAGCTCCTCTTCCACTTGGCTTGGTGCTTGGCTGGCTTGGGAGACAAAAGTAGGGAGAGGTCCAAGTGTTAGCTACATCTACCTGTGACAGAATAGGCCTCTTTGAAATTTGTTCAGTTCCCGGCCCCATCCCAGATGGTCTGTTTGCCAGAGAAACAGAACATCTCCCCACACCTGAGGCTTTTACCTCAGCTCTGAGAGTAAGGTAAAACCTCATCAAAGGGGTGATTCAGCTTCTCTGTGACAGTTGGAAGCTCATCCAAATGGGTTTCGAGCGGCTTTAGACAGATAACAGGCTACTGTCTAAAATTACCTTTTCTAAAATATTTATTACAAATACAACTTTACCAATTAATTGGCCTGCTAATAAATATTTTAAAAAGCCAGTGAATGAACTCTGTAGCTGTTTACTAGGCAGATAAAGTAATATTAAATGTAAAATTGTATCCCAATGCTTTCCTATGGAACAGTCAACCCTGCTACAGTGAGAATACCCTTTTGGGCCTTTTTACTGTAAGGACATGTTTAACACTAATTTTCACCATGGCCTACCCTTAAATACCAGATCCCCTGCCTTTTGAGCAGCAAGGCCTTCTCAGGGACTCAATAATATTCAAAAGGAGGATTTAGGCCTGTAAAAGGGGTTATATTGACAAGTCAAATTTGCAATGAAACACTGCACACAAGTGGAAACCTGCAGAACGGTGCCACACATCAGGCCTACAGTCATGTTGCCTTGTTACTGCAGTGGGTGGCACAATGGGTGCTGCAACCCACTGGTAACATTTAACTTACAGGCCCTCGGTACACCCTGTAGCATACAATAGGGGCTTATAGGTAAATTAAAGTTGCCAATTAATGGTATGACAATTGATATTGTTATAAGCAAAGGCACATAACCACTGGTTAGTAGAGGTAAAGTGCACAGAGTTCTGCAGCGAGCAAAAACTGTCAAGGACAAAATCTAAGGACCCCTATGCCAAGTTATGAGCATATCATCATTTGGTTAAGGCTATGAAGAAGCTAGACTTGTGGGAATGCAATTAATGGGGGAGTGATTAGTGGACTTAACGAGCCGCTACATTTGGATAGGCCAGTTTCCCTACACACTGTGTTAGTGTCCCTGGAAGCATGACTGTGCTAGAATGGCAGGTCATGCGGATATTGAGGCCAAACTCAGAAATATGAACTAGGGGCTCGATTCACAAAAGTAAAACTTAAGTTTTGATCTTATGACCAAAACTTAAGTTTAACTGAGACAAAATCCTGACTTTATGACTTTCGGTACTCACAAAGGTCATTTAGGAGTAGTAAAGTTAGGATTCCTAACTTTACTACTCCTAAATGCCCTTTGTGAATACCGAAAGTCCTAAAGTTAGGATTTTGTCTCTGATTGCTTTTGTGAATAGGGCCCTAAGTGTGTAAAGGGAGAACCCCAACATTCTGACCTGGCTTAGTTAGAAGAGGGGCCAATAATGGAATTCAAATGCACGAAGTTGCTAAACGTCATGGTTATAATCTAGAATTGTTTTCGTTACCTTGTGAGATGCTGCTGGATTACACCCTTGATTTTTGGAGTTAGAACAATCAGGTGACATATTTTACCAAAGTTCTATGCAATTCTGGGTGAAGCATAAAGTAGATGGGACCACCAAAGGAATTAATTATATAAATAAGTGATCAGTAGTGGAAATAGCCACTTCGTGGACAAGGCGAGATTTAGAGAACATATGTATTTAAGAGGGAAGCGTTCAAACACCTACAAACGTGAACATTTTTGGATAGTTGTACCCATATAGAGAGTTGTTTCCCACCCCCGATTTACACTGAAAACCACTCATGTTGCCTTCAAGAGTATGTGCGGATCTATTATTGGAGACCATTGGGCACACTGCATATTGTATATAGTTGTAGTATAAAGGAATTTATCAGATTTTCATTCTCTGTATGCATGTTAAACTCTACACCTGCTTCGAGTTCTGCGTGTGGAAATTATAATTATTTGAGTACTCAGTGAAATCTATGACTGTCCTCTATTTTACTGTCTACTATTAATCCAACAAAAGTCAGGTCAGAAATATGCTACTATGGATAGATAATTTTAGGGAGCAAATTCTCACCGTTTTGCTATGCACCCCAGTGAATTATGGCTATTACAAAGTAGATATGCGTCTTCCCGTGTCTTTAAATTACCAATTTGTGTGTGATACACAATACCATTTTTGCAGGTGTAGGTCCTTAAAACCCACACCTCTCATAAATTGCTGGACAAGTGCGTGAAAAACGTAATTCTAGTTCAGGTTGGACTTTAGCAACAAAAAATCCAACTGATTAGGTAGTTAGATGAAACGTGCATACCTTGGCATTGTATTTATTTCCCCTATTTTCTTCTCCATTTCGACCATAATGTTCCATGAGCAAACACTTATTCACAATAACCCATTGAACTTTTGTGCTGCTCCCTTTCCCAAGATTAGAAATTAGACCAACTTTATTGGCGAACATTTAGGAGCATTTTCTGAGCCTGGGGCTACATGCAAATATGTTCTGAATGCCACAAAGGTCAGATTTTGTGGGTGCTCCTAAAACTTTAACTTGGCCACACACCATTTTACACATCTTTCTGCCACTTTACCCACCTCTTTCCTAAACCTATTTTGTTGAACAGTTGCTCATCATACATTTGCGAGACAGAGTAAATGAATACTGCCAGCAATGAAATTGTAT
Source organism: Lissotriton vulgaris (assembly GCF_964263255.1). Lineage (NCBI taxonomy): Eukaryota > Metazoa > Chordata > Amphibia > Caudata > Salamandridae > Lissotriton > Lissotriton vulgaris. The sequence continues at coordinate 938,282,978 of NC_141689.1, read as the reverse complement.
TCATCATTTATTCAAATACCTTGTAGGAACCACAGACCAAAGATATAGGTTACTTAGGGTATCTCTGCGGCCATCTAATAATGTAGGTTAGACATTCAACGCATATCTGGACAATCATGCCCCACACCAAACCGACAATCATGTGTATACCCTGTTGATGTCCTTGAATTTAGGCCAGGTTCCCCACACCTTTTCCCACTTCCTGGAGCACCCTCTATCCTTGCTACTTCTCTCTCTGGCACCAATAGATGTCTGCCTCCCATTCATCAACCCTCGGAGGGAAACTCGCCCTTCATTTCTTTGCAATATTACTTTTTGCCCCCACTGCTAGCAGTTTTTTCCAAATTCCAGTGATTCGCAGCCAGTTCTCTTCCCCCTGTATTGCAACTAGTAGCCATTTAGCTTGGAGTGGCATCCACAGAGATATCTACTCACAATAGTATATCCTGACCCCAAATTGGCTCAAAAAGCCTTCTCAACTCCTTAGGTGGCGTGTACCACAATGGCGGGAAGGAAATTATTCCTTTTGTTATTTAACCCTCACACACCCTATTGGCGTCATGCTTCATCATCGGGTTCACCCTAACTCCTAAAGGTCAGGGTGGGCGCGACCATATTTCAGGGAGCTCTTAAAAGATGTAGGCCAGGAGGACTTACAGGTAAAAAATCCTACTACACCACCCAGGTATCCCTTTATTAGTGGTGATGTAGTGGATATTAAAAAGATAATAAAAGCGGGTCATTATCGGAAGTTATGGTCCTAAGACCCTAAGAGACAGCCAACACGTTTCAGCCCGAAGGAGCGTGGCCAAAAATGGTCCTGGGCTTTTGTCCGCGCACAATGAAATTTCCTCCCTGGTTCAAATTAGAAAGCAATGTTAGCTGACCTATATATTAGTTTTGAAGGTGCAGAAAGCTGCAACCTTCGTGAAAAATAGTGACAGTCAAAACAATTGCTTTCGGGAGAATACTTATCTCCCTTCTTCCAGTAATGAAAAATTCCGCCCAATTGGAGGGGAATGCAAGTATCAATTGGGTCCCAATGGGGTAGCCTTGTAGTCAAACGTACTCCAAATGTCCTGCCCTGCGGTATACCTATTTGGTATCAAGGATCGTTTTTTTCTCTCTTGGCATATCGTTACTGGAAGAAGGGAGATAAGTATTCTCCCGAATGTGATTGTTTTCACTGTCACTATTTTTCACAAAGGTTGCAGATTTCTGCACCTTTAAAACTAATATATAGATCAGCTAAGATTGCTTTTTGACCTGAACCAGGGAGGGAATTTTATTGTGCCCTGATGAAAGCCAAGGACAATTTTTGGCCACGCACCTTCAGGCTGAAACATGTTGGCAGTCTTTTAGGGTCTTAGGACCATAACTTCCGATGAGGACCTTCTTTTATTATCTTTTTAATATCCACTACATCACCACTAATAAAGGAATGCCTGGGTGGTGTAGTAGGATTTTTATCTTTAAGCCCCCCTGGCCTACATCTCCTAAGAGCTCCCTGAAATATTGTCGAGCCCACCCTGACCTTTAGGAGTTAGGGTGAACCTGATGATGAACATGCCACCAATAGGGTGTGTGAGGGTTAAATAACAAAAGGAACCATTTCCTTCCAGCTATTGAGCCAATTTGGGGTCAGGATACACTGTTGTGAGTAAAGTTTAACCTGGGAGGCGATATCCTTACCCTCACCTCTCTTACCCCTTCTCGTGGACAGTGGGGGGCACTCCACTGCCACCAGATGGTTAAACCCGCAGAGATATCACCTGGGACATCATCCTTGCCACTTCCTCCAAAAAATTCTGGATCATCGGGCATTCCCACACGATATGGAAAAATGTGCCTTCTTAGTTACAGCCCCTAACACAATGTAACACAGTCTTCCTGATTATATGTAGGGTGGTGCACGAGTAGTACATCCTGAGGAGTACTTTCAGCTGATGTAATTGAAATCTGGCACAAATAGCTATTTCTCATGGGCTCAGAAGGGTCTCAGCCCAATCATCATCGAACAATCCACCCAGGTCTTTGGCCCAGGCATCAGGGAGGCCTCCTAGTAGCTATGGGGAATTATTTATTAGTTTTCGATAGGTCATAGAAACTCCGTTGGTTGGGATGGGCTCTTTGAGCAGGTGATCCTCCAGGGGGGAGGAATCCAGGAGGTCTACCTCCTTCGGAATGTTGACCCGCAACGCATTTACCAACTGTAAATAGCAGAAAGGTTCGCCATCTGCCAATTCATATTCTTGGCGGAGTATCTCGAAGCGCCCAAAGGATTTCTTCCTCCACACATCACCCAGGTGTTCTATACCTATCACCTCCCATCTGTAAAACCCCCTGAGCAAGGCCACCTCATGCAGTACTCTTTCCTAAATTTATTCAAGTGGAATTGACGGTCACATAGTGGCTTATTCCATTAAAGTAAATTGATTTCAGAATTGTAAAGTGAATTCTGTAATTTTGAATTTTTTATTTAGAAGCAGAGATTTAGGGGCAATTTCAATAATATTTAATGCAATGCAGGACTGCAAGCAAAGTTGATGTGGTGCGTTGCGTGAAATGGGGAGTACAAATGTTTGAATCTGGCCCTATATGACTGCTTCGTAAAAGAGAAGTCCTGTGAGTGTTAGAGAGAACAGGTAAAAATGCCACTGTGTGTTGTTCCATTTAACAATTTATACCACTTATGAATTACATTTGAGGACGTATCTGTGCTTTCTACAGTTTTGTGCCCTGCACGTTTTTGAATCAATGTCTTAACACCATACATAGCCAAACATATTGGTTTTCTTAATGCTTCTTTAAGGGGAGAGGCAGTTTTGTAGCAGAACGCATGTTCATGGCGCATTCTTCTTACCTTTAAAGTATGGCCTTAGGCACCTACAAGATGCAGTTATCTCCTACCAGTGAAACTAATGACAGCGCGGTAACTATTTATGTGTTTTGGTAGAGTGAATTCCCTTAAATAGACTGATGTTTGGAAGGGAAATCTGTTTTCTATGCTTTGCAAACTTTTATGTTGCAGTGTAGTGCTTGAGAGTTCTGCCAAGCAAACTGTCACGTGCATGCACACAGCGATAAAGGATTGCTGGAGTTACTGTTTGATGAAGTGCTGCCTCCAGAAATATGCCCTTCGTTTCTCTGTCATGTGTAACTTTACCTCAGCGCAAAGTAGATATTCAATGTGTTTCGTTTTGTCATGTAATAAGTGGGACTAGTGTGACTGCTACACTGGCATGCTAACATCGCGTACTGGGTGCACAATAAAACACGGTGTGAACACATTAAACTAAAAGAGTACCTCTTGAAGGAAATAAGCATAATTTAAACACCAAACACAACAATAAAACACACAGTTAAGGTTTATAATTGGAACCGAACTACACATTGTTGAGCGTGGTGCTGTCTGTGAGGTTTCTTCATTTTCGAAACCCCCCATCCCCAGCCCCCATTCATCCTGAGATGTCTCCAGGGAGACCGACTCCATGTTCATTGAATTATGTCACACTCGGGGCAGAGTGTGAAGTCCTTGGATTGACTTCAAGTACATGACGTCAGTTCTCATCATCATCATATCTTTATTCGGTAATTTGTATGAGAACCATCAAAGTATACAAGAAATAAAACATACATATCTCTACAATTAAAATAGTATTAAACCATTGCAATCGCAAATACAAATGACATCTTGAATCATTTTAAGAGCATAAATACATAAATACATGTACCAACGATCTAATCATGCTGGGGGGGCGCAATGCAGTCACCAGCATATGAAAAATAAACCACGTGAGTCAGCTAAGGATGTAAGATACATATATCATGAAAGGATAAATAAGAAAGGTTTAAAAATAGTGTCATAATTAACAGACATTTTTTACGAATCAAGCAAAAAGATAACAGAAAACGACTAAGAGAAAACACAATTGGTCCTGAAGTGTCTGTCTTTAAAATTCTATATGCAATCTGGTACTTCCTAATACTCATGTTAAGGCAAATAGGTCTAATCCATCTCCTGTGGGCCTATACTTGGGGCAGACAAACAAAATATGTTCTTCAGTTTCGCCAGCTACGCAGCAGGCCGGGCAGGTTTCTGTAGTTAGGCCCCTCACCTCTTTCCCCGGAAATTTCAACAACAGATTACCATACCTAAACCTGATGTACAAGCTTTTAGCAAGAGAGGGCGAGATCAGGTCAAGGAACGGTTCAAATATGGAGCAAGATTTTATGATTAGAAAGTTTGTAGTTAGCTGACCACTAGTTGGATTATTCATATAGTGCTCGCCCACCACCTTCTAGTAAGTAGCTTTGAGAAACAAAATGTCACTACTGGTAGCCCTTTCTGGATACTCCCAGAATCCCATTAGGTTCAATAACTTGCCCCATTTAGCGATGTGCTTGAACCAAGGGAGTTGTTTTGCCCCGTTAAGCACTAGGACCTCCCGTAAAGAGGTACGATATTCAGTTAGTTGGGGAGTAGTCCATAGACGCAACCAATAGGTTAAGGGTTTAAGGGCAGCCAGATCGCCAATTCTTTTTAGCCCAAGATCAAAAAAAAGTGGAATAAGTCGTGTTGTGACAGGTAGTGCGATCAAAGCCCTTGCACAGTTATTCTCACAAGTTGTTAGCTGATTTACAGGAGTGAATCCCCAGATCTCCGCTCCATACAGAGCTCCATTTTGAGCCTTTGCACGGTATATTTCAAGAGAAAATGGGTACTTTTACATTGTTCAATGAAGGGGCGTCATTTTTACAATCCAATAGACAACTCACCACATCATTAATATACAGAGAGAACAATTTGGGGGCAAAAACACACCCCTGGCGCACCCCACGTTCAATTGGAATCATCTCTGTTAGTTCCCCATTTACCCCCCACCTAACCTGGGTATAATTGTCCTTATGCAATCTAGCAAGCAAAGTCACCAGGTCAACCGGGGCACCTTGATCAAGCATAGTCTTCCGCAGTAGATTATGCTGTACCAAATCGAATGCAGCTCGCAGGTCCACGAAAGCTACATAGAGCCGCTGTTTCCTATGTAGCTCGTACTTCCAAGCTAACAGAGAAAATCTAAAAGCTTGGTCGCATGTTCTAATTTTTGCGCGGAAACCAGCTTGGGCTGGGGACAGTATCATCTTTTCATCCATCCAGTCCTGGAGTTTATCTAAAACTTGTCTAGCATAAACCTACTGTAGGTTGTCAATCAGAATGATGGGTCTATAAATATAGGGCGGACAGCAGGGGTACCCTTTTTAAAGATGGTTATTACCTCTGCCCCCCTCCAGGTTTCGGGAATATCACCACCAGCTAATATACAATTAGACAAAAGGTTAATGTTTGGTGCCCATATCGCGGGTTCAGATTTATACAAGTCCCCTGGTATCAGTTCGGGTCCTGCGGCAAGTTTCTGGATTGCTGACAAAGTGTCATCAAGGCTGAAAACTCAATGGGGGTTATGTGTGAGCCCATCAGAAGCAGTGACGTCTAAAACGGCAGTGATTGGTCAGTGTAGGCATCTATAATAACCCTATCATCAGAGTATAAGCCAGAGAAATTATCCAACCAAACCTCCAGCTGGATATGATGACTATTAGAAGTGAAATACTCCGCAGTACCCTTCGACACAATCAACCAAAACTTGCGGCAATCTCTTGCCTTTGCTGCTAAAACTAGATCATTCCAATTGGTGTCAGCGTATTCACATTTGGCTTTACAAAGTGTGGCTTTATATTTAATACGGGCAAGAATTAAGTCCAGTCTAGAGCGCCCCCTAAGTGCTAGTTGTAGTGCCTTCTTGGCACTCCTACAGTCGTCATTAAACCAGTTGTGAGACCTTACAATGACACTTTTTCCAGCTCACCTCGGTTTTAAAAAGACTGACTGCAACTCTTCAAAAAGATGTTTGTGTGCGGCAGTAACATACAAAGTGTTGGACAAAACAGTGCTATCCTTATGGCTGGACATGCAAGTTAGGGTGGCCGCTACAGACCTATGTATTTTATCATAAAGATCTTGATCAGCTTGGATTTTGGGCCATCTAACTCTCCTACGATTATTAGTTGGACTTGCCTCTATTAGTTTAGAAATGTAACAATGAGCACCGCTAAAGAGATCCTTGCCCTTTAATTTTAAAAACAGAGAGTTATGATCGCCGTGTGTCCTCGGTTCAATTATCATGTCCTCCACTAAAGACCATATTCTAACATCAGCGAAAATATAGTCTATGATACTTGAATAGACACCCTCTTAAAAGTAGCCTTTCTTCCTAGAACTGAAGGGGTTCTCCCATTGCATGGCTTCAAGCTCCTACCGGCAGATAGGGAAGCAATCTGCAGAGAGACGTTAGACTGACGCATGGCAGATTTACCGGCTACCTAATTGGGGAAACTCCAAACCTCATCCTCCTCTTCTAGGTACGCACTTAGTAAAGTGGAGGGTTCAAACGCAGCATTAAAATCTCCTGCAATCCCATAGACTGTAACCCTTCCCGTGGTTCCGGACGGAACATCCTGGTGCGATACTCCCCCATACCTTACTGCTGCAATTGATATTCTGAGTTGTGTTGGATGTGCGGCCCCTGACCCCTTCCCACTACGCCCCTTCAAATACTTATGTACTGTCCTCGGCCACTTCTCTTCTTCTTTCTCTCTCTTATAATTTCCTTCGTGCCCAGGCACTTCGTTTTCTGGTGGCCTTCCGGGGCCCTTCTACTCTTTGGTTCTCCTTTCCAAGTTGTTAGTTCTTGAAAAATTAAACCTGACTGCTTTTGCGCACTGTTTTGTACATGAGCCTCCCTGTTATCGCAATGCTGCCTGGCCTCCGGGATGTATGGCTGAATAGCGGTGTACTTTTTCTACAAATAAAGGTTTTTCAAAAAAAAAAAAAAAAAAAAAAAATCTCCTGCAACTACAATTTTAGAGTTCACCTGATATCCTCCCACTATGTCATCTAGAAGTGAGATTACTGCAGATTCACTATTAAAAGGTTCTGACCTGGTGTACACATTAACCAAGGTCAAGGTTAAACCAGACAGGAAGGTGAGTTGGATACCCAATATATTAGATGAGTTTATTAAAAGTTGTTTGTACCTGCAGGCTATAATGTTTTTAACCAGTATTAGCAGTCCGCCACTAGCCCTACCAGATGTTTTTTGAGGGAGAGCGTTCACCCAATAAGAAGTATAGCCATTAAAATAAACATTATCCGCAGCCCAGGTTTCTGGAAACGCATAAATATCAATGTTACCCATGGCTGTAAACCATTGGGGATCTAGTAGTTTAGACTGTATCCCTGCTAAGTTCCAGGATAATATACTTAAGAAGTGGTTTGCCCTGGGTCTACTGACAGTGGCGCGCCCTGAAACACCAGCTGCTCCATCAGTTATATTTACAGGTGTTTCTTCAATGGCTGTAATTGAGAAATCCCCACTTATTGATTCGATGAAGATCGACATCCTGGGGCTCAAGGGTTGGAACATAGACAGCATTTGGGGTAGCCATGGGCAACTCATTTATGGGTAAGTTAGGAGTGAGTCGACTCACTTGGTGCCCACTACCAGTAGTAGATTTCATAGGTGAGCCCCTTTCCTCCTGTCGCATGCCAGTGGTCCCCGCAACTTCCACACAAGTGCAAGGATGGACTTTGGGAGAACTACCCCCAACCAGGGCTGTATGTTCAGAAGGTCCTCTACCCGCTATGTTCAATTCCGGCAGTCAATCATTTTCATCTAGGGGGTTAAAAACATCAAACTAGTTATTGGCTGGGATGGCAAATCTGGCCTGCCGCTGCCCCTCCGTTGAAAGTCCCCTAAATGGTGCATGAGTCATACAATGATGTTTATAAAAATACCCGCGTGCCATCAACCAATTACCCGCACGTTCTAGGATAGTATGTACGAGGTCGGGTGATCCGAAAGAAATTACCACGCAATCACCTTCTCTAGTCTTGTTCGAGTTCCCTACCCATCCAACACGTCTCACCATTTTGAAATTTGAATGGATCGGGCTACCTAATCTTGTCCTCCTATTTACCTCAAATAAGGATTTATTTTTCAAACTGGACCAGTGTTCCTGCGCTCCCGGAGACAATTTAGGAACTTTGGCCAACACTATTGTGTACGGAGTTGCCTCAGTATACGTATGGAGCACATTGTTACCTTTCATGTCCCTCCCTGATTTAACGCAGGAACCATTAGTCCTTTGAGGCTGTATTTCCTCAGAGTGTGCATGATTGGGCTTATTATAGGAGGTTGTTATATGAGACTTAGGGCACAGTTCATGTGTACCTGGGATTTGAGGTAGGCCTCTAGCTCTCGATGGAGATGTCCCTGTACACTTGTTGACCTCACTATTGTATGTAACAGGATTTTGAACTGATGTAGAGCCCACGCCAGAGTTAGAAAATTCATCATTGCAATTGCAATTAGTCCCAGAGGGCTGAGCAGATTTAGCACAAGACGCTCTGGCCAGGGAAGGCTGAGGGGGATGGTCATTTATGGGGCATGGTGGCTTCTGTGAATCTGGAGAAGCAGCACTTGCAAGGTTATCAATGGCCTTTTCCAGATTAGAGAGCTTTTGCATCAGTGGGTCAATTAAAACAGATACAATATTACCCATTTTAGACCAGAACTCCTCGCTATCAATAGTTGACCGAGAGGGTAAAAGTGGTAAAGCCGAGGCAAAATTATCCATTGTGACACCAGATGTAACCTCATCATCCTCGACAGCCTCTCTCGTTGCACCTCTACTCCCTCTTTTAGATGATGGCAAGGTTTGTTTGCCAGAACCCAGCCCTTTCCGTTTCTTGCGCTGAGGGTAAGGAGCTGCCCCCCCTTGGGAAACTTTAGTTATTTGGCTCCTAGTATACACTCTAGATCTAACAACTGGATCATTTCCCACTTGGGCAGTGGAAAGCACAGAGCCCTGGGCTGGCAGAATGACTGTTGCCGGGGTTTTAGGTGATCTTGTAGGGGAACCAGGGTCAGAATGAGTGTCTGGATTAATATAACTGGAAGCGTCAACTTGTAAAGGGGGAGGGACTCAAGAGAAAGTCTGCGCTCTGTAAGGGTGATTTCATGAATAAGGACTGACTCTGCCCTTGATAGAAACTCATCTTGAGTGCCTACCACCCCCTGACCCACCATTGATTTCCTCTTAGCTAGTTCCTTCGGCGCCATAGTCTCAAAAAAATACTAGGCACACAAAAATAGCGAAGATAACAATGCCCTGTACCTTGTGTCCCAGTCCCAGTCCTTGCTTTCCAGTCTCAAGTCCAGGTCCGGGTACAGATTCCCAAAGCAGGGGTCAGATCAACATGAATGGCTTCAGCCAAAGCCAAATAACATGGCCCAGTCCAGCCTCCTTCAGCCTCTGACAGTCCGACCTTGGCCCGCGCACGTCCCACGCAGCGGGAGTCAAAGGCAGGTTATATGCGCCGACTGGCGCAAAGGTGACGCAGCTCCTGCCGCGGTACCCTCTGGGCGCTGGAGTCCTCTGTAGCTGCTGGATGCAGTTGGATTCGGGCACAATTAATTCTAGTTGTTGATACTGGGACAGCTTCCTTTGATTAAAAAAATTGTTTTGGCAATCTCAATTGTTTTGGCTTTTAAGTATCAGGTAGATTATGTCGAGTTTCCCTTGCTAAAATAACAGCCACAGGGTGGCATCTGCAGCGTAAGGTCCCCTCCCTTACAGAACAGGGATCACTTGGCCATCAGGAGTGTGCACATCCCCAGGGCTGGACTGGGAACCAAAACCGGCCCCGGCAAAGTGCTTGGCCGGCCCCCCTCGGGGAAGGTTGGGGGTGCGACCGAGCTCTTTGCTGGGGACGGTTTTTGGCTAATATAGTTACAGGGCCGATTTTGCAGATATGCTGCAAAAACAGCCCTGTAACAAAAACGACCCCCAGGGTCCCAAAACTGCCCCCCCCCCCCTTGCGGCGCACCGGGGGATTGCCCGGTGCCCGCTACGGCAAGTCCGGCCCTGCACATCCCTGGATTTCAGCACACAGATGGTACCACAGGGAAATTAGCAGTGCAAGTTGCCCTTTCTCACAAGATAAACATATGATGGGTTTGCTGAGCTAGTTTACAGAGCAGGACTAGGACGGGCATTAGCAATGAAGGCCCCTCACTTGCAGAACAGGTACCACATTAGCAAGCTTCCATCAGTCACAGAACAGGTGCGTCATAAACATCTGTGGTGCCAAGTACCCTTCCTCATAATTTGTACCAGCAGTAAGCTTCCCCGTCACCAAGCACAAGTACATGGCAGGTGGTAGCTGAAGTAGTGCAAGATTCACATACACAGGCACAATCAGACACATCAGACATAATACAGGAAGCAGAAAGGCAAATTCCTCACACCCTTTTCATCACCTTGCCTTCAGGAGAGCAGGTGTCTTCAGTAGCTCATTTCTTCTGCTTTCTTGCTATCTCCATGTCTGTGTGCTTGTCACTCCACAGTTAATGTACTGGCTTCAGCAGGTGTATTGATAGGAGGTGGTGGGCAGCAGAGATAGGAAGACACTTCATTAAGCAAAGTGTCAGGCTGAAGGTTGGGTGCACATATTGGAAGCAGGGTAAGCAGGAAGTTATGAATGGCACTGCTCCTCTCCTCCTGGTGGCTTTTGTTTGCCTACAATGGATGACATTGGATAGGCTCAAATGAGTCAACAACAAGGGCCAGAGACAAGAGGGAAACAGAGCGCAACTGTACATGAGGTAGTGGGCAAGCGGTTCCCAGAAAGGGGTGCGTTTAAGGAGTGAAGGTGATAGTAGTGAGAGTTTGAGCAGCGTGAGGGTGACAAATGGTATAAACAGAACATCATGAGGGTAGAACTGGCAGAGAACAAAGCCAGCCGCAGCCGGCATTGGTAAACGTGGTTTGCGGATGGGGTGGGGTTAGGGGGGGAAGTCGACAGATGACGGAATAGGTAGAATTAAATAAATAATACCTCTTCCATCGTCTGTTGACTTCCCTCCCCCAGCCACGTCCTGCCCGCCTCACCACGCTTACCTCTGCCGGCCACCGCTGAGCAAAGCCTTAGCAGGATATTTCACATCCGTACCACTTGTGTCCATTTGCGAAGACAAGAAGGCTGCCAGTAGCACTTTCACCCAGAACTACTGCTACAGCAATATGCATAGCAGTGGTCAATGTCCCCTGTGGTGAATGGACACTAAAGCATTCATGCATTTCATTGGGTGTAGTTATTTAAGCAGTCTGTGGATATGTGGTGAAATGTAAGAAATTTTGTGATGAATCCATCAACTTCATGCCAAAGGGTCAGTTTGACACTTTACTCAGTTCTTGGTAATGGTGCCTTAAAATTGTAAACAATAGCATCAGAAATACCAAACAAAAGAAAAAAAGAAAGCATCTGGCAGATGTTTAATTAAACACAGTGTAGACTGGGTACATTGTGTTTAATTAAAAATCTGCCATAGAACTGTCGAAAATCCTCAAAGGCCAGTGACGCCAACAGCCTCACTCAGACTCCCATGGTAAATATCAAATTAGGTGCACACGGCCTTTGGATATGAGTCCAGCATAAACTGCCCCATAACACAAAATCTTTCTCCAGTGCAGATTTTGCCAGATATTACCTGGTGAAATCTGTACGGGGAGAACATGTCCACATTCAAAACTTTGCTGATCAGAAAGGAGGGGGCGTTGTTATTTTACCGTGCAGTTAAACTGAAACTGCATGTTATCACTCATTCCGACCTGTGGATTCAAGTGGTAAAGCCACCTGAGTGTCAAGATGATGTTTCACATGCCCAAAGTTTCCAGACATTTGTCCTACTATCATCTATATTTGCATAGCACAGACTATGCGAATAAGTTAAAAAAGACATACAAATTCGTCCATGGTAACATTTTGAAAGGTGATTTGCTTTATTGGGTGAAAAATTAATTGTCTAGAATTTAAAGGGTAGAACCCGTTTTTTTCCCTTTGCAGAGCTTTTCAAGCCATCAGATCCTGATCAGGGTGTGTGTACAAGAAAGAAAGTTTGCAACAGCAAATGTAATTCCCCAAGAGAAGAAAAGAAGCCAACACAACTTCAGGTTCCTGTAAGTGCCAACAAACTGTGCTTTACCTAATCCCATGGTGCACTATGAACTTGTGATAGGAGTGGCTATGCTATTTATCAATAATTAGACTTAGGCACTATTAGGATATATTTTAGTCCAATTCAATTCCTGCTGCAAAATGTCAATTTCCATCTTTTACAGAATAAATAATAAGGGTTGAAAAGTTTGGCAACCCACAGTCTGTATTCTACAGGTGTCCCGTGCTCCAACGTCCAGTGTCATGCATTAAACCCTCTTAGAAGCCACTATTATGCATCCTACATCTTCTACTATGAGCCATGATTTCCCTGTTATTTACCAGTAATATTCATTAATCTGAGTCCATGTCTTCCTCGTCACAATCCGGAGTTCTCACCCCCCTGTCCCTGTGGTCCATGGATTTCTGTCTGTGCTTGATGAATTCAGGAGGACCTTCCCAGGAAGTGAGGTACTTGTACTCAGGGGTGCGGGGGCCATCTTGTATTGGGAAGGAAAAGTCAAGTTTGGTGGTTAGCTTCTGCATGAATGGAGATGAACTCATATGTGAGGGCTTGGAGAGGAAGACGAATGAGGAGGTAATGCTCAGTTACCGCCTGAAGGGGTATTACACCTACCAGACCTTCCATCCACCTCACCCTTAACATGGGATTTCGTGAACATGGCCTCACTAGCAGCGCACCACCCACCCAGGACTGTCACCATATCCTATGTCTATAAGAAGTTATCCCTATTCTCCCAGTTTGCATCTCCTCAAGGAACTACATTCATCTTTCCACTGTCACCCTTTTGTTTTGAAGCCAGGACAGGCAGCAATAAACAATGAAATCAGAAATATCTCACAGAGTTTACTCAGAAGTGGAGAAGTCATTTTCTACAAGAGCAGAAAGTTGCCCTCGGAAAAAACGAATGTCTACTCCATTCCTGACTACACTGAGCTTAGAGTGGATTGTATCAGTTAAGCACAGGCAATCCCTAAAAAGAGTTTTATGGAGTTTTGAAGTGAATGAGTACAGGAAGGTTTTATTTTTAGATACTTTAAAAACATACTTTTTTGATAACATACTCACACAACAATGTAATTTCTAAATAGTGAGGCATTTACACCCATGAAGGTGGGTGAATTGCACCCCTCACATATTAACACTGAGAGAGCTTCATCCAGCAAACAGGTGCCTTATTGACAATGCGTGTCTAATTCATATAGGGATGAGCTGCCGCTGTGCTCAACTCTGGGCTAACTTCTCCAGTACAACATCAGCCTGTCTTTGAATCTCTTCCACAATGTTTTTATTCAAACGAAAAATGCAAATCCCTTGCTTGTCTACAAAGCAGGTTATTTGTATTGCTTTGCATAAACAAGACAATATAAACATTTGCACAATAAAAGGGTGAATCGGTCCACTGGCCCACAGAATCTGAAGTCTAAAGAAATGGGGCCAGATTTAGCAAACTTTTGCGCAATGCAAGGAAGCAAACACCTTCTGCCATGTACTGTGTGAAAGGGAGGGGGCAGGAATACGCCATATTTAACATTATATGCACATTTCTGTCCTTTCCTTGTGCTGGCACACAGTGTGCTGCCTTGGGCCAACGCATGCCCCCTTGCACCATGTTGCAAGGGTGCCTGTGATTCAGACAGGATTGTCTTTGTGAAGGAAGGGGCCACTGCGTGCACAAAAACAATCCAGCCTGTAATACAGGCACCCTTGCCCATGACACAAGGGTGCCTGAAAAACATTAACCTATGGATTGACAGTTCCCAATACATTCTAAATTCATTATACTCATTCCAACAATGTATCCATTTTGCACACACATTTTCATTTTACAGCTAAATGGATTCCTCTACTATATATTTCAATTAGCAATAAAGCAGCTATGCCATGGCTTATATAAAACTCATACCAGCTTCTATATTAATGTATTAAACAGAAAGCTACATATTCAGATTATACATAATGGGAACACTATGATTATGTACATTAGAGAAGGTTATATATTTTGTTCGCACAAAGCGTGAGCTCAATTCAAAAAGACAAAGATATAATTGCACATTTGCATATGTGCAGTATTTCAGTTGTACATTTACTATTGTGCATAGACTTCACAGTAATTACAGTTCACAAAGAAAGCTGAGATTAGGGGCCAATGTGCACGTGCAGTCTTTGAGAGGGTCATACTCAGAATGGAAAGGGACCACCCAATCCAACCTTGGAAATGAAGTGGCAGCTTGAGTAAAGTATTGACCCAGCTCACCAAGAAAATCATGTTAATGCTGTATAATGTTTGGCAAGTATTATTTTAAAAGAAAAGATTGGATTTTTTATGTAACCATTTTTCCCACAGCAAAATATTGTTTTCTTCAGAAATAAAACATGACACATAATAAGGAGCATTTACATCGTTAATTTTAAAATCTTATTTCCAGTAAGCAGTCGCTTATATTAGAGAATGCTTTACTTTTACAAATGGAAAGCCTTTTTTTTCAAGGTGTCTTTTTTGTTAATCAAATAATCCCTGCTTAAGGCTAAAAACAATGCATCTCATGAACTGCAATGGGAAGGACTCCCTGGGATGTGAAATGCTACATTAAATTGTCTGTAGCATGAGGGATGTTTATTCCCCTAAATCACACTGTATCCATTCAGACAGATGCTCAAACAGGCGCCACCTTAAGAATGGGTTCAGAATGTAGCCTTGCTTAAGTCCATTATTTATGGTCATCTATTTTGTAACTTGTCCATAAGGCCCAAGCAACATCTTTATTTCATATATTATTTTCTTCAATTTTATTTTGGCTTTAATTTATAGATTCTTTATGTAATCTGTACCGGTTTAATTTCAAACAGAAGAGTTAATCAAATGTGTTTAGTTGTGAGTTTCTTTGTACAGCCTGTATTTTTTTCTCTGAGTAGGTACTGCTGAACATTCATTGATATGCTAATGTTTCTACATCTTCAAAAGCCTTCCATATTATAGTTTCTTAGCATTACTATTAATGTTGAAATCAAAATATGTCATACTCAATTTGAAATTCAAAACATTATTTGAATCCATATTAACTTCTTGGAGGAAAAAAAATTGTATTGGTATCCAACTTTGTTGCACATAAGCTAACTGGAATTTTTCTGTGGAATAACATGATTTTCTTTCAGGAATTTTGCTATAACGGGAAAATAATGTAAAATAGTTCTTGGAGGCTGGCATGGGATCGAAAAATACATATACGCACTCAAATGATGTAGAGTAATAGTTCAGACTGGATGACATCTGAAAAACCCGGAAACTGATTGAAACTACCAGAACATGATCATTTGACATTAATAATGCAAAACATAAACTCAGACATGTCCATGGTAAAGCTTTCCATTTTTTTTTAATCTAATAAAATTAGGACACAGCAGGTCTAGTTAGAATATGTGTACTCATTTCCATTCATATGCATGCAGATCAGTGCTGCCTAGAAATATTCACTTGGTGTTGAAGCAGTCATTGTAATTGCTACTGATTATGCGTTTTGTATATTCTTAATTCCAGGTCATTACTGTGGATGGGTGTTCCCAGAGCACTCAAATGAGCTCAGAGCCTGCAGACTGCAACTTCCAGTGTGATGAGGAAGAAGACCACAACAAGAATTTTCTTTCTGTAACCAACTTCAGCCAGCTCAGTAAGTATTTCTTTGTCTAACAAAGGCATTGTTAAGAAGTTCGCACCTCACAAATTCAGTGATATAGTACTCTACAAAAGAGTTAAAACAAAGAATAATACACATAAGAGTAGGATTTTTTATTTTTTATTTTATTTATTAATTTTCTTCAATAAATCCAAATCAGTTAAAACAAAACCAATAAAATCCATAATAACACTAAAGTACCCCTCCCACCCCCACACGAGGGAACACAATTGGTACAAATGTCAGAAATGAAATAAAATATGGCGCAAGGATGAAAAATTAAAACAAAGCAAAGTTTACATAGTAGAATACTAGGCACCCTAATATTTTATCTTCATTCATTCCAAGAGGACCAACTCAGCAAAGGAGCCCAGATAGCCGTTCCTTTTGTTCTCAGTCTGTGACCTGATCTAGCATATATAGCTTTTTCAAATCTGAAAATTGACAAGAGCCTCCCAAACGAAGTTGTCCCATCGGAGGACTAGCGTCAAGCCAATGCGTAGCTATACACAACCTAAAAACTGTACAGGCAACAAATAAAAAGATGTAATTAGAATTCCGAGGATGAGCATCACCTACCCCTAATACAATCAATTTAGGTGTAAGATCGACTTGTGTGCCGAGAATACTTGTTAAATAACCTTTAACACTTTTTTTAAAAGTGTCAAGTATCGGGCATGTCGCAAACATATGGACAATATTGGCTGCTGGTTGTTGGCAGCGGGGGCAAGTAGACCCAGCTACCCTACCCCATTTAGCAATCTTTGAAGGTGTTATATATAAATTAAACCATGTTTTATAATACTGAAGTTGTAAATTCATAGCCATAAATTATGTCTGCGCTATGAATAATGAATCCTCAGCTTCCCCAGTATTAAGCTCTAATGAGTTTTGGCACCGGTCCACATGTTTAGTGAGATCATCGGGTACTAAGTCAGACAAAAGTTTATAAATCCCCCCCAGTGAGCAAGAATCTTTAATCAGTAGCTCCATTACCAGTACTTTGAGAAAGCCAAAGGGTCCGCCAAGTGTTTTAACAAAAAAATCTTTTACTTGGAGATATTTAAAAAATTGTCGATTGTCGAGTATTTGTCCCTGATGTTGTCGAACAGAATCTAATCGCACCCACATAAAATATCTCCCACTGTTCGAATTCCATTGTCATGCCATTGCTTTATATATCCATCATTAAAAGGCAAGAGGTTATTCCTAAAGATAGGGGTGTATGCTTTATATCGGCCCAATCCCAGCTTCTTCCGGACTGTGGTCCAAACTTTAAATGCACAGATAAAGGTCTTAAACCTAACCCGCTTGTAATAGTTGAAGTCGATATTTCGTAGCAGACACGCCTTAGCTTCAGTACCTAAAATTATTTCAAAAATAGGGACAGAGGTCCTATCTCTTATAGGCTCGTTCTTTTCATTAAGTAATATCCCCATATTCTGCAACATCGTAACCCAATGATATAATTGAAGGGTAGGTACGGCCCACCCTCCCCTTTCTCTGGATAGAGTTAACAGTCTTAGGGCTCTGCGAGGGCGACAATTCGCCCAGATAAATCCAGAGAACAGTTGATTCATTAATTTAAACCAAGAGTTACTAATTGACAAAGGAATGGCGCTAAAAAAATATAATATCTTCGGGAAAAAGATCATTTTAATATTATTACATCTGCCGACAAGAGTAAACTTCAAATTTTCTAGACTAGCAAATTCCGTTTTAAATTTACTGATTAGAGGGTCTAAGTTATTGTCCATAATTTTAGATACATCTGCCTCAGTTTCAATCCCCAAATACACCACCTTTTGAACCACACATGTATCGTTTACCTGAGAAAGATTCTTATTCAAAATCTGGGTTTTATTTAGATTTAATCGATACCCGGAAATTTCCCATAGACCTCTGCAGCTTTTTCAATTTCTTTTACTGCTACTTTAGGATTATAAGTGACTATAGCTAAATCATCGGCATAAGCCAATATTTTCATGTGGCCCCCAATGCACTGCACACACTCGATCAAATGGTTTGCTTCTATCTTCCTAATCAAAGGGTCTATATAGACAGCAAACAATAAGGGTGAGCAGCACTGGTGTAGCTTGGGGGGGGCTGGGGGCGGTCCGCCCCAGGCGGCACTATGTCGGGGGCGGTGGCCACGCGGCACTGGTGACCTTGGCGGAGGCCTTTATTAATTATTTGGACACTCAGTCCACAGTAGTGTCTGTGACCGTGTCCCCAAATAAGTGATAAATGCCGGTGCTGCGGGGCCGCCGTGTGAACAACAAGCGCGCACACCTGCTAAGCAGCGACGTCTCCAGTTTGTGGTTCCCACCCAGGGCCGTCAATCTTGTAGCGCGCGAAAGCGCTACCAATGACGGCCCTGGGCCAGCACGCTCAACTCTAGTGAGCAGCCGCCAGCATGAGTATCACTCGAGCCGGGCGGCAAACTCAAATTACTGTGCCCTCTGTGACTCTGCAGCCAGCCTGGTATTTATTATGGTGAGTTGCAAAAAGCTGTATATCACTGGTGTCTGCTTCCAAGTACATTAGGGAGGAGGGGGGTGAGAAACTGTGTGCCGCACCCCCATTGCATTTCAGGCACAGGGTTTGCTGGGAGAACAAAGGTTGCTGAATTTAGAAATGCAGCGGGAGGTCCGCTGGAGTAGATGCGGGCCTTTTCACGGCTGCTCCGTTACAGCATTGGTGCAGATCTCTCGAGTCCATGCAGGAAGGTCCTATTGCAGTGTTGCATAATGAGGGGAGGGAGCAGAGTGATGCCAGGGGGCGATTCAAGGATCAGAAAGTTGGCCTGACAGCAGAGGGAACGGATTAGAGTCAAGCCATGGAGTGGGAAGACAAGAGTTTTCAGCGGGGGCTGCGGGGCACAAAGAAGTGGACTGGAAGGTCTCAGGGAATGTTTACAGGAAGTGAGGCTCCTGAGTGAGAAGCTGCCGTTGATGCAGCCACAGGCCTCTCGACGCCACTGCAACAACAGGTGCGCAGCGTGTGCGGGGAGACTGGCGCTGCAGTGTGTACACTGCTGCAGGCATGTCGCTCAGTGCTGCCAGTCTGAGACTCACTCTGTCGTGTGTGTTGTACTGTCGGCGGCGGGCCGCGTCTGGGTAAACCTTTTGCGTCGCAGCGCGATGGTGTCTCTTGTTTTCTGTCACACAGCTGCAGGCACTGTGTTGTACCTTAATTCCCTCAAGAAAGAGAGAAGAGCAGGGACAAGCAGAATAACTTGTTGCACATAATGGTACCACCTACCTACTTAAACACTTCAAAGTGTGAGAGCTTTCCTCACAGTCTTAATCCAGCTAAGTGTAGCTACACATCATGTCACTGTTACCATGCCTCTTAATGATCATTTCTCTCAATGTCTTGGGATCATAGATAGATACATTAAAAGATGTAATATAGGCCAGCTATATGTTAGAACATCTCTAGTACTGAACACAATCTTTTGTGTGAGGGGTGAATGAAAGGTTAAGTGTTTGCCAAGAGTTAAGAGAATAGTATTTCCAGAAGACAATCTATTTTTGATGAAAGGATTTAATCTTTTATGTGGTTGTGCCGAGAGTTAGGATCACACACATGTGGCAGGCAAGATACATCTGTGAAAGATGAGAGCACGAATCTTGGTGTATGACAAAGTCAATTTGTGTTAAAGATACTGGGAAGAGCAGTTTATACATGCAGTTGTGAACTAAGCACAGCCACTTTAAGGTGTTCCAGGCTTCCACTTTCAACCAGTGATGGGATAACGAGGCTTAAAAACGTGATCATCCTTTCTGAGGCCCATAATCAACTTAGCCATATTTGTAGTCTACCTAAAGTTTCAACATTACATTTTTTTTAAATTAGAAATGAGCTGCCACACAAACAGCTATCTGTTTCCTCATTTGACGGGGATCAAGGCAATTGGCTTCCTCAACCAGAAAAGAACAAAACATTTTAGTTTGTGATGATGTTTACATCATGGTAGATGGAGACACAGCCAATGAAAATATAATTAACCTTGTTTTCCCTATGTGCCTTAGTAACCCTCCTTGTGAGGTCACTTTTTTGAGACACCTGTTTGGAAGCTCCATTTTTCCTCCAGCTGCCCTGCATCTCACTTGTAATTACACTTAGGGTAGCATACTGATTATCACTTTGATCAGATGACACATTCATGTGCACCACAATATGTTTAGTTCTCATTCCATTACAACCAAGGATATTTGTCTGAGGCAAACAAAAGAGAGCATAAGCCTTTGATTTAAATGCATTCCCCAGGGGCCTTTTGCCATCTATTAACAGTGAGACATTGCACCATAGAGGCCCTTGAGAGTGAAGTGTTGGGTGGGCTTTCAGAAGTGTGTGGCCTCTTTTCCCGGCATAGATCATAGTGACTAGGACTAAGTAAGAGGAGAGGAAGCGGTTCAGGTCGCCAGTGTATAATATCCTGGGGACTGCAAGGCGGTCAGCCAGCTCCACCTCCATGTGGATTCACCATGGAGTGTCTAGGGAGGTATGAGTACATACCTATGGGGTGTGAGTTGTAAGGCCAAAGTGTAGTGTGCGATGCTACCCATCCCACCACTAGCGACTGAGGTGTGCAGTTTAGAAAACCTCTGTTGGGGCTTGCATCCACCCAATGAAAGGTTTTAAGGTTTTTTTTAAAGACTTGATCTTTGAGGTGCTCTATGCTTTCGCAGCAGTTTCACACCCTTTCTTATGCAGTGGAGTAGAGAGTGGCATAGTAACTTAAACTCTACCAATCCACCACTGCTGCTCGTCGTAATTTTTCCCCAGATTCCCCCCCTCCCCGCCAAGGGCGGCAATCTGGGGGATAGCCCTGGGTGACAGAAACTCTAGCTACGCCTCTGGTGAGCAGGGACAACCCTGGCGAGTCCCTTTACTAATAGAGATAGGTTCCGTCATCTCCCCCCTAATAGATATGCGAGCTACGGGGTTACAATACATTGATATTAATGCAGAGATATATTTTTCTCCTTTTCCTCTTTCCTTAAGTGTTGCCCAAAAAAACAGCCAGGAGACGCTATCGAAAGCCTTCTCTGCATCTAGCAGAATAAGTCCGATAGGGTCTCCTGTAATGCCAGCTGCATCTAATAAGGTAATAACGCAATGGATATGTTAAATCGTGCTTCGTCCAGGCACAAATCAATGCTGAACAGGTGGCACTAATTGCTTAATTATAGCTGCCAAGCGGGTTGCCAGTATCTTTGCGTATATTTTAATGTCACTGTTTATTAGAGTAATAGGCCGGTATGACCCCATCTCTTCCGGTGGCCTCCTTTTTTAAGGGAACATGGCTATATTAGCGGCTTCCCAAGATTTCAGGCCACCCAACTCATTCAGGGCATTCAAAAATACTTGTTTCATAAATTCTAACAGTGATGAAGCAAAAGTCTTATAAAATTCTCCCGGTATTGAATCCGGGCCAGCTGCCTTACCCCCAGACAGTGAGATAATGGCTTCCTGAATTTCTTCTGTTGATATAGGAGTTTCTAAAGCTCTTTGAACCTCTTGAGTAAGTTTCTCCCTTAGAAAGCTATCAAGATATTTATCAATTGCTTCATCACGGTTATCAATGTCCTCTTGATAAAGTTCCTGATAATACCCTTGGAAAGCAGCCCGTTTTTCGCCTGGATCAACCACCAACCCTTTCCCTGGACTTTTTATAGCTACAATTTTTCCCTGAATGGTGCGTTGTTGAATACGCATAGCCAATACCTGGCCAACTTTTTCACCACATTCATATAACCTTGAATGCCAGGCAATATATTTCCCTGCCGCTTTAGTTGCTGAAGCTTCCGTAATAACAGATTTAGAGACAGCTACCCTATTTTGAGCCTGTTCAATATCTTGATTCCTGGAGATAGCTTGGATCAGTCGTGTTTCAGCCACATTAAGGGGCTCATTAGGATCGCGGACGGACTTGAGTCCGTCCGCGACCCCAGAGTAGGAGGGAACGTCCGCATGGGCAGCGGCGTTCCCTCCTTGCAGATTAGGATGTGACCGCCAGGGTGGCGGCCACATCCTCTATCTTTAACATTGCGGCAGGTGCAGCTTCAAGCTGCACCCGCCGCAATGTTAAAAATGCATACATTGCATTTGTATGCAGAAAGCGGCAGGCACCGCGCGGTGCCTGCCGATTTCTGCATACAAATGCAGGGGGGTACCATGGGTACCCCCCATGTGCACCTCCCACCCCCCCCTTCACCCAGGGAGCCCGCAACGGGCCCCCAAAGTCAAATTCCGTATGCTTTTCCACGGCGGAAAAGCCGCCGTGGAAAAGCATCTCTTTTACTCTATCTAATATGGCTGGCGGTGTCTGATAGACACCGCCAGCCATGTTACAGCTTTTCCGCTGCGGTTGTAAGTCAACCGCGGCTGAAAAGTGGCGGACTGAAACCAGGACCCACCAGCCATCCTAATGTGGCGGTGGGTCTTTGGTGGGTCCGCAGAGGATTTTCCGCATCCTCCGGGCCGGCGGTGTCTTCCGCCAGCCCGGAGGATGCGGAAAATCCTCCATCCTAATCAGCCCCTTAGTTTCTGACATTGCACTTGTAAAAATTGTTTCTCTTTAGATTGTGCAGCCCACCCATACCTAGTTGTTTCCCCTCTGATCCCGGCCTTCAGTGTGTCCCATACAGTCTCAACCGAAGTACTTCCTATGTTTTCTTCTAAGAATTGTGGAACCCATTTATTCATATGTTGTTGGTATTCGTTGTCATAGACTATTGCTCTATTAAATGTCCAGCGAGAAATAGAGGATTTATTAATCTATGCAGAAATTTCCAACACTAACGGGCTATGGTCAGACATCACCCGTGGGTATTTCTGAATACTAGCATTGATTAATAATTGTTGAGATATGAAAAAATAATCGAGCCTGGCATGACTCTGATGTGGGGCAGAGTAAAAAGTGTATCCCACATCATAAATTTTCAATTTGGACCAGGCATCAAAGAGGCCGTGGGTATTACACAAGTTTGAAACTGCCTTAAAAACCTTGGATTTATGTCCTATATAAGAACTGCCACCGATTACTCCTATGTGTTTAGTTAGATTTATATTAGCATCCCCACAGATAATAACGGAAAGGGGCCAACCTACCAATTCCACATTCAGCCATTCAAATAAAGTTTGATCATCTAACACAGATCCATATATAGAGCATAGAATTAAATCTTGACCCCCCATATCATATTGGAAAGAGTAGGATTTTAGTTGCTGTAATGGAAAAACCAGTAAGTACCGAACACATTTCCACAGACAGAGAACTTCATTAGGCAGCAGCCAATGAAGCAACCTCCTGATTCTATACTTTTCTTTTCCTGACCAGAGGCATTCCAAGGCATTTGGATGGTTCTCTGATGTTAACAAACCTCCAGTGATGCTAAAGTTATAGACTCTGCATCATGGCTGATGACGATGAGTTGTCTCATAGGTGTTGCTGACTGGAACTGATAGTCCGTGCAAGCAATTCATGCAACCCAACAACCCACTCAGAACACAAACTGGAAGACAGCTTTGAACAGCAAGAGGCATTAGTACGAGCTGTGGACCCCATAGTGATATGTCTGCATCAGTCTCACATTATTGTAGTCAAGTGCAGTAGTCATGGAGGAAGAGCATTGCCTGCCTTGCTACTGCTGCCATGAGCTGCATCCTTTTTACGAAAAACCATTAGCGTGTCCTCATCCCAAATTAACTGGAAATTACTGATGCTCAAGCTTATACATAGAGACCAAGATGGGACACTAGTCTTAAAACAGTGGAGAATGTGAAATAGCCTCACTTTCTTGGTTCACAAACACATTGAGGCTTTATAACTCAAGCTGCAAATATATGTGCTAAAAATCAGTTCTAGATAAACTATGTAAACTTTTTAGAACTCTATAATATTTTTTTAAATGTCAACTGGCAATTAATATGTACGTTCAACAGAGTGTTCAAATAGAGTACATATCTTAATTCATTTGCAGAATGGTTATGTGTGCAATTATGTGTGTATATTTTTTGTTATGGATTATGAATCTAATTTCAAAGCACTGTGCAATCTATTATAGAACCAGCCTATGCACCATTTAAAATTGTAAATAGACATAAAATGTATGCAAAGAGTAGAAATGTCAGAATGCGTCATAAAAATAGTAAGAGGAAAGGTTTGGCCATTCATTTAGATGAACAACATCTATTTTAGGCTGAAGTCGAAAGAGCCTGCAAAATGTAAAAATCCGACAACTTGTAAACTCTCTACTCCTGTTCCATGGTCCCAAATAACATTTTTTCCAGTTGAGTTGATTCTACACATACCTATAGATTCAAATTCTATAGCCGAAATTTACTTACAATTCAGCAAACTTAACGCCGCCAGGCAAATCTTTGAGAGTTGGAAAATTGAAGTTTGAGGCATGTGAGCTGTATATCACATGCTTATGCATAGAGGGCTATCTAGTGTTGGGCCCGGATATTTGCTCTTTGTTTTTCTTCGAAGAAGCCTTCCTAGTCAAAAGGTAGGCGACTCCTCCTATGGGGGATAGTGCGCGTGGTCATCAACTCCATCTTCAGATTGTTTTTTTCCGCCATTGGGTTTGGCTGTCACTCGCTGCACTCCGGTTCGACGCTGATCCCTTGGTTTCCCTCTGTGCATAGAATACTCACCCTCGATGGTATTGCTTCCCGATCGCGTATTCCATTGTTCGTGTATCGTGTTTGTTGACAAAAACCCTATTTCGATTTCGATCGGAGAGCTCATGGTAAGCCATCGGGCCTAGCCCCTGGTTCGACTCGGACTTGATGGAACAAACTCCCTTTAAATTCAGTCCTCGGTGCTACGCGAAATACCCACGCACTGACTCGCACAAAGTGTGCAACCTGTGTTTGTTACCAGAACACAGTGAACAGGACTGCAACACATGCTGAGCTTACCGCTCCAAAAAGACTCTTTGCGACTGTCGGGCTCGACGACGGGACATGCAGAGCCAACACATAGGCTCCATTTCGGACCTCTTATGACCTGAATCTGATGAAGAAGCCGGCGACGCTATTGGAGCAGGGGAGGAACAGGAACGGATCTCCCTTTCTGACGACAGCTTCGACCAGGATGAAGACATTCCGCATGGACAACGTACTGTAAGTACAGTCCCTACCTTGCCCCGAATCCAAAGTCAACCGAAAAAGAAGGATCCGGACCAACCCGCACCCTTGGGTCCCAGTTGGCCCACAGACCATGCTTCTGACACCCCGCTTTCTGGCTCGACACCGAAGCATACCAAAATACCTTCCGGCTCCAAAAAGCTGCATGCCAAGTTGGGTACCGAGTCAAATCCTTCGGGATGGAAGCCAAAGTCCTGCTCCGAACATCACCATTCGGGACCGAAAACCACCTTGGATCCGAAAACACCAACTCCGAAGCCATCGGCACTGAAAGTTTTGGCGCCGAAACAGACTGATATGCCAAAGTCGCCTAAAAAAGCACAGTTTTGACGATCCGCTCCAAAAACCGGTTCAGAAACTGAAAATATTACACATACATCCTAAAACTGGGCACATTACAACTAAAGTGACTCTAAAGAAAAGGACTAAAACTGAAGAGGAATATCATATTATCAAATCATCATACAAGCCTTGATATCCTCACGTTTGGATTATGCTAGCGTGTTGCTCCTGGGTGCTAACAAATCCGAGATCCTACGACTCCAAAGAGTTCAAAATATGGCCGCAAGAACTCTGATAGGGCTTCCTCGCTGGTGCTCAGTGAAAGCTACATTGAATAAACTTCACTGGTTACCGATCTCATTCCGGATTCAGTTTAAAGCCCTGGTCATGGCCTTCAAGATTCTTAAAACTGAGAGCCCGACCTTACTACGCCCTTTGCTGACCAGGTATGTCCCGCAACGCAGTTTGCGCTCACTGGGGCAACACCTGGCGAAGGTGCCGCGCTTTAAACTATGCCGCATGGGTGGTCGCTCCTTCCGGGTGCTGGCAGCTAAACTATGGAACTCTCTGCCAGATTCCATCCGTGGCATCGACAATCTGCTGCAATTCCGGAAGGCCATTAAAACCTTTCTATTCCCATCATCATAGTCTCCTACCTTACTTTCTCTGGATGGCCTCCCCATCTGTTCCAAGATTTGGCAGCACCGGGACGCCCCTTTGTTGGGGCAGCTGTTGCGCTTAATAAATTTAGTAACATAACATAACATAACATATTCCATTGAAGAAGAGAAATATTGGAACAAACCCTTCCTTTCCTTCTCTTCGTCTTCCATCACCACCTTTGCCTCAGTCTCTACCTGTGCCAACTTCACCTGAGCACTCACCAGCACACACACCTGACAATCAGGGTGATGTGGATGGGGATGATAATAATGATGATGGTCAGCCAGGACCTACAGATGAGTGCGATGACTACAACACTGACCCGCAGACAATGATCCTGACCTATATCCTACCAGGTCCTCTCTACCAGACACCATTCAATTGCTTGGCAGGGCTGCCAAGCACCATGGGGTCTAGCTCCATAAAGAATCCCTTTAAGAGGATTTCCTTTTTGAAACCTTGAACAGCACACAAAAATCAACACACATGTTGCCCACGCTGAAAGGAATGACCAGGCATGCAGATGAGATATTTAAGGATCCTGTCAGGGATCCTTGCCACTAGGGTGGATAAAAAATACAAGCCTGCACTTTCTGATCCAGTCTACATAAGAGGACAATTACCCTTAGGCTCGTTAGTAGATTCCAATCCACCCAAATTGGCAAACTCCCAAAATACTCGAGATATTCCACCCCAGATAAGGAGTTAAAGCTGGGAAAAGGGTAGCCTCCCAGGCAGCTAACTTCTGGCACATATCTAATACACAAGCGTTGCTAGCCAGATATAACTGGGTGCATTAAGATGAAATGGAACAACTCATCCAATTTCTACCCCAAGAACATAAATTTAAAGAGCAAGACCTGGTACGCGAGGGACAATTTATTTCAAACAACCAAATTAGGTGCTTCCTAGATGCTGCTGACACATCTGCCAGAGCAGTGAACACTAGTGTCCTTTTAAGAAGACATGCCTGGCTATACATAGCAGGGTTCAAACCTGAGGTTTATACCTCCATATTGCACACATCATTTGTTAAAGAACACCTTTTTGGGCCAGTGGAAGATTGTTCACTTGAGAAGATGAAGAAAGATACTGAAGTGGCTAAATCTATGGGGGCTCTTCAGTCTACACAAGGCTGTGGTTTCTTTCGGCACTCTTTTTATCGTGCAGGGTCCAAAAATATTTCCTTGGAAACTCTATCCACCTATAAGGGCAAAAGCCAACCCTCAGGTTCCGAAACTTACTTCAGAGGGGGTTATAGAGGAAGCAATGGCAAAGGCAGAGGTAGAGGTTCGAAACACACGTACCTCCCCCTCCAATACAAAGCAGTGACTAGCCCAGAGTTCCCACGACCACTTAACGCCTGTGGGGGGAAGATTGTCACAATTCCTGACAGACAAGTGGGTTCTACAAATTATCCATTCTGGTTATTGCCTGGAATTCATCAACACTCCTCCAAACATTCCTCCAAAGTCACACTGACTTTCACTGGATCACCTACACCTCCTCAAACAAGAGGTAGAATCCCTACTACTAAAACAAGCTATAGACCCCGGACCAGCCCAACATCAAGGGTCGGGCATGTATTCCTTTTACTTCCTATTTCCCAAAAAGGACGGCTCTCACAAACCAATATTAGATCTCAGAGAACAACATGTTTACATACAATCAGACCATTTCCACATGGTAACACTTCAACAGGTACTACCTCTTTTGCAAAAAGGCAACTTTCTGTCTACTCTAGACATAAAGGACACCTACTTTCACATTCCAATCCACCCAGCTCACTGCAAATTTCTCAGGTTGGTGGTAGCTGGTCAACATTAGCAATTCAAGGTACTCCCATTCGGAGTCACCACTGCCCCCAGAGTTTTCACAAAGTCTCTGGAGGTTGTAGCTGTGCATCTAAGAAGATAAAGCATTCAAGTCTTCCCATACCTGGACGATTGGCTCATCAAAGCTGGCATGTATGCTGCAAGCATACTTCTGTAACCATTCAGTTACTTCACCAGCTGGGGTTTACAGTCAATGTGTTAAAATCACATCTTCAGTCAGGCAAAACTCAGAACTATCTAGGAGAAACTTTGGATACTCAAAGGGCCCTGGCGTTTCCCAACGCAGCCAGATTCGAAACATTCAGGCATTAATTCTCCAGTTTCAACCAGTCAGTAATTTCTAGCTCGAGATTTTATGCATCTGTTGGGAATTATGGCGTCTTGCATCATGATCGTTCCCCATGCCAGGCTGCTCATGAGTCCACTTCAGAGAATGCTTAGCCAGTCAGTGGAACCAGTTGCACGGTCTATTAACTGATCTAGTGTTGGTAAGCGGCTGTACTCATTGCTCTCTGCAGTGGTGGAACACCCACAATTTGTCAAAGGGATGGCTGTTCATTGACCCGGTTTACACAGACAGTATTAACAGCGGACGTGTCCCTAACTGACTGGGGAGCTCATCTTCAACAACACACAGTACAAGGGCTGTGGAGCCACCAGCAAAAGTTGTTCCACATCAATCATTTAGAGCTGATGGCAATCTCCCTAGTTCTCAAAGCCTTTCAAAATCACCTGGCTGGCAAAGCTGTCTTGGTTTGAACCGACAACATGACAGCTATGTATTACATACAAAAACAGGGGGGGTACACACTCTCTCCAACTGTCCCACTTAGCCCAAGACATCTGAAGGTATCAAATACATGAATGGGAACTTCACCCTCAAGTTCTCCACCCATACTTCCAAGCTTGGAGAGTCCGTCACATAGATCTGTTTGCAACACCCCAAAATGCAAAATGCCAAAGCTTCGCCTCCAGGTAGCCACATCGGTTGTCCAAAGGCAATGCTTTATGGATGAACTGGTCAGGGATATTTGCTTATGCTTTCCCGCCTCTCCCACTCATTCCATCAGTGGTTTGGAAACTCAGACAAACAACCCTCACACTAATACTGGTAGCTCTAACATAGGCACGTCAACCCTGGTTCACAACCCTGTTGGAAGTCTCTCTGGTACCGCATCAAAAAGGACTTTTAACTCCCAGTCTCCTCACACAGAGCCATGGAGAAATCAAACACCCAGATCCCAAACAATTGACCCTCGCGATCTGGCTCCTGAAGTCATTGAGTTTGGTAATCTGGAACCTTCCTGCAGACAGTATGAACATTATTTAGGAGGCCAGAAAGCCTACTACAAAGGCCTGCTACGCAGCCAAATGGAAGAGATGAGTTATCTCGGGTGTCGCTCGAGGAAGGAAGGAGGAGGTGTGTGCTGTTTGGGCTGCTCAGAGACTTCAAGACTGAGAGGACCAGCATACCCTGACGCTGGTGCCTCTTCCCGCCACACCCACACGCCGGAGCTTTAACACAGCGACTAGTGGCCCTCGCTTCGCGGGAGACGCTCGAGGAAGGAAGGAGGAGGCGTGTGCTGTTTGGGCTGCTCAGAGACTTCGGGACTGCGAGGACCAGCATACCCTGATGCTGATGCCTCTTCCCCCCACACCCACACGCCGGAGCTTTAACACAGCGACTCGCGGACCCCGCTTCGCGGGAGCCGCTCGAGGAAGGAAGGAGGAGGTGTGTGCTGTTTGGGCTGCTCAGAGACTTCGGGACTGCGAGGACCAGCATACCGTGACGCTGGTGCCTCTTCCTGCCACACCCACACGCCGGAGCTTTAACACAGCGACTCGCGGCCCCCGCTTCGCAGGAGCCGCTCGAGGAAGGAAGGAGGAGGTGTGTGCTGTTTGGGCTGCTCAGAGACTTTGTGACTAAGAGGACCAGCATACCCTGACACTGGTGCCTCTTCCCGCTATACCCACACGCCTATATTTTGGAACACTCCCTCTGCTCGCGGAACACGCGCGGACGTGCGCCTGGCAAAGCCCGGGCAAAGGGCGGGCCCATTCTAGACCGTGCAAGACCGGACCGGGCCACCCCCGTGGTTTTCAACTGACTGAGCTGGTGCCAAATAGGTACCTACTTATCATTGGGTGGGGGATCACCGTGGACTTAGGACTATAACGAGCCGTGAGACCAGAAGCAAAGCCACGGCATCGAGTACCATGGTGGCAGGTACATTGGACAATTTCCTGCTCGGAGCGAATTCTCTCATATTTAATGAATTAATTAATTTAGAAAGACGACTTTCGCAGGGAATTGAAAATGTTAGAAGATCCTCTTTGGGTCTATTAGCTAATGCCAAAACCCCTGAAAGGGCTGTGGATTCCCCTATTACTTTATTAAACAGTATCGACCAAACAATAACAACTGTGTTGCAAGAGCTCAGGAGTAGCCCTGGAACGCATAGAGATTCCCTCCCGGTTATCCCGGAGGCTATTCTTGTGCCATCAGTCGATAATAGTGAGTCATCTGATAGAAGGCATGATCCTAATACCCCACAGTCACAGGGAATTCGAGAAGGGGCTGTCCCAAAAAGAAAAAGAGGGGCGCAGGTAAGGGGCGGGAAAAAGGCGAAGTTAGACAAATGTCCCCCTTACAATGAACCCAAAGATCTCACAAAAGTTAGGGAGGTTCCTCTAGCAAATAGTGGTACGAATAATTTACCCCCCAAATTCCTCCTGTGGTGCAGCCCATTGCATTTAGATTTAGGGATACAGCACAGGTCGGGGGTGATCAGTTTACTCTTGCCCTGGGCAGTATTCTGAAATCTTTGCTTGACCCCTTGGTTGATAGACTCGACCTTATCGATATTAGGTTGAAATCAATAGAAACGGCCACTGGGGCTACGGCGGATCACTTGAAATCTTTGGAAACTATGCAGAGGGAGCCCGACTCTAATGGGGGGGGGATGTACTTCCAGCTAACATCTCCCCTTTAGCAAATATCCCTGTCCCAGTAATTCCCCCCATGTTAGCACAGAGCATCGAGTCTCCTGGCCCGGTTAGCCCTACTAGGATGGCTAGAAAGACTAACGAGAATGATGAGCGGAACAATGCTGAGGGTAATAGAGTGAGGCTGAAAAAGGTAATTAATTTACCCCCAGAGGCTGCTCTTCTTGTGGTGGTTTTAACTGGTGTTCCCGAGCTTAGTAATTCAGCAGTAGAATCGTTTGCCTCTCTGAAGAATAAAGCGGCAAGCTGGCTGAACACTTATAGACCCCTTCCCCCGTATCTCAAACGAAATTTTAATGGTTAGAAGGGTCTAGTGGGTGGGACATACCAACAAAAATATCAAGGGTGATTGTATCCTGGTTTTTTTTTTTTTTTTGAAAATCTGTTTATTAGCATAGTAGGTAAAGCAGTCACAAATACTTCCAATCCCGGAGGGATACAGAGTAATACACATATAAGGTTGCTTAGAACATATAGTTGCATAGTTGTCTTAATTTTTCATTTTGTTGGTGACATTAACCGTCACATTTTATGCAAACCCCTGTCAAAAACTATCCCTCCCCCCACCCTCAACAAATCCATCCGACACTCACACAACAACATATAATTGATTAATCAGTAGACCGGGGCACTCAGAGAACCACTACATATGGCTCTATTCAAATGTCCACATAGATGGAACTAGACCAATACAGAAAATATAAAATGGGGGGGTCCCCCTCATTTCTCCGTAGCGCACCACGGTTAGTGACAGTGCATGTCAGTCCGACCAAGGACACATTTATCGTGCAATCGAAGAGGCACTTGTACCCTCGTCATCCCCGTCTCCCCCAGTTTCAAACATACCTAATATGGTATACCAGTCCAGAGAAATTGGCTTTTTCCTCAGACCCCTGTATTCCTCCCTCTGTAGTGCAACTCCCTCCGCCTTACCCCATCTCACCACTTCCGCCCTCCACAACTCCGGGTCAGGAGGCCTAGCTGACTTCCACCTCATAGTGATGGCACGTTTCGCCAGCAACAAGGCCAGATCCGCGAAACGTGTCGCCACGGTTCTAGTGCGCTGTGAGGGCCCCAACCCCAGTAACGTGCATTCCAGTGTTGGGGATCGGGTCAAAGCACCCGCTTCCTGGAGCGAAGCATGGACCGTGGTCCAGTAGTATCCTAGTTTGGGGCATTGCCAAAGCATGTGTATTAGTGTTGCGTCCTCGGTGTCACATCGGGGGCAATTACTGTTCGCATCAGGAAACATCGTGTGTATGCGGCGTGGGGTCAGGTAGGCTCTGTGTAGAAGCATCGACTGAATAAACTTGAACTTGGGGTTCCTAGCTACTTTTTTGGGGAACTGAAGGATACGTTCCCATTCCTTATCCCTCAGGGGCCTACCAATGTCCACCTCCCATGCTGCCCGGAGTGGCGACAGATCGAAAGCCCTCCCCTTCTTAATACTAGCAGTGAGCCACTTAGTAAGGTGGGCGCCCGTGCCCATCAGGTAGTGCATGGTGATGAGAGGATTCGTAGCTGGCTCCATTCCCCTAGGGGACCACTTATGTGTGATATAGTGGCGAAGGCCAGAGTGTAGCAGGAAGGTGCCTCCAGGGACTCCATGGGTAGTTCTAAAGTCTGCAAAGGACAGTAGGCGCTCTTCCGCGAACAGGTCACCCACGTGCGACACTCCGGCGTCATGCCATTGCTCCAGCGAGTCCGCCGACAGAGTCCCCGTAGCCAGTGGGATACCCAAGAGCGGGATCGTGGGGCCATAGGACGACTCAGGGGATGTGTACTTTAACGCCTTCCGCCAGTATGTTATCGCCAGTTTGAGGAGAGGTGGGACATCCCTAGGTACAATTGAGTTGGGCAAAAGTAACGTGTGTATTCTCTCCAATGCATGATCCCTGCCCGTCATGTTAATCTCCTGAAGATTGCGGCCCGCTACCCAGAAGGCCAGCCATTGCAGTTGACACGCATAGTTGTAGGCCCTAAAATCAGGCAAACCCATGCCACCGGCTTCAGAGGGGAGCTGCAGCTTGGACAGACCTACACGCCTGCGGCCGTGCCCCCATACAAGTTCGGTGAGTAGAGTGTCCAGGGCCTTAAAGGTAGCTGCCGGGATCAGGTGTGGCAAGTTAGTGAAGTGGTAGAGAAGGCGGGGGAGCATCACCATCTTGGATATCGCCACTCTGCCAGGTATAGAGAGTGGCAGTGTGAGCCAAAATTGTATCTGCGACTTCAGTGCTCTAATGGCCCTCCCAAGGTTACCGTCGATCATCTGACCTGCTTCCCTGTAAATCTGCATCCCCAGATATCTGAAGGTGGTTTCAGCTATCTGGAACTCGTGGGGGGCGAAGGGCAATGGAGTAGTCAGACCAGCGGCTGCAAATGTGAAGCCATATGATTTGGACTCGCTTATGGTCAGGCCTGAGACCGACCTAAAGACCTCAAACACCTGGGCAACAGGGCTCAAGTCGCTCCTCAAGTCTCGGAAATATAAGATAATATCATCCGCATAAGCGGACACTATATGCGTCATCCCATGCCGCAGAATGCCAAACCGGGGGGCCATGTGGCGGAGCCTACAGAGCATCGGCTCAAGGGCAAGGACAAATAGGAGGGGGGAAAGTGGGCAGCCCTGTCTGGTGCCCCGTGCAATAGCTATAGGAACTGATATATGACCTGAGGTGCGCACTCTAGCAGTGGGAGCTGTATACAGCAATCTGACCCAAGCGAGGAATTCGGGGGGTATCCCAAATTTCGACAGTGTGTCAAACATGTAATCCCATCTAAGGGAGTCAAATGCTTGTTTCAAGTCCAGTGAGATGCAGCCTTCAGAGCTCGTGCCCTCTCGATCACCGAGCATGAGCTGGGCTAGTCGCCTGAGGTTCATGGCTGTATTGCGGCCCGGGACAAAACCACATTGATCCGAGTGGACTAGTTGAGGTACATATTGCACGAGCCTTGATGCCAGCACCTTGCTCAATATCTTGGAGTCAGTATTGAGAAGGGACAGGGGTCTATAGTCAGCCATCTGAAGCCCTTCTTTATTAGGCTTTAAAAGGGACGTGATTAACGCCTGCATAGACGACTGCGGTAGGGTGGTTGTTCGCAGTGCTTCCAAGTAGATAGCGTGTAACCGTGGGGCCAGTAGGTCTATGTATGTTGCATAAAAGTCGGCCGGTAGGCCGTCTGTCCCAGGGGTCTTGCCCTTAGGAAGGGCGCGTATTGCCTGTCTGATTTCAGCTATGGTAATGGTGCGTTTAAGGTCTTTGATCTGCCCTTCTGTAAGTCGAGGCAGGGCTAAGTCCCTCGTAAAGGCCTCGAATGCGACCTCTGGAAGGGGCTGTGGGGGACTGTACAGCGCTGTGTAGTATTCCCTGAACGCAGTGTTGATCCCGACCTGGGTGGTGACTGGATTTCCTGCTTGGCCCAAGATTCTCAGAATGGGGTGACTCACTGGGGAGTCCCTTAATAGGCGGGCTAGGAGGGGGCCAGCTCTATCTGCCTGTGCATGCTGCCTGTTCGTATATTCCCTATAGTCTAGGAGCCTCAGGTCTTCCAATAGCTCTGCGTGTCGAATGTGAGCCTCCTGTAGTGGTGTGAAGGGCGCATGCGTGCCGGCAGCCTCACTTTCTAGGGAAGCCAGGGAGCCCTCCACCTCCTTCAATTGATTAATTATCTCCCTTTTCCTGCCCATTCCAGCGGCCATGGCCGCCCCCCTAAGACAGACCTTAAATGCGTCCCACTCCACTTGACGGGTGCTGGCTGTGTTCATGTTTGTGGAGAAATATGTTCCTATAGCGTCGGACAGGGAGGCCCTGAACACTGAGTCTTCAAGAAGATCTGGGGACAGTCTCCAAGTAGGGATGGGGGCCAGCCGCCTGCCCCACTGCCATGTGAGTTCTACAGAGCTATGATCGGACAGAGTTTTCCCCATGTGTTGGGCCTTAACAATTGTATCCGCTACGGAGCGGGAACAGAAAATGTGGTCAATTCTAGTATGAAGCTGGTGTGGTGGGGAGAAAAAGGTATATTCCCTCTCCTGTGAGTGTGTACTGCGCCATACATCAGTCAGGTCCCAGCCCTCAGCCCAACGATTAAGAGCATCCGCTTGTTTCCTACTCTCAGTCGCCTGTAAAGGGGGATGTGACCTATCCATCGTAGCATCAAGCACAGCATTAAAATCACCCCCAATAAACCATCGATGATCAGCCCATCCTGTCAGCACCCCGTTCACCGTCAACAAGAACTCCGATTGATTAGAGTTCGGCGAGTAAACACAGCCAAATACAACAGCATCCCCGTCCAACATCCCCCGCACAAATACATATCGGCCCTCTTTATCAATTCTATGCTCTAACATCTGAAAGGGGACAGAGCCACGGAACCAGATCGCCGCCCCCCTTGAAAATGCAGAATAAGAGGTAGCAAATAACTGTCCCCTCCATTTTTTGCGCAGCTTCACTGCTTCAGAGGCGTTCAAATGCGTCTCTTGCAGGCATGCAATCTGGGTTCCCCTGCGGTTGAGCTGGGCCAAAATTCTATGGCGTTTCTGGACTGCTCCCATGCCACGCACGTTCCAGGTGCACATTTGGTAATTATTAAGCGGCCCCATATCCAACCATGTGGTGCGACTCAGTGAAACTCCCTGGGCCCCATGTCAGTTTTGCGTTGAGATAAGGTGAGTGTGTCGTGGAAACAAATAACCCCTTAACAAAAAGGTCCCCAAGCCAACGTGCCCGGGATCCAAACTGTGGTGCCCAACGTGGGCACAAGTCATTGGAGTCCGTGTGCAGACCGGGGGGTGACAGGCCTCTGTCGACTGTCATTGAACGGTCTGCATAGGCTCGGTAGTCCTCAACAAAGTGAGTTCCCCACGCAACCCATCAATTGCGAAAAGAGGGGGAGGGGGGGGGGGTTCAAGTATACATTACCACCCGGAGGGGATCATATTTTCAGCAAATCAGAACTCCTCCGCCATTTGGGCTGTAATTTTCGGGAACAGCGGCAAGCTGTCCATTGAGCCGGATACCTCTGTATGGGTGTCAGTGGTGGCGGAGTGCCTGTCGCTACGTGCTTGGGCGTCGTGTGCTGCTAGGGCCTCCTCCGTGAGCCGCTGCCGGTGAGATGACGATGGGTGGCTTGCCATTCGAGCATCAGGAGGATGCGTCTTCACGGGGGGTCCATGGGAAGAGTGGAGTCCAGGGCCTGAAGTGTTGTGTCGTCTGTCCGGTGTGTCTCCGCGCTCGTTGCGGCCGTCCCCCCGGTGCCCCCCGAATGGGTCCTGTGAGGTCGGCGGTGTCAGAGTGACCTCCATCCATTCCTCTGCCTCTTCTGGTGACTCGAAGAAGTGGGATTTGTTGTCGTGCATGATTTTGAGCCGAGCAGGGAACAGCAGCGCATACTTCATATTTCTGTCCCTTAACCTGCGTTTGACACCCACGAAGGTGGACCTGGCGCGCTGTACAGTGGGCGTGAAATCAGGATAGACTGAAATGTTTTTATCTTCAAATTGTATCGGTGCTTTCTCCCTGGCCGCACGTAACACAGTGTCCCGGTCTCTGAAATGAAGGAGGCGCGCGATCAGGGGTCGAGGGGGCGCCCCTAGCTTGAGGGGCCGAGGAGGCATCCGATGTGCCCTCTCCACGCTGTACAGTGCAGTGAGATCTTCTTGGCCCACTAGTTTCCGTAGCCAGTCCTCCACGAATTGGGTGGGGTTCCTCCCCTCACTTCTCTCCGGAATGCCTAAGATGCGGACGTTGTTGCGGCGCGCACGTCCTTCTGCCTCATCCACTTTATCCCAGAGATGTTTAAGCTGTTTTTCCACTCCCTCCAGCCTCGTGGAATGCTCCGTCTGTTGTGGCACCAGGTCATTCAGTGCTAGTTTCTGCTCCGCCACCCGTTCCGCCAATTTGTTATGGTCCGCCCTTAGTAGTGATAGGCCCGTCGCCATGTTGTCAATACGCGATTCCAGGGCCTCACGGGTCGCTCGTATCTCATTAAGGATAAGGTCCAACTTTGCGTCCTGGGACCTTTTCCCAGTCGGCGGGATGATGTCCACGTTGGAGGAGGCCAGAGGGTCCTCGGAGCCCGTGGACTGCAGGTCCGTCGCAGCGCCCTGTCCATGAGTCTTGCCCCTTTGCTTGCCCATGGCTCTTGTTAGCAGGGTGGCGTCAGAAAGGGCACAGCAGATCGCCGCCGCCCCCTCTCGTATCTACTCCGGGCGCCGGGCTGTGTCCGCCGCAGGGTCAGGGAGTGGTGTTGTGCAAGGGTGGGAGCAGCACAGGCCCAGGGCTGGCAGAGAGCGCGTAGAATCCCTGTCCTTGACGTCAGTTGCAGAACAGGCGGCCCACCCAGGGAGGCCCCGAGTGCAGAGTCGTCTTTAGCTTCTCGCAGTACAGATGAAGGAGGTAAAGTGGCCTTCTGCCAGTGTCCAGTGAATCGGCCTTACGCAGGTGCACTCTAGAAGTCTGGGCCAGTGCGTGGTGGTAGGCCTGCAGAGCGGTGTCTCCCTCTCCTGCCGCTGTCCTAGGCCAGTCGCCCCGCCATCCAGGTCCTGCAGTCCACCGTCCCCTGCACACCGCCGGGCACACCGCCCTCCGCAGGGGCGTTGCACCGCGTGGAATCCTAGTCGCGGTTCCAGCAATCGACCAGTGTGTGGGCCAGAGAAGCTCTTCCCGTCCGGGCCCCAGTAACAAAATGGCGCCCAAATAACTGCTAATGAGGCCTGCAGGGGGGGGTCCGGAGCAAGCGGCGCTTGTGTCTGATGTCCGGCGCTGTCCGCCCCACAGTCCCGGGCGGCGCAGCAGGATACGGGCGTCTAGCCCTCCGCGTGGATTCAGCCGGTCAGCCAGATGAAGAGAGCCTCCGCTCGATCCGCAGAGCACCCAGCAGGATGCCGTGCAGGGCCCCGCAGCGTAGGCGGGGGCCGCAGGGTCGCCGTACTATCAGGACACCCCTCTACATGCGAGGTCTGCCGCCGGTTTCCGCCTCGGAGGTCCGGCGCGGAGCTGGTCTGACCGCGCCAGAGGCTATGGGGAGGCCGGGGAGAATGTCCACTCGAGCCCGGGGCTTCACCCTGTGCAGCAGGCCGCTTCCAGAGTAGCCGCGCCGAGCGTCAGCAGAGCGGGCGGACAGGAGAAGCACCGCTCCGCTTCCAGGATGACACCCCCGGGGACCTCCGGTGCAAGTATCAGGTGGGTTGCAGTGGGGGAAAGCAGGATAATCAGCTTATTTTGAGGATTACGGACGGAGCTCTCGGGCTACACGTCCACCATCTTCGGCTTCAGGCCACGCCCCCCGTATCCTGGTTAATTTTAGGAACCCCGGGATAGTCTTGCACATCTGCAACTGGCCGGGCAGTAATGCAGATACTGCAATACAGACTCTCCCACTGTCATTCTTTTACCCACCTGTCACTATTCAAACTGAACCAGGGTTCGAAGATGGTTGGACAAGGGTGGGACCTAGGGGACAGATCAGAGGGTTCAGGACCAATCTTTATGACACCTTTATGCCCACCCACTATTCACACAACAACAGGTATAGCTGCTTGGACCAGGTAGACTGACTACACTACGAATGCAGAGCTGGGGTCCGAGATGGGGGGACGGGTTCTAAGAATCAGCATAGGATCCAGGAAGATGGTAGTGTGATGAATAATCACCCAGGGACATAGACGGCCGCCTCACCTGGGCCTATTACCGACAATCAGGTTATGGGGCAAGCTAATTTTCATACTGCGAATTCTATAGCTAGTGATATAGAATCCACCTCGCAAATCCAAAGATTTACAACTGACCCTACACCATTGAAAATGTTGTCCTGGAATGTGGCAGGTCTATGTAACAAAATACCCTGTCCTGAGTGGGGCTCTTTTATAGATACGAACGACGTATGCCTCTTCCAGGAAAC
This sequence comes from Lissotriton vulgaris, assembly GCF_964263255.1. Taxonomy (NCBI): domain Eukaryota; kingdom Metazoa; phylum Chordata; class Amphibia; order Caudata; family Salamandridae; genus Lissotriton; species Lissotriton vulgaris. Next base: position 938,244,362 of record NC_141689.1, on the reverse strand, counting down.
TTGGGCAAGGGAGGAACAATGCGTGGAACGGTGTGGTTTTGCCTCATTTTCAGTTCCTGCAAGGTGGGGGGGGGGAAGGGTAGGCCGTTGGGGAGGTTAACAATCTGGGTGAGAATCCACTTGGGCTGTAGTGCCAGGGTTATGGATACTAAAACGGAGGACGTCCAATGTGTGGTGTTGGAGTGGCTGAATGCTTCTAGACTCGCTTTGGTTAATATCTATTCCAGACCTGTGAGTATTACATCTGAGTCTAGAACCATTGAAGAGCTCTCATCCTTTCTAAATGTGATTCCCCAGGGCATCACATTTGTGGTAGGGGGAGATCTCAATTCTCATTTCGAGCCACTTGTGGGCTTGTTGGATGGTGTAAACCAGGAGGAGGACGACCACTGGAAAATACCTCAAGTGGTGGGTCCCCCGCCCAGGTCATGGGCGCCATTGGCTGTCCAAATTATGGCCCTGACTCTAAACCACTCAATTAGGGCCTGCAATGGTCGTGTAAAATCGGACATCCCCTCAAAATGTACTTTTAATAAACCTGGTCAGGAGTCACGCCTGGATTATATATTTGTTGAGAGCTGTGCTTGGCATAAGGTCCTTGATTTTAGGGTGGAAACTAGGGGTGAAAGTGATCACAATGCGTTGATCCTAGACTTCCTTTCCCCTGGTATCCCCAAAGATACCTGCAATCCAGAGAGTGGCCCAGATGATAGGGCGCTTCTATCAAAAAACAGGTGCAGGGTTAGATGGGACAAACTGGTTACTCATCCAGAGCTAGTGGCGGAGCTATATGCTCGGGCAATTCCGGTATTGGAAGCCGTTGGCACCTTAACTCTGCAGCAACCCTCTAGTGTAGTATATTTAAAGCTAGGGGATCTTAACAAGGAATTAATGAATAGCTTAGCAGAGATCCTAAACCCCCCCCAGGGCCAAGAGGGAGAAGAGCGGGCAATAAACCTACTTGGTTCAATACTGCCTGCAGGAAGGTGAAAGTAGAACTCCTCCAGGCCCTGAAAAAAAAAAATAATAGGGCACTGATAAAAGTAAGGAGGACAGAATATAGGCAGTTAATTCATCACGCCAAGGTTGAGTGGGGCAACGAGAACTGGGCCAATTTAACACCTGCTCTGACAACAAGAGATGCCCAGAAGGTTTGGCAAATTGCTAATACTGGGTCGGCTGACCCAGTATTGGCAGTAGCACCTAATATTGCTGCGGATGTGTGGGAAGAACATTTTCACACTTTGTATCAGGGGGACAATTCTATCATTGACCTGGAACAAGGGGGATTAGTTCCTAGCTCTATTGCTCAAACGATTGAGCTCGAGTTTACCGAGGGAGAGGTCTGTGCTGCTATTCTTAAACTTCCAGCCGGTAAAGCACCAGGATTGGATAAATTACCCGGCGACCTCTTAAAGCATGAACCTATGGTCTGGGCATCTTATTTAACGGTTCTCTTCAGTGCAATTCTAGGGGGTATGGTGGTCCCCAGTACTTGGCTGGGAGCTGAGATAGTCCCTGTCTTCAAGAAGGGCTCACCTCTGCTCCCAGTTAATTACAGTCCGATCAGCCTCATTGATGTGCAGCAAAAGCTCTTCACAAGGCTGATTTTAGATCGCCTTCTAGAATGGACGGAGGAGTTTTCCATCTTAAGCCCTTATCAAGCAGGGTTTAGAAAGAATGTATCCACTACGGACCAGATTTTTCGATTGACGCTGCTTTTTTGGAAAACCGTTAAGATCGAGGGCGGTTCACTTTATACTGTTTTTGTGGACCTCCCTGCGGCCTTCGATCTAGTACCGCGCGGGAAACTGTGGATTGTGCTTCTGGAATTGGGCATTCCCCCCCCTCTTTTGAACATGATAATCCGACTCCATACTGAGAATTTCGCACAGGTCAGGTGTGGGAAAAATGGTTCTTTGTCAGCTAGATTCCCCGTTGGCAAGGGTGTAAGACAGGGTGTGTTTTGGTGCCCACCCTGTTTTGCCTTTATGTCAACGGGGTAATCCCACACCTGAATGCGGTAGCCAACAGTGATGCTCCAAAACTTGCTGGGTGTCGGATCTCTGCGGTCATGTTCGCAGATGATACCTTATTGCTTTCAAAGTCACCTATGGGCATCCAGCGAGTTCTGGATGGCTTTGTATCTTTTTGTCTGGACCGGGGGCTGGAAAGAAACACTCTGAAAACAAAATTCATGATTTTTAACCCTCCAGTAACAACACGCCCAAACCCGATGATAGGTGGAGTCCGGCTAGAAAGGGTTCAGACCTTTGAGTATCTGGGGCTCACCCTAAACGAAACTATGACTTGGGTGCAACATCAAATAAAATCCCACTCAAGCTGTCTCAAATAGCGGGGGGTATCCTTAAACTCTTAAATAAATCCTCTGTCAAACCAATTGGCCCACCCCTGGAAATATACAAACTGCAGGCACAGGGGCAGTAATCTATGGTGGTGAATTGTGGGGTCACAAGTGAGGATCCGCGATTGCCATCACGAAGAACACATTTTTAAGACAGTTGGTAGCTCTGCCCCCTAGTACACCACCATTGCCGCTAAGGCTTGACCTGGGCCTTAGACCTATAGATGAGGAACTGGGCCTCAAACCGCTAACTTTTTGGTTACCCCAGAGCTTAAGATTTATAGGCAAGAGCTTTCGGATGTTTTAAGGCTCCCGAATGCGGGGAAACTTCCCTGGCTGAAGTATGTAAGAGAGGAATTTGAGAGAATAGGTCTTTCGTCAATGTGGTCTGACTCGGAGCATGCTTGCATTAGAATTTTACGCAGGTATCTGGTCAATTTGTACCCCGAAAGTAAATTGACTGCTCTTATATCGGATGCCCACACTGGTACCTTGTCCGGTACGTTTTTAATGATCAAAGATTTCTATCAATTTGAACCTGTTTTAGACGATGTTAGTCCTGTTGTTTTTAGAAAGTTGTACCTCCAATGGAGACACGGCTCCTTACCTATTAGAGCCTTCATGAGTAAGTGATGTCCATCTTACCCAAAAAATTGTCCCGGTTGTACCTCGGAGCTGGAAAATGAATTGCATGTTGTGTCCTTTTGCCCTGCTTACCAAAAAAATCTAGAAGGAGGTGGATTATTCCTCTATGTAAAAATCTGGGGATCATGCATTGTTTGCAAGCTTATAGAATACTTAAAACAGATCTTTCAACTGTAATTGTTTTTGCTGTAACAACATTTTTGGCAGCTATGTGGAACAAAAGAAGGAGGTATGTGAACACTGTCTGAACTAGGATCCAGTAGATATACCTGTATAGATGCTCTGGAGCTTGATCCCAAACTCTAGATGGGCAAGGCGGAATACTTGGTCATGTATTTATTCATTTTCTCTGCCACTTACTATGATGTAATGATAAGTTGCTAGAACACGCGCGCCTTTCTATCTTTTACTGTGTATCTAACTGTATTGTATAAATTTTTAACTTTTTAATCTATGTGATCTCTTTTATGACAACATTGTCGAAATAAAGTTGAAATGAATTAAAGTTATCTATTGCAATAACATCAACCCTCGTGATGCTTCCATACAAAACAGTATCTGCTAACTGTTACATTAACAGCGGTCATTATTGGCCTATGCAACCATCAGACTACATCTCATTGCAATTGCAGCCTATCTGCAAAATAGGCAACACTTATCACTCTTTAGAGTGCCTGTAATCAAAGCACTTATGGAAGGACTAAAACAGTTATACTACCAAGACTTCCACCAGCCCCAGTATGGAATCTTAATATAGTCCTCACAAGGCTAATGGGCCCACCATTTGAACCCATGCACAAATGTGAACTACAGTTTCTCACTTGGAAAACAACTTTTCTCATTGCAATGACTTAATTGAGGAAAGTAGGTGCATGTCAGGCACTAAACATACAAGAACTTTTTTACAGCTACACAAAGATAAAGTGGTTCTTCATACCAATCCTAAATTCCTACCTAAGGTAGTATCTGCATTTCACATACATCAGTCGGTTGAATTACCCGTTTTCTTCCCTCAACATGACTCCATAGCAGAACAAGCTCTACACATCTTAGATGTGAGAAGAGCATTGTTGTATTACACTGAAAGAACAAAATCTTTTTGTAAGACCAAACAACTCTTTTTCGCTTTTGCACCACCTCACACGGGCAATCCTATATCCAAATCAGGTATTGCTAGGTGGATCGTTAAATGTATTCAGATTTGCTATGAAAAAGCCAAAAGAACACCAACGGAGCACCTGGAGCACATTCCACTCGTAAGATAGGGGCTACATTGGCTTTCTTAGGGAAAATCCCTATTACTGACATCTGCAAATCAGCAACATTGTCCACACCACACCCATTCACCAAGCACTATTGTGTAGACGTGTTAGCCAGACAACAAGCTAACGTGGGCCAGGCAGTATACTTAAAACACTGTTTCAGACGACTCTATTAGTTACAGGATAGCCACTGCTTAGGAGAGACTGCTGTATAGTCTATGCATAAGCATGACATGCCAGTTGTGAAATAGTAAAGAGTATTCCTGGTGTCATTAGCATAAAGCTACATAAGGTGTCTCTAGGCCTTTGGATATGTCCAAGCATTAAGATTAAAAAAAAAAATAAAGAAAGCATGTCTCTAAGAACATTTTCAATGGTAAGGTAAGTCAAATATTCTTTTTTCCTATGTGTGACACAAGAATACCATGCAATGCTTGAATTCTATCTTCGTCCATATCCATATTGGTGCAACGCCAACTGTAGTTCTTTTGGAGAAACATAAAAAATTCACAAATAGCCCAATCTAGGCCTTTGATTGCCTTAACAAGTGAAGAGAGAATAAATGGAGCTATAGCCAGGAGAGCATGCCTAGACATCTCCTCCGCTACTGCTATCTGATAGAGACTTCTAGCCGCAGATTACTTACCTTAGAATATTTCCCAGGTGTCAGGCTGGATCCAGTAATGTTTTGGTGAGTAGTACCTGTGCGCGCGGTAGGTTGGGTTGTATGGTTCTGCATGGCATTTTCATATCGTCCATGCTGGAAGTTATGTGTGCTGCGTCTATATAGGCGCCATCCCAGTGCGCTGATGTCAGTTCTTTTCTTCCGCACCAGTCAGCGCAGATGCAGAAGACCTGCCCCCAGTCTTTTTTGAATGACCTTTTTTCTATTTTTTGTCGAAGATTTTTTCAAGACTTTGTCTCCTGGTTTGAAAGATGTCCAACTGTAAAGCAGGTTTTAAGCCATGGGGCGCCGGTCCTCCTCAGATATCGGTGAAGGACCTGCATTTGGTTTGTCATTGGTATGTTGAGCATGACCACAATGCAGACATGCAAGGATTGCTGGGCCATGCATCCTAAGATGCTGTGGGAGTGATCACTCAAGATCCTTGCCACCCGATGTTGATTGTCTCAGCAGTGCTCCCTTTGTAGGTCGAAGATAGTTTGTGGAGTTGTAGGGTGCGATTGTCATCCCACTCCAAATCATCGGGGAAGTAAGGGAAGTCCCACAAAAATAAAAAGAAGTCAAAGAGATCTTTGACTTCACTACGCAAGTGTTTGGCCAAAACCTAGCTCTGTGATGGAGCCTGAGCCGAATCTGCGTCTCCCTGATCCTCGCCCAACTAAAGGGATTTTATGAGGCCATGCACCTCATTTCAGGGCAGCCTGACCACCCTGTAGAGCCCTTACACCCCACAGGTCTGGGAGGGGCCCCAGCTGGTGGGCACGCCCTAGGCGCCATTCGGGCCCCAGGGATCCATTGACAGATCCAGAGCTGCACTGGTCTAGCGACCTCAATCTTCCTCAGTGCACACTACAGTGCCGACGCTCCCGGCGCTACCAAAGCCCAGCAGTGGCGCCACCCCATCATCATTCCAAATACAGAGCTGGACGTGTGTCGTCAGACGCTGGCTCCGGTGCTGACCGGGGCCGACTCCCCATATCAGAGCCAGTGCCATATTCCTATGACAGGTCTGGATGTGGTGATGATTGGGAGAGGTATGCAGACTATTATGGATACCTGTCCTTAGAAGATCCTAAGGTCAACTGATATGAGGATCTGGTGGATACTAATGGACTGGACCGCTTCCCATACACTGCCCTGGTCTCTCCCCCTACTGTGGCTATGGAGGAGGGTGCTTCTTTTGCAGTGGTGGTGCTGAGAGCTGCTGAGGTCCTGGACCTTATACTGCCATCAGTGGCAGTCAAAACAAATGTCTTGACAGAGGTGCTTCAGCCAGGAGATACCCCCACCAAACCATCACTCCCATTTAATGAAGTCCTTACCAACGTCCTACTTGGGGCCTGGTCCAAGCCCTGCAGAGAGGCTTTTGTGCATACGCAAATTGCCCGCCGCCCTCGCCCGCCCTGCCCCTCCCCAGTTTCTTCACCTAGCACCCTACCCCGGAGAGCTTGTTGGTCCAAGCCTCCACCTCCAAAGTCAACCCTGGCTCATTTCCTACCACTCCACTGGACAGGGAATCCAAAAGGATGGATAAATTCAGGAAGACGATGTTTGCTTCCAAAAGCCTTTCACTGCAGTTGGTGAACACCGTGATCCTCTTGGGCCAATACTCCCATACCATCTAGGACTTTGTTGCGTAAGTGCTGCCCATAGTCCCGGAGGAGGTCCAAGCCATACTCTCTCAAGCAATTGCTGATGGGACGGATGCAGCCAAGTTCACCATCAGATATAGGCTGGACACGACAGTATCACTCGGCAGAGCAATTTAATCATTGTGTCCATTAGGCGTAATGCCTGGTTGTGAACTATTGGCTTTCCAGGGGCTGTTCAGGCCTTGCTCATAGACATGCACTTTGATGTCTCCTGACTGTTTATAGAGAAGGTGGACTCAGATCTGGAAAGCAGAGCAATGTCAAGGCCCGTGGGCCTTTCCATGGCCCCTCGCCAACCCCAGTCTACCTTCTGACACTTTCGTGTCCGCGGAAGGGGCTTTCAACTGCTGCTTTATACACAGAGCTACCTTGGCTAAAAATGTGCATGTTCTCTCATGGCAGAGGATGCGGTTCCCACCAACTAAATGGGACAGGTAGCCAGAAGTCAAGCCTGTCCAGCCCCCCCTGGCAGCCATAGCCTCCAGTCCATACCTCTTTAGCTTGCCCTCCGACCACCATGGCGATCCAGTTGAAGCAGGACACAGCATCACCTGCACCACTGGGGTTCAATAACATCCGACCATTGGGTTTTGCAGCTCATCCAAAGGGGCTAATCCCTCCCCCTTGTGTCAACCCCCCACCCTTGCATACTACAAATGACAATCTGACAGAGGACCACCTGTCCTTGCTCTGTTAGGAAGTGTAAGCTCTCTTGACCAAGGGAATTATAGAGAAGGTGCTGGCATCAAAGGTACGTTGTGTTTCCTATTTTGCTACTTTGTGGTGCCCAAGAAGATCAGAGGATTTTATCCATTCTAGACCTGTGCCTTCTCAATCTCTTCCATAAAAAAGAGAAATTAAATATGCTCACATTTGTGGAAGTCCTGCCCGCTCTGGTCCCAGGAGACTGGATGATATTGTTGGACTTGCAGGATGCATATTTTCACAACCCTGCACTGCCTGCCCCCAGGCGTTACCTGAGGTTCATGGTTGGCTAGGAGCACTTTCAGTTTGCGATGCTTCCCTTTGGCGTTACCAGTGCCCCTTGTGTGTTCATGAAAGTGATGGTGGTGGTCACAACTCATCTACGCAGGTCAGATGTTCCAGTCTTCCCTAACCTCAATGATTGGCTGTTAAAGGCAAGCTCACCGCAAGCATTCATCTCTCACCTCATATTATGGCGAACCTTCTGCATTCTGTGTGCCTTTCCACCCAAACCATGTCTGTTCAGAGTTCTGAATAAGATCACGAATGTCCATGCCCAAGTTATTCTTGTGGCTTCTGATTGGGCACAGAGAGTCTGGTATCCGGAGCTGTTAAGCATAAGCACAGGTCCTCTAATTGGCTGCCTCTTCGTGAGTATCTTCTGTTGCAGCAGCAGGGCAGGGTTCTGCACCTGAACCTGAAAACACTTTGCCTTCATGCATGGGGATTGAGCGAGAACAGTTAACAGCTTTCGACCATCTGCAAGAAGTCTGCAATGTTACCTTGGCAGCCCGGCATACCTCCACCAAAACGGTATACGCCTGCCATTGGAGGAAGTTCATAGCATGCTGTACAGATACAAAAGTTGACCTTCTATGTGCACCCCTTTCCCAGGTTCTTTTGTTTATTCTTACCCTAGCCCAGCAGGGCTCTGTTTTGGGTACATTGGCAGATTATTTGTCTACTATCTTGCCATTTCAGTGGTTGTCAGATCAGCCATCCCTTTTCAAATCCCCTATTGTAAATAGGTTATTGAAAGGTCTTCGACGTATGTTCCCATCAGCACCTTTCATTATGCCACAGTGGGACCTCAACCTAGTTCTCACATTTTTGATGTGTGTTCCCTTCGAGCCACTACATAACTGCGCTCTCAGGCTTCTTACCATAAAAACGGCCTTCCTAGTGGCAATACCATCTGCCCAAAGGTTCAGTGAGCTACAGGTACTGTCATCACATCCTCCATACCTTAACATCTACTCAGACAAACTAAAAATTCGGACTAGAGCATCCTTTTTTACTGAAGGTGGTCACGCCCATTCACATAGGCCAGTCTATCACTCTGCCTACCTTCTACACTCCACCTCACCCCTCTAACGAAGAGAAGAGACTCCATCAGCTAGACCACAAAAAAGTGTTGCTGTTCTACCATGACCTCACAAAAGACTTCAGGGGGACTCTTCGTGTGGTACAAGATGGTGCAGAATGGACTTTCTCATGATGGATAGTGCTCTGCATTAAGATCTGCTATGCATTTGCAAAACACAAACCTCCTGAAGGCTTGCAAGGTCATTCCACCAGAACCAAGGCTGTGATCACTGGGTTAGCTTACGGAGTTCCTGTTCTGGATATCTGTCAGGTAGCAATGTGGGCTTTGCTGCACATGTTCACAAAGCATTACTGCCTGGACAGTCAGATCTGGCGTGGTAGGCATTTCACCCATTAAGTCCTACAAGAATTTGTCGTATAATCCATATAGCAGCCCCTCTTCTGGGGAGTAATTGCTTGGGTATCTATTCTAAGGTAAGGCATATGCAGTTAGAAGTCCCTAACAAATGAACAAGTATCTAGCCACAGATTCCTTACCGGCCCAGCCATCCTCCCTGCTCTGTGAACGGACTTTAGCCTCCTCACGACCCTAGATTAGGTACCAGTGGTCAGTGTTCCTCTTAGCTCCGTGCTGCTGGCATGGAAAGTTGTGAAAAGAAACTGACGTCAGTGCACTGGAGTTGCGCCTATATAGCCACCGTACACGTCACTTTTGGCGTGGACAATGCCTCGTGGACCCAAACGACACCACCTACTGGTGCGCAGGTGTTCTGCTCACCAAAACATTTGCGGATCCAGCCTGATGCCTGGGGAATTATTCTAAGCTGAGGACTCTGCGACTAGTTAGAATCTCTACCAGATAAGTCATTACTGAAGGTAAGTAATTTGTTCTGCAAGTCCCCAGTATGATGGGTTTGGCTGGGGGGTCAAGATAAATGGAAACATTTTCAGATTTGTGGTAAATTTATTGAAAACTGTTTACATCAACTTATTTGAATCCCAGACATAAATATTGCATCCTGATCAGTTTCATTGTCTCAAATGATAAAGAAGAATACTTTTAAGTACTGAAGAAGTTCTTTGGGCGAAGTCATAACAAATATGTGAACAATGGATTATAATTTTTTTAAAATATTTTTGTCTTTGCAGGTTTAGAACGTATAAGTTACTTGCATCAGCACCTGAAGAGTCAAGAAATTGAAAGGCAGCTGGTACAAACCAGTGACTACTTGAGACATTCCAGAGAGGTGAGGGTTGATAAAACAGTATTGTCATGATTACTTTAAAATCACCTTTCTTTTTTTTAATTATTTATCCGAGCTATAAGTATAGAAATCAAGGTTTTGCTTATTCTGCAAATCTGAGATAACTTACTTCCTTTACAGAATGTAACTTATTTCTAACGTGTTCTCAATTGTTCCGATTTTTCACAGTAGTAGTGGGACTATATACAATAGGCAAAATGTAACCCCCGTTCTAAGATGTTTAGGTTGTTCTCATACTATCTAACTCCTTACTCACCATATATATTCTTCTGAGCTTTCATTTAATTGCATCCATTGCAGTCTAATATTTACTTGTCTCAAGTAATTATAGACCACGTTGAATACATACTTTATTATGGGCCGTATGTAGGTAATCACTATTTACCGATTTTTAAATACTGAATTTTATCGATTCGGTATTTGAAAATCAGTCAATTTTACCGAATCAGTAATATTCGGTATTACCGATTCGGTATTTACCGAATCGGTAATTCCCATTCATTCCTATGGGCCTGGAGGTCCATAGGAATGACTGGGAAGCCATTCACTATTACCGATTTGGTAAATACCGAATTGGTAATAGGGGAAACATATTCAAGGGTGGCAGGGTGTCACATTGACACCCTGTTGCACCCCTGAATCGTGCATGTGTGCACATGTGGCACACAAACATGCCCTATGGGCATGTATGTCTGCCACTTGGCACATTTGAAAAAGCACAAAATTGCTTTTTTAAAGGTTTTCGATATTTACCACCAACTTGTAGTTGGTGGTAAATAACGAACCCTTAAATGAAATATGCACTCACTTGAGTGCTCCCTACATAGGATTTAAGGATTCGTTATTTTTAAATTACCGATTCGGTAAATTAACGAATCCTTAAATCCTGCCACCTACATTAGAAAAAGCTAAATACCGGTCGGTAACTGAAATGTACCGATTATCGGCCTTTACCGACCGGTATTAAGCTACCTACATATAAGGCTCCATGAAGATGCAAGGCCACATCTGGCAAAATTCTGGTCATCATCTTTAACATTGTATTTAAATCACAGATTCAGCTGGCTATCATAACGCCATGCTGAAAATATAGGCTAGTCCCTGCAAATCCCCCTATTCCAGGAATTAAATGTGTGACTGCTTTAGCTTTCATGTGACAAGTCAGTTAGTAGATGGCGCCCTCTGGCTCAATTTGAACTCTGATAAAATAGAGGATCTCCGTTTCCTCAGTCTGTTTCTTTCATCTAATGATCATTCACAAGAGCATAGCTTTCTGAGCTTAAAAGGTATGTTACCCATGCACCTGTGGATGTGATCATAAGCTGCATAAATCACTCCACAAGAAAGCTCCTCGGTTTCGTAAAAAAAGAAAACTGCTAATTTGTGACACCCTTGAACAAGTTGAAATGCTGTAGTTGCTCAGCTGTGGAGATTATGACTTGGTGGCAGAACTTCTTCCCTTCTAACTCTGGCACTTTGCAGTGGTCTTTTTCTTTTCCTTCGTTGTATTCAAGGTCTTTTAACTGTAAGGAAACTTATGAAAACCTGGTTCTTCTCCAGCTGGTATGCTTAGGCCCTGCAGTTTGTGTTTGACTGTCTCTGCCTTCTTTGCACCAACAACCCTCTCCATGTGTAGAAGTACATTGAATAAATCAATAAAATAAAATATCTCAGTCAATCTAAAAGTTTACTCTACTGTCAAAAAGAACACATTATACTGTTTGAAAAGAACTGTTTGACTTCTTTGATAATATTATTCTATATCTGAAATGACAGATGTATATCACTAGACTGGACCCTTGCCACCTGAAAGTGTAAAATGTCAGATCATAAATCAGAAGTTTAATTTACAAACTTTGATGAGGGCTCAATTTGATGTATGTTTGTTGCATTTTACAAAGATATTTGGTGTGGTGCTAGGTAATGATAGATGTAATGATATTTCTCCTACCTCCAGGATCTCAACAATAACATGCTTTGGATGACCAGTCAGAGCAAGCTGAGCAGATACTCTTTGTAAGTATGCAGATTATATTTGAGGAATAATGCACAAGGTCATATAAGTATTAACTAAAAATGCAAACAAACCCTCTCAACTCCAACTTAAAGACACTTTTTATCTTGTTACATGTTTTCATCAAAAGGGTTAAAACATCTTTTGCGTATAATATCTCTTTGTGACAGTTCATTGTAATCAGCCTAAACTATAAACATCCAACAGAAGACATTGGGCAGAACCGTTAACATATGTCCAACTTGTCCCAGATAGAACATCTGGTTTGCTTATCAGCATTCTTCAATTTCCAGTAACAATACTCAGTATACAGCACAAGTATAATCATTTTGATAATTAACCTATCTTAAAAAAAGGTTAAGAGATAGACCCAGCAATACATCATGCACTGAACACGGCACCAAATCCATACAGGACCCCATTTAGAATTGGCTGGTAATGGGATGTGAAGATAGAGGGTTGGAGTTACCGAATCTGTGTGATATCTACACTTTAGTTACTGGTCATTTTGAGTTTTTGGGCCTGCAACTTACAAATATATATTCCTCATGGTTTGAGCAGGAGGATAATGTACGCAAAAAGTATCATAATTGGGGAGTTGGGGGGGGCAATATTCCATATTGAATGCACATGACTAAAAATAGCTCTGATAGTTGTCAAAGCTCTGCCAACTCGGCAACACTCCCCCTACCCTACCACTACAATATAAACTTAAGAACCGTTCAGATGAAGTTATCTTAAATATACCAGTTATGTTGTGATATAAAGTATTTATAAAGCGCATTGTATGTTGCAGCTTCTTGGCTCCACCTAAACATAACCCAATAAAAATTCTGAAGTCAACAGCAATGATTCACAAGGAGCCTCCACACTCGGGCGGAGGCTCCGTAGTCGTGGTGGGCTCTTCTCAGTTGTGGAACATGTAGTGTTCACAAAAAAGACTTTCCTGAAATCACTTAGAATATTGGCTTTTTCATTTCTCTTCTCCATCACCCGTAAGCAGCACTTGGTCGGGATGACTGGAAACAATTATCATCCCCAAGGCTCACTGTTCTCTCTCAAACACAACAAGGTATCACCCTTCTCCACACAATATACCTTTTATGAAGCTTTCCTTCCCTTAAATTGCAAATCCACATTAAAATGGTCTACCAATGTGTATTCATGACAACCTAATAGAAGAAATGTAGCCAAAAAAATAGTCTGTGATTGGTAATTTGATTCCACAGTACCCTTCAGGTTCAACATCAGGTGGAATAAAATAAACTCCACCCACACCTTGCCAAAGGAACATCAGGGTGTAGGGTGAGACTACACTTTCTAGTTCTAGAATCTCATGATTTCAGGAGCTGCCTGTTCATACATTTCATAGAATATAACAAACCTGAATCTACCAACAATCTTAAGTTGTCAAGAGAGGAATTGACTACTAGTCTAGTATTTAAATTATTAGCAGCCCTCCCTTTGCTGGAACCTTTTATCAATGTATTATTTTTAATTATAAACCAAGACACAAGCATAGAAGCTTGATATTTTATTTTGGCTGGATATATGGTGATTCACTCATTTCAGCCAAGAAGTAATAGTTTTAAGCAGTAAATTCAAAATTTTAAAAGGAAATTAAAGTTTAGTTGGAGACAAAGGCCTAAAGGTTGATAATTTCTTCCCTGTATTGGAAATAATTTCTTAACTGTATTGGAAATTGGCCCTTTCTCGCAAAATATTGCCAAGATCACTGCATGCACAATCTGATGTTGGATTTCTCATTCTTATGACTTGCCTATGAAGGTAGAGTAGTCTTTGGTTTCCTTATTTTACAGAGTTCTTCTGTGTTTGTATCATGTTAACAAGATGGTTTTATTGGAAGGAATGCATCACTGTTGACCATGAAAAATGGGCATACATTTTCTAACATGTAATCTTTTTTAACAGGTCGGGTGATTCAAATGGAGCAGACAGTAAGTTTAATTTTGTCCATTACTTTGCAGTCTGTGGAGAGTGTTGCGACTACTAATTTTGTATTTTGCCACTTAATATTTAGTATTATTTGTTTTCAATGCCTAAGCATTCTTCTAGTGCTCATAGTAATTTTCCCTGAATTTTCCTGGCCAATTCTATATTGAGGAGGTGGAGTAAAGTTGCTTAACAGATTTCCTAGGCTGTAAATCTTAATCCATAAATAAAATGGAAAAAAAATGTTACAAATAATGATTAATGAGGCGACCCTAACTCTCTCTATCACTACTGCTTGTGTAACGTCAGACGCCAAAACGCGGTACACCGTGCTCTGGAGGTGAAGCTGCCACGGTGGCTCCACAGCTCTGCTCTGTTAACCACCCGCTGCTGCCCCTGATTGCTTACTGCCGCCGCCAGCTGCTGCTGCTTCAGACCCCGATACTCTAGACTTCCACCTCACACACCCGGGCCGAGGTGAGCTGCGGCAGGGACAGCGGGGGTGACAGTCTGCAGCACTAAGCTCCAGCACCTCCTCCAGACCTGCATCTGCGAGAGACCCTGCGAGGCAAGTGGTTGAGGGTGCGAGATCATCGTAGTGGTGGCGATGGCATTTAGCACTTGAACACAAACAAGGGGTCTGAGCTCAGGGGTGGGGCCAGCCCCATCTGTGGAAGAGTGAGCCGGGAAACTCTGCGGAAACATCCCGGCTCGGCTGGGTGTGGCTTACCGGGTCCCAGAGTGCTCCTGTTCGGACCCACCCCCTTCAGCAAAGCTCCTACAGTCTCAGGCAAAGGCACAGACAACAGTAGCCAGCCTCCGGCTAAGTGGCACCAGCTGACACAGCTATTCAGCTCAACGCCCAGTGTGGAGCATGGAGAAGCAGAAGCAGGGGGAGGCAGCCCCACAGAGGAGCTTCTACATAGAGCCTCTACACAGAGCCTCTACACAGAGCCTCCCATATTAGCCTACCAGCCTCCCACACAAAACTCATTAAAAAGCAAACAAAAGTCAACCAGAAGCCAAAATAAAAGTCAACAAACATCAAACATACAGTTACAGCCTCATCCCGCCTCACCCAGCCACCACATGGGTCTCCCAGCCATCTGCTATTCATCCGCCATCTGCCTAGGATCTCCAGGGCCACCATCAGCATAGTCCGCTGCCACAGCCCTTTGTCCATCCAGCACCCCAGCGCCCCTTAATACTCAGTTCACCGAAAATGAAGGGGGTATATGGGAGCAGGGGGGCTCTATAGGGCAAACTACAACATAAGCAGCAATACTTTGGACGCAGCGGACTAGAGTGCTGATTCTCCAGGAGGCCTAAGGGGTGAACAAGAACAAGGGAAAAGCCTGCACCCAACCAACCACAACAATTACAACAATAACAACAGCACTGGGGCTGTTCGCTCCGATTTCGATATTACAGCCCCGACTCTGTAAGCCTGCAAGGCCCAGCCAAGGGAAAAAAGTTTGGCGAGACACCAAGGCTCAAAAAACCATAACCTCTGAAGCGCCTCTAAAGTATCAATTGCCAGCAACCTCCAGCTACTCTAAGCACTACGCACCCAAGTAGATGAGGACAGGAAGAACCAGGGTGCCCATCCCCCCAGGACTGGGGGAAAAAACAAAAAACAAAAAAACTCCTGCATTCAGCAAAATGCCGATCCACAACTCATAGCAACAGACCTGGATCAAAAAGTTACGTCAGCACCAAAAGGTTCAACGCACGGAACTCATCTAACTTAACCCAAAATCTATAAAAAATACAGTTTCCTAAAGGACTCAGGATCTGTTCTCTGCTCAAGCAACGCCACTCCCAAAGGTTGGCAAACCCCACTGCTACCCCTATAGTTGCAGCTCTCGGCCCCAAACATATCGCCAAGTAAATCACCACAAGAGGTTGCTTGCCTGGGCAGCAGGGATCTAAAGAGCTAAAAAGCACCATGGCAAACGCAACAGCTAAACAACACATCCCAAAACCCAGTCTGACAGCCCTAGAGGCTGATGGCACCAGGAAATCGATGTGCTCTGAACAACCGGGCAGTCCAAAGGACCTGCACACCATCGCTGAAAACAAATTGATCTCAACATGGCTCTGAAGAAACTCAATGCTGCCGGACCAACGCCAACAACAATTATTTATTTAGTGTATTTTGTTACAGCGCACAGATACGCCAACGGGGTGTCCCGGCGCTCTTGTGCGATCTTATGCTGAATTAGATGTTGTTTGAAAAGAGGATGGTTAACAGAACAGGTAGGTTTTTAAGGCTTTCTGGAAGGGGAGTTCTTCCTGGATCATCCGGATGGAATTTGGTAACTTGTTCCAGAGGGCAGAGGTACATACTTGGAAGGTTTTTCCGCCTGAGCCGTTTTTTTTGAATCTGGGAGTGGTGAGTAGGTTTTTTGAAGAAGAACGAAGAGTCCTGGTGTTGCTGTAAGGGGTGAGGCAGGTGGAAAGGTAGGCAGAGCCCTTGCCTCTCAATGCACGGTGAGCCAGTACCAGTGCTTTGAATTCTGCCCTTTTTTGTATGGGCAGTCAATGAAGTCTGCGACGGTGGGGTGAGATATGCTCGCGTAGGGAATGCCAACAACCAGTCGTACTGCAGCATTCTGGACTGTCTGGAGTCGATGGCAAAGACCTGCAGACAGTCCGGTGTACAGGCCATTGGCGTAGTCCAGATGTGAGGTGATCAACGCCTGGACTACAGTCTTCCTGGTGTTGTTAGGTAAGAAATTGATGAACTTTTTCACCATCCTGATCTTGGCAAAACATGCTGCAGAGACTGTGTGAACTTGATGTTGCAATGAGAGGTTAGAATCCCATCTAACCCCTAAGTTTTTCACCGAGTCTTTGGGCTGGGGTGGTTCACTCAAATCAAGAGGCCACCAGATGTTGGGATCTAGTGGGGACGGCTGGTGAAAGAATAATACCTCCGTTTTTCCTGCGTTTAGCCTGAGGAAGTTATTGTCCATCCACTGGGCGATTGTGCGAAGGTAGTTTTTTAGTGGGTCGAAGGTTGTTTGGGTAATGCTGTTGAACGAAAACAAAAGTTGAATATCATCGGCAGCAAGTTCATATCAAATCTCGAGTCCCTACAAATCCAGCACTGGATCCTGCACCAGCAACAGCACTAACACTCTCTCTGGCTTCTGATGGAGGGCCCACGTGCTCCAGACCTCCAAAAATACAATCTGCCAACAGGGTCTCTTCAAGTGGAACCTCTCACCGGAAGAGTCTGATCATAAAAGAACCGTGCCGCTTCCACCACCTGGGCTCGGGGCAGGGGACAGCATCACCACAACCAAAGACTGGGGTGACACCACAGGGAGTGCGACAAAGGGACTAGCCATCGACATCAATCTCAGCCCTATACAGAGGACCAGAACTTACAGCAGTCCTACATTGATATCACGAACAGCAAAGGTAAACTCACCAACCACCTTACCACTGCTTGCACAAGTTAGTCCACTTATCAATCAAGGAGGTCCATTGGCAGGAACCTTGGACCTAACCCAGCAAGAGGAGGGGAAGGCGATCATCTCCTACCTGAACACACAAGAATGGGAAGACATGCTCACCACTTACTCACCAGACCATTCCCGAAGGGAGCACCCCCCCAAGAGCCACAATGGGACCCACCATCTAAAGACCTGACCAAAAACGAGTCAAAGGCGGGGGAGTCCCGCAAGGACAAACTGTCAGCACCTGGGCTTCTCTTTTAAACACAATACAGCTGGCCGTTGTAGCACTTCAATACCAGTCTGAAAAGATGGACATCCAGCTTTCACTACTGAACACCTTGGCACTCTTCATGGCAGGCATTGATGAGAACTAGGAGACTTGAACGGCTTATTCAGGAGAGCCCAATCCGACTCCCACCTCAGCTGCAGCTGCAGCCAGATCGTTGATAAGCTTTCCACCCAGCCCCAAATGCTAAATAGCATGATAAAGGACATAAAACATATGTCCTCAAGTCCTACATGTAATTGCCAGGACATCGCAACATCACACAGGGCATGGCCAACGGTCAAGCAATAAACTTCTTAAACAGCAAGGCTCTCCATGCCAACCAACAAGAGAGCATGGAGAAGACATGCGGGCATGGTAATGAAGGAGCCCACACCGAATTGACGATAGACCAACTAGAAGGGGCTCAAGCCCCGAATCTCAACTCTAAACAGCGTCGCCAACAGAAAGGGAAAGGGCGCCAACGGAAACCCACCTCAATTCCAACAGCCTACTTTTCAATTTTTTCGGGTCAGCACAATAAACGGGTCACTAATTCAGGCAAATCAATCCCACAAAAACAAACCCCACGGCAGCCCTAACTATCTCCAAGAACAAGGAGGAACCTCTCCTCTGCCAAACATAAGGTACAAGTGGAAAATAGGGAATACAACGGACAAGGAATTACAGACCAACACGCTAACCAATAAGTCAAATAAGGGCAGTTCCCATCAGCCGCAGCATTGTCAAGTTCTTACAGGAGAGCCCTCCCAACACTCAAAACCCCTGAAAATCCCCAACAGTTGAAGGCAACAGAGGAATGCTCGGGAGTTCAAAGGCCGGCAAATACAATGGATAAAGCAACCACCATGAATCCAAGCAACAGGCACAGCGGTGAAGGCTCCGGAATTAAAGCTAGGCCAAACTGGCCCTCACAGCTTACGCTGGCCCCCTCACCATTCAAAGAACGCGCTAGCTGCTAGGAGTACAGACAAGGAGGCACAGTACTGTGTGCAAACTACAAAACAGGCTCCTTTAGATTTAACAATAGTCAAAATAAATCATGGGAATTCACCGCTGAGAGTACTAAGCATATGAGCGCAAACCACAAAACAGGCACCTTCAGAGCCATTAATAGTCAAAACAAACCCTTGGAATTCACTGTTAAGAGCAATAAGCACACAAGTGTAAACTCGGCCAAAAGAATCAACCAGCCTTACTTATTAATCTGTTCCAACTTGCCCAGCTACTGACCATCGGTCAGCACTACAACAACTAAGAACCACGCAGCAAGAAACACAGGCTACGCTTTTCTACCCCTTGTTCACTTCTTAAGGTCATCAGGACACCCTAAGCAGAGGCAACATCATAAGGCTAACAAATGCAATTCCAACCCTCGCTGGTCTGAGCTCAACTGATCTACTCTCTATAGAGTTCATCCGCACTGCAAATCCACTAAGGCCAGAGGCCACAAAGGCAACATGGAAATCACCGAAAATTGCAGAGAAAATCCTAGCAGAACAGGGGACTTTACAAGCCTGGGGTATTGACATGTCCCCATACCAAAAACTAGGGTATCCATTACCCCTCTTAGCACGCAATTCAAGCCCAGCACGAACAACACACCATGGAAGTACAAGCTCCGTGCTCAGAGGGGCACTGGGAAGATCCCCACAGCAGCGGAACAATGGACTGGCGAACCCATGAGAAAGACTCAGGATAGCACCAGCTTCTTTGAGTCATTCAGCCTATAATGAATTAATTACCCGGACCATTACTACATGCACAAAGGGGTACTGACGCTATTCACAAGATGAAGGCAGAAGATCATAGGAGGCACCATTCAGTTTATGCTTGTGGAACATCAATGGTCTATCAACAAAAATAGAGGACCCAGATTTCCTGCGATATATCAGTCACTTCGACATAATCATGCTGCAAGAAACCTGGCTCACGTACCCACAGCATATTCATTGCTTTATGTGCTTCGCCACACCAGCCACAAAGGGAGGAAATTTGGACACCGGCTGGGGGGCTTGCTCCTTACGTATCTACAACGATTATACCATCAGCAGCGCTCTTGGACTCTACCTGAGCAGCTACGATAGTAGTTAAAATCACCATATCCCTCCAGGGTGAAGAAACTGAAGTGGGCCTAATTAACATATATATTTATCCAAAACAAAAAATTGAAAGATTCAAAAAGGCTAACCGACTATGGGCCAGATGTATCAAAGGGTTTTACCCATTCTGTGTCTATGGGAAAATGTGTTCATACATATGGCCACAAGACAAGTAACAAGGTATGCAATATAGATGAAAACCTCAGTAAATCTTGTCAGGGGACCAAAACCAATACCTTTTCGGATCATCAGGGGGAGAAGAGGCTTCCATACAAACTGCAATTAATAACACCCCGACCCAATGCGCAACAACATACGGAAGGAAGAACTGCAGGAAAAGCGCCTTCTAGACCATCTAAACCTCTCAGCCCTCAATGGCAGATTCCCCGACAATTCACCTCCTGTAGAATCATACTACTCCACAACAACAAGCTCCATATTGGACTACACGTTCGTAAGCCTTTCATTGTTCACACATATCTCTGGGTTCAGAATGGGGGACGAGGGGGAGAGCGACCAGCACCCACAAGATCTGCAGTTAACAGTCACTGCTTCTAGCACTATCAAGCAAGATCTAACCCTGGGGTCTACCTACACCTCCAACCTAAGAAGGATCAAATGCTCAACAACTTATGCAGAATCTCAGGCAGTTGCCGCGATCAAACTCTTTAAATCACAAATGACAAGTTCAAAAGATCAAATAGCCCATTGGGGACACTTCACAGCCAGACTTTTAGACTGTCAGGCTGCCACCACAGTCGGAAAAGCGCACTCCCAGGCCTCAAGCCGGAGAAACAGAATCCCATAAGGTCAATGAAATCGCCTCAAGCTCCTCATAAAATTTAACAAACAGCACAATGCGCAGGCTGAGAAAACACCCTGGTGACGCAACCATACGATCACTGCTCAGGGACCAAAGGACCTCACTCAGAAAATTGAAATGGGACACCAACAAAGATCAAGTCAATGCACTCTGGGCAAAACTTTAATTTAAATCACGACAGCGCCTGCTTTTGAAAAACTGTGAACGGGTTAATCCATCCTCATCATGAGGTAATCTCGACACACATTTCGGAAGAAATGTGAGTGGAATTTCTCATCAAGCACTTCAATAACCAATTGGAAGGCAACGGAATACAAGATCGCAACAGCTGGCCAACAGAGGACCACATAGGAGTGCGCAATAATAAGACGTCGGAACTGAAGATGCCAGCCATTGAAGTTACTCCACCCTGCGCAGCCAGCAGCCCACTGTCACTGCTAATAAAAAAGCAGATCGCAAAAGGGAGAAGAGAAGAGGCACCGGGACCAAACGGTATTCCGCCTGGACTGTTCAAAGCCAAGTCGGATGATTGTGCCGACATCCTGCAACCTCTTTTCCTGAAAGTCAGACTTTTAAAAAGAATACAAGAATCATGGAAGGGTTCAGCAATCGTGCCAATCACAAAAAAAGACATTAAGGCAGAGCCAAGTAACTATTGGCTAGTAGCATTAATAGACAATGAAGCAAAATACTTTGCGGGCACTGACCTGGAGGACCTCACTAACTGGGCCGAAGCAAACGAGATAATACCGATAAATCAGAGAGACTTTTGTCAAACAGCTGGGACATCAACAAATATTCTAGCTCTCTCTTTAATGATTGACGTAGCAAAAACATCCAACCTACCTCTGCGCCTATGCTTCATCGATTTCAGCGCTGCATTTGATAACGTGGAGGGGGCAGACTGTGGGGGAAGCTGGCGCGCCATTGAATCCCACAGCCAATTTTAAACATCTTGTTACTTCTCCATACAGATACCTGGGTGCAGGTGAAGCTAGGCAGCGGTACTCACCTCTCCTCAAAGGTCCCTATGACCAAAGGACTGAAGAAAGGCTGTCTGCTTGCTCCCACACTGTTCAACTTATCTATGGCTGACATTCCAAAAGCGCTTGTCATCCGCAACTCGCATGCACCCAAGCTAGGAGGCAATATACTGACCAACCTTATGTATGCAGATGATATAGTTCTGCTCAGTCACACATACGTGGGTCTTCAACATCTACTAACAGAAATGCAGAACTACACAACAGAAAACAGCTTAAAATCAACCTTAGCAAGACTCGTTCAATGTCAGTAAATAACAAAAGAAACCGGCAGAGGAAATGGTATCTGGGAGGCACACAACTCAAACCATCCCAGGAATACAAATACTTGGGAGTCATAATCGACAAGGAAAGGACATTCACATGCCAAAAAGACAAAATAAGAAGGAGAGGGCTTGTTATTGCACTATCTATGAAAAACCTCACAAACAAGCTGACGAGAACAACACTGAGCCTGCTTCTGAAGGTAGCTCAAGCCAAACTACTTCCTACGATCACTTATGGCAGCGAAGTAATGCGAGAAAGAGACACCAAAGCACTAGATAGCACTCTGATCAAAGCTTACAGAACCATGGGGCATATTACCAAGGGGGGTGATAGGCAATTATCGCCGGTTTAGCGGCCGAAAACGGCCGCTAAGCAGCGATAATTCTATTGCTCTATTAGCAAGCTGTGTCTAACTGATGTTAGCGACAGCTTTTAGGCGATAGCGAGCAGTTTGGGGCTGCTTTGCATGTCAGCGATATTTATCGCTAATGACATGCAAAGTGGGCGTACCCAACCGGTTAGAGACTGAAAACAGTCGCTAACGTCACTATCGTCTATTAGCAAAGCGGTGGTAGCTATGGAAATATTCCCGCTATCGCCAAAAACTAACACCTGCTTAAACCAGTTCTTAGCCATGTTATCCAATGGGAGGTGAATAACATGGCTAAGAGCATTTTGTCGCTAATACGTGAATATTCTCAGCGATATTCACGCTATCGCTGCAAAAATTATCGCTTTGGAGATAAACGTTGCTAATAGCAAGTTATCTCAGCGATAATTTCCGGCGATGCTTAGCGATAAAAAAAATCGTTGCAAAGCCTAGTTAGCGATAAATATCGCTACTTGTTGGTAATATGCCCCCATGTTATTATACCGGCTCAAATAAGGCTGGAGTTCGGACATCTACAACAATCACTGGCCAGGCATGGATTTTATATTATCTGCTGGCATAAGATCAGAGCTGCCACTCCAAACTCCCTAAATCAATTGCTATGGCATGAAATGCTGAGGATTATGAATCCATTTGCATATGGCCATGTCTGAACTGGGGTGGCTGAGTGAGCTAAAGAATGGTGATGGATTAAACCCAGATCAGTTGACTGGGGGTGAGTGTTTGATTTGCTCAAATGCTCCGTCCATCATCCCCTTTTGTATGGCAAGAAATCCAGCACAGGGAATCCTCCCACATGAGAAGCTACCTGCAGACATCTTTGGATACTACTAGGCTCACGGAACTCTGGAATACACAGCTCGGCCAACTGACCTTCAAAAAACTGCCTTGGAAATGCGAAAAAAATCGCATTGGTAGAGGACAAGGAAATATTTTCAGCCAGAACGCATACCTGGATGACCCTAAATACCTACAAAACACTTGCACTGCAGAAGTACTTTAATTAGGGCTATCCCAAATCCATAAAAATAAAATTCTTAAATTATAGGCTGGGCATCCTCCCATGCAGTCCGCACCTTCCACTTTGGCAGAGGGCAGGAACCCAAAACACTTGCAGGCTGTGCAACACTACTCAAGGAGACATCTTACATTTAATTTGCACATGCAAGGTCGAACAGTCACAACTGCTAAAAGACCCCTTCAAGCAGAAAGGCATCCACACTAGGAGGCAAGCGGTGCTGCTATGCTTTAATCCGGGGGGCGCGCAACTGAACTGCAGAATGTTAAAGTTTATTATGTTGGCCGAACAAACAATACTTAAATTAACAGCCCAATCTCGGCCACAGAAGTAAGAAGCTGCCTTGGAGAACTCGGCATACAAACTGGGTGTGGATTCTCTCGATTATATCAAGAAAAGGGACACCTTCCACACCCTTTATAACTTTGAGCAGGTTATAACAACCAAACTTTACGCAATGTATGACACCTTATCACGCGCACGCCTGACATTAGCAAAGCTCCGGGACTGCATTGCACTTTATCCTGTAAACCAGTCGATACTCGCAATCGTTCGCATTGATAATGTTTAACTATGGTACAGCATTTTTAGTAGGTGTTTTATCAATTTTATTGGTTTGTTATATTAGCTCTTATGCATTTCCTCTTTTTTAAAAAAAATGTTTCAATGGTTTTTAGTAACTATACAAAATAAAATAAACTTGAAACTAAACTATCACTACATATACCCACCTTTAACAGGAAATCAAAGAAAGGATATGCTGATCCATTCCTTCATTGAGGAGCCCTGTTTTCCATGGCTCCAGCTTAGCCTTGTGACTTCCATAGGAATTTGCAGTGAATAGTAGTGTTGTTTTTTACTCTTGACTGGGGCATATTTTTATGCAACGATATCCGATTAGGTACTACTTTTTTCTTTTTAATAACCAGAAACTTGTTGTTTTTGCTTCATGACCCCAAGGGGTGCCATTAAGCTAAGGTCCACCAACAGTCTCGTTGTCTTGCTGTGTTTGCCTCATCTGCAAAATTGGGTAGTTGAAAGCGTGAGAGGTTACTTACTAGTCATTTAGTAGTTTCAAATGTATTTCCCTCCTTCCACAGTTGATACCTTTTCTGTATTGCATTTCCAGATCATGGCACAGTAATAGACTTTCTAGACCATATGCACCACTGACGTTGATAATGTGCCAATCGAAGACAGATAGCCAATTAGACTGCAACCACCCTATAACCCACTGAGCAGGACTTGAGTGAGATGTGTTCTATGTAACAAGCAATCCTGTGAGATACACAGGAATAGGTAGGTGAACCCAAACCCTTGTTTTTATGGAAAGACCCATTCAAGAACAATGGAAAACCAAGGATTTATTTGAAAATTTTATTTTAAAACCAAAATCCTATTTTAGTGCATACAGTGTTACTCCTAACTATTACGAAACTTAACAAACTAGTGACAGCAATGTGTATCTGAAGTGTGAATAGCAACAAATAGTGCAATATTGTGATAAAATATTAATGCTTCTTTTATATTAGTAGCTCCAACCCACCCACTTTTTTCTTAGGTAAGTTTTGGCACCCAAAAGATGTCTAATTCAAGTTTCAAAGATGGTTTATACATCCATACCTCTTCCAAACAATAGAACGAATGTTCAGCAAAGTAACAGTGTAAGAATTGGGTTAATAGTAGAGACGGGTGGGAGTTCCACTCAACTAATAAACACAATATTCGTCAGGGGGAACCACAAAAGTCACTAAATAAACCTGTGCTTAACCTTTTGGTAGTTTGGCACAAAAGCAGTAAGACTTAACGTAGAGTCAGTATTTAGGCAGACCTCAAACAGTAATAAGGTAAAAACACAAACCAAGAATAATCCCAATATAGAAAAGTTGAGACTATTTTAATAAATAAAATGACACCAATGTGATAAAAATCCAATCAGTAGGAGCAGAGTTATAAATGCTGGACCTGGTCGGTGACACATGTTTAGGCCAACTGTGATGGAATGCTGGTCGGACACAAGGACTGCACATTGGTGGAAGCAAAAAGAGATCATTGTGGGGTTGATGAGCACGTCACTGCAGGAGCTTCATTTTGGCAGGTGTCACGGGTTGACACTTATGGTGTGAAGAGCAGATCACCGTTGGATATTTGAATTGGTCAGAGATGTGGACAGTCACTGCTGACGTGAAGAGTCGCAAAAAGCCCTTATGGATTTTCACATGTAGTTCAGTCTTTGCAGTTTTGAAGTAGGCGGAGTGCACTCTGACTCTGATGCCAGTCAAGGGTCCAGGACCCTTTTTGATATCAGGACTCCCTGCAGCAGAGGCCAGCAGCAGGGTACAGGCAGGTCCAGTTGTTGCTGGTCAGCTAGGCGGTTGCAGGGAAGGCCTCTGGAAGTTTGTTATGTCAATGTAGCTCAAACAGTAGGTCCACCAACCTACCCTAGGAGTCACTTCCGGTGTTCCTGGGTTCAAGGCAAGCACATCCATCCTTCCTTCTTCATACAGCAAAGCAGGTCTTCTTCTGAATTATCCACAGGTCTAAGAGTGTTCTGATGAGAGGTTGGGAGAGTGCCACTTTTATGCCCAGTGTCAGCCTGGTACTGAGATCTGGGCCTAAATCCAGATCTCTGTACTGGGGTGAATGTATGACATTGTTCTGAATTCTGCCCATCAACTGTGGTTTTTGCATTTGTCACCCCGAGTGGGATGGGTATGCTCAGACGTGAGTCCCATGCTCTCCACACCACTGGATTCAAGCAAGCCGGGCTGAAGACGGTTGGAATGCCAGAAACCGGTCCTCGGAAGCTTGTTTCCAGTCCAGGGAAGGCATGGCTTGGCAGTTCGGGCTGGACTGTTCCCATGAGGCACAGGGTCAGACTGATTTGCATATGGCCATGTCTGAACTGGGGTGGTGTGGAGTGCAAAAAAAACGATGGATTTAGGCCCAGATCTCTGTACTGGGGTGAATGTATGACATTGTTCTGCATTCTGTCCATCAACTGTGGTTTTTGCATTTGTCACCCCGAGTGGGATGGGTGTGCTCAGACGTGAGTCCCATGCTGTTCCCATGAGGCACAGGGTCAGACTGATTTGCATATGGCCATGTCTGAACTGGGGTGGTGTGGAGTGCAAAAAAACAATGGATTTAGGCCCAGATCTCTGTACTGGGGTGAATGTATGACATTGTTCTGCATTCTGTCCATCAACTGTGGTTTTTGCATTTGTCCCCCCGAGTGGGATGGGTATGCTCAGACGTAAGTCCCATGCTCTCCACACCACTGGATTCAAGCAAGCCGGGCTGAAGACGGCTGAAATGCCAGAAACCGGTCCTCTGAAACTTCCGGTCCAGGGAAGGCATGGCTTGGCAGTTCGGGCTGGACTGTTCCGATGAGGCACAGGGTCAGACTGATTTGCATATGGCCATGTCTGAACTGGGGTGGTGTGGAGTGCAAAAAAAACGATGGATTTAGGCCCAGATCTCTGTACTGGGGTGAATGTATGACATTGTTCTTCATTCTGTCCATCAACTGTGGTTTTTGCATTTGTCACCCCGAGTGGGATGGGTATGCTCAGACGTGAGTCCCATGCTCTCCACACCACTGGATTCAAGCAAGCCGGGGTAAAGACGACTGAAATACCAGAAACCAGTCCTCGGAAGCTTGTTTCCGGTCCAGGGAAGGCATGGCTTGGCAGTTCGGGCTGGACTGTTTCCATGATGCACAGGGTCAGACTGATTTGCATATGGCCATGTCTGCTGGGGTGGTGTGGAGTGCAAAAAAACGATGGATTTAGGCCCAGATCTCTGTACTGGGGTGAATGTATGACATTGTTCTGCATTCTGTCCATCAACTGTGGTTTTTGCATTTGTCACCCCGAGTGGGATGGGTATGCTCAGACGTGAGTCCCATACTCTCCACACCACTGGATTCAAGCAAGCCGGGCTGAAGACGGCTGAAATGCCAGAAACCGGTCCTCGGAAGCTTGTTTCCGGTCCAGGGAAGGCATGGCTTGGCAGTTCGGGCTGGACTGTTCCCATGAGGCACAGGGTCAGACTGATTTGCATATGGCCATGTCTGAACTGGGGTGGTGTGGAGTGCAAAAAAACGATGGATTCAGGCCCAGATCTCTGTACTGGGGTGAATGTATGACATTGTTCTGCATTCTGTCCATCAACTGTGGTTTTTGCATGAAATTTTAAACATCCACCAAGCCCTGGAAACAGTTGAGCAGGGCTTTCCCAGGATCTTTGCCTGCCCCTCTAGAAGTGAGATTGGGCAATATTTGGAAGCACTGCCACGATTGTCACTGGCCCACAAATGGGCCCACAAATGGGGCTCCTTGCAGTAAATATCAGTAGGCACAAGGTCAGTGCCTGGTGCCTTATGCTTCTTCATAGCGATCACTGCTCTATCCACCTCTGGTACTAAGATGTCATTTGCCCAAGGAACCTTGCAGAGTGCCTCGTACACTGATAGGAAGTCAGGTAGGCCTCTGGGGTTGGCGTTGTATAAGGTACTGAAATGACGAACCCACGCGAATGGAACATATATACGTTTCTAGAAGATTCACCGCTGTACCTGGGCTACAAGTTCCCAGAATCTTCTGGTGTTATTGTAATGCAAGACCTCCCTCAGTTCCACCCATAATGCAATTTGAAGCAGCAATTTCTTAGCTTTCAGACAGCATTTCTACTTGCTCCACCACAGTTGATGGACAGAATGCAGAACAATGACATACATTCACCCCAGTACCGAGATCTGGGCCTAAATCCATCGTTTTTTTGCACTCCACACCACCCCAGTTCAGACATGGCCATATGCAAATCATCCTTGACCCTGTACCTCATGAGAACAGTCCAGCCCGAACTGCCAAGCCATGTCTTTCCTGGACGGGAATCAAGCATCCTAGGACCGGTTTCTGGCTATCAGCCGTGTTCAGCCAGGATAGCTTGACTCCAGTGGTTTGGAGAGCATGGGACTCACGTCTGAGCATACCCATCCCACTAGGGGTGCATTTCTACTTGCTCCTACATTTTCGGATTAACGCTGCACTTTGGGACTGCAGTTGCGTCGTGTTAGGGCATGCCAGACAACTGTCTTCATTCTAAAACATTCTTTATCATACCAACTAACCTTTGCGGTCCATCTCCCTCCCGTAGGTCCAACGGTTTTGGGCCCAATTGGCTAGGACAACAAAACCTTCAGCTCATTTACCATTTCGTCATAGCTGCTAAAACGAATTCCACTATCATTGCTTAAGGTGTTCATAGTTCTGGCTCCATACCTGGTCACTATGATTTCAAGCTGTGGGAGTTCGAGAGCTGCTTCTCACTACTCCATCTTATTCTCCAATTGTTGGTTGAGGCGATCACATCCCCGTAATTCCCCTCACCCACGTTTTTCACGCTAGCACACCACTTGGGACACATCTTCAAGCAGAGTGCAAATGGATCTTGCCACTATCCACTCTACTGATAATGGTCATATCACACACACCTTCCCAACCCCCCTTATTGAATATAATGTAGTCAATTAACGATAAACTTCTCACGTTGTCAAAAGTCACCATAGCAGTGCTATCTGAGGCAGTACTACCATTATTAAAACGCAGTTGATAATTTATCAGAAAATCAGAGAATGCACTGCTCTTCTTAAAACAGCTCATAGTTGACTCATGGACACTTAGGCAACATTCTTCCATTGGAACCTCAATGTTGTTGATAGCATCAGATGGTTTTGTATTCAAATCTCCACAGATCAATAGCAAATGCTTCCCCCTTTTGCTCTCCTCAATCAACTTACAATCAGCCACACATCCTCCGTAATGCTTTCAATATAGGAGAAATAATTCCCCCAAATCACGTGGATCTCTGGGGACCACCCAGGTGAAATGTATACTTTTGAAATATTGACCACACCACCTTTAGGACCAGTGAACCAGACCCTCACATGTTGTACATTAGACGATAAATGAGCTACCCCCAATTGCTCTATCTTGCATTTCAGTTTACAAGACACCCTGAAATCCCTCCCGAAGGCTGCCCCTTTATGGGGTGAGCAGGAACAGTGTAAATATCTAGGAACCCGAATGAACTTATTCCATCGAGGGCCCACATTTCGTGGAAATAGTATATTTCAGATTGATTGACAAACATCAAACAGTACTCATCCTCCATTTTGCTAGCCAAGCCCACAATATTCCAGGATGAAACATACCAGGATTTGTTGCCCGTTACATTGGCCTTAAGAAACCTGTTTCAAATTGTGGCAGCAGAAAGGGAGGACGGGCTCAACCATACTCAAACAGACTGCCCTGTAACAGAAACACTGGAGCTGGTAGCCAGTGCTACTGCTATCCAGGACTAGTCTTTAAAATCAGTCTTGGCCTCCCTAATACCAGGGTTTATATGCTTGATTGTCATGGTGTTATTTCTCATGGTAATGCACAGATTCTCATTCTCGTTGGCTACTACATTAGTAACTGGTAAATCCCTCTTTGTCACTCCACAGATGATCTATGGCTAGAAAGGTGCTCATGACCGTGGGCACTGTATGTGGTCAATGCTGCCCTGGTGAAGCTGCTTCTTCTTGGCCAAAGCCCGTGCAAGGCATGACATCGACCCTTATAATATGAAAGTCGTCTATATGACTGAGCACCAGTCTGGTAATGTCAGGCAATGTGAACTCAACTTTAGCAGAATGGGCATTGCTCCCTCCAGAGCCTGACCCCAGTTGCTGATTGATCAATTTCACTATCTTCATATCACCTGACAAGACCACTCTTAGCTCAGGAATTGCAGAGAAAAGAGCTAGCAGTCTTGATCTGTTTAAGGGGTTCATAGAGCCAATGTCCAGGAAGAGATGGATAAATTCCAGATAGCAATCAGCTGTTTTTGGTCAGATATGGTAGTAGTAGATATCTAACAAGGAGATTTTATTTGTAATTTGACCTTTTACACCACCTCCTGTTCTTAAAAATATTGAGGCAAATGGATTAGGGCTAGGCACTGACCCTGGTTCGTCTATTGGACGAGCGACCATGCTCTTGGACTGAGCGGTACAAAAGGGGGTGGTGATGGACGAAGCATCTGAACCAATCAAACACTCACACCCAGTCAACAGATCTGGGTTTAATCCATCACCGTTCTTTAGCCCACTCTGCCAACACAGTTCAGACATGGCCATATGCAAATCAGTCTGACCCTGTGCCTCATGGGAACAGTCCAGCCCAAACTGCCTAGCCATGCCTTCCCTGGACCGGAAACAAGCTTTCAAGGACCGATTTCTGGCATTTCAGCCATCTTCAGCCCGGCTTACTTGAATCCAGTGGCAAAGTGAGCAAGGGACTCACGTCTGAGCATACCCTGCCAACTTATGGCGACAAAGCGGTACAAAAGGGGGTGGTGATGGACGGAGCATCTGAACCAATCAAACACTCACACCCAGTCAACAGATCTGGGTTTAAACCATCACCGTTCTTTAGCCCACTCTGCCACCCCAGTTCAGACATGGCCATATGCAAATCAGTCTGACCCAGTGCCTCATGGGAACAGTCCAGCACGAACTGCCAAACCATGCCTTTGCCACTGGATTCAAGCAAGCCGGGCTGAAGATGGCTGATATGCCAGAAACTGGTCCTCGGAAGATTGTTTCCGGTCCAGGGAAGGCATGGCTAGGCAGTTCTGTTGACTGGGTGTGAGTGTTTGATTGGTTTAGATGCTCCGTCCATCACCACTCCCTTTTGTACCGCCATGCTCTTGGACTGGGCACCCAGGCCCTGTACAGGAGTTATCGAATTTCGTGACTCAGATACCATAGCCAACCAAAGCACCTTAACAGCTCTTTTAATGGATCAACATGTCTTAGATTTTCTTTTTCTTTTAAATTGCAGTTGATGTTTTTTCAATTCTTTCAGGTTGTCTAATCCTTGGCCGGCATAGCACTGCAGAGTTATATCAGTCTTGGGGTGATCAGTGTTGTTTACATCACTTGTATCATGTATACTTCTGGTAGTTTGGTTAGGGGTTGAATCTCAGGCAACCTTACTCTCCATTATGTCTGCACATACCAAACTACCACTTGGGACCTATCCAATATTGCGCCCCTTAGGATTGGAGAACGGCCAACTAAATGAATATACTAGGAAGTGTGGATCATTCCCTCTCTTGTTTGGGGGTTTACCCTTCATCCCATAAGTCTCAGTTCCTGTGGTGGTATTTGGACTTTTTTCAGAGTTAATTTTCAATGCAGTACTCCCCATATTACAAGGTGCTTTGCTAGAACCCCCGGCGCAGCTACCCCTGGCTTGGTCTCACTGCCTTTCGTGGTACAGGTAACTTTCACCCTTTGGCACTTGGTGTCAATATTGAGGGGGTCAGTAGTTGGGCCAGCCCTAGTGCCCACATTATTTACTTCTTCCATCTGATGGGCTGGCGGCCTAATCATGCCATTACAAACTGGGCGAGTATCAGCTATTATGTATATTATGTAAGATTATGTGGCAGAGGTTGCCTTTTGTGCTACCAAGTTTTCTGGCTCATTTTGGGTGTCTGTCTGGGAGGGGAAACTACCTTTACAACGCCGTCATTACATCGCACTACTTTTACATTGCAGTCATTACATCGCAACATCCTTTACATCGCATGTCATTACAACGCAGCCATTACATCACGTCACTATAATGCATGTCATTATAACACATGTCACTACAACGCAGGCATTACATCGCAAGTCATTACAACACAAACCATTACAACACATAGTACTCTTACACTATCCGACACTTACCCTGCTGTTGCACTCATTGGAGTTAGACTAGTAATTATTACCCCCACAGTATCCAACACTTACCTGAAATGTGATGTAATGGCATGTGCTGTAATGGTATGATGCGATGTCATGGAATGCGTTGTAAAGGTAGTTTCCAAAACTGCAATGTTTTAGCTTACGATGTAAAAAAATGCGTTGTAAAGGATATTGCGATGTAAAAACTGCATTGTAAATGCATGCACTGTAAATGTGTGCGTTGTAACGTCATACATTCGTCTGGGAGACTTCTTCAAGGTTTTTGCCTTCTGGCACTAAGGCAAGGAGTATCAGGGTCTACAGTGATCCTATGTGTTCAGTCCTATCTAGGGACTTCTACAGAAGCAAGAGTATTGAAGACAGGGCTCTGCTGAGGGCATTCATGGCTTTTGAAATTATACAGCATGCTAAGCATCCAGATTGGATTAAATGCTCCCAGGAAGCTGGTTAACTGGGATAGTCTGGAAAATTGAGTTGCCAAAGCGAGTACCCCCAGTGAAAGTTGTGCTACTTTTCACAGGAGTATTATCTGACTCGCCCTGGGCCTCGCCAGAGTCATCGAGTATGATAGGGCCATCTTAATTCCTAGCCCCCTCTATGCTGGGCCTCCATGAGTTATAGCACTTACTGGTATATCAGAAAGGGTACAGTCAAGGAACATTAAGGACCTGGTACTCAGGGAGTCGCTACCTGGGCACTTATCTCCCTGTTGGCTACACAACCTTGCAAAACCTTTGTTTGCACAGTCCCAGGCTAGGCACTTAGGCAGTTTAAGAGAGGGAGGATTGCTGGCTTTACTTGGCTTCTTAGCAGTCTCCACATGCTGAGTCAGTGGTGATTCCCATGCCCTTTGCAGATAAATTATTTTGCTATGTAACATTACTGTTACTTGTTCTTGTGCCCGGGCTATTTGGTCAACTATATCATCCTCAATTTTGCAGACAACCCCTTTAGACCTGTCTGCACCAGTTTTATCTATAGTAGGGTGAACTGACCCGCTGTTAAGTAATGCCATTCTCAACTCATGGCCTAATTTAGACTTCGGCGGTTACTTTGTCACAAAGGTGACAGATATCACGTCCGCTGAAATATAAATTCCATAGGATTTACATTTTGGGAGGTGTGATATCTATCACCGTTGTGGCGGAGTAACCCGTCCACTGAGTTCTGAATCAGGCCCTCAGTTGGAGTACTTTGCTGATATACCCCCCAATGTCCTGGGACTCAGTACTGTTCTAGTGATTAACATAGATGCAGACTCCTTATCAATCTGCTGATAAAAATGTGTTATTAGTTTAGGAGCTTGTCTGCTAGCATTACTGGTGGTCAAGGGGGAGAAGGAGCTTCTGCGAGTTCTGCTAGTTCAGCGATGGGTTTAAGCATAACCACTGGTATGATTATGACTTCCTTCTGCAAGCTTCTCTATCCTTTTGGATAGGTTGCAAGTAATGCAGTAAAGATTGCTTTTTCTAGCCCTTTCCTAGCCACCTTAGGAGAATTTTACTTTCTATTTTATACCAAACCTAGACAAAATGGAAATGCAGTTTTGGTCTAATGCAGTAAACATTTGACAGTTACATTTTATTTATGTTACTACAGAAACTTGTTAGTTACATATATTTCAACTTTCCACATCACACACCCACATCTTGCACCTAGACATTTTCTCTCCAGGGCAGTACTTGCACATGACTTAGGTAATGTAAAAAGATGGCTTTATCCCCTTCGCTGCGGCGGCTATTCCGCCGCAGCGCTAAGGGGGTAGGGCGGCCGCGCGGTGGTCACGTGCTTGTGACGGAACCGCTCAGTCACGGCTCACGGGTGAGCTGTGCTTGTGACGGAACGGTTCCGTCACAAATGGGCCCGCTCAATGGAACGCGCCGCGCAGGCGCGAAATCAGCGCCGCGCAGGCGCGCTGAGCGGGCCGTGATGGAACCGTTCCGTCACAAGCACAGCTCACCCGTGGCTTGTGACGGAGCGGTTCCGTCACAAGCATACAAGGGGTTAAGCATGTCAGCAATGTTTACTGTGACACACACTTTGAAGCAACACAGCCTTACAGGAGCTCAGTGTTGCAGGGTGCTCATATGTGAATGCAAAACCACTCCCTTGTGTCAGTGCATTTGTAAATGATGGGCCATCTTTTTGAAGTCACAGTACATCTTTAACTTTGCAGGCACAATGTGGACTGCTTTTCAAAGGTAGGATAGAGATCCCCTGCAGAAGGGCGCAGTGACTGATTTCACCCTTCTGCAGGGTGATGTCTGTTGGACCATTGGGCCAGTTTCAAAGGGTACACTCAGGAGACACATAAACTGTGCCACTTTATAGCACCCAGTCAGTGGTCCCTCTGGCTGCTCCTTTGCATCTGTGCCATTGTCTATGATATGGCAGTGGCATATGTTACCTCACTTGCATTAGGTGATGATCCCATTCAATGAGGGAACAGCCCCTTCAGATCTCACTGGTGCACATGTTGCCCTGGCATGATCTATATTACAGAGAGGGCTTTTCAAGCATCTGAACCCTCTTCTGTAATATCAAGGAAAGTGGACACATGTCGATTACACCCCCGGGGAACATAGTGTAATATGGCGCTTGGTGTCTTTTGTACGGTGAGGGACAGGACAAAAGCTTTTTTGTCTGCCACTTTGTAATTCCATACTGCAAACCACAAACTATTTATATACACATGTGGAATAGATAAGGAAGTAATCTCATTTTTTCAACAAAAGAGAGAACTTAAAACAATTTTACCTTTCCACATATGTACTGCAACTGGACCTTAACAATCTTTGAGGTTGAGGGCACATATGGAGATACAAAAAACAGAACATGGTCATGGACTTTGTGGCATGCACTCTCTCCCACTCACAAATTTCACTAAATGTCCCTTACAAGGTGGAGGAATATGTTTTGCAAAGGATATTCCATGGTGTGCTCCCCTCCAACAAAGGAAATATGAGATGCTGCCAACACCAAGGGGACCAGCCATTAGTGCCTGGCAGATAGGAGCAAAAGAATGGCCTTTAGCGCCTGATGCACCTAAGTAAAAGGACAGCTTTTAGATTCTGGTGCACACACTAATACATCACACTCAGCAAGTGATGCATTGTTTTTGTGCTACAGGAATTGTTTACGCGATAATCTCATTGACAGCTTTTAGACTCTGGTACCCACATTATTACATCACACGCAACAAATAATGCCTTGTTTTTGTGCTGCAGGAATCCTTTAGGAATAATCAATTTGACCTTCCATTGGAATGCAAATGATGTTCAGTCCAGCATCAACGGTAGACAAATGAACTGTGCTGATTGAGTTGTACATTGGATGCATGCAGCATATCTCACATTTGTTAATGAAGAAATTGAAACAAGAAATCAGGGGGGAGAATGAACTACTTGTACCTGTGTAACCAGGGTTAATCGGTGTGGATCTTTCTAAAAAAAAACCTTATTCACATACACAGGTATAACTTGATTCTCCGCCTTCCACTAATGTGACAGCATCATCACAGGGCACCATGCACAGAGTTAGCACAAGTCACAACCCAGCTGCTACCGAGCAGGTCTGAAGAGCCCGCCGGCCCCCCGAGGAAACCTACAATAGGGTTTACTGAGCTAAAGGTACTAATGACCTGGCTCAACACAATAAGAGTGGTAAGTCAATAACCCACTTATAGAAGTTCCCACAAAGTGCGTCTACATACTTATAGGTCCTGAAGAAAGCACCTAGATCTGCTTGGATAAAAAGGTTGAAACATGTCAATCACCTATATGAACTCAAGAGTGCGCTAGATTAGTAACTTGATCTACACATGCACCTTCTTGTTTTTAATTTTCCACACCACAATTTCATTGAAAAAAAATAATTATATGGCGGTTTAGGGAATTTTAACTCACTTCACTTGAGCAGCGCACTCACTTATTTTTATCTCTGGGCATTACTGTAATACCAGTTGGTCTTCCTCCAGGTGGAGGTCAGCATACTCAATGATGATGCTGTCATGTTACAGGAAGGCGAGAATCAAGATATACCGCCCACCACCTGTGTACGAGAAGGAGGCTTTTTTTAGCAAGATCCACAACTGATTGACCCTAGTTACACAGGTACAAGTAGTCCATTCTCCCCCCTGATTTTTTATATTAAGGTACGGAAGCCGAATGGACCATAGCTTCTCTTTCCCTCCCCCCTTGATCTAAATAATGAAATTGAAACAAGTACAGGACAGCAGACCTCTGTCTCTTTAGTCACATTTCCAGTGTTCCTGACATCTGGTTATGTTGTCCTTTATCCCCTCCCACGCTGGTGACGGAACCGCTCCGTCACGCCCCTCGGGTGAGCTGTGCTTGTGCCGGACGGTTCCGTCACGGCCCGCTCGCCGCGCCTGCGCGGCGCTGATTTCGCGTCTGCGCGACGCGTTCTATTGAGCGGGCGGGCCGTGAGGGAACCGTTCCGTCACAAGCACAGCTCACCCAAGGGGCCTGATGGAGCAGTTCCGTCCTCAGCGTCGGAGCGCCGCACGGCCCCCCAACCCCTTAGCACTGCGGCGGAATAGCTGTTGCAACGAAAGGGTTAAAGAAGGAATGGGAGTGCATTTTGAGGGAGGCATTGATTGAGGTAACAGAAGACCATGGAGCATCTGTGTACCCCCCAGATACAGACTGCTTCTACTTTTTGAATGGTAACTAGGCTTGAGTAAATTTAAATTTGGAAGACTGAGCTGGTGATGTGGTACACTGATCTGGAAGACCCATACTCGTCCATTGGCTGGATCGGCCTTGACAATTAAACCCTTACTGGTAATGTTTTAGCCCACATGAAGCTGACAAGCTAATTGGTGGACATTTTGAAACTTGGCAGACCCTTGTGGTTGGGGCACCACCTGCCCTGGGCAGGGTAGAGGGCCCTGCCTTCTGGCTGGCACCAACAGCCTGCAGGGACTGGGCCCACAAAGGGGTATTGCAAGAGTTGTGAAGCCTCCGGGAGCCCCATATTCTTCCACAGTTCGCAACTGACCGGCCAGCCCTGTGACCAGATGGCAAGGCAGTACCCACAAAAGATTAACTTTCACACCAATTCACAAATTGCATTTCTATAGTTATTACTGCCTAAAACAAACCCAAATAGCAGTAAACATACTCCAGTGCAGAGCTGGGGTAAGCCCAGCACCTCACATGCACAGGTATTGCAACACCATCCCATAGAATATAATAGAGGTAGGAACTTAAAATAGCCCCCCATAGGAAATAATGTTCAGTTAAATTAATTAAAATAGTTAAACATTAAATAATTTAATTTACTGTAAAAAATCATCTAAACAAAACATTGATTTTAACAGACTTTAATACCCTTTTTAATTCAAAATGTAAGGTATTTTTTTATTAAACCATAATTCAATTAGTTTTAAATATTTCCATGCATCACTTTTAATACTTATTAAAAAACTTTTTTTTACTTTAAGTGGGAATTATTTTAAAAAAGATCTAAATTTAATATATTCAAATGATTCACATTTTAAACCTAAAATAACTTATAACTGCTGTAGAATTTTTTTTCCCACACCTAAGATAGATGTATACATTAGTTTACAATAATCTGTAACATAAAAATATGTTTACTCTTTTTTCCAAGCTCAATACATTTTTCAAATTTTCCCTATACTTTACCATAGGGAAGGTCCACAGTTGAAGCGGGGTTCTCTGTATGGTAAAGTTTAAGGAAAATATACCTTACCCTTACAATTGGGAGAACTCCACCCTTTATTATTTCCTATGGGGATCTATTTTAGGTCCCCACTCTCATTATTTTCTACAGGAGGATATTACAGTATCAGTGGTTGGCCATTTGTGGTGCTGGATATACCACTGATCCCCTTTGGCAGTAGTAACTTTACACTCTTGAATTTAACTCCTCACCTTTTTTCAGGGGGTGTGGACGTGTATGTCTACATTTTTTAGTTACTCTGCACTTGAATGTTGTGAAAAGCCCAACGTAGTAAAGCTATGTGGATTTGCCAATGTGTACCTAACCTGTTCAGATTCTTCCACTATTGATATCCAGTTTTATAAACCAGTTTAATTGAAAAGAAAAATCCTAAAGACACTGTGCAATGTACTTTTTAATATTGTTCCAATTCATTTTAGAAATTCCTGCTTCATTGAAAACCTCTCCAGACTTGAACCCCCATTATTCTGGTAAGTGAAATTAATTCAGATCTCTAACTGCCAACTTTAGAACTAGGGTACTAGGTTATAATGCTGTCTTCCGCTCAATATCCTGTGATTCTGGACAAATCACTGAGGTGATGATTTAGATCGCGGAGTATGTTATTTACTCCATCAGGGCAACCTTACTAAGTAACTGTACTCCATGTTCTGCCACCCCAGTGGACATCCCTTATAGTGGCTGTAACCGCTGTCACAGCAATTCCTGTCAATGCTTTGTATAATGCTGTGCAGCTCCATCAACATAAGAGTGACATTTGACACAGTTTCAACTTTTTTCTATTCTCAAGAAATAAATCCCAAAGTGGGATTCTCTTTTTGAAAATAAAAAAAAACAATGACTCATTTAGCATAGGAGTTTTATCCTATGACGTGGGAATCATTAAAATGTTTTTACCTTCACATACCACAACGTTTTGGATGGCGGTGTGTGGAGCTAAAAACTGGCCATTAGTCCGTTATCCCTAAATAGAGCGAGTGGACAAATGGCAGAACCTCTGAGGAGGGCCCTACTAGATTGGGTCACTGACATACTTGAGTTCCATGCACTTCGACATGAGGTAGAAAGATCTTAAGTTTGGTGAAGAGGGTACTCTGTTGCCTAAAACATGTGTAACATCTGGTCCTCCAGTAGAATGCCTTGATTCTCTCAGGCCAAGTTGGCACTATGTATAAATGTAAAAACGTACAATACCTGCTGCAATTAGCTATCAGAGTGTTAAGAAGAAGAAGAGCCACAGTAGGTGTGAAAAAGTAAAAGAGTTTATTGTAATACATAGAGCCCATGACTGGATTGCTCTCACCAGGAATGTGCAGGATCAACTGCCAGGAGAGAATTTAAAAACGAACTCCATGGAGAAACCAGTGCTGGAAGGTGGGATGTACAACAAACATAAACAGATAAGCCAAAGAGAAACAATCATGTTGCGTGCTGGGCAGGAACCCTGTTCCTGCCTGGCATGCAACACAGCATGCACAGTAAATACACACCTTCTAAAAAGATACCACACATTTGACACGTTGAAAGTTCATGAAATGGACTCACACTTGTGACATAACCGGTGTAGGTTTACAAAGTCTGTAAGCAAAGGGAAAATAATTTATTAACTCAGTTGTGAGTCATTTCATGACTATCAAAAAAAGGCAAATGAAGGACAACATTGCGACCCACACAAGTGCTTACATATTCTGCTGACTTCGCAAATACTTGACATAAGTGTAAGTTATATGAGCTATCGCACAAAAATTACTCCAGAAGAATGGAGGATGTATTCAACCAGACAAGTGCAAACACCCGTGGGAGAGTCTCATAAAGTACACCTAATTGATGGTCATTTGTGCATATTTGACAGTGACCATACGTGCCAAAGACATTAGAAATCTCATCCTCCTATCACCTAGGCATCTTTTGACTTATAAGAGAGGCTATCCTTTACATTCTGGAACCCTTTCTTAGTTGTAAAAAAGCAGTCTCATTACTTCACTGTACCATTGTCCTTTTCCTAAATTTAGATACATTTAAATATACACTTGTTATTTTTCAATTTTTTTATACTGATTTTTATTTACACGAATATTTTTTAAAAATCCTAAATGACTCTCCAAAATATTTTCAAAACCTGCCTGAGTAAAAGTATGCATGTACTGATATCATTCACATGATAGTATTTTACATTCTGATTTTTAGCATGTAAGTGGCAGCATTCTTTTTTGTTCATGAGCAACAGTATTCTCCCAATGCTAATTGGATTTCCTCTTACCTTTCCGAAATACCCTGCTTGTGAAGGGAAAATCAAACGTTCTGTTGGCCAATATCGGGCTGCAGAAAACGCCATGTAGAGATTTTCACATTATGCACATATTGTAGAAATTTTGAATTGAATAATGCATGAACAGATATTTAAACTAGTAGTAATTATATCCCAAGTAAATACATGAAGCAGGCAGGATACTGGCTGCCATAAAAGTAAATACTTTCTATTTGAAGTTGAAAAGTACACATTTTTTTACGCCTAGTGCCAGCCTAACACTTTTTGGCATACTTAACATTCAATCCCCAGAATCACACTTCATGCTGAGAAGGGACACACCAAACACAACAGAAACAACATAACCCATCAAAACCTTAATCATAAGCTACAGTTTATTGTCAGTATACACCCTTGTGATCAAAGACACAAAAATAGAAGTCTCAGCAGAAGTGTAGCCTGTTACTCTCTATCACTTATTGATGAGGACTGGAAGCCATTTTGTGTAAAGCAGTGCGTTTAGTGGTGTTAAATAGTTTATTATTTAAATCTATTATATCTATTTTGAAATTTCTTCCTACATATTATGTTATAGCATTTTGAACAGCTAGCCAAAATAAAGTTTACTAATTCCAATATTATTTTTTCATTTTTAAACAGCCGTTGAAAGGAACAACCTAATGAGACTTGCCCACACCATACCATTCACACCTGTTCAGCTATTTCGTAAGTGTAAAATGTTGTTGTATATAACAGGGTGAATATTAACAGACATCATCTTGCTAAGAAGTATTTTAAATGTTTGGCATTATGTTGTGATTGTTTGCCCCTTTAAGAGTCACTATAAATAGATGTTCTATCTGTCCATATTGCTCATTGGTCTGCTATGACAGGACAAACTTTCTCTTTTTCATACTCGAATTTCATAGTGCCGAGTTATTGCTTTATGTATGTGGACTAATTGCCTATAATGACTCATCTGCAATATTAGTTTTTTTGGTGTTCCTCAAGCATGCCTAGATGTGTTTTGTTTACCCATCTTTTACATGTCAAATCTACATCTGTTCACAATATTGCAGTAAATGATTCACAGCAGAGCAAGAAAACAGGGATCACAAGTACTTATGACCACAATAATTTCTCTTTCGGTTTAGTGGTTGGATTACTTTCTTACTGGTAATCTTCGTTTCTTCTATTCATTCTTTTTCATCCAATTGCTTTCCTTGGTAACTAAAGGCCCTTCTTCCCAGCCTCCTGAACTCACTATCTAAGCCTTACTGTATGTCTACTTCCTCTTTTGAGGACGTAGACATAAAAAAGTATTGGATAACCCTTTATAGACAAACCTCACCGCTGACGTTCTGCTTAGGTACACTACAAATTTAATAGAAACACTTCTGTGAATAGAAATATTAACTCAGGAAAAATAAGCAACACGTGCTTTTGGTATGATACACAAACCAAATGGCAATTCATTTTCTTGTGCCAGATTAAATCTTTAATGAGAAATAAAAGTTGAAGGGGACAGACCGTGTACCTGCCCTCCAAATATAAATCAATGACCCACTCCGTCCAGGAACCAAACATCACACAAGTTAAATGTGTCTTTATTGCTTCCAGACAATTCATACCTGATTTCTGGCAAGCTAAAGAAATTACTGATTTAATCCAGTGGCCCAGTGTAGCCATCAATGGCTTACATGCTTAATCTCCACAACGGCCCCTACAACACTGGGATGCCTGGCTTCACCTAGGGGGTGCCCAGGAGGGGCATCTCACAGGGAGAGCCAGGAAGGGTTCCACAGAGTTATACAGCGCCAGGACGCCCCGTTGGGGCAGCTGTGCACTTTACAAAATACACTACAAATACAAATACAAAATACAAATACATTCCTTCCTTGCCAGGCCAAAGTTTACAAACAAACTATTTGACTGGCTGTGGTCAATTGACCTTTGAATATAACTGTTTACTGCTCTTACCACATCCAAACAACACAATATAGATTCTTCATCACCATGAAGATTGGGGTCAAAAGCAGGACATGCAATTTCTATAGTCTCTGTGAAAGCAGAATTGACCTTAGGAATGAAGCTTGGATCCAATATTAACACAATTCCGTCCCCAAAACCTCTTAGATAAGTATTTCTACAAAGGAGAGAATTTCATTCCCCCAACCTTATGGCTACTGATTGCTACTAAAATGAAAACATTTTTAAAAAGAAAATATTCATCTACCTTCTTCAAAACAAAATGCTCATAAGTGATTTCCTAAAGAAAATCAAAAACTAGGGGACGATACTTATGATGATATAATTATTTTACCCTAGATCTAAAAAAATATAACCCCTGAATATGAGAAATTAGAGACTCAATAGCCGATAAATGATCCTATGGTGACCAAAAAGTACTAATCACTGCCACTGCAGTTTCGACTTGGCTGCTGAAAGGTTCTTCTTACAAACCCTTTTATAAAAGCTGCAAAACAACAGGGAAGAGAGCATTAGACTGACACACTAAAAAAGACCAATGATGAGAGTATGCTTCGCACTGTGGGCTGTAGCGAGGAAGTCCATGGAGCAGCAGGGCAAATTGTTTTGTTGCTTTGTTGACTTTCGCGCTGCTTTTGATTTGGTGGATAGGGACTGTCTGTGGGAGACATTGAGAAATTTTGAGGTTCCTGCCGACCTTTTGCGGGTAATCCAAGAACTGCACAGCCAAAATTGGGCACAAGTAATCAAGGATACCACTGGCGGCCTTACAACGGAAATAGAGATATATAATGGGTTGAGGCAAGGCTGCGTTTTGGCACCGTTGCTCTTTGCCATATTTTTAGCAGACTTGCCTCCTCTCCTGGGCACAGCCAGAGGTGCAAGCCCAAAAATAAATGGTAAGCACCTGTCCTGTCTGTTGTACGCGGACGACCTTGTAATAATGGACCAAACAGAGGTGGGGCTTCAGAGGAAGTTAAATGTATTTAATAAATATCGCATTACAAAGTGTCTTACAGTAAACATGGATAAAACAAAAATGTTATGCTTCGGGAAGAAGTGTACGAAGTTTAGCTGGTACTTGGGCCAAACTAAATTAGATACTGTAAGCGAATATAAATACCTCGGAATATGGTTTACAAGGTCCCTGAGGTGGGAAACCCACTTGGAAGCTCAGAAATTAAAAGCGCATTTAGCGGTATGTGGGCTGAAAAGATTCAACCATAGCTATGGCGATATGTCACACAAACCTCTATTGACTGCCTTTAAGGCTATGGTTCCTCCGCAATTCCAATATGGGGCAGAAGTAATCTGCATTGACGGGAAAAGCTCTTCGGATAAAGAGGAGGGGAAATGTTTAAAATCCCTTCTGTCTCTTCCTGAGTCGGTAATGGTCCAGGCAGTTAGATTGGAAGTAGGCCTAACCGCATGGAATGTCCAGGTGCAGATGAGTCTCCTTAGATTTTGGAATCGACTGGGGCAGGGGGAAGTTACGAAGGTGTCACAATGGTGTATGAAAGAAATCCAGACCAGTGAGTTAAAGTGGGCCAAGGCAACAAGAAGTAAACTCCGGGCCATTTGTGACCACCTGAATGTGAACATTGACCCTCTGACACTCCAAACTAATGTAATAAAGAGCGTACTAAAAGCACAGGGAAAAGAAATTTCAAGGGGCACAGACCAAGAGTATTTGAGAAAGAAAGACTCCGTGAAATTTATGAGCCCAGGTTGGGAGAAAGACTTAAGCTTTCCATATATAGATTTGCTACCAAACCGTTGGTTAAGGCTTTGGAAGTAGAGGAAGATAAGGAGGGACAGGAGACAAGGGAATCAACCAATCCTTCTGTATCATGATTAGATTTGAAAGAGGATATCAAGATCTCCTTGGCCAATGTGGGAGAACAAAGAATAACTCTGCTTGCTACCTCTGAATG
Organism: Lissotriton vulgaris; assembly: GCF_964263255.1. Classification (NCBI taxonomy): domain Eukaryota; kingdom Metazoa; phylum Chordata; class Amphibia; order Caudata; family Salamandridae; genus Lissotriton; species Lissotriton vulgaris. Next base: position 938,200,386 of record NC_141689.1, on the reverse strand, counting down.
TTGGGTAGTACCTTGTGAATGAAAGGAATAAGGGGATAGGCATAAAGAATCATTCTCAGCCAAGGACATAGTAGAGCATCTGCTGCTAATGCTTGAGGGTTTAGGAATTTAGGGAAGAACTGGGACAAATGAACATTCTAATGATTTACAAAAAGATCTACCTCCGGGTTCCCAAATGGCTGACATACCAGTTGAAATACAGGAAAACCTATAGAATGCTTGTGAGAAGACAAGAAAATCCAACTGTAGGGGCCTGTTCTGATATTGTTCCATTCCCATATGCAAACCATTTTGAGAGACAAAAGGTTTAATTGTATCCAAGTGCAGATCTGAAATGCAAGGTTCTTGACCCTGGTCTGAATTGACAGTTCAGCTAGGATAGGCCTTGGTTATCATATTGTCCATCCACATCACTGCAGCTAACTCCTTCAGACTGCATGCAGATTCTTGATGTGCTTTTCAAACCACTTTTATTTATTTCCAGTTGGCGAATCGATGAACTGGTTCTTTGGAGTATGGCCCCTAAATTGAACTGAAGCCCAGTGTTATCATCCAACCTATACTGCTACCTCCTATTGTAAATAATGTGTCTGTGAATTAACAACCCACCCTGTTCCCAAGGTTGATGGAATTAACAACCATTGGAAACAATCTCAAATGTTCTGAAATATTGTAATCAGAGCAAAGTTGTTCATTAAAAGCGGAGACCAATTATTTGGAACATGCAACACTACTTGACCCAGATGCTGTTGTGTTAGTAAAATTCTGAAAACTGTTGTCTTCTGGAAAAAAGAATGAAGATAATTAAATTGTCATTCCTTCAAAAAAACAAAGACTTTTCACCAAACACATCCACTTCTTTCTAGTCACTTAATATGTTTGCGTGGCTGTGAAGCAACTCTGTGGCTAATGCATTGCTCTTTGCCATTAACTGCTGGAGATAAAGTAGCTGCCTAAGTCTCCTTATTTCTGAGAAAAGGACTTTGCCTATATCCACCCTGAACTATAATCCAAAGTGTTGTACATAGTGAGTAGACTGTATATTAGACTTGGAGAGGTTGATGAGAAGACCTGACTGCAAAGGAGTTTATCTCATAACTTCCAGGTCCTTCAAACCCTAAGCAGGAGAAGACGGCTGATTTTAAAGACCAGGTAGGTAAATCCCGAGTTATTTGTTGTGAAAAACCAGAACTGCCAGTTATGTTTGCAAGCGTTAGCAATTTCTGAAATGAGTCCTTAATCAGGATGTATAAAAGGCATTGCAGTTCTATTTTGACCGAGAAGATTCTTCCAAAAAAATATCAGCATTAGCTGTTGTAGGATGATATAATGAACCTGTTTACTCCTTTTCAGCTCATCACTATTCTGTACTTGCCTGAAGAGATCTTCTCTAGAAAGACAATTGAATTCCACCCTAAAACTCTCTCCTGAGGTGGGACATGGAGAATTGCATTCTTCAGAATGAAATCAGCTATGCTCTCCTCCAAGACGTTCTTTCTCAGTAAACCAATGGGCTAAGGAGTGTGGGTGGAATGAGAACATGAAGGGATTGTTCCAAAGTCTATTGAATAGTCTTGTGGCACAATCCGCAGGACTGATTTATCTGAAAACCAGCTTGCCCCCTCAGTCCTGAAATAGACGGCTTCCTACTAGGTAGCTGCCAACTAGTTCTGAAGGATGTCTTTTCCCAGCATAATCAGGAATGTGGCTTCTGATGTCCCTAATGTAGCAAGTTGGAGCATGAGATGTGAATTCTTGGAGGGTTCTTTGACTGAAACCTTGACATGTTGAAAACAAACTCAGGTCTTCTCCTTTGATCTCTTCCAAAAGATTTTTTCCTTTTCTCAAAGGACAGAGGGGCAGATTTGTTATTTGTGGAACATTGCTGTGCAGCATTCAAAGCTGTTTCATTACAGAAGGAGAAGAAAGCAATGTAGAGCCATATTTATTTATTGTGGCCTGCTGCTAGTCTTATGCCCTGCGTTAATGCACAAGCAGACTGCCTAGCACAATGCACAACATTTGTGCCATGGTGCAGAGGTATGTGCAAGATATCTACTAATGGTTTTGTACTTGAAGTATAAACTTTCAGTACGAAATTGCATACCTAGTAAATTTTCTGAACATTCCACATGTTAGATGCGTGCTGTCCTATTTATCACATGCAGTGTGTGGAATATTATGAGAAATTACATTTTTTTTCCTACTTTGTGTCTGCTTCAGGAAGGTGTTCATTTTGGATGAAAAGCCTGGTCTCACTATCTTAGTAGATCTGAGATGCTTTAAAATCTAGAGGTGGCGGTACTGATCTACCACGTACCACCCATGCACAAAGCATCATAAAACACAATTTGCTTTGAGGAAAGGACACTTTTTCAGCACAAAGTACCTTTTGTGCTGTATAGTAAATACCCTTCCTGGACTATGCTACTTTGCATCACTTTGCATGAGTGCAAAGTCTTTGTAAATCTGCCCCTTGGCTTTATACCTAAACGTCTTTGAATATTTCCTATTTTTGAAGGACTTGTAAACCACAGACTCTAGTGCTTCTCAAAAAAGCATAGTGCTGGAAAAGGCATCCTCTGAAAAAAAAATATTTTTGGAGAGCTTGAAAACCATGGATTCTATTTCTTCTCACAAAAAACAGCATCCTGAAAAAGGCATCCTCAGAAGAAGTCTTTGGGGAGAAAAAATCTAACTTCCATTATCTGAGAGGCAAATTCCTATGAGATTCTACAAAATCACTTGAATCCATAGCTGAAACCCTCAGAGTAACAGAGGCAATGTTAGAAAACAACTTCACTTATACTTTCATGCAATACAGAACTTGAGAGAAATCTTTCCCCTTTTGAATATGACCAAAAAATAAAAAGTCTTTAACTTGGGATTGGGAAGCATAAATAATCTCATACCAGACTTTGACTCCCATACGCTTTCTTCAAGGCACTCTCTACTTTCTTATCCACAGGGTCGAAAATTGAAATGTCCTCTCTTAGCCGTGTAGTTTGTCCTGTCAGGTTTGCCATTAGATGATCAATGACTTGATATTAAAGACGCTCAGCTCACCCTTTGAGAAAGGAAAAAGATTCAACATAAAATGAGTAACTTTAGGTCTGTGGGGGTCCCTCCATTCTCTGCTGATAGATCCCTGGATTACTGAGATCATTGGTATTTTAGGATTGAATGTGTATGGAATTACCGAAACCACTCTCTACTGGTACTCAGCTTTTCTGCCTATAAAGGCAGTTAGAAATTATGAGAAGACAGAGTGGTAACCACTGGCTGTGGTTCCTATTTGAGAATACGTTTCGCTCCTGTAGAAGAGGAGGCATAACAGTCTTACAGATTTTACTATAGCATCAAGGGATATCCTTGACTTCGAGGAAAAGTTAGCAGACCTGTGGCTAATTTTCCTGATCCCATGCTCATACTCTCTCTTGGGTGAAGAGTGGGGGGGATGAGTGATGCTTTTACTGTGCATGCTTTCCCATATTTTCCTCTGTAAATAAAGAATAACGTATGAGGAAGGAGCAGAATAAAATCTGAATAAATAGTCCAGTCGAGGGACGGCTAAGATATACCTGTGACCTTAAAACTAATATTACAAAAGTAAACCCATAAATCGAATTGTCCACAAAAAGGTAAGCATGCCATTATTGTGTTTCATCTTCTGGTGACCTCATAAGAAGATAAGCGGACTTCAGCACTGCTGATTAAATATTGATTTGTTTTGCATGCCAGCACGGCCATAAAAAAAGCTTAGCAAATAGGTGGTACACACTTCCCTTACCCTTTCCTGCAAGTTTGGCTTCACATAGGAATTCAAATGGTCATATATTTTGAGTGGGTCGATGCACCTTCACTCAAGCCGCTCATGTAGCAACTGCAGCTTCCGGGTGACTAAAGCTCAGAGCGTGTTGACACACAGCTCCTTTCCTAAAATGTCAAATGAATCATGCACATGCCAGTAGACTTCCTTTGAAAAGAATAACCTGCAAATGAAGAAAGTGGGCCAGCTACACCTCTTAGAACAAGTGTGCCTAATTAATGGTATAAAAAAAAGAGAAAATACACACCATGAAATATTTTCTAAAGGTGGCCACAAAAGCCCAAACAATAGGGGGACAGGAAGAAAAAACATGAAAAGTGGGAGGATTGTTTAGAAGTGGAGAAGTGTGGCTCAGGGGTTAGAGGCGGCAGACCCGGAAGCTGAGATCGGCCCTGGACCAGGGTTCAATTCCCCGCCCCGACGGGGGTTGGGCTCAATAATTCCACGGACTCGATAATTCTCACTCTGGTGCCTACTCGACTCATGGGTTCACACTCTGTGACTCTGGGCAATAGCTTGCTTAATCTCCACAACGGCCCCTCGCGGCGGGATGCCTGGCTTTCACCTTGTTGATACCCTGCCGAGGTATCTCACAGGGGAATACCAGGACGGGTTCCCTAAGCAAGCGCATAGATGCCTGCGATGTGGGCGATTTGCGCTATATAAATACATGTACATTTACATTTACATTTGTTTATATTGTAAGGGTTATTCCTCTAAGGAGGAAGTAAACATAAAAAGAGGCTTAGGTAAGGAGTGCTGAAGGCTAAAGAGGCACTTTCAGGTCAGTTAAGCATGTAAGGGGAAGAGCAAATAACAGGTTTATTATCTGACCTAAAAGATGCAATTCACCCATCCTTGTATTAGGTTTTGGTGATATTTATTAATAAATTAACAGACCTAATGGTAACATTGAAAGGTACCAGCTCACTAATTTTAATATTTCCCCCTATTAAAATTATGAATATTGCACCTGAATTAACAGTTTCTTGAATTCTAGGACTAATGAATTAAAAGCTGGTAAGTTGTTACTGATTTTCTCCCAAAGAGACAGCTGCAAGAGGAAAATCTTTACTACTGTGACCTTAAGGTCGGGCAAATAAATTTTCTTTTTTGTAAGACTTGGTTGAATTGTAAAAGAAGTAACAAAGCTGCATACCTTCTTGGGAATCACCCTATGTAGAAGCTGACATTTGCTGCATACAGTTAAGATGACCCTCAGGTTCTCTTACCTCAGATGTCTGTGACAAGGACATAGCTCCTCACTGTTCCTGATTCTCACTCTTTCAGCTGATATGTAATTGACTTTCTTTTATATTAACATTTCTTTTAGCTGTTAACTTCTTAGCTCATATTGAACCTCTGTATGTCTCATACAATATGATACTGATCACAATTTTTACATGTAAATGTTTCTTCCTGCTAAATTTTGTATAAGTTCACCAATACAATCTATTTTTGGGCACAGCTGGAGAGGAAGTGACTATCTACAGATTGGAAGAGAGTTCTCCGGTGAACCTCGACAAGAGCATGTCCTCATGGTCACAGCGGGGAACAGCTGCTATGATCCAGGTCTTGTCTAGGCAGGAAATGGACGGGGGCCTCCGCAGAGCCATGAAGGTGGTGTGCACCTGGTCTGAGAACGACGTGCTGAAACCAGGCGAGGTCTTCATTGTGAAATCATTTCTCCCTGAAGTTGTTCAGACCTGGCAGAAGATCTTCCATAACGGAACTGTGCTGCATCTTTGTCTGAGGGTGAGCTAATTGTTTATGTATTTTGGTCTGGGGCCTATTTTGTCACTGCAGAGTGCTAGGGCAGTGGTTCATAACTTTGGAGTGCTGTGGATCCTGACTCAATTGCTATTGGAAGCGGGGAACCCCGAACTAAGCAATTATTATCATTTGAACTTCGAGAAATAAATAAAACTACACACATAAGCGTAATCAAATACACAAAATATGAAATATTTTCTTTAATTCACAAACAAAAAGTGCAAAAGTCAACATTCCAATTTCAAAGGGAAGGTTGAGTTTTTCAAAATCTTATTTCATTTAAAAAAGACAGTGACATGCTATACGCTAGTGTTAGAACTGGGGGTCTCTAGTTGGCAGAGGTAGGTACCACTGTCCAAATAGGGACCCTTGCTTCTAGTCAGGGTAAGGAGGAAACCCTCTGAGATAACCCCTGCTCACCCCCTTGGTAGCTTGGCACGAGCAGTCAAGGCTTATCAAGGGCAATGTGTAAAGTATTTGTACACTCACAGTAACACAGTTAAAACACCACAAACTCACTCCACAACAGTTTAGAAAAATAAAGGTATTTTAATCTAAACTACACAAAAACAAACCTACAAAAATCCAACATACAAAGTTCAAGAATATGGTTTCAAAGGAGTTCTTAAGGTTGCGTTAAAATAATCCACAGTTGCGTCACGTTTTAGCCAACAGAACCTTTAGATGGGAAAAAAGTTCCAAGTGAAAGCTGTATCGGTGAAAAGCAAGCGATGCGTCACTCCTGAGACCCTGGGGAGGCGATGAGACAACCCCGCCGGACGCAGCGGGCGTGTTGCAATGACTCCGGTCTGTATGGGGAGGGATGCGCTAACTTGCGTGGATTCCGGTGCACAGGTTTCGGTGGAAGCGACTTGTAAAAGGTACGATGCGACGATCTTTGGGGCGGCGACGATCTCTGGTGTGGCGATGATGCGCGGCTCAGCGTCGATCTTCTCTCGTGGCCCCTCGATGTGATGGCCCTGCGACGACTCTCGCAGCGACGTGATTCAGTCTGCAAGCAAGTGGTGCGACGATCTCACCCAGTGACGACAGGCTCTGCGCTGATACTCGCAGCAATGGTAATGTTCCCTGCACCGGACTGGTGCGTCCCGCAAGCGAAGGATGCAGTGACTCTGGCAGCAGCAACAGGTGCTGCGAAGATCTCAGCCTTTGTGGCGGCAGAAATTTCCTCGCACTGACGGGGATGTGCTCCGCAAGCGAGCGATGAGTTAAAACTTGCAGAAAGTCTTTAAAATCTTGGTTTGCAGCTTCCCAACACTGGTACAACTTCCAGAGGCACCACAATTGGCCCCAAGCACTCTAGGAAGGACAGAACTCTCTCAGCAGAGTTCAGGGAAGCTGGGGGTGAAGTCCTTTTGTTCCTGTGACTTCTTAACAGGAAGCCAGCTCTTCTCAGGCCCTTGGAGTTTCCTTCAAGCAAGGGGACAAAGCACAAAGCAACGTCCTTCCCCTCTCCTTGGTAGCAAAGCAACTGCAGGTCAGTCCAGCAAAGAAACAGCAGGACAGTCTTCCTTCTTCAGTCTTCCAGCTTTCTCCTTGGCAGAAGTTCCTTCTTGATTCCAGGATGATCTAATTTTCTGTAGTCTGGGATCCTGTACTTATACCCCAACAAGTCTTTGTTCCCTTTGTGCAGGAGGGCACTGAGCCCGGTCTGAACCAGTTCTGGGTGTTCCTTGAGCATTCTGTTTTCCTGGCCTCTCCTTTCCTTTCTGAGAGAGGGGCAGGGTCATCAGCCGCCCAGCAGGAGGTGGAGCCAGCATTGTGGAAGGCAGGCACAGCCCTATTCAGGCCCAGGTGCTACCCCCTCCCACCACTCTAGATGCAGATGGAGCTATTCAGCCCAGGGATGGCCCACTCAGCCTCTGGAAGCCACCCAGCCCCTGTCACCCACTAACCAGACAAAATTCACAAACAGGCCAAGGCACACAGAAAGGTCAGACAAGAGAACAGCAACTTTCTAAAAGTGCTGTTCTCAAACACAGGTTTCAAAAACAACCTTTCCTAAAAGATGTGTTATTAAATTCTGAGTTCAGGGATACCAGACGTTTATGCCCTATCTTGTTCCTATGGGAAGATATGCTGGTAGCCACTGCAGCCAGCATTCACCATGATAGCCTATGGCACAAGATAGCCTTACAATACTGAAAAATAAAAATGGCTGTAATTCACTACCAGAGCATGTCACCTGCACTAGTACATGCTCTATCTTTCACCTACACTGCACCCTGCCCAAGGGGGTACATTGGGCCTTCCATAGGGGTAACCAATGTGTACAGAAAGGGAAGGGTTAGGCCTGGTCAGTGGGGACACTGACTAGGAGGACATGGCAGTTCACAGACTGCACACAGGCACTGCGGTGGCAGGCCTGTGACACCATTTTAGGGCTACTCATGTGGGTGGCACAAACAGTGCTGCAGGCCCACTAGTAGTAGTTGTTATCACCAGCCCTGGCACATTCAGTGCACTTTACTAGAGACTTCTGGGTGACACAAATATGCCAATAATGGATAACCAATCACAATAACAATTTACACAGGGGGCACTTGCACTTTGACACTGATCAGCAGTGGCAAAGTGCCCAAAGCATCTAAACCAGCAAAAACGAAATCCAGCACAGCATCAAAAATACAGGAGGTACAGGCAAAAAGATAGGGGGAAACCACGCCAAGGATGCCAGGTCTAACATCTAGTATATCACTTTGACTTTTTTAAACCTCGCGCATCCTCTCTTTTTGTGTAGGCACACCAATCAAACTACAGCTACTAACTTAATTTTTTAGCTTCCAATTTGAAATTCCTTCACATTTACAGAGCATAATTTGTTTTTCAGTTTTTTATTTTTTATGTGTATATTCTTAATTAATCTGCTATCTCTAACCCTTGTGGATCTCCTGAGTAGGATTCACAGCCCTGTGCTTTCCTCTGACCAAAGCTTAAGAACCCATGTGTTAGGCTATGGATAGTGATGTCAAAAGGCTATAAGTTAGCAGGATGGCCTCCAAGTTGCTGTCAAGCATAATTATGATGGAATGGGGTTTTCTATATCTTATTATTCGTGTGTGATAATTAAATAACCCCTGCCATTGGTCATATGGACCTTTGTTTATCGACAATGAGATTTGAAAAGGATCGATCATCTATTTAAAAACCTATGGGCAATAAAATTGCTAAAGACTTTTAGTGCAGTCAATAATGTGATTTTTTGTGAGTTACAGTGTTTTCTTTTTCAATTCTTTTTGTTGCTTTATGTATTCAATAATTATTAGTATTTTAAGTATCTGCATTAAAATGAATGTAATCCAATAATTGATATTTCAATATAAGAAAGGATACAATGTTTGTAAGAATCGCAGACAATATTGTAATAATACAACAAGCATGCTGCGTACAGGAATTTCCCTAATCTAAGTTAAATTAGAATGAAATAGCATAAGGTGTCAGTTCAGATACCTAATAAGGAGTTATGAAGAAAGAATAAGTGCATAAGCAGAACGCCTTTGCATATCAATTGAAAGAAAGATCAAGCTGGAAAGTATTCTCAGCTTTAAATCAGCAGACATCTAGTAAAACAGAAAATAGGCTAAACAATCCCCATGAAGAGAGGAATAAACTCAAGAAATTAGAAGAGGAGCAAGTGCAAGTGATAGAAGCCTTTCTCTGCTCTAGGAACAGTCACTGATATAAACGCACAATCTTCAAGATTGTAAAGTTTTTCACTTTCTTCATTCACAATGTCGAGTTGGATTTCAGTAAACCTTTGGTAATAGGACATTTCCCTAATTTTTCATGTCTGCATTTGGGCCATGGACACAAGATCTTTAAAAGATACGTTGTCCACAATTTGTGGTTCACAGAGTTCTTTCCAAGAATCATCCTTCCTGTTGTCTCCTATCCTCCAGGTGAGAGCCTTATTTTCAGTTTTCTAATACAAACGAAATGCCTATTCACTAGTTAACAGATGGCTTCTGGAAAGTTGAACCATAAACTGCGCAAAAGAGAAAATCATCTCGTCAAAAACAAAAGCTCAACATGAAAAAACGCCTTTCTGTGGTTAGTATATTTAATATGGCATTGTCAGTTAGGCCAACTGAAATCAGCACAATAATATATTTATATGTATACATGCTTATATTGTCTGAGTATGATTACCTACTACAAATTGCATTTAAATATATGTGTTACTTTGGATATACTTTTTCACCTTTTGGCTAAACACGTTTATTTTGTAATATGAAGAAATTTACTGGGTCAGTTTTATTCCTGATATTCACTAGTACCTTTCTTCTACTTGAAAAACTTTTGTTGCTGAATTTAAGAGATAGTATAGTTAATTGGAGGTCGGCGAGATACTAGGTTGTAGTCAAGGTCCGTAGGCATAGGCACATAGAAAAGGATTCCGGATCAAACAAGAGGTAGACTATTCTTATCGTTTTGCTATCGTTATTCTTCTGTTAAGTTTAGTGCAGCAAAATCTTGTTCATTGCAAGACTAGGTTGATAGCAATGGACTATAGGGATCTGTATATTATTTTTAAACTTTTGCAACTTGAAAGTTAATTACTTTTTTATTTATTTTGCTGTAAAATTTAACAACTTTTAATTTATTCTTATTTTTCTTAATTTTATTACTATGAATAATTCCAACTTTTGAATCAGTACAGTGCGTCATAAGATGAAACACCCACAATGCACTATACCACCAATTACGTTTACCATAATATGTTATTGAGTTCTCCTTTGACCATTGAAATTTACCAAATATGTAGACTGTGTTTTGGTAATGTATCATATTAAAGCATTTATATGGTGCTTTCCTAACTCTTTTCCATGCACCAGCACTATCTGATAGTAAATCTCAGTTTAGTGTCAGTGGGTGCAACAGACCAAATCTTGTAGGGCAATGAGTGTGATAGCATGATTATGAATGCATATAGTAAAATGATATTCCAAGTATTCTCAGTGTTCTGTGGCTCTGTAAAGGAAGTCAGTGTTAAGTCAGTCGCAATATATATATGTGTTAGGTTTGTGTTACTTTTTTAATGTGGACCCAACGCAAAGTGTTGGTATTTACAATCCAATGCAAATCACAATTTATGTTGGATTGTAACTCAAAATAAAGCAAAGCAGCACAATGCATTTTGTTAGTTTGCTTCAAGGATGTATTCCATGAGTGGTGCATATATGTTTCTGTGCTTCCACCCATGCACTTTGAAGCAAATCCATATCTACAAGGACTTGCAGACATAGATTTGAGCCAAAATCTTCCACCTCACTAGGGCTGGCTTAACAAGGAGAAATGTTTTTATTTCTCCTCGTTTTTCCTATTTGCATGTGAACTGCATTCTGCAGCACACATACAAAGAGGAAACTGACTTTTAGCATAGTTTTTGTGACCCTTTCCTGCGTAAAAACTATGCAGATCGCAAGGCAGACGCTGTGCACTATGATGCTAGATAGAGGTGGGCGGAATATGTCATTCTGCCCATGGAATTGGTGGAATTTGGTGACTCTGCGTTACTCTTGTAACGTGGAGGTCCAGCAAAATTCTGCAGGGTGAAGCTTTAAGAGTTCCATCTTCCCCTAGTGCTAGAGTGTCTGCATGGGCACATGGCAGCATAAAGTGGGCTAGCGCAAGGAGAGAGCAGAACTGCACCACATCTTTGTAGATATGGCTCTGTTCTGCACTGTCCCATTCATGCAACACTTTACTTGCTGCCCTGTGTTGGGTGTTTTATTTGAAAATCTGGGCCATAATGTATGCTAGGAAGTCCTTTAACCCATATGCGTCTCTTCTGTGCTTGGTTGCAGCTCTTCACCTGTCTCCTTGCAAGCACTGTGAAGCAATATAAAGAAAGCACAAAGTGATATAAACAAAACACTATCTATTCTTGGTAGACTGTCAAGGGGGAAATCTGTACTAACTTGTCATACACCCTTATCTTGATTTAGACTATAAGAATGCAATATAACTTCACAATTTGACATTATACCGTTAAATTGTAATCATAAATCCTTCTAAATCTAGAATCAGAAGAGCATTCTCAATAATGTAAAACGTTTGGAGATCTCTGTAAATGGCGCTCATAGCAGCCAAATGCTACGGTTTTAGGGGCAGTACTTTCGCTAATACTGAGTGCATGTTTCTTCTAAAAAGTGCGCACACATTAAAAATGCTTAATACTAAGTTGCATGGAGCATGTTCATCCAAAGCATGTTCTTATCAGCAAACACTGTAGCGCACAAAAGCATCAGTCAAGGAACGTGAACATGTATATCACCTATGAGGACTTCCCACTAGGCATGGGCGGAAAATCCGTTCCGCTCGCGGATTTTGCGGATTTTCGGGAAATTCGCAATCCGCGAGATTTGCGAATCTCCCGCAAAATCCGCAAATCCGCGAGCAGCGGATTTTGCTCGCACTGCTCGCACTGTTCGCGTGAGTTCGCGCCCCGCGAATAAGTGCAAAATTGCAGAAATACGATCTTAGCAAAACTGAAAGTAACTACTTACCAGGTTCAAAAGTTCAGGCTCATCATTAGTAGCCATTTCCTGTAGTGCTTCCTGAGAGGCCCCTCCAGAGTTCAGTTGCCAGTTGAAACTATTATGTGACCCTGCTCTGAACCTCAGAATAGTTACACATATGCCACAAAGGTCCTGAATTACAGCTAAGGGAGACAAGCAGGAGCCAGGCTGGAAGTTAAAATCCATTAATCAGCCCCTAATTCATTATTGTCAGTTGGGGCAGGGCAGGTGTTGTAACTAATTTTGCAACAATGAAAGCACTTAGCAAGTGCAAAAGATCACTAATCAGGGCGCACTAAGGAAGCAGGTGCCAGCTAAAAAAATATTCTGTGACACATTAATCAGCCCCAAATTAATTCAGGTCACTTGAGGCAGGGAAGGTGTGCTTTGCTTTGCCGAAAATAATGTACACTGGACAACCAGAGGGTGTGGTGATGAAACAGAGGGTGGCATGGGTGGGCCAGAGGGTGGCATGAGTAGTCAGAGAGTGGCAGTGGTGACAGAGAGTGGCAGTGATGAAGAAGAGTGTCCCAAACAGGCTGGACACGTAGAAACAACAAGTTCGCAAAACTTGCGACCCGACAGGTAAGTTCGCAAATTGCGAAATTGTAAAAACCCTCGCGAACTGGCAGAAACACGGGCGAACACAAAAAAAAAAAATCCGCAAATTCGCGGGAATTCGCGGATTTTGCGGATTGCGAATCCGCAAATCCGCAAAATTCGCGAACGCGAGATCTGCAAAATTCGCTCATGCTTACTTCCCACATTCCTCATAAAATACCAAGAAAGTGGCACACAAGACCGGCTCTCTTGTCAGGGTTTTCTGGGCTCTCTGCAATACAACTGTAGACCTTTATGAATAATCTGTTGTGCCTTAGAAGGTCATGAGCTGAGGGGAGTCCCCTCCCACCACCACACGTTCACAAATTGTACATAGGATGGACCTAATTTGCAGTGGAACCAAGTAAACACTTGAGTATGGTGCTTTTAATTAAAAAATATAAGCCAGAGTTTTGTGGTAAATAATGAATCTTCAGTATAATATCAATCATGAGCAAATTAAATAACTCAGTACAGAAAATGTGAATATATGAAACCACATTCTATGTGAAGCTGGGAAATGTGAATCATCTTTTTGCTTCTTCCATACCCTAATGCTAAGCAATTAGAGGGGTATCTCTTCACCATCCCTTCCAATTCCTGATAAAATGGTCACAAACCTAGGGATTTATTTGGAATCTGACCTTTACCTGATGAGCCAAGTAAAGCATGCTGGATGAACATTTTTGGCCCTCTTTAAACTGCTCAGGAAGACCATACTCTTTCTTCATAAATCAACTCACTGTGTGGTAATCCAGACCACTACAGTATTTCAACTGGACTCCTGCAATTCTTTATTTTTGGGGGCTGGACGAAGGTCTTCTTAAGAAACTCCAAAGAATACAAAATGCTTTGGCCAGATTAGCCTTGGGCTCCTCTTTTCTCTTAAACTTCTGAGGCTCTACAATCTCTGCATTGGCTGCCTGTGAAAAAGAGGCTTATCTTTTAGTCCCTTTGTCTGGTATTTAACCCAGTGGCTCTGAGTACATGATACAGAAATTCCACAATTATACTCCATCATGCTGTCTGCACTCCCGCTGACCGCAACTGCTGGATATGCCCAAATATAAGAGGGCTCACTCAGGTGGCAAGGCCTCTTCAGTGAGGGCAGCATAGCTCTGGAATGAGCTAAACAGCTCTCTTACAACTGTACCCTTCCTTATTAAGGACCAGGAAGGCTTTGCAGATCTGGCTTGCCAATAACTAGGACCTGTTGAGCTGATCCCTAGCCGGTTGATAGAGGTGTCTCTGTGCTTTAGCTCATAATCTTCCTTTCCTGTATTTATTTAGTGCCAGGACACATTTCAAGGTATTTGCTGCTCTTTACAAATCTGGTAGCATAGCAACATCTCAGGTATTCCAGCTAATCTCTAAACTTCATCAGCAAGTTGAAAAATTCGCATCAGTCCAGGTGCACTGTGTAGGGTTTCTTCAGAGTTGCCAACAAGACACATGCAGTGTGTCAGTGTGTGCGTTTGTGTTTGAAGGTAGTGGTGGTGACCCGCGAAGTGCTTTAGGGACTGTAATTTCTCAACAGTCATTGGCAGACAGGTCAAGAGAAACGTCTCTGGTGGTGATAGGTTTTTCGGAATAATATAACTCCAACTCTCCCCAGGAGTTGCTTGAATAATGAAGAGAAGCAAACCTGATAGCACACTGTCCCAAACTGCTCCTTTAATGCTTGGATCTCTTGCCTACCTGTCCCTCATCTGGTAGTCCATTTCTTTAACAGTGCTAAACATATATAATGCTGCAGGTGACATTTTGCATTTGAATACCCCTCCAAACCAGCCACCACTCAGCACTACATGAGGAAACAGAGGAAAATAAGTTTCTGGCAGAAAAAGAAGTAAGGAAGGAGTTAATGGGGCATACCAACTTGTGTTTGTGGGTGTCTGTGTGTGTGCATACATTAGTCTGTGTGTGTATTTGTGTTTATCAACCCATTTCCATGTCTTAAAATGCATATTTGGTACATATACTTGAGTATACGAAATCAGAGCGGCCTATTCACAAACTGCATTTTGTACTATGTTTAGTGGTATTGCAGTAGTACTACTAAAGTATTACAAAATGCTATTCCCAAACCTACAATGTAACTCTTCACCTCCACCTCCCATCGTTTCTATGGGGAGATCCTCACACACCTAAGTTCGCTACATAGTAGTAAATATGAAATGGGCCGGGGTAGTGGCTGGAATAGGAGCACACTTCCTATGAAATAAGAGGGTTTTGGGTGGGAGTAAGGTATTGTTTAGGGAGGGTTAGGGAGGGGCATGCACCCACCCACAAAAGAGCAAGGGGCACATGCATCAACCTATTTAGGAAGTGCAAACGGCGCGAATCGGTAAATTCGGCCATTTGCGCTTCCTAAATACGTGTTTGGGATGCATGAAACAATTTGTCAAAATTCGCTTTTTTTTGCATTTCCTAAAAATGAGAATGCATTTAAGGAATCGCATTTGTGCGATTCCTTAAATGCAATGCATCATTTAAAAAAAAATGCGAATTTTGAAATAGGAAGTGCAAATTAACACGAGGTTGACCCTCGTGTTAATTGCGAAATTGTTTCAAAAAGCACAAAAATGCATTTTGAAAAGTGTCATGTTACAGACACACATGTCTTTAGGACATGTGTGTGTGAAACATGCACTTTAAAATACATTTCAGGGGTGCAGGGGGGGTCCTTTGGACCCCCCTCTGCACCCTTGCAATGCATCAACAAATTGCGATTTCCTAAAAAAGGAAATGCAAAACGGCATTGATTCCTATGGGCCTCTAGGCCCATAGGAATCAATGTAATGCCATTCCTTAATTGCGATTCGCAATTAAGGAATCGCAAATTCCGAAATGTAAGAAATCCTAAAAAATTTTAGGATTTATTGATGCATAGGATTTTGCAATTCCTAAATTGCGATTCCTTAATTTTCGCTATTTAGGAAATGCAAAATCCTACAATGATGCATGTGCCCTCAAGTCTATTGCTACTCACACAATACATGTCTAAAGTTACTACACTCTAAAAGCGACCTAAAACAGTAGTACAGTACTCCATCACAGAGGTGGAGAAAGTCTAACACCCCACATGGCCAGCCACTGAATATAATAGAATATAATGGAGGAAGGGACTTAAAATTAAACTCTATATCTATAGAAAATAATGTTAAATTACATTATTTAAAACATTTAAAACCATAAACAAATATTATTTAATGTTAAAAATATCTAGAACAAAACACCAATGTTACTTAGTTAATCAATATTTTAACAACTTGTTTTAAAATGTATATAGTAATGTAACATTAATTGTTATTAAAAAATAATTACATCACTTTTAATTAATTCTATACATCACTTTTAGTGATTATTAATGCATATTTTTACTTTATATAGGAGTATTTTTGAGTTTACTTTTATATTTAAATCCATGAAAGATGTAATAACAATTAGTGTAATAGTGCTGTAGCATGTTTCATTTTTTTACATTAAAAATGAATATATACTATTCATTTACTTTACTGTTTAACATAAATATGTGTGCAATTTCATTAGTCATGTTTTCTTTTTCACTTTTCTGTATACTTTACCATGTCAATCAATCAATCAATCAGGGGATTGTAAGCGCACTACCCACCAGTGAGGGCCAAGGCGCTGGGGGCGGGTCCGCAGATCTGCTTATCCGAACAGCCAGGTCTTGAGGGTCTTCCTGAAGGTGCTCACGGAGGGGGCACATCTGATGTCTGCCGGGAGCTCCTTCCAGGTCTTGACCGCAATGTGAGAGGAAGATCTCCTTCCATGGCTTTGTGGATGCGCGGGGTTTCGGCTAGTGCGAGGTTGGAGGATTGGAGGTTTCTTTTGGGTACGTGGAAGTTGATTCTGTCGTTGAGGTATTTGGGTCCAGTGTTGTGTAGGCATTTGTAGGCGTGGGTGAGGATTTTGAAGGTGACTCTTTTCTCCATAGGGAGCCATGGGATGTGTTCGTGCCGGGGGATCCCCAGGACGAGTCTGGCGGCGGTGTTCTGTATAGTTTGGAGATTGTGGAGTAGGGGTTTGTTTATGGCGGTATAGAGTGCGTTTCCATAGTCCAGTCTGCTGGTGATCAGTGCGTGGGTGACCGTCTTCCTTGACTCGGGGGGTATCCATTTGAAGGTCTTACAGAGGATGTGGAGGGTGTTGAAGCAGCTGGAGGTGACAGAATTGACCTGTTGGTTGATGGTGAGAGCTGAGTCGAGTACGATGCCGAGGTTTCTGGCGTGGTCCAAGGGGGTCGGTGGGCTTCCGAGGGCAGTTGGCCACCTGGTGTTGTTCCATGCTGAAGGGTTGGTTCCGAGAACGAGGACTTCGGTCTTCTCGGCGTTGAGTTTTAGGCAGCTGTTGGTCATCCAGACTGCGACGTCCTGCATTCCTTTCTGGAAGTTGAGTTTGGCAGTGGTGGGCTCTTTGGTGAGGGAGAGGATGAGCTGGGTGTCTTCAGCGTAGGATACGATGTTGAGGCAGTGTTGTCGGACGATGGCGGCGAGGGGGACCATGTAGATGTTGAAGAGGGTAGGGCTTAGTGATGATCCTTGCGGGACTTGCGGAGAGGAAGGGTGGCAGTCTAATTCTTTGGCTTCTTCCGGTGAGGAATGATCTGATCCAGTCTAGGTCTGTCCCTTGTATGCCCGCGTCATGTAGTATGGCGATGAGTGTGGGGTGGGAGACAGTATTGAAGGCTGCTGATAGATGGAGTAGGATAAGGGCTGTGGAGTGGCCTTGGTCCAAGAGGGTGCAGATGTCATCTGTGGCGACCAGTAGTGCAGTCTCAGTGCTCTGGTTGCTTCAGAATCCTGAGTGGGACGGGTCAAGGATGGCGTTGTCTGCAATGAATCGTGTCAGTACCTCGGTGTCTGTTTTCTCTGCAACTTTGGCCGCAAGGGGAGGACCTAGATTGGCCGATAGTTCTTGAGGTCAGTAGGGTCAGCTGTGGGTTTCTTGAGCAGGGGCCTGACTTCTGCATGTTTTCAGTCATCTGGGCAGGTGCCTATTTTGAAGGTGGTGTTGATGGTGATTTGTAGTTCGGGTGTGATGGCAGTGACACCTCTGTGGTAGATGTTTGGAGGGCAGGGGTTGGTGGCAGCCCCTGAGTGGATGCCTTTCATGGTCGCGGAAGTGTCGTCGGATGTGATATGCGTCCAGGAGGAGATGGTGGGCTGGCTCATGTGTTTGGGGAGCAGTCCATCTGTGGCGTCCAGTGGATGGTCCACAAAGTTGTCGTAGAGGGTATTGATTTTGAGGTGGAAATAGGTTCTGAGCTTGTCGCAGAGGTCTTGGGATAGGGTGATGTCTGTGTCTTCGCTGCAGGTGTTGATGAAGTCCTGAATGACACTGAAGAGTTATTTGGAGTTGGAGAGGATTTTGTTGTGGATGAAAGTCCTCTTGGTAGTTCTTATTTGGTTGTGGTAGTCCGTCATGGCATTCTTGTAAGTGGCGTGGTTTCGGGTGTCTTGGTATTTCTTCAGCTTTTCTCCAGATGCCTGCTGGTGCGTCTGGCTTCTTGGAGATCGGCAGTGAACCAGGCGGCTTTCCTGGGGTGCTGTTTGTCGGGCTTGCATAGCGGGCGAGACCGTCTGCACAGTTAGAGATGGAGGTGTGGAGTTCCCTGGCTGCGGCGTTGGCGTCGGATGCCGAGGTGTGGTTGTCTCGGGTGAGGGCGGAGTTCAGTTGCTCGTCAGTGACCTTGCTCCAGTTCCTTTGTGGTGGGCGTGGGGCTGGTTTTGGTGTCTTTGGAACCTTGACAGCAAAGTGTGCACAGTGGTGATTGGTCCATGGGTGTTGCGTTGTGTGGCTGAAGTAAACGCTGCTTCCTGCTGCGAAGATGGGGTCGAGGGTGTGTCCTGCACTGTGGGTCGGTGTGGTGACGAGTTGATTGAGTCCGATGTTGGCAAGGTTGTCGCGAAGGGTGGTGGAGTTGGGGTCGCTGTAGTTGTCGAGGTAGAAGTTCAGGTGTTCGATGAGTATGTAGTTAGATAAGGCGATGGCGTGGGGTGCGATGAGATCAGTGATGGTGGCAGCAAAGGGGGCCCGAGGGGTCTGTAAATGAGGGTTCTGCGGAGTGTGGAGTTGGGGCTGGTTTGTATCTGGAAGTGCAGGTGTTTGGCGGAGGGGAAGGTTTCGCTGGAGGTGGTGAGGCAGATGATGTTTTTGTGGGCGATAGCTAGGCCTCCTCCCGGGTGGTTGTGGCAGTCCTTCCTCTGGATCTTATATCTGAACGGAATGGCGGTGTTGATGTCAGGCGGAGGAGGCATTGGTCCAGCTCTCCATGAAGAAGGCGATGTCAGGCAAGAGGGAGTCGAGTAGGTTCCAGATCTCTACAGCGTGTTTGTGCATGGAGCACACATTGAGGAGGATGCAACTTAGGGTGTCGCCTGTGTATGCATTGGAGGTGCTGGGGACTGGAGTGGTGGTGAAGGTCTGGCGGCAGTGGAGGCAGGAGAACTGGCCATGGGTCGTGTTCAGCGTGGCCTGTTGGCAGTCGCTGAGTCTTCTGGGTTTGAGTGCGCGGAGGGCGGCTGTGCTGTAGCGGTGGTGGGACAAGATGGTGGGACAAGATGCAGGGTCCCTGGCACTTGACGCGGTCAGATCATGGACGGGTGCAGATGTGCTTCCCTTAGGTCCACAAGCAGCAACTGCGCAGTGACCACCATTAAGTAGGGGATGGGGGAGGAACGAAAGGCTGGGAGGCAGGAGCGGGGGCTGTCTGGGGTGGAGAATCCGCAGGGGCAGCAGGGGCGAAGCAGCGAAGCGGAGGCAGGCACCAAATAAAAACAGAGGGGAAAAATAACATGAACACACAGATGGCACAACAGTGAAAAATTACACACGTTTAAGAGCGGATTAAATAGTTATGGTGGCGGCTGGTGGCAGGCAAATTCTTGGGTGGAGCTGGCAGCAGGCGTTGACAGCAGCCACAAACCTCCCAAGGAGAAGGTCAGGGTCTTGAGGGCAGGAGACGGAACAGCGGAGCTGCGGGGAGAGAGTGGACCTGGACTGAGGTCATACGTCTTAGAGACTCCACAGTCAGAAAGGAGATCTCTATACGGTAAAGTACAGAATATAAAGTATATTTCATTATTTAATAAATCATTAAGCATATTTGTATTTTACATATTAATGTAAATTAGAAAATTCTCAATGTTATTCTATGAGAAGGGCATACAAAGTTTAAAAACTTGATAAAGTGTCTTCCATGTGTTTGAGTGAGACCTAGGCATCTCTGTAGCCAACACTTAAGTGAAAACAGTTGGATTTAAACTTGTGATAGTCCTCAAAGAAAATTTCTATCTTAAAAATTAGAAACCGTTTCTAGTGTTAGATCTGGCCTCCTTGGTTTCCCCCCTAAGTATTTGCCTTTAATCCTCCTGTTTTGCTGACTTTTTTTTCTGGCCTTTGGACTCTGTCCTCTTTTACCAGTGCTAAAGTGCTTGTTCTTGCTCCTCTAAATATTTTAAAATTGGCTTTTACCCAATTGGCATATTTGATTTACTTGTAAATTCCTCGTAAAATGGCACTATGTGCACCAAGGGCCTGCAAATTAAATGCTGTTAGCAGGCCTGCAGCACTGATTGTGCTGCCTACTTATGTAGCCCTTTAAACATGTCTCAGGCCTGCCATTGCAGGCTATGTATGCAGTTTTAAACTACCATGTCGACCTGGCAAAGCAAACCTTCTGCCAGGCCTAAACCTTCCTTTTTCTCACATATATGTTTCTCTAGGGTAAGCCCTGAGCCGCCCAGAGGGCAGGGCACAGTGTATTTAAAAAGTACTCGTTTTACATATCCTGGTAGTGAAAAACCCATTTCATTTTTGGCTACTGCAAGGCCTACCTCTCCCGTAGGATAACATTGGAGTTACCTTATTACCTTTATTAAGTTATAATTTCCAAATGGAAGCAGGTTCCATTTCATGTTTGGTGTCTTTGAAACTGTAATGAAAAAGTGTCTGGGTGTAGCTGGCAGTTGGGCTTTGTATATTCCTCTTAGACAGCCACACACAATAGAGAGCTTAGGTTTGTCTGGATTGGCCATCACTGTCAGTACGTGATGGCACAGGCGGCATAGTTGTCTTAAACTTACACAGGCAGTGTCCTGCCTCTACACAAAGGGCTGTATACCCAATGTAGTTAATATACAGCCATGGCAGGGAAGGCAGGAGACCTGTGCACTTAAAATGGAACACTCTAGAAGCTTCTCCCGCCTCAAAGGAAGGCCCAGGTATGAATATTGGACCTCAGACACCAGCTCTTCAGTACAAGTCTGGACCTGTGGAGACTCTGCCAGGATAAAGGACTACTGTGCTGCTGAAAGGACTGCCACTCTGCTGTACAGCTGCTCTGAAGGACCTCTGTCCTGCTGTACTGACCTGCTGCCTGTTGCCCTCATTCCTGGGTGAGAATGATTAGACCTGCATTTGTTGAACCAAGGACACCAGAGTAATTCCAAGAGCTAGTGGGCTGGCCTCCTGACTAGAGCCGCACAGACAGAAGGCTCCAACAACTTTTAACCCAGCACCTGGACATTGCAATATGTGAGTCCTACACTTTCAAGTGGTGCCACCCCAGTCCTGGACCATTGGAAGCACTACCAGCCCATCTGTGACTCCAACAGAACCAAAGCATCTCCTCTGCTGAGAGGTGCAACCCTGAGGTGAATCAATGCATCTCCTCTGCTGCGGGGACTCTGCCAGTGAAAGGCATCTGCCTTCACTATTCAGCTCCATCCAAACTGCCACTGTGTGATGCCTCCTTGATGCAAGCCCTAGCATTGCAAATTTCTCGCCGACGGCAGGCCCGATGACAACACAGGTTCTCTCATCGCAACCTCGCAACTTCTCAAAACCGACACAACTCCTCAACTGCGCTGTGCATTCTCGATGCCGGACTCCTCATCACAAGCCCTCATTGACAGGATCCTTGATAATGAAGTAGGACGTCGCATCGCAGCTTCGTAGCTCCTCGGAACAGATGCATCCTTTACATGAAAACTTACAATGCTCCACAACCAGGATTTAAGGTACTCTTGTTCAGTGGGCCTAAGTGGATGCCTGTAGCCAGCCAGCAATCCATCGTGGTCGGCCTGAACTGGTGACTTTATGCCGGTCTAGCATTACTAGATGTCAACAGTTGGCCCTTGGTACTTTTTGGTGCTATTTTCACAGAAAACTTTATACTTGTAAAACTCTTGTTCTACTGATTGGATTTTTTGAGTTTTGGTCTTAATTTATTTATTCTAATTTACCCTGTTCTTCTTAATTTGTGAGGAATTTTTCTTATGCTGTCTTTTCTGCATAAATATTTTTCATATTGCCTCTAAGTTAGGCCTGGCTGCTCTGTGCTAGGCTACCAGACGGTTGAGTACAGGTTAATTTAGGGTTTGCTTGTGCCTCGCCCTGACAAGGATTGTGGTTGCTGCTTAATTCAAGTTATACACACCTCAACGAGTAACCCAATTTCTAACAGTAAGACTGCAGCTTCCACCATAAAGCTTTGTTAAGGAAAAACAGATATTTCCCCAATTAGATTTTCCTCAGCTCAGCTGGTTTACAGGAAATGCCAATTTCTAGCTGTTTCACAGGATTTCTTCCAGGTAGTCAAGGTATGCTGCATCCTCCATTCACAGGGTGGAATTTTGTATGAGGCAATAAGGTGTTGCCAGCAGAATTTTCACCTAATTTAGCTTTATGGGTCAACAGGAGACTGTTGCCACCAGTTTCGGAGCAAAATGTTGGAATGTAGCAATTCAAAACAAAATTGTGATCTGTTCTCTCCGGTATTGCAGCATGCAGGCAAGAGCTATGTATTGCCTAAGACAGGAAAGGCATTCTTCTGCTTCAGATTGAAGCAGGTTCCCTCTTCGGAAATGTTCAAAGAGAGTGTTTTTAAAGTATAAACCTGTAAGGCACTGGTGATGAGAGAGAGTAAATCCTAATAAGATTTCCAAGCTTCCCACGTACATTTACACATCAAATATGTCCACTTCCTTTCCTGTGTACAAACTTTGTTGCATAAATATGCCCAAGTTCCTTGTACCCAACATCCACATATGATTTCAAAGAAAACTCCTCTACTTGGCTAATACTTGGCTCAGGCCTCCAGTAAGACATGCATCTACTGGGTATGCTGGACATTCGATCTGAATGTGAAAAAGTGCTGCCTTGTCTGTTGAAACTAAAATGCTCTGACTGGACAGACCACAGTGCTTCCCTGCCGCTCCTGTGTTCATTAAGACACTTACTTGAAATGGCAGTTGAGACGCAGGGCACCAACTCTCCATAACAAGGGACAGCCCCAAACCAACTACAGCTATCAACAAACCACTTAAAAATGTTTCCATCCATCAACTCTCTGAGAAACTCAATAGTATATAATCATCCATATCATTCATAGCCCTAAGGAAGACATTATACAGTTCTACACACAAGCTACTGTAAACACTATTCATAAAATTGACCCATAAAACCCTGTGTGACTTGCTACAAGAACCTGAACTCCAGTAAGAAACCTACAAGAAAACTATTATGAATCTGAAGAAATTACCAAACTCCAATCAATCAATCAATCATTACATTTATAGAGCGCGCTACTCACCCGTGAGGGTCTCAAGGCGCTGAAGGGATGGGGTGTCGCTACTGCTCGTATAGGCCAGGTCTTGAGGTGTTTTCTGAAGGTGAGATGGTCCTGGGTCAGTCGTAGGTGCGCGGGGAGGGAGTTCCATGTTTTGGCTGCCAGTTAGGAGAAGGATCTTCCTCCGGTGGTGGTTCTGCAAATTCGTGGGACGGTGGCGAAGGCGAGGCTGGCGGAGCGGAGCTGGCGGGTGGGGATGTAGAACGAGAGGCGGTTGTTGAGGTATTCTGGGCCCTTGTCGCGTATCGCTTTGTGTGCGTGGGTGAGGAGCCTGAACATAATCCTCTTGCAGACGGGGAGCCAGTGCAGGTTTCTCAGGTGGGTCGATATGTAGCTGTGGTGAGGGATGTCGAGGATGAGTCGTGCGGAGGCGTTCTGTATGCGTTGAAGTCGTGTCTGAAGTGTGGCTGTGGTTCCTGCATATAGGGCGTTTCCGTAGTCCAGTCGGCTGGTGATGAGGGCCTGGGTGACGTTTTTTCTGGTTTCGGTGGGGATCCATCGGAAGATTTTTCGGAGCATGCGCAGGGTGTTGAAGCAAGATGACGAGACGGCGTTGACTTGCTTGGTCATCGTGAGGGAGGAGTCCAGGATGAATCCCAGGTTGCGTGCGTGGTCCATGGATGTTGGCGCGGAGCCCAGTGCTGTGGGACACCAGGAGTTGTCCCAGGCGGATGGGGATTGTCCGAGAATGAGGACCTCTGTTTTGTCTGAGTTTAGCTTCAGGCGACTGAGCTTCATCCATTCTGCGACGTCTTTCATTCCTTCCTGGAGGTTGGTTTTGGCGGTGTCTGAGTCTTTAGTGAGGAAGAGTATCAGTCGGGTGTTGTTGGCGTAGGAGATGATGTTGATGTTGTGTTTGCGTGCGATGGCGGCGAGGGGGCTCATATAGATATTGAAGAGGGTGGGGCTGAGCGAGAGCCTTGGGGTACTCCGCAGATGATCTCGGTGGCCGCTGAGTGGAATGGAGGTAGGCGGACTCTCTGGGTTCTGTCGGAGAGGAACAAAGTGATCCAGTCCAGGGCTTTTCCTTGGATCCCAGTGTTGAGGAGGGGGGTTGTTAGGGTGCGGTGGCATACGGTGTCAAAGGCTGCAGAGAGGTCTAGGAGGATGAGGGCGGTTGTTTCTCTCCGTTGTCCATCAGGGTCCTGATGTCGTCGGTGGCTGCGATGAGGGCGGTCTCTGTGCTGTGGTTGGCTCGAAATCTGGGCTGGGACGGGTCGAGCGAGTTGTTTGCCTCGAGGAAAGCAGTCAGCTGTTTATTGACGGTCTTCTCGATGACTTTAGCCGGGAAGGGAAGGAGAGAGATGGGGCGGAAGTTCTTGAGATCTTTGGGGTCCGCTGTGGGTTTCTTCAAAAGGGCGTTGGTTTCTGCGTGCTTCCAGCTCTCAAGAAAGGTGGATGAAGTGAGGGAGTTGTTTATGATGTTCCGGAGGTGGGGTGCGATGATGATGGCGGCTTTGTTGAAGATATGATGGGGCAAGGGTCAGAGGGGGAGCCAGAGTGGATGGTGTTCATGACTTGGGTGGTGTCTTCCGTGCTGATGGGGGTCCAGGCAGTGAGGGTAGTGGTAGGGATCGATGCTTCGGTGGCTGGAGGCAGCGTCTGGGGTCCGAAGCTGTCGTGTATATCTGCGATCTTGCGGTGGAAGAACGTTGCGAGGGAGTTGCAGAGGTCTTGCGATGGGGTGTGTCGTTGTTGCTGGCGCTGGGGTTGGAGAGCTCTTTGACGATGCTGAAGAGTTCCTTGCTGTTGTGGGTATTGTTGTCTAGCCGCTCTTTGAACGATGCCCTTTTGGTGGTGCGGATCAGAGGGGCTGTCAGGTTTTCTGTTGTCCATTCGTGGCGCCAGGTTTTTTCGAGGGTTCGGCAGTATTTCTTTGAGTCTTTGAGGGCGTCTGTGAACCATGAGGTTTTCCTGTTGTTGGTCTTGCCTGGGGGGTTCTTCAGTGGAGCGAGGTCGTTGGCGCAGTTGGTGATCCACTGTGCAAGGTTGTGGGCTGCGTCGTTGGTGTCAGCGGTGTCGGCTGGCGGGTTCTGGCTTAGTGATGAGAGGAGCTGGTCTGTGGTGATTTTGCTCCAGCATCTGCGGGGGATTTGTTGCGTGTGGTGGTGTGATGTTGATGTATTCTTTTTGAGGGTGAAGTGGATGCATATGTGGTCGGTCCATTGTAGTCCAGTGGAGTGGCTGAAGGAGACGTGGTTGCTGGCGGAGAAGATGGGGCGAGCGTGTGGCCAGCGAGGGGGATGGGGGTGTTCACCAGTTGTTTGAGTCCGAGGTTGGCGAGGTTGTCGAGCAGGGTGGTGGTGTTGTTGTGTTTGTTTTTTCCGAGGTGGAAGTTCAGGTCCCCTAAGAGGATGTATTCTGGTGAGGCCAGGGCGTGTGGGCTGATGAAGTCGGCGATGGTTTCGCTGAATTGTGTGCAATGGGCCCGGGGGTCTGTAGATGAGCGTTCCTCAGAGGGTGGTCTTTTGGCGGTGGAGAGGGTGTCTTCGGCATTGGTCGTGATGTTGGTGGTGTCCCTGTAGATGATGGCGATTCCTCCTCCGGTTTGGTTGATGCGGTCCTTCCGGGTGATCTTGTAGCCGTCCGGGATGGCTATGGTGATGCCGGGGGCCGAGGAAGTGTTTATCCATATCTCTGTGAGGAAGGCGATGTCTGGTGCTGTTATGCTGATGTTGTAAATATATAATTTACCGTCTTAATTTCTATGCAGGTAAGTACTTAATCAATAATAACTCAAATCGGAAAGAAAAAAACAGAGTCCGTGGTGTTAGAGTTCTTAGGGGTTTTATTCCTTAAAAAGGAATGGTCAAGACCTGGATATCATGTTCTTCCCACCACAGGGGTGGAAGAAGGGATAGAGCATTATTTTATTGACAATACATAGCTTATATACTTAATTTACACCATAGAAAGCAATATAGTAGGCGTAACAGCTGAGAGAAGACAAGATAACAGTATCCACGTGTTACTAGTACGTAATCAGAAGGCGTGGACTAGGCGTGAACTAGAGGTGTGTGCTAGAATCGTCACAGGTAGGCGTCACAAGGGGGTGGCACTAAACAGAAATGTTGCAATGTCAGCAGAAATCGGAAGCTTGGATGCGCGCGCAGCTGCATGACGTGTGATTGACGTGAAACTGGAGGGTGCAGGGGGCTTGACATTTACACTGACGGAAAGAGACAGAAGTCTGGCATGTCAGATCAACTCGTACTTCTATCATATCTGATATCTGATGTTTGGGAACCATATTATCTGGACGGAAAAGGTCTCTGGGGCAGAAGCTATTCTATACTGACTATGAATGCGTGTATAAGCGCCTGAGTGTCTGCATGAGAAGCGTGGGGGCATGGGCCTTCCAGGGGAGCATGGTAACAGAGGCTATGAATTACTTGCATGGAGACAGGCCGGCCCTTTGGCTCTGCAGCTGAGGGGGATGTTTACTGAAACCAGTAGGCAGGAATGTATTTTTCGAGGAGCGGAACAGATAATTCGAAGGTTGTAGTCAGTCTTGGCAGGCAGCAGGCTGAGCTAAGCGCGGTGGGCCGCGCTGGAAGTAAGTCAGAGTTCACGGGTACAGAGGCAGCCTGGGCTGAGGCTTTCAGAGTCAGAAGCCAGAAAAAAAGGCTCGATGGCAGAAATTCAGGGCCTACTTTGCCAGAGCTGAAAAACGTGTAAGGTACACTACAAAAAGACATTGGCATAGCATACTTAGGAACGGACTATTTAACCCATTCAGGGTGGGTCTGAAAGAGGACATGTTAACGTTGGACGCAAATGTATTTGCGTCTTCATAGCTGGCACAGGAGGGAAGTTACATGCACTTTAAGCTGGTACATGGAGACGGTGGGGTACGCGCTAGGGAACACAACTTGACCATAAAATTTATATTTCCTCATTCCCTCCTTGTTCCCTACGGACCCTTCATGATATATCGATCCTCATGAATCGATCAGTTTGTTCTTGTAACATCATTTGCTCTTCTTTCTTTCTTTCACGTTTTGAAAGAAAACTGGAATGTTCAATGCATGAAGTGGCACACAGTCCACAAATCGCTGGCCCACACTGCAAGCACAGGCAGCAACTGAATACTAGGACTAGGCCAATGCCTAGGAAGGATAGGATCTTCCATCCCCAAGCGGTTAACGTTGTCCAGAACCAACCGGACCAAGTCCAGGTGCCTGGATTCTGATGTATCAGATTAGCAATTTTATGAAGACGTGTAATAGCTTTGTATACAGATGGCGCGTTTTCTGGAATGAAAACACAGCAACTTGACCCGATGACCTTACAGGCTCCACCTCTATCTGCCAAGATGACGTCAATAACAAGACGATTCTGAAGGACAACAACCCGCATGGCGGACTGCTCTTCGGTTAAGTTACCTAGGGCGGAGGCAGTTTCATTCACTACTGCTTCAAGTGTTCTAGTTAATCTGCGTATTAGTTTACTATTTTGGACAGGGCCTAAAAAGAAAAAGAATCCTTTATTAAAATCGGTGTACTGTTCCCATGCCGTTTCTGTGTAGTCGACAAGTGGGATATCTCTTCTGAGTCTATTCTTTACTAGATTTGTATTTCTGTGGTAATCAGGAGGAGCTAGAAAAACAGGTGGCAGAAGGAATGCAATATAACAGGTACCATCCCAATCTGGAGGTAAGCGTATGTATGCGGTATGACCACAAACAAAATAGGAATGACGGATAGCTTTAAAGGACGATTTACCATGATCACTGAATTCGACCACAGTAGTACATTTACTATGACCTAAGTGTACTGAACCTTTCTTCCTGACACATAATTCACCAGTGACGGGTAATACTGACATAGCGGGCAGAACTGGTGCAGCTTCGGATTCAACAGTAAGAATCATAAGGTTAATTGTGTAATTACTTAATCCATATACTTCATTTTCTAGATCAGTTCCTATTCTAATGGGGAGTCCCTCTTTATCAGGGTAACAGACGTCGAGCAGGACCAAGTTCAAGTTTCCCCAAACCCAGCTCCCGTCGAAAACAGCAATATCAGGATCTAAGGAATTAATTATTTTAAACCATGCACCACAGGAGCCGTTGTGAGTGAACGGATACGGAAAGAGGGGCAGAGCTCCCTTGTAATTCTGATAGGGAGGGAGTCGGCCACATATCCAGCAGTTTGTAGCATTGTTAGTCTGATGGGAATGATGTAACATACTAATGAAAGTGTTGTTGCGCAGCGCAAGTCTGTAAGAGAGTTCATGTGGAGGTAACTCGCTAAAAGTATGTTCAGCAGAAACATTGTAAGCAGATTGTTCACGCTTGAAAATAGGACAATAGATAGGAAGGAGTATGCTTGCAACGATAATCAGAAGACTTAAAAAAAACATTATTAACAATGTCACTATACAGTGACTACGCAGTGATTTGCAGTATGTACGTTTCTTGAATTGTCTCGCTCTCTCTCTATCTCGATCTAGGGGATACATGTCAGAAACTATTTAACCGATTCACCTAGGGGAGGACTTAAACAATTAAACTGTCTGACTTGCTAGATCGGAGCTTGGATCTGTACTCCTCTTGTGGAGTTTTCTCTCGTTCGGAAACTTTAAAGTCACTGGGCTCGATACAGTCTTTGGAAGGGGTGGACGAGCCTGGGTCGGATTTCAGTTCATTACATAGTTTAACATGGCTCGTGTGGATCCACCCCTTTCGGCCCTCCACTTTCACCGCTGTCCTCGTAGTAAGTAGAACGGTCTTCGGCTCTTTCCAGCGGGGCTCCAGCGGACTTTTCCTGTCAAAGTTCCTTATTAAAATCAGGTCGCCTGGATGGACATCATGCGGCTTTACATCAGTGTTGTCAGGGAAGGCTGCGGCAACCTGTGAACGACATGATTGGAGTGCAGACATCAAGGAGGCAAGGTAATCTGTCAACATATTGCAATCAACATCAGTAATTTTCTTAGGAATGGGCGTCCCCCACATATTCGGTGGTCTCCCAAAGACCACTTCGTACGGGGATTGTCCTGATCTCGAATGGGCAACCATTCTCATATAGAACAGTGCCACTGGCAGGGCGACTATCCAGTCGACCCCTTTCTCTTGACATATTTTTCCAAGGCGGGTCTTTAATGTCTGATTATGCCTCTCTACAAGGCCTGCGGCTTCGGGATGTCGGACACAATGGAATTTCCATTGATATCCTAGCAGCAAGGAAACCTGCTTCATCAATTCGGATGAGAATGGCTGACCGTTATCTGAATACACGACACGAGGCATGCCGTACCGTGGGAAGAATTCACGAACCAGCTGCCTGGCAGTGGTCGGAGCAGTGTAATCTGGGACTGGATATGCTTCGGTCCAACGGGACAGTGCACAAACAATTACGAGGACATATTTGAATCCTCGACAACGGTCCATCTGGATATAATCCATCTGGAGCACTTCAAAAGGGTGATCGGGAGGATGAAATCCACCTTGCTCTACAGGGACGCTTTTACCTGGATTGAACTGACAACAGATCATGCAAGTACGCACTTTCTGTTTTGCTGCTGCTCGTAAGTGTTTATTGCTCCAAAGATTTTGTAAACTGTCTAACATCGCTTTTTCTCCTAGATGTGCTGGACTATGTGCTGTATTAATCATGACTTGAACCATAGAATCAGGGAGAAACCATGTAGATTTTCCCTTCGTCATCCAACCTTGATCTGTCTGGATCCCTCCTAGTTCAATCCATTTCTTTATTTCATCTGGGGTAGCATGTGTCTGAATATCGATAACATCTAGTGTGGGATCCCTGACTGTCATACAGTTTGTCGGTCCTATTGTCTTTGTCATGTCAGTTGTCTGAGTGTGAGTCAATGCTGTATGTTTTGCTGTCTGGTCTGCCAGGTCGTTACCCTGGGAAACAGAATCTGTAACTTTAGTATGTGCTTTACACTTCATGACGGATATTCCTGAAGGCAGATGTATTGCTTCTAACAGTGCTTGAATGAGGGGACCGTGTTGGATCTTGGCACCATGAGAGGTCAGAAAACCTCGTTCTTGCCATAACATTCCGAAGTCGTGTACAACTCCGAACGCATAACGGGAATCAGTGTATATGTTGACATTTCTGTTCTTGGCTAGAATACAGGCTCGGGTCAGAGCAATAAGCTCTGCCGCTTGAGCGGACAGTGTGTCAATACGATGTGTCTCTTTTACTTCGGTTTCAGTGGTCACTGCATATGCGGCCACTAATTCTCCTGTACTTGTTCGCATACATGAACCATCCACATAAAGTGTCAGGTCTGGATTTGTCAGTGGAACATCTGTTAAGTCTCGTCGGGGCTTTGTTACTGCATTAATGATTTCTATACAGTCATGCGGGGCTGGATCTGTCCTAATTGAAGGTAACAGTGTTGCTGGGTTCAGAATGCTGCAGCGTCTGATTTCTA
Source organism: Lissotriton vulgaris (assembly GCF_964263255.1). Classification (NCBI taxonomy): domain Eukaryota; kingdom Metazoa; phylum Chordata; class Amphibia; order Caudata; family Salamandridae; genus Lissotriton; species Lissotriton vulgaris. The sequence goes on along the minus strand of NC_141689.1, from coordinate 938,169,575 downwards.
TGTGTGGCTGGAATAGCGTTAATTCGTAACCTGTCAGTCGTGCTATGGTCAAGTGCTGAGTCTGGGTTCTGTTTAAAAGAACCTCTACAGAATGTGGAACTTGTACTGTTAACTGATGGCCTAAAACAATTGAATCGCTCTGTCTGATTGCTAATGCTGTTGCTGCTACTGACTTTAAGCACGCAGGGAGTGCCTGGGCTACTGAATCCAATGTACTTGAAAAATAAGCGCAAGGCTTATGCGAGCCTGCTTGGTCTTGAGTGAGGACAGACAATGCTGTGCCATCACGTTCTGTAACAAAAAGTGTAAACGGTTTGCTGTAACATGGTGTTGCTAAAACTGGTGCTCGGCATAATGCTTTCTTTAATTCCTCAAAGGCTTGTGTGTGTTCCTGAGTCCAAGGGAGGACAGTCGAAGTCGCTGCCTCCTGTGTCGTTAACTGGATGAGTGGTTTAGCTAGAAATGCATATTGAGGAATCCATTGTCTGCAGTACGAGGTGAGGCCTATAAAGGCCCGCACTTCCTTTTGTGTCTTGGGTTGTGGCATATTTACAATTAACTGAATGCGATCGGGAGTGAGCTGTCTCCCCACTTTGGACAGCAAGTGACCCAAGTACACAACTTGCTGAACACAGAATTGTAGCTTCGAAGGGGACACCTTGTGTCCCTTGTCTGCCAAAAAATGTAAAACTGTCAGTGATGCTTGTTCACATTCGGGCTCACTTCGTGCGGTGATCAGCAGATCATCGACGTATTGCAGTAAAGCGGTGTTAACTGGCATTTGAATACAATCTAGTTGTCTTTTCAGTGCTTGACTATAGATGCTGGGGCTTTCTGTGAATCCTTGAGGTGCGCGGGAAAATTTGAAACTTCGTCCATTTAAACTGAATCCGAAGAGATATTGGCTCTCTGGATCAATAGGTACACTGAAGAAAGCGTTCTTGAGATCAATTACAGTAAAGAACGTTGCTTCTGAATCAATAGCAGTTAATAGGGAAGAGATATCAGGGACCACAGGGTACTGTGGTACAATGCATTTATTTAGCTCTCGCAGATCAATCACCAGCCGATATACTGGCGGTGCATTGGGATCAGTACGTTTAAGAATTGGAATGATGGGTGAATTACAGATATTGGAGTCGGTCTCTACGACCACTCCTTGGGCAATGAGCTCTTCAATGATTTCCAGTAAAGCCACTACAGCATCGGGGGGTAACCTGTATTGTCTGATTCGTGGTAGAACAACTCCTGTCTTGAGTGTAACACGGTATGGTGTGATATGCATACAACCTACATCAGTTGGGCCTTTTGCCCACAAGTGATCTGGTACATTTTTCAATCTGACGTCAAATTCTCGCAACACATAATGACCCTTGAAATCCCGCAGAAAGAGTCTAACTCCCTCCGGGGAACAGCAAATTATGGCTCCTAGAGCCTTCAACGTTTTAATTCCTAACAGATTTTCTGGACATGATTTCGTGAGTAACAGGTCTGTAACTCGTGATAATGGACCCACAGCCAGGGGGACTGGTTCTGATACTTCATTTACAATGGGCTGTCCTGAAAAACCAAGGGAAACATTCTGTGAGCCTGAGAGGGGTGCCCCTGGGACTTCGTCATGGCTTATAGTGGTGCGGCTTGCCCCTGTGTCAATTAAAAACTTTCTGTCTTTTCCCAATACTTGACTGTGTACATAAGGACCTTCTTGATCTACAGGAATTTCAATAAGAGGCAAACCCATCTCCCTCTCTAGGCTGTTTCATGCGTATCGTTGGTAATCGGGGTAAGTACCTTGGGCATACTGGTACATCTGCTGTGAAACTTGCTGAGTTGCGGCAAGAGGCTGTGGCTGTGATACTGCTACTGTCTGTGCTGTATGGGGTGAAGCATGCATAGGCTGTGTGTTCTGCATGGGCTGTACATTCTGTGAGGTTTGTTGCTGAACCTGATCTTGTCTTGGTGGATGCGGTCTCTCTTTAGTTTTACCTGTTGATATGTTATGTTTCAGAACTGGACATTCATGTACATAGTGACCTGGCTGCTTGCAATAATTGCATGTCCCTTTAACGGGAGCTGCGGCGTGACCTGTCTGGGTCGTACCCTTTCTGTTTCCGTCGGTATGGACCGACTGGGCTACTAACATTTTCATTTTCGTGTCTTTCATACGTTTTTGTTCCTGATCCTGTTCTTCTCTAATTCTGTTCTGATGGTATTGTAACATTTGTAACATTTGTGATGGCGTATTTGCTTGCCATGTACTCTCAACCTTGTATACACGATTCTTGACTGCTAATAGGGAATTCTCAACTAACTTGGATACAAAAAGATGCGGGTACGACTCGCTACTTGGTTTAAGACCACTATTAATAATAAAACATTTCTCGAATCTTGAATAAAAGTCACTAGTATCTTCGTCGGGTTTCTGTTTACATGCTGAGATTGCATCCCAGTCTTCTTTTCTAGTTGTCAATAATCTTGGCAGAACCTGTACTATCAAACCTGGTAATGCTTTAGTTTTCTCCCCAAGGCCTAGCCCTGGGACACGTTTGTTCTCTTCGTCTTCTATTTCTGCCCATACAATCTTTTTCTCTCCCACCTCCCATTCTTTTTCCTTTAATTTCTCGTAGATGCCCGTGGGCAGCAGTACCTTTAACATTTTCATGATATCTTCATATGTGTAATCCCCCATCAGTAACATGTCTTTAAGCTCTCGGTGAAAACCTGCAGGGTCTTTATCATGGCACGGGACTAGTTTCTTCATTTCTAACAGTTCTAACTTAGTTAGTGGCGTGTGTACATACACACGTTTCAAGATATGATCCTCACCCATAACTGGGTGCACTTCTCGTAATGGGTTCTGACTTTCAATGCCACTCAGGCGTTCCATATGATACGTTTTTCTTTCTGGGGGCGGAGCGGGAACATATTCAGAGCTTATGAAAGTGCTATATCTATGTCGTTGTTCCAGAATTATTTGTATTAACTTGGTACTGAGACCTCTCCATCTATCCATGAGTAGTGCTTCTAATGTTTCATGTAAGGGACCTGGATCAGAATGTTGGTTTCTGTATTTCGTGAGGAGGTGCTGAATCATGTATACACCTGCTAATTTCTGCTCGTCTGGGGAAAGGTTCAGGAATGTCTGCGCTACGGTGTCATCATTATATATATCCGGATTTTGAGTCCATAATATGGCTGACCGGGCTAGTTCTTGTTCATCCATAGAATTGAGTACATGGTACCCCATTCTCTCTCGGAGTCTTTTATCAGTCTCTTGGAACTGATGTTCAGAAGAATTCGGGTTTGTTAAGGCAGAGAGGAATACTCTCTTGCTTTCTGGACGAGTGCCTTTCCTAAGGTAAGTTCCCTTACCTACATACGCTATAGTGTCTGTAGTCTTTTCTGGTTCTTCAAGTTCTTCTTCCTCCTCGGAGGAAGCCTTTTCTCTCTCTTTTTTGTGTATTTCTATCACTTCTTTTCTAATTTTCTTGTACATACTGGCTATGCAAGTCCCCTTGTCGTGTTTTCCTTCAGATATATTTTGACCCCACCTGTTCAGTGCATCTAATTCACTCTGATCTGTCCCAGGCCTGTCTCGTTCTCTTATTAGGCAATTTATGAAAAAACGTAGTATCTGTGCTTGAACGTCAACTTTCTGATGCTCCATGGCATCCTTAATACTGTCAGGGTCTTTCCCAGTCTGAACAAACTCATATATTCTATCGAGACGCTCCTTCATTCCTGCATAGTACATAAGGAAATCAGTAGCAGATCTTAACCGTAATGATGCCATCATCATTCTATCGTCTTTGCCGGGTACTGGATCATATCTGCAAACTGAAAGGTTTTCTTTGAGTATGTCGAGACGGGGTGACTTGAACGTGAAAGGACTCTGCAAGTCCCCGAGCTGTAACCTGCGCGTTAATGGCGGGGTGTGAAGACCCCCGGTCGCACCTCCTGAGGCGGAAGCTTGAACATTATCTCTCTGTGGAGTCTGTATCTGAACTTGAATTTGTCTTTTAGTAAGGTCAGGTAGACGTGGTTTCGATAGATCAACTTTAGGTACGGGAAGTGGTGGAGGTGGTGGAACAGGAGGATTCTGTTGTGGTACTGGCGGAATATGATCTTGGGGCGGGTTACCACCCCCGTCCCTGTCGTTAGGCAGGGCGCGGACAGGCAGATTGGTGTAAGCGGGTGCTACATCCTCTAGATAGGAATTCAGGAATATGTCTTTAGTGGTCCTATGAGTTACTTTAGTTGGAACCAATGGTGGCGGCAGATTTTTCGGTATTTCTGAAATGGCCTCAGGCGAACCCTCGGCCGCGAGATACATACCGTTTACGATATTGTTTCGTGCACGGTCTACTTGCTCTGATTTTACTCGGATCCCTTCAGTAACTAATTCGTTTTCTTGGGCTTTATCGGATTCTCTAAGTCTGTCTTCTCTACGTAATTCTTTTTCAGCACGCTTATGTGATTCCTTACGCCAAAACTCTATGGCGTCTTTCTGAGATTGTCTGGCTTTCTTTTTCCATAGTGCTTCCTCTACCTTCATGATGCACTCGGCATCCCATGTTCCGGTAACAGGCCATCTGTGTCTTTCGTCTAGATGTTTAGTATACTCGGCCCATAAATCTAGATATAATATGGCATCTATGCCATGCTTGTGGTACATAAAATTTCCTGGAGTGTCCCTAGGGGGGATAGGAATTTCTTCCTCTAGTATCCCTTTCCTAGTTCCTATCTGCTTTAACTTGTTGAAAAACGGCATCTTGTTTACTTAGTACGGAATGCTCAATCCTTGCTACTTAATACTGGATACGGCTAGTTATACAAGAACACAATAATGCACATTAAAAACAGTCACACTCATACCACGACATTAATCACATGAAGAAGACATTTGAGACATATATGACTACCCCCTATACCGGATGTACTGCTAAACAGCACAGATACACTGCTAAAACAGTGCAGAAACTTGAAGTAACGGATGTACTGCTAAACAGTACAGATACACTGTCTAAAAACAGTGCAGACCGGACTTGTGTACCCAAACCCGTCTAGATACGTCCCAGCAATGGTACTCACCGGGAAGCACGGAAACAGAAAGCCTCGGAAAACTCGACTGGACTGGACTGGACTCGACACGTGGATACTTCGGAAAACTTCGGAAAACTTCGGAAAACTGGTGGGCCTCTTGACACCTCGGACCTTGCTTCTTTCGGCTAGGCTCTGGTCGGGATCCTCCGCACTCCTCACCGCCTCGTCTGGGTACTGATCGCAGTCTTCGTCACCTCTGTGGGCCAGAGGGAGATACAGGAAATCCTGCCGGTACGCGTAGTTTCCTTCTAGCTGATGGCAGGGGACAGAGCTTGCAACGCACCAACCGGCGCGTGAGGTGGGGGAGGGGTCCCTGTTCGGGCGCCAAAATGTTGTAAATATATAATTTACCGTCTTAATTTCTATGCAGGTAAGTACTTAATCAATAATAACTCAAATCGGAAAGAAAAAAACAGAGTCCGTGGTGTTAGAGTTCTTAGGGGTTTTATTCCTTAAAAAGGAATGGTCAAGACCTGGATATCATGTTCTTCCCACCACAGGGGTGGAAGAAGGGATAGAGCATTATTTTATTGACAATACATAGCTTATATACTTAATTTACACCATAGAAAGCAATATAGTAGGCGTAACAGCTGAGAGAAGACAAGATAACAGTATCCACGTGTTACTAGTACGTAATCAGAAGGCGTGGACTAGGCGTGAACTAGAGGTGTGTGCTAGAATCGTCACAGGTAGGCGTCACAAGGGGGTGGCACTAAACAGAAATGTTGCAATGTCAGCAGAAATCGGAAGCTTGGATGCGCGCGCAGCTGCATGACGTGTGATTGACGTGAAACTGGAGGGTGCAGGGGGCTTGACATTTACACTGACGGAAAGAGACAGAAGTCTGGCATGTCAGATCAACTCGTACTTCTATCATATCTGATATCTGATGTTTGGGAACCATATTATCTGGACGGAAAAGGTCTCTGGGGCAGAAGCTATTCTATACTGACTATGAATGCGTGTATAAGCGCCTGAGTGTCTGCATGAGAAGCGTGGGGGCATGGGCCTTCCAGGGGAGCATGGTAACAGAGGCTATGAATTACTTGCATGGAGACAGGCCGGCCCTTTGGCTCTGCAGCTGAGGGGGATGTTTACTGAAACCAGTAGGCAGGAATGTATTTTTCGAGGAGCGGAACAGATAATTCGAAGGTTGTAGTCAGTCTTGGCAGGCAGCAGGCTGAGCTAAGCGCGGTGGGCCGCGCTGGAAGTAAGTCAGAGTTCACGGGTACAGAGGCAGCCTGGGCTGAGGCTTTCAGAGTCAGAAGCCAGAAAAAAAGGCTCGATGGCAGAAATTCAGGGCCTACTTTGCCAGAGCTGAAAAACGTGTAAGGTACACTACAAAAAGACGTTGGCATAGCATACTTAGGAACGGATTATTTAACCCATTCAGGGTGGGTCTGAAAGAGGACATGTTAACGTTGGACGCAAATGTATTTGCGTCTTCATAGCTGGCACAGGAGGGAAGTTACATGCACTTTAAGCTGGTACATGGAGACGGTGGGGTACGCGCTAGGGAACACAACTTGACCATAAAATTTATATTTCCTCACTGAGGAGGTCCCCGAGTTCGACGGCGTGCTTGTGGACGGAGCGTGTGTTAAGGAAGATGCACTTGCGGTGGTTGTTGTTGGTGTTAGGTCCGTTGGGTGTTCTGCAGGTTCGGAGGCAGGTGAATTTGCAGGCTTGACAGGTGAAGGGTCCCTGTGTTCGCTTCGGGGTCGCTCTGTAGCAGGCGGGTTGTCGTCCGGTGTTGAGTGCTTTGAGGGTGGAGGAGTCGTATCTCAGGCGAGTTCCCTGGCTCTGGCGGGGGCTAGGGGTTGTGGCGCTGGGCGCGGTCCAGGCGGGGACGGGCGCAGACGGACTTGCCTTTGGCGCGCCAGCGGTACGGCCGCTGCGCGGCCGCAGGCCTCCATATGAGGGGCTGTGGGAGGGAGGAGCAGCTGGGACGCGGGAGTGGGGCGGCGAATGGGAACGGCGGGGCGGGGCTGCAGGGACGCAGCGGTGGGAAGAAGGCACAGAGGAAACCGAGGAAACGGGGGACAGGACACGGGAGGCAATATGGGGGAACAAGGGGGCACAGAAGGCAAAGGAGGTACAAGGCACAACAGGAGAGATTACAAGTATTCATAAAATACAATAAAAATACAGCGATCAGCAGAGGGGACTCACGCGGCACCAGGTAGCGGCAGGCGACAGCGGGGGCAGCATCACAGGAGGACCGTGTGGCATCTGGGGGGCGACCTACCTGAGGACAGGGTCAAAGGTCGCTCCCTTCACCGCCGCGCGGCATCCATATGAGGGCTGTGGGAGGGAGGAGCAGCTGGGAGGCGGAAGTGGGGTGGCGAATGGGAACAGCGGGGCAGGGCCGCAGGGATGCAGCGGCGGGAAGAAAGCACAGCGGGAACCGGGGGACAGGACACTGGAGGCAATACGGGGGAACAAGGGGGCACAGAAGGCAGAGGGGGTACTAGGCACAACAGGAGAGATTACAAGTAGTCACAAAATACAATAAAAAACAATAAAAGTACAGCGATCAGCAGAGGGGACTCACGCGGCACCAGGCAGCGGCAGGGGCCGGCGACAGCGGGGGCAGCGTCACAGGAGGACCGTGAGGCGGCTGGGGGGCGACCTACCTGAGGACAGGGTCAAAGGTCACTCCATACACTCCACACACTATTCAAATTCTACAAGGTCAAACATAAATTCATAAAGACATGATCCTACATGCTGAGCTCAGATGTATTTTTTTAATGTGATAAGTCAAGCCTTGAAACTCCCTATACACACTTCCAAACTGTGAAGCACTATGAATCTTTTTAGTGTGCGCCTCAAGCTTTGATTTATACTATACATCAGTGACATTTTATGAATAACACACTCTATACCACCACCCAAGGGACAGTCAGGGCTTGGCGATATCTCAGATGTCTAACTGTACATGACCTGAGCGGAATCTTGCATAGAGCAATAAGCTGCAGGACTGAATTATTTTCAACATGTCTGAAACATAAGTTTTGATTTAGGAAATATTATTTTAATGGGGCGTGTTTTTACACAGTGTTTTTACAGAAGTGTTCGAATTATTTGCTGTATTTATATGATTTTAAGAATCACATAATACATTTTGATTGATTGATTAATTGATTAATTAAGTGAGTGATTGATTGATTGGTCGGTAAAGCACTGCCAACTATAGATATGAAAATGTTGAGATCACATACAGAACTCTGTTCTACAAGTTATGCCTTCAAATAAATCCTTCATATATGCCGACAATCCCATATCAGCAAACCTGATAAAAACATGCTATAAGGACCACAATGACCATTTCTCAACATCTTCCACTCTATGATTTGATGGCATGTGACAACATATATTCTTCTTCTCTCTAATCTGGCCAGATCAAACCCCTGACTGAATAAGTCAAGTATGAGCTCCTAAGATATCTAAACCTAAAACCAGTCTTAGTTGGAAGAGTACTTGTTAAATTATTCTCTGCAATTCCTTTCAAACATCTTGACCAATAACTTGCCAAGTTCTTAACAATCGGAGTTCTGTCATAAAAGCAGAATCGCAAGTACCTCCATACAAATCCCTAATGATGCCATACCTTTTCTGGATGTAAAAGGTGTCTGCCTTTTGGGGCTGTTAGATTTATAAGCAGCGTTTCATACCAGAGATCCTGGTCACCTACTTAACAACCTATGTAACAGAATAGGAATGGATTTCCTGGTTGTAAAATGGTTTTAACCAAGTATCACATCTACATCTAAATTTGTGAAAATGGATTGTTCTTCAAGATCACTCTCTAATCTTCTCAGATACTGTAAAACCCAAGGCTCAATCTTTTTTTCCTTTTTATGACATTTACATAAATTATCTTGCTCCTATGCTTCACAATAAAGGGATAACATCACAGCACTACTCCAATGACACCTAACCTTATCTAAAAATATCAATAACATCAGACATCATTCTCTATAAAGTATTTATGGGAAATCTCTAAAAATGGATGTATACATTAGCTCTCAAACTTAATCCTTCCAAAATGGTATTTTGCTTACTCTCCACTCATCTCATGGTCTTTGCTTTCAGTTGATAAATGGCTAGGAACTCCCTCTGCTCTAGAAATCATTCCCAATCCTTTGGATTCACCAGTGGCCGAACTATCCTCCTGATTTCTCACATCTCCAAATGTACAACACTGTTTCATTTTACCTCCACCTTTTCAAGATTATGAAACCTTCTGTCCCACCTGAAGACTCTAGGACCACCGTATAGTTCTTGGTTCTCTCGTACCTCGATGGAAACAATGCTGTAGACGGATGTGCACACAAAATAGCACCAGCCTTCACCCAGACCCTTTCTGCATGCAGCTGTCTAACTCTGTAAAGGCAAAAGGAATTAGACCATGTTGCCCCCTCATGAAAGAACTTCACGTTTTCCCATAAATGTGAGAATTTATTTCAAATTGGCTTGCATGAAATCCCAAAATCGGCATGTAGGTCTACCTTTCTGTTCAAAAGACAACATTACAGGCACTGGATGGAATAGAAAAAACCTCAGATGATCCTTCAAATTGCTAATGTAAGAAAAGCCAAAAGACTGACCCAAGCCTTCTAAAGTCTGTAACCAAGTCTCTGGAACAACCTACGTGAAGACATCATACTACAACAATCTATCTTGCACGTGAAACCTGAAGATCCACATATACAGAATCTATTTGAAAGATTGCACTTGGATCCTCACAACTGTTTATTCCACTCTTGGCCATTATTATCATTAATGTTATGCTATTCCTCTGTAGCTTTAGTGTATTTTCCAATTACATGTGATATTTTGATGCTGCCCATGTGGCTAGGTCAAATATACAAATATATGTAAGCAATGCAAAAGGAAGTGGTATAATGGGCATAATGTGTGGCTTTTAAAAGAAAGTTATCATGTTCACTTTGTTGACTTTTATGTCTTATCACAAAAGACAACTAGAAAATATTTTAATAACCTTGTTAGAATTACTGATATATTAGCAACTGTCACACCTATAGGCATTGATTTAGAATGAAACACAGACTGAGGACAAACAAAAATGTGCATATGATAGGTCTTTTATCTAAATGTACAGTGTTTTTTCAGTTTCTATCTTTCTCACACATGCACACACATACACATGTATATAGTAGAATGGCTAGAATTTTAAATGTCAACTAGTGTTAAGGAATTGCTCATTCATTGTCATAATAACATGTGCATAACTATAAAGACTTGACATTTTCACACTTTATTAGGAAATTCAACAACAGAGGGCTGCTCAGAAGCTGATATACACCTTTAACCAAGTGAAGCCTCACACCATACCCTACACACTAAGGTAAGATGCTGCCCTACATGCTCAAGAGCAAAGGACATAATGCATGGTTGTTAAAGGCAAATTCAGCTTTAAATATTGTCATTTTGTTTTAAACAATAATGGAATGAATTGTTATACTGTTACTTCAGTGGGATAACTGAGGATACACATACTATATGTGGAAGAACAATTGATTATACATTTTTACAAACCAAAATGTCTAGTACATTTAAAATGTATTAAAAGAAATATATTTCTGTTTGCTTATAGTGAACAGTGCTCATGTGTAAAAAGGAGTGAGTAGGTGACAGAAGCTCCTTAGCAAATGTTTCATCACATGATCAAATCACAAGCGTGTATTTATAAAGACATGGATAATCAATTGCAATAATGGGCGTAGCTAGGTCAGTAAGATTGGGGGGTGGGGAGGGGGTGAGCTTCATATTTCCCAACAATCACTTGGGTTGAAATACATCGTGCAAGAAAGAGGGCAGGAGAGTTCCATAAGGAACAGTAGGAAGGTTGTGAGGGGTGCTTATAACTGATTATTTTGTCAAATAATAAATCTTTTTTAAGACCTATAAAAACAGAGAAAAGAGTGAGTGTTTTTGTCTGCATGTGTATGTAAAAATCCCAAGTGAAATCTGACAAACACCTCATCATACACGACTTAAGGCACCTGTTCCTAACTATTTACTACGAAATACATTTATTAGGGGTATGTAACACCCCAAACACTCCGACTCCTGAAGCTACGCCCCTGATTGCAGCTACCGTACAGTAGATTATTTGAAAAAAAGGATGGAAATAATGTTCCCTACTGAAGTTAGTAAAAATTAGGACTGATTGTTCAACTCTGTTACCTAAGGAATATATTTTTTAGAATGGTTTGTTTATAAATAGGTATTTTATAGTATTGCATTGTATTGGCATTTATGAAGGGCGTTCTTTCCCTGCTGGGTTCACAGACATACGAAGGCTAAGTCTGAGCAAATTAACTCTTACTTGGCAATCCTAAAATCCACGTCACATTCCAAAATAGTCCTCCATAGTGTAATACAGTTCAAAACCTCAGAGATGAGTTGTCGTGCGTGCTATGGTGTATGTAGCTTGCCATAGACATTGACAATAAAAACAGAGCACTGTCAATCTTGTCATCTATTTTTCAATGTGGTGAGTAATTTTTGCTACATATCCCAGGAAACAAGTTTCCTTTCCTTTTTTACATCTGCAAAGAGAATTGTATGCTGCTCTTTGCCAGCTGTGAAATTGGTAAAAATTATTGTGGAGAAGATCAATTCAATTCGATCGATGGCGGATTTTGGGCGCATACAGCCTGATTCATCAAGCCGAAATCAGCTCGCAAAGGGCCAGATTCTGAGAATCTGGCCCTTTGCGAATGCGATTTTTGCATTTGGGATTCATCATCCCAAATGCAAAAATCGCTAATAGCGATTTCGCAATTTTGCGAGCAATTACATTTAAGTAATCTCAATTAGAGATTCCTTAAATGCAATTCATCATCTATTTTAAAATTGCAATTTCGCAATTTCGGCCCGCTATTTACCGCGAGGTTAAACCTCGTGGTAAATAGCGAAATCGTAGAAAAATGCTTTTAAAAGCATTTTTCTAAGTTGCATGTTGCACACACACATGTCATTTGGACATGTGTGTGCGCAACATCTGTTTAAATTTGCATTTAAGGGGTGCTACAGGGCGTCCTTTGGACACCCCTGGCACCCTTTAAATCGCTATCTTATTTGCGATTAGCTAATTGCTAATCGCAAATAAGGAATACTCCCCATTCATTCCTATGGGCCTTTTGGCCCATAGGAATGAATGGGGAGTTATTCCTTATTTGCGATTAGCAATTTGCTAATCGCAAATAAGGAATATGTAGGAATCGCATTTTTTTTTGCGATTCCTACATGAATCCTGTTTTGCGAGCCTGTAATAGCGATTCCTTATGAATCGCTATTAAAGACTCGCAAAACGGGTCTTTCATGAATCAGGCCGATAGAACTTGATTATAGAAAACCTATAAATAGGCGTAAACAGTAGGGTAAGAGATGCATTTTAATGTTCACGAATGCTCATAAAGTGTTAATTTTGTGGGTGTTTCCATTATCTGCAATGGGAACACCGGGGGCCTCATTTATGAGAAATGACGCATTGCTGCGTGAAAGCAGCGATGCGTCACTTTTCAGTGCGCACTCCTTGCGACATACCTGATGCATCATATTTAATGTATGACGCATCATGTCGCAAGGAGTTACAGATACGTCAGTATTTCTGACATATCTGTAAGCGCAAAAGTGACGCATTGCTGGAGTGTGCCACAAAAGTGACGCAACTCCAGCAATGCGTCCTTTCACATGGGGAAAGCCCCATGTGAAAGGGCCTGCGTCAGTCTTACGCCTGCTGTGAGGCAGGTGCAAGATTTTGGACCAACGGCATCCTAGAAGTGACGCAGTAAAATCTCATAGATTTCACTGCGTCACTTCTACGCGCTTTTTGCAGGGGAACGCCCCTCTGCATAAATTATACCTGGCACAGGTATAATGTAGCGCAGGGGTTTACAAAGTGACACATCTGCTTAGATGCGTCAATTTGTAAATATTGCGCAACAAGAGGCATGTTTTACGCTGCCGATGCGTCACAAAAAGTGACGCATCGGAAGCGCAGAACTCACGCAAGGCCTCATAAATGAGGCCCCTGGAGTCTCACTAAGAATCACTTGCAGGCTGATTCATCAAGCTAAATTGCACTCGCAAAGGGCCAGATTCTGAGAATCTGGCCCTTTGCGAGTGCAATTTTTGCATTTGGGATTCATCATCCCAAACACAAAATTTGCTATTTAAGAATTCGCACATTTGTGAGGAATAGCAATTAAGGAATATCTATTTGAGATTTCTTAAATGCAATTCATGATCCATTTTAAAATTTGCTTAATCGCAATTTTTGGCCGCTATTTACCGCGAGGTCAAACCTTGTGGTAAATAGCGTAAACTTAGAAAAATGCTTTTAAAAGCATTTTTCTAAGTTGCATGTTACACACACACATGTCCTTTGGACATGTGTGTGTGTAACATCTGTGTAAATTTACATTTCAGGGGTGTTACAGGGTGTCCTTTGGACACCCCTGCACCCTTGAAATCGCAATCTCATTTGCGATTAGCTAATTGCTAATCGCAAATAAGGAATAACTCCCCATTCATTCCTATGGGCCTTTAGCAATTAGCTAATCGCAAATAAGGAACCTGTAGGAATCGCAAAAAATATTGCGATTCCTACATGAATCCCGTTTTGCGAGTCTGAAATAGCGATTCCTTATTAATCGCTATTTCAGACTAGCAAAACTTCACAATGATGAATCGGGCTGTAAACCCAACAGGTGAATATTGCCAAGTCATAGTACCCCACCTGCACCCATAGAGAACACACAGTCATTATTTGTGCATCACAGATTGGAATATGCGGGTGCCATTGAGAACTTTTGCTTCCCTTAGTACAATTTATGCAGGCAAACATTGTAAAAAATATATGGTCCTATTTTGTTTAAAATAAAAAAAAAGAGTACCGTTTTTTTTTGACTGATAGTTCATAGCGTAAAAACATGATCGTAATGTTAGCTAAAAGCATGTACTACGAGTTTTTAAACTTTAATGGTTTTTGTAAATTTAAATTTGAATCAATTTTTCTCCTTAGGTTTCTGGAAGTGTTTTTAATTTACTGCCATTCAGCCAACCAGTGGCTTACCATCGAGAAGTACATGACTGGGGAGTTTCGAAAGTACAATAATAACAACGGAGATGAAATCACACCAAGCAACATGCTGGAGGAGACGTTGTTGTCTTTTTCCCACTGGAGCTATGAGTACACGCGTGGAGAACTACTTGTGCTGGATTTACAAGGTAAATGCATAACACATCCAGTGATCTTTAGAAAGCTGAAAGAATAAAAGTGCTTCCAGATTTCAGCAAACTTTTTTATAACAAAATGTGCATATAGGTCGGGATTTTGTTTTAGAGACTGCTTCGGAATAATAAAACAAACCAAAGCAAATAGAATTATTGGTGGATAGCGGTCAATAACTGGGTGCTTTCCACTAAGGGCTACCAAGAAATGTAACATTGGCAAAAAAGAATGAAGCTCTAGTTGTCTATGATGTGACTTGCTACCGTGAGGTGGCAATGTCCCTGTTATTGACAGCAAATCCTCTACAAATGTTTGATGTATGTACCTCCCCGAAATCCCCTACCTCCTGTCAGATGAAAAGAACAAGGATAGTTGAGTCATAGGATAGCAATAGATAGCATTGCCTTACCCCCTCGCACCCCAACCCTGTACTGTACTTTCAAAATTATAAATGCTTGGTGTCCTACTACCCATCACCACCATCTGCTGGTAATCCTCCCATCTGAATATTTAAAAAAACATACTTTGCATCCCACCACCCATCCACATCACCCTTGTAAGTATCAGTTCCTCCCCATCCAAATATTTAAAATATCTTGCATGAGACCACCCAATCATACCACTGTGTGTAATGCCCACCACTTCTGTGCCCCAAGATCAACAAATTCTTCTCATCATGCCAAACTGTCCCTTCACAAAACACTACCCTCCCTCATCCAAGGAGCAAAAAAAAATACTTCTCGTCCTGCCACCTTCCCACTGATTTCTGCATTCCTTCCTCTCTTGCTTCCTAAAACTATGGTGTTCAGTCTGCTTTCAATGTGAGAGAAGAGACCCTGAGCAATCTTGATGAGCAGCTTTGTGAGAGCCTCTCTCATCATCCCAGGCAACAGTCCAGCGCTTGTACGGGGAGAGCAGTGTCTGAAGACTCTGGATGATCTTGGCTGTGCAAAAGCACCACCCATGATACCCTTTCTACCTTGGAGCTGCAGTGGCCAGACACAAGTGGGATGACATCGGCGTGAAAGTGAACCCTTTATATTTACAAACACACAGGTTCTGCAGAATGCTACTCAACTTTAAAAGATATATCATATAAAGTATTTTAGACAATGTGAAATAGTTCAGTTCAGAAGACAATATAATAAATGTTTGTTTATTTTCTTTAGGACTTGAGTGCATGAGACAAATCCATACCAGGTCCAAGAGAGTGCACTACACAGTGACATGTGTCTTTCCCAATTCCGCTTTCCCCCTGTATTCACAGGATTGGCTTTTTAGCCTTCTCAGAGTACAAGGTGGATGATACGGAGAAGCAAAGAAGTTCAAACATCCCTACACTGGAACCGTGGGTCTGACAGATTGGAAGGCCCATATTAATTCCCTGCTCAGGTGTCAATGAATCAATCAGGGGTTTGTAGAGCACACTACTCACTTGTTAGGGTCTCAAGGCGCTGAGGAGGGGGGGGGGGGCAGCTCCGTTAGTGTAATTCGAAGTGCCAGGTCTTGAGGTCTTTCCTGAATTGGTGCAGTGTCGGGCTTCGCCAGAGGTGAAGGGGAGATCGTTCCAGGTCTTGGCTGCGAGGTAGGAGAAGAACCTTCCACCCGCTCTGTTCATGTAGAAGTGCGGGACAGTGACTAGGGAGAGGTTGGCTGAGCGGAGGTTTCTCTTGGGGGCATGGAAGGAGAGGCGGTTGTTGAGATATTGTGGTCCAATGGAGGGCCTTGTAGGTGTGCATGAGCAGCTTGAAAGTTATTCTTCTTTCGATGGGGAGCCAGTGGAAGTCACTGAGGTGATGTGGTTGTGCCATGGGATATCGAGGATTAGTCTGGCTGTGGTGTTCTGGACGGTCTGAAGTTTCCAGAGGAGTTTATTGTTGATTGAGGCATAGAGGGCGTTGCCATAGACAAGTCTGCTGTTGATGAGGGCCTGAGTGACTATTTTCCTGGAGTCAGATGGTATCCATTTGAATGTAATATGTAGTATGCAGAGGGTGTTGAAGCATGTGGAGGAGACTGCGTTGATCTGGCGATTCATAGTGAGTGATGAGTCCAGTATGATGCCGAGGATACGTTAATGGTCTGTCAGGGTGGGTAGGTTTCCGAGGGCGGGGGGCCACTAGGTGTCGTCTCATGTGAAGGGGGTGGAGCCAAGGATGAGTACTTCTGTTTTCTCTGAGTTGAGTTTCAGGCCGCGTTTCGTTATCCAGGTTGCAACTGCTTTCCTCCTGTCTTGGAAGTTGTGCCTGGTGATGTCAGGTACCTAAGTAAGGGAGAAAATGAGTTGGGTGTCATCGGCGTAGGACACGATGTTGAGCCATGGTTTCTGATAATGGTTGCAGGGGAGGCCATGTAGACGTTGAAGAGGATGGGGCTTAGGAAGGATACTTGGGATATGCCGCATCTAGTATCTGTCGGCTCTGAGAGGAAGGGTGGAGTCTTGTTCTCTGTGTTCTGCCGGTGAGGAATGAGCGTATCCAGTCTGGGGCCTTTCCATTGGATACCGGCGCCGTGGAGTCTGGTTGTTAGTGTGCGGTGGGAGATGATGTTGAAGGCTGCTGATAGGTCCAGGAGTATGAGGGCTGCCATTTGACCTTGGTCGAGGAGGGCGCGGATGTGGTGCAAGGAAGGAGGTCTCGTGCTGTAGCTGCTGTGGAATCTGGATTGCGAGGTGTCTAGGATGTTGTTGGCTTCGATGAAGTATGCTAGCTGGGTGTTGATGACTTTTGGATGACCTTGGCTGCAAAAGGAAGCAGCAAGATGGACCTGAAGTACTTGAGGTCCTTCGATTCTACTGAGGGTTTCTTTAGGAGGGGGTTGACTTCTGTGCGCTTCCAGTTGTCGGGAATGTGGCGGTCTCGAAGGAGGGAGGGCTGTGGAAGATGTGTGGTGGGCAGGGGTCTGAAGGTGCTCCGGAGCAGATGCTCTTCATGGTCTTTAGGGTATCATGAATCCAAATGTTTACTGTTTGAATGAAATAGGATTAGCTATTATTGCCATACACAACAATATGGTTAAGGCTCGAATAGAAAATTACATTTTATGCCAACAGTTCTCAGATGTTTTTTATCCTGTATATCAGTTACAAGCTGTTAGGAATCCTCTACCCAGTGAGGAAGCAAGTTTACCAAATTTTTCTCTGTCACAGTTTGAAACTGCTGCTCTGCTTCAGCGCCAACTAATGAGAGAAGGATACACCGCGTGTAACTTGCTGTAGTGTAATTATGCAAAATTACAGCAAAAGTACACGAGGAGCTTAAACTTGCATTTGTTGCTATTTTCATAAAGCATGCAATACAATGGGGAGCCAAGAGGGAAATAAGGGTACTGTAGGGATAGCCCACCACTCACTAAGCATCTGGTGAACTAAAAAGGCTGGTAGCTTAACATCGCATACCAATACCCATAGCCAACATGTTTCACTGTCCTACACACTTATTGGCTGATTCATCAGGGCTCACCACTTGGTCACTGCACCAGCATTGGACATCCTCATAGTGGAAACTGTCTAGTTGAAAGACAAGGCCATAATTAAATACCACCCTTGGACAACACTCTGAATTTTGAGAGTGTTGTCCAAGGGTGTTTTTTTAGTTCACCAGTACACACCATAACTAGTAATAAATTTGTAACTTTGGTGTGACTGTTGATCATCATCATCATCAAATAAGCTTTATTCGGCGTTTGGCCATAAAAGCAACACAATAAAATACATACACGTTAAAAATAACTCAACATAACATTGCCTAGTTAAAAGAAAAATGAGTTAAGACCCAACAAAAATAGTTTAGCATAAGCAGTTTTAAATAAAAACCCCATAATACACAGAATCCCCCTTTTTCACCCGCAGTTATTGTGATTCGGTGCCCGAGGACCAGGGTAAAAGTCATGGAGGTCCCAAATATGAATGGAGCCATCTACAAGTTTTGGCTGGATAGATCGCAAGTAGGGGGCAGTGTTCCTGTCCTTAAACCTCACCAGAATCAAGTCCCCCGGAAAATTTTTGGGCAGATGACCAAGCCACCCCACCCTTCTGACGCTCTGTATCCCACCGTCTAGCCAGGAAGGTAATGGTCTATTCTTTTGGAGCCAAAAAATGGCTTTGTTCAGTAGGTCCCGATGCAGTTCGCGTTTCCCTGGTCTGAGAGCGGGGACCCCAGAGAGAATGGTGACATATGGGGCTGCTACGGGGGGTAAATCGATGCAATGTCTTCCATCTAGTGTGATCACAGGGGCTCTTTGTGGGGCATGATCATGAATACGGGTGATATTGTGGTCACTTTGGATAGGTGGTGTAACAGGGGAGTCACATGTTTGCAATATCCTGGGTGCATTGTCCGTAGGCCTTTTGTGGGTATTAGTGGGGGAAGAGCGTGTGGGGGTTACAGTGTTTCTAGTCGGTGGGTATGACTGTGCTACCGTTTTTTCAATCCTGCACAGTCTATCTCCCAGATCATTTATTTTAGCAACCAGTGGAGAGAGAGCAGTATCAAGCAGTAGCTCGATTTGGGCCAGAAGAGACGATTGAAGGGGGGATCGAACCTCAGCCTTATCCACAGGTGATGAGGCTGTACTGGGTCCGGGTACAGAGGTGCTGCATTTATTAGATGGAGGGAGGGTTGTAACGGAGGAAGCCTGGGGGGAGCAGATAGCTTGAACAGTGTCTCGAGACACTATGGGGGGGGATAGGGCATCCGGGATGTAGTGTGTGCCACAGAGGGCATTCAGCTCTTCCCAGACGGACATTGAAGTTGGGTGACTAAAATCCAGTTATCCTGGTAACAGCTATAGCAGCTCAAGGCAATAGGGATGGAAGAAAAGGAGCTTGACTGTACCTTCTCCAAAGCTGGAGCCAAGAGTGGTGGCCCGTCCCGTCCTCCTAGTGCCTCTGAGGGCCACAGAGGGCCCGCCCTTTGCCCGGGCTTAGCCCGGCGCCGCCCGCGCGCGTCCCGCGAGGCGGTAGGGACCTCTGCCTTTAGTGCGCCTCCGTGCGCGATTCCCGGTGGGCGTGTCACCGCCAAGGATGCTGGGGGCTGTAGTCTCCCTGCCGGCTGCCGCGTGGTGGAGGAAGCGGCGGCCAGAGACCAACAGCTGCAGGAGTGTGGCGTGACCCCCGGTGAGTGCTCCAAATGCCCTCGTCAGCCCTCGGGACCCCCGCTCGTCCGCAGGGACCCCCGCCTTTAGTGCGCCTCCGTGCGCGATTCCCGGTGGGCGTGTCACCGCCAAGGATGCTGGGGGCTGTAGTCTCCCTGCCGGCTGCCGCGTGGTGGAGGAAGCGGCGGCCGGAGACCAACAGCTGCAGGAGTGTGGCGTGACCCCCGGTGAGTGCTCCAAATGCCCTCGTCAGCCCTCGGGACCCCCGCTCGTCCGCAGGGACCCCCGCCTTTAGTGCGCCTCCGTGCGCGATTCCCGGTGGGCGTGTCACCGCCAAGGATGCTGGGGGCTGTAGTCTCCCTGCCGGCTGCCGTGTGGTGGAGGAAGCGGCGGCCGGAGACCAACAGCTGCAGGAGTGTGGCGTGACCCCCGGTGAGTGCTCCAAATGCCCTCGTCAGCCCTCGGGACCCCCGCTCGTCCGCAGGGACCCCCGCCTTTAGTGCGCCTCCGTGCGCGATTCCCGGTGGGCGTGTCACCGCCAAGGATGCTGGGGGCTGTAGTCTCCCTGCCGGCTGCCGCGTGGTGGAGGAAGCGGCGGCCGGAGACCAACAGCTGCAGGAGTGTGGCGTGACCCCCGGTGAGTGCTCCAAATGCCCTCGTCAGCCCTCGGGACCCCCTGTCAGCCCTCGGGACCCCCTGTTGATCTTAATCACTTTTTCTTTGTCATATCAAGGAGTGAGTCCTTGGATGATTTTGTCTTGCACCTGTCTTTTCTGCACAAAACACGTATGGTTTTGTTTTTGGACACTTTATTTTGAAGAGGAATGGCGACCAATCATGAGAAAGGTGCAAGAAACTGGTAAACATCTGCCTAGGACCCCGAGGGTGTTCTCCCGTGAGGTGCCTTCCTCTTCACCACACATTTTCTATGTTTGTCTTGTTCTAAGTGTGGGATCACGTACTGTCTCAGTTGAGCAGTCGTAGGTGGTTGTGTCGAGTTGAAAGCAGTTTTTGGATTCTCCCCCTCTGTTTTTTATGGTTAGAAACAATGATCTGTTTTGGACGGATAGGCATTTGAAGACAAACGCCTAACTCAATGTAGAGTAGGCGGGTGACTAGGAATGACTAGGAATCTAATTATATACTTTCCAGCACAGAGATATGCCTTATTAGATGAATATTAATCCGCGTCCAGGGTACTGGGATCTTTTTGTATTGATGCTATTTTCATAAAGCCAACAAGAACAAATGCAATGAAATAGGGGGGGGGGAGAAGGTTTGTTGTAAGACTACCCTAAGGCAATCAGATATAACAGTAAAATAATAATAACTTATCAAATAAAAGATAATAAACACAACAAAATAAAAAAATCCATTTTATACAACTACATAAAATACATATATATAAAGTACCTCAAAAATTACCTTCAGTATTCTATCCCAAGATATTTTAGACATAACAATAATTTTTTACATGATATTTGTGTCCCATTATACTTTTGAAACAATATTATGGTGGAACACCTTTTACCATGGAGGCTAATCATGTAATCAAGGTAGATGGCCGTGATTATGAGTACATGTCGCCAGGTGGCAGATGACCTAAAATCTGTCGCCAGGTGGCAGATGACCTAAAATGTAAGTCCACAAACAGAGAGAGAAAGGCAGAGGGGTGGTTTAATAACGCATGCTCCAAATCACATCGAGAACTCCATAAAGCACTGAAAAAGGTGCCCCGTGATAGAATGGAGGTGGCGAGGCTTAGGAAACAGTATAATCAGGATATCCTAGCGAGGAAAAGGGAAATTAAGAAACAGGCCTGGGATGATCTGTATGAAAAAGCAACCCTGAGGGACAGCGCAAAATTCTGGACCATTGTTAATACACCTTTGTTCAATGGGAAAGAAAACGCGCCACTGGAGGTAAATATCCCTGAGAAGGAATGGCTGGACCATTTCCAAAAAATTTACGGCAGCAACCTCGACTTAGGACAATCAAATCTAACACCGATTGACACACAAGTCCCCCTTCTAAGTTTCACTATTAAAGAGGTACAGAGTGCAATTGAGGATATGTCATCACAGAAGGCCCCCGGGCCAGATGGCGTACCCGCCGATATGTACAAAACAAACTCAGCAATGTGGTCAGTTGTACTTACTAATGTCTTCAATGTAGTTGGTATAGACAAGATAAGACCCCCAACTACCTGGTCACAGTCTGTCATCATCCCCATATTTAAGAAGGGTCAAAGGGGGGACCCTAGATGCTACAGACCCATATCTCTGCTAGATTCTTCATTTAAAATCCTGGGCAAAATAATACTAGAAAGAATCTCAGCCTGGACCACTGATAAAAACATCTTGTGTGAAGCGCAGTATGGGTTTAGATCTGCCAGAGGTACAGAAGATCAATGCCTTAATTTACACCTTATACTGAGCAAATATACTGTAGCATCAAGGGGGATGATGTACTTGGCCTTCATGGACTTGTCCACAGCTTTTGACCTAGTTAATAGGTCAAAGCTGTGGACAATACTCCTTGAAAAGGGACTGGACCGCGCACTCGTGGATTTTTTGGCGCGACTCCACAGTGATTTAAGGGCAACTATCCGCATGTCCCAAGAAGGGAACTGTACCGCCTTTTTTAAATCGGGAAGGGGAGTGCACCAAGGGTGCATTTTGGCACCCATGCTCTTCTCACTTTATATTAACTCCCTGGGCGAGTCCCTAAAAACTGCCTCTGCAGACGTGCCCCGCATGGGTGGTTCCGTGACGCCGGTACTTTTATATGCTGACGACACGGTACTGATGTCAAGGACCCCTAGGGGTCTTCAACACCTACTCAATACATTTGGGGCATTTATGCAAGATTTGGATTTAGTGATTAATGCAGGAAAGTCGCATGTCATGGCTGTGGGTAATTCCAAAAGTAACACCAGAACCCTGTCCTGTAATGGTGCCGCACTTACTAAGGTTAAAACCTTCACATACCTAGGAGTGGTGTTCGACGAGAAAGGGACATGGGCACCACAAATCCAGAACAAGACCGCTGCTGTGAAACGATCATCTGCTGCTATATTGGGGTTCGCCAAACGCCTTGGCGGCAAACCACCAGAGGCTATATTATCCATATACAAAGCCAAAACCCTGGCAATAGCCAGATATGGAGCCTCTATTTGGGGATATAAGAACACAACCCATATCCAAAGGGCAGAGAACATATTCTTGCGATCCGTTCTGGGCTTACCAAAATCCACACCTGCTTTCTCAATACATATGGAACTAGGGGTGGGTTATATTGAAGACATGTTGTCTCTTGCACCATTAAGGGCATGGATTAAAACTTGGCTTAATCCCAACTTAACATTAAATCACACGATTATTAAAGACTGCATGGGGTGGGATCGTGTGGCAGAGATTGAGTGGCTTTCATACATCAAGAAAATAGCAGAATATCTGGACCGCCCTGATCTATATACCAACCCTGAAGGCCTAAAAAAAGATGACATTAGTTGGGCAAAACTGGAATATACAAAGAAAAGAGAAGCTGAAAGAGAAACATGCGAAATTATGAAGCCAACTGTGAGGTCACATTTTCTGACGATCACATCTTTAGCTATCGAACCATACCTGGCGATAGTAAACAAACCTTTCCACCAGTGGCTTCTCACCAAATTTCGCTTTAATCAGTCTCACTTCTTGCTGGGAGAATACAGTAAATGGTGTAAACCCCATGAGAACGCCCCATGCAAGTGTGACGATTTCTCAGATCAGGACTCTCTCCTTTTTTTCTTTTTTTGTCCATTATTCAGAACTGCTAGAGAGAAATACATTAAGCCCATATTAAAAGATCAAATGTTTACCCAAGTCAAATCGGCTTTTCTGTTTTTACAGCTAATGGAAACACCTCTAATTATGTATGGGGTAGCAAATTTTCTCACAACATCTATTAGGTCTCGTCGAAAAAGACCTCAATCACTGATTAACTGATTTAGCCTTTGTTAAAAATTGTACGCCCAGTCGGGGTAGCACTGTTAAATGATTGTATTATAGGTTTGTAAATATTACTGTAAATAGACCATCGAACAAACACCATAGTACAAACCGTACAAATGAAATGAAATTTTGTAGGAAACTATAGACAGTGTAAAGATGCTGCTAAATCTTTTGATGCAATTTTTTTTTTTTTGTATATAATGTCTTTTTAATGTTATTTATATAAAAATTCTTTTGTATACTCCTATGATCAACTATGAATGTATAGCATACTTTTATGATTTTAATTTAATCGAATAAAGTGTTTTTGACTCTGACTCTGAGTACATTTATAGTTTCTTAGATTTAATTATTCAGAACTTTTATATTTTGAGTACTGTTTTCAGGTAATTAATATTGAATTCAGATTTAAGTAAATAGTCTTTAATTCTAAACTTGAAGCTGAAATGGGAAGGGTTTGGTGTATATTTCGCAAACTAAGATGTCACCCAAATAGTGAAAGTCACATTCCAAAAGAGGACACATGTGAACTAAAATGTGGCGGCCATCCTTGAACTCTAGTATATCAAATCCCCATAGAGAATATTGGTTTCTATTTTCCATTATTCCTATGTTTGCTTCTCCCTCAGTTTGATGACTGACTAGTGTTGAGGTTTTCTCCAGAATATACTCTTCATGAAATCACTTGAAATTCTTCAGTGAATATTTTTCTTGTTGTAGCGCCACCAGCTGCGTTTGTATGATCTTGGAGATTATTTTAAAGGCAGTTTTTTTATTGAGGGATTCTATAGAACTGAAGCTATGTTTTCACCTGTGGAGTTACAGTCTCCGGTTTCTTTCAAAGACTTTAAAAAAAAATACTTTATGTGGTTTTCTGAATATTATTATAAGCTACATTCGATAATAATCATGGTAGTGAGGGAATTAGGTTCTGCATGCATATCTCAGCAAATTGCAGAAGGGTTAGACTTAGACTAGCAATTTCATAGTACATGTTTCAGTCAAGCCATTTATATTTACAACTAAGTAGCGGCAGAATGCTACCTGTCTCTGAAAGGTATATGATACACAGTATTTTAGACAATGGGGGTTTCAGCAGGTAGAAAGAAGGGAACAGAGCTATTGGGAGTCTGGGGGACTGGTTTCGAGCCCCCACATTTGTTCAGGCACAATGGAGCTTGTCTGAGCAGGGCACCAACCTGTATTAAGAAGATTTGACAAGGTCATTGGAAGGGTGGATGAAATACTCCCAGAAGCTCTGAGTTGGGGGTAACAGAAATTACACCTCAGGGTGGGGTGTTTCTGGTAGTGAAGGAAAGGAAACTCTTCAGCTGGTTGTGAGAAGATGGAGGGTTTCAGACCGAGCAAAGAAAAATAGATCCAATATTTGGGGCAAGGAAAAGTGCCTCGTCCAAGAGTGAGCAGACTCAGTTCAGATTTAATGTGGGTTCCGGTGCGAGGACCACAAGGACTCATGACATATCAAAGGTTGTGTGCAGTTCAGAAGTGTTTGGGGTGTTGGGGTGTTGGGGGTGGGAGTTATTTAGGGGAGGCGGGTAGGTTTAGAACCTTTTGTTGGCGCAGTTGACAGGGTAGCTTGTGCAGCTCAACCAAAGGATTAAGTATTCTGTTTGACAGTTGTAATTAAAGGGGCCTTTTGCATACAGAGTGACAGAGTGGTATGATCATTTCCTACTAATGATTGCTTTTAGTAAAATGTGCAATATGTGTTGTGATCTCCATTCATTTTCTTTGTTTGAATTTGTATTCTCCAGGTGTTGGAGAAAATCTTACAGACCCATCTGTGATTAAACCAGAAGACAAGCAGTAAGTATAACATCATTTAACAGGTTTCTGTTCTGAAACTTGCTGTCTACATTTTGAATTTAGGGACATTTTCTGTTGATTTGTCCACCCCAGGAGCATATCAATGTGTATTCAAATGTTGCAAAGATGTTTTTTAATAGTAAGATGTGCTAGTTATGTAGAGACTATGTAGTCTGCTTTCTAAGTGAACGATTAAACAGGTTATTTTGGTGTAGATTCGTAGAAAAGAGCTATCTGCAGGCATCCTACAGAAGAATTACATTGTACCTATGCTTTTGTATGAAAGAATTGTGAATGGGATGCAAAGAACATTTTAACAACTGTCTGAACAGTTTATTATAGCAATATGAATGATAATAGTTTTTAATTAAGCAGGAATGAAACTGTGAAATACATCATGAAATGAGGTGGACAACATGTAACAATGTGCTTAGTCAGATGAAAGATTAGGTTTTAGGGCCCATAAAAGTTTAAATAACTTAGTGAATGTATGATTCTGAGATTCTGAGTAATGGTAAAGCACTCCCTGATGCTAATCTTACCTTTTTTTGTCCACCCAGTAGTGTTGCTTTCATTGACATGTAAACTAACATTGTCCCAAATTCCATTCAAGGGTATTTTTTAGAGAAAAGTCTAACATTTGTATAAATAGTATGGTCAAGAAAGAAGCACAATACACTCTGAGAATTAAGGGTCTGAATTAAGGGTCTGAATTAGAGTTTGGAGGATGGGTGGCTCATCGCAAACATGCCGAATATCCTGTCTGCCTTATTTCAAGTGCCATAGGATATAATGCACTTGTAAAAGGATGGACGGGATATCAGTCACATTTGTGATAAGCAACCTGTCTGCCAAAGTCTATGTCACAGTAAAACCCCAAAATGTTGTTTTACTGTGGTGAAAAAAAATAGCAGCTCAGTTGGCAAGTATGGAGTTACAGGCTGACATTTCAGCCCTTGTAACTTCTGAGTGGGACTACTGATGGTGCTGTTAGGTATGAAAAGAATCAGAGCATTGAATAATTAAATTTGAGGGTTAAATCAAATCCAATGTCAATGGTGGGCAAAGAGCAACTTTAGAAGTTGCCACTTTAGTTGCCCAAGGTATTCGGTGCCGGTTTATGGGTATACACAAGGACCGTCCTCAAAGACAGCCTTCTGCGCCCCTGAGCAGAAATGTGAATGACTCCCAGAAGAGAACACAATAGATGTCTGCATGGGGTAGAGGTTCTGTTCAAAGCCCAGGCCCACAACAGCTGAATAAGTCTGCTCTGGCAAGTTGGTAGCCACTCCTCACCACCATGCATCACCAGGACCTGATGCTCAAAAGTTGCCTTGAGTGTGCTGGTTCCTGGACAGCCATCAAACTTTTACCATGATTGCCCAGAATACAAGTTACCGCTAAAAGAAAAAACACACTGAAACCGCTGTACCGGACGACTATTAACCTAGTGGTGACTGGACTTCTACCCAGCTCAAGAGGACTTCGAGGGATGCGCCCAGCTCTCCAAGCTCATAGACTGAGGAGTAGTCACAGGAATACCTCCATCCACCACACAGCATCTTCGGCATCCTTGGTCATCTTCAGCATCCTGTATCCCTTGCATCAGAACCACTCCTTAGAAGTCAATGGCAAGGTGTCAGTGAAACTGGAACTGAACTGAAGGCTGCTTTTCTTGGAGACATAACTGTTTCTGTGGACCATGCTGGTCCCCATGAGTGGGTCCCTGAAGGTAACTTAATGTAACTTTAAATAACCACATTGATACTTACACAAGTTTTCTTGAAAAAACTTGTTTACATTTTTTTGAATTTGCCGATGCTTGTTCACAGTTAAGTAAACAGTCTTGATTTACAATACTTTGAAAATTCTATATGTCTGGAACCCTCTGGTGGGTCTTTTTCATTTGGGTGTCAAAAATCATAAAAATCGAACTATTTTTATTAATTGGTGTGAGATTTCTTTAGTTTCTCGTGTATTTCTTCTTCAATGGGTTTGGTGCTGTTTAAATGCTGTACTCTTGTTCCTTCATGTAGGCCTGCCTGCTCAGATCCACAGCTACCCAGAGTTGATCTAGGGGTAACAAACAAAACCTACTGGTCCTAAAGGGGTTTTGAAGTGCATTACACGGTCGCACAACCACACCATGTAATACGCACCATTTCCTCACATTGATGCTGTGTAGCATCTACAAAAGAAAAAAGGTGCAGTGATGTAGCCCATCTTCTGCTTGTATGTTAGTGTGTCACCACGCATGTGTGCACCAGTGTTATGATGCAACAGCCCTTTTCTTAACTTGTTTTGGGTGAAAATGCAATGCAACTCCGCTTTCTGCAATGCTGAGTGGCCCACCAACAAATTGCAGCTCTGGACCTCTCAAGTAAATAAAATAAAAATAGAAAAAATGTTCGGGTGCAAAGGGTGAGAGGTTAGGTGGGTGCAGTTGGGATTGGGGGATATTAAGTATATTAAAGGCAGGTGGGGGAGGGGTTAGGGAGCATACAAAGGAGAGAGCACACAGAGTGCTGGGGGATTTGGTGGTGGGATAAACAGACGAGGGATTGAGAGCAGTACATGAGGTAGCAAGCAACACAGAGTGTTGGAGGCAGGTATTTAGCATGGGGAGAAATACATGAGGGAGAGAAATACATATGCATTCTCATGGAGTGCTTCACCAAACAGAAAAAAACAGTCCCTAAAAGTGACCAGTGGAAAGATACAAGTCAGCAATTGAAAAGGATGCGAAGAGGCCATGTTTCAGGGGAAGTACAAACACAAGAAGAGCTAGACCAATCTTTTAATAAGAGGCAAGCAAATGAGAGTGCGAAACAGTGGTAAACAATGGAGGGATCTAAGCCCACTGTAAATATTTGATAAGTCAGAAATAGAGAATAGTGCCAGGGAAGATGGACAAGAATGAACTGAAGATGTAAGTGACACTGGCACTGAGGTGACAGTAAAAGCCAAATTATATCACCTAACTAGGTTGTGTACCAGAACAAGATTAGGAGACTCTAAACCAAGCCTTGGAAGATTCTAAGGGGTTATTTACTGAGGTTTTGCTTGGGCGTTTGAGAGGTGTAAAGTGATTCACACTGTCAATGTACTTACCTTTATGAATGATTGATTGTGGTCGCAGGACATAAAAGTGCAGCAACACCCTGTGAGTGCCCGTACACCCCTTAGTAAACAAACCCCTTAAAGACAGAGCATTTGGGGCGTAACAAAAATAGCGCCTGGAGTAGGACACAAGTTGAGTGTAGATGTTGCTGTATGGAGTCCCCCCACTATTTTTAGTGAGGGGATTCTATTTCCCCTACCCAAGGCACAAGGAGGTGAAGAGGTGTCACCCTGTAACCCAGCACTGCAACAATTTGCATTTACTCACAATGCATGCATGCGACCTGGCCTCGGGTGCTTTTAAACCTCACTTCCCACTGGTAGCATCCACTTAATTTGTGAAAGAGGCCCATTGAGGGGTTATTGTTGAATCTCTTATCTAACAAGTAAGAGAACTTTGAGCCAAAAACCCTTCTATAGCCTACTGACAGCAAATATGCAGAATGTGTGTGCTTTGAAGCTGGATAAATAATACAGTCGGAGGAGGCAAGATGGCGGCCGCATAGCAGTGGCTGTAAGCAGCGGAGCAATGAGGACGCGTTTGAAGCCCTCGAATGGTGAAAATCACGAATTCGGCAGCCAAAAGAAAACCACGTATGGGATGAGGATTAAAATACGGAAAAAGGAGAATGATGTCCCCGCTTACGTGTCGCGGCTCAGCAAGGCATCTGCTCCGGGCTCTGGCTGCTGCTGTCCTCTCTCCCTGCCGCCAGCAACCCGCGTTTGCTGGTGGGCAGGGCTTGCGAGCAAGGCTGCCTAGCGGAGCGGAGTTCCGAGCGAAACTGAAGCTCGGAAACGGAGCCAGAAGCAGCGATAGCAATCAAGGAGAAGGCACATTCTGGGACCAGAGGAGGGGAAAGAGAAGAGTTTGGCAATGTTATAGAGGAGTAATGGCCCCGAAAACAAACACTTCAAAAGCGGCAACACTCAAGAAAAAAGGCAGGGTTGAGGGGGTGCCGGTGGCGGTGGAGGAAGGACATTCCCGGAAGAAATCTCAATCACCCTCAGCAAGGAAACAGCAGCTGACGGTCAATACATGGCAGGCAACTGCATCAATTGCCGACCTGTTTACAAAAAGCATCAAGGAGAAATGTGCAAAGGAGGTCGCACGACAAGGTGTGGACGGGGTAATGCAAGAACTGGGGGGTCAAGTCAAGCCACCTCCCCAACAAATGAGTGAAGAAGAGAACAGTCCGCACTCGACTATTGAAGTGCTATCTAGTCATCAAGCACTTGAAGGTACCCCGCAGCCTGCTATTGAGCAAGCGACCACAACTAGCCTTGTAAACGCCGGAAGCTTGGATCCCGCAGCAGTAGGAACAAGAGAGGGTCAAGAAATCCAGGACGCTGCGGCGGGTGCCTCTACTCAGGTTGGCCAACTTGCTAGTTGTCCCCCCCCAAGGAAAGGGGGGCGAGCGGACTGAGGTGGGTGTGACTCTGGGTGTTGATAGCCTGGATGTAGTTATCAGTAATGCCACCTCAGGGGCAGCTTCCGGGGGCCTGTTGGAAAAAGGGAAAGTCCCTAGCGAATGCTTCTTCTCGGTATCCGAGAATGCAGAGTGGTCCGATGAGGATGAACATAGCTCCTTTCTGGAGGATAGCATTCCAGACTCCGAGAGCGATATAGAGCATGAACCCCCAGCCACAGCAGTCAGACCCTTAACTAAATCAAAGGGGCAAGAGCACTGCGAGCTAAGTTGGGATCATTCATCGGCTATGCCGCTACAGGGTAGTCCCAGCATTAAGTCATCCCAGATGTCGCTCCTTGAGGTGATACATCAGGAAATCATTGCCCATAGGGAGGAGACACGCCAAGACAGTAGGAAATCGAAAGCCGCGATGAGGAAAATGCAGGGGGTCGTGAGGAAGCTGTCTAAGCCTGTAAGAACCTGGGCGACAGAGTATCAAACCTGGAGGAGAA
The DNA here is from genome assembly GCF_964263255.1 of Lissotriton vulgaris. Taxonomy (NCBI): domain Eukaryota; kingdom Metazoa; phylum Chordata; class Amphibia; order Caudata; family Salamandridae; genus Lissotriton; species Lissotriton vulgaris. The sequence continues at coordinate 938,139,241 of NC_141689.1, read as the reverse complement.
AGTCGTCTCAACGGAGGCTGAGGCTGCAGCAGCCACGAGTGAAGTCGACGCTCATTGTTCGCAAGTGGTAGATATCCAATGGAAACTTGAGGACATGGAGAATAGACTCAGGTGGAACAATCTTAGGGTCCTTGGAATACCGGAGGGGGTCGAAGGTTCGGACATCAGAGCGTTCACCATCAAGCTATTTGAACAGGCATTCCCTGAGCTCTCCAGTTCGAATTGGCCATGCGAAATTCAGAGGGTACATCGCACTCCGTTCAAAGTTTGGAAAAATGCAAGAGACGGAGATAAGCCCAGGGCGATTTTAATCTTCCTGGGCTACTTTGTATTAAGGCAAATCATCGCAGAGAAGGCAAGACCAGATGCGAAGAGGACTTGCGAGGGGGTTTCATTCTTTGTCCGTCCGGACTTCTGCCATGTTACTGTGGAAAGGAGATGGAGGTTAAGGCAGCTGATCAAACCTTTTCAAGAGAAGAAGATGCAGGCATACTTGATCAACCCTGCCCAGCTAAAGATAATTAAATCAGGGGAGGACACATTACTTTGAATTTCAGATCAAAGCAAAGGATTACCTGGACTCATTGGGCAACTAGTCTCGTATTAGTCCTTCAGGGGCTTTTTTCACTGGTTTAGCTTTTCTCTTTTTTCAGGTATAAGTGTGGGTCTTGGGGTGCTGCCATTCGCTGTAGATTGAAGAGTATTTAGGGCACTTTGACTGGATGTCGTGGGTTTTTCTTTTATTATTCCTCATTGCGTCCGCTGTGATCCATCACATGCACAGACTAGGTCTGAGTGCCTCACCAGGGAGGGTGCAGGATGGGGTATGGGGGGGTCGGGGGTCAGCAGTGGGAGCTGAGGGAGGGCAAGGGGGTGAGGGGAGAGTGGGGAGGGGGAAAAAATAAAATGAGATAAACCGGTGTTGTAGAGAACCTTTTTGCCTTAAGAGTGGTGTGAGCAGCGCTGTAATGATGATATTGAAGATACTGAGACAAATTCTGTCAGAAAGGGGTAAGGGTCGACAGAAATCATCGCAATGTTGAACATTAGAATATGCACAGTCAATGTGAGTGGGTTGAATGATTGGAAAAAACGCCAAAGATTGGATCATTTTGTTAAATACAATGGGATTGACCTACTTTGTCTCCAAGAGACCCACCTGCCCTGGGCAAAATGGAAACTGCTATATTTAAGAGGTTTTGAGCTGATAGCATGTACATCTCAGATGTCAACTACTAGGGGGGGTCGCAATTTTAGCTAGATCATCTTTAGGGGGGCAAAGTGGGTCAAAACTGACAGTCTGGGCAGATGGGTAATAGCAGATCTTTGTGTGGGGTATACAATCTGTTGAATATATGGACCAAACTGTGATGATCCTGATATTTTTGATTTCCTGGAAGGAGAATTAGCTGGCTGGCCCATTCCCATGATAGTCTGTGGTGATCTAAATATATCGACTGACTGGCATAATCTATATACGTACTCAGGACGGAAAGCAAGGGTGTTTCGTGCTTTGACTGCCCTAATGAGCTCACATGGGCTAAAGGATGTATGGGGGAGAAGGAGCCACAGAACCCTGGGTTCACCTATTTCTCGAACCCTTTCCAAAAGTACTCTAAATTAGACTACTTTTTCATCACAACGTCAGAACTGAATAAAGTTTGTACCAAGAAAAACCCACAAGTAATCTCGGATCATAATCCGATGATTTTATCTTGTAGAATAGAAAAAATAGAGAAAAAACATACCAGCTGGACCTTCGAAAGGAGGTTATTAACTGATCAAAGATTCGGGGAACACCTCAAAAAGTGGACAGGGGAATTCTTTGATACAAACCGATACAGTACATCCAGGAATGGCATTTGGGAATCCTTTAAGGCGGCTCTAAGGGGGGAAACCATAAGCTGCTCGGCGAGACTAAGGAAGGAGGATAGGGGAGAGTTAGACAGACTTATGGGGGAACTAGCGAAGGCTGAAGAATTACATATAAGGGATATCGGACGGGGTATAGATGGGGCGGAGAGCCAAAGGAATCTGACGATTATTAAAGCAGAGCTCCAAAAAATGGTCACACAGAAGGCGATAGGAGAATACCAGTCTTCCAGGGCCAAACAATATGAAACAGGAGAGCAGGCAGGCAGGGCTCTGGTGCTCCAGATTAGACAGAAGAGAACAAAAAATGTAATATCCTGCATACAGGAGGATGGTAAAGACCATACAGAGTCTAAGGAAATTGTACAGGTCTTTAAAAATTTTTATCAAAAACTGTATGATGAAGAGAGTCGTCAGAGTCAGCAGAGTGAGGAGAGTGGGGATAAAGGTCCAAGATTGGATGAACAATCTAGAGAAGAGCTAGATAGGGACCTGACCATTAGTGAGATTATAGGTGCCTTACGGGAGCTAGCAGCCGGTAAGGCAGCAGGCCCAGACGGAATCCCCCTGGAAGTCTATAAAAGCATTGAATCTGAGATCGCTCCGATACTGCTGGATCTCTTCAATGGTATATTGTGTTCAGGGGATATACCCGATTCCTGGAAGGAAACTAACATTATTATCTTCCACAAGAAGGGCAAACCTAAGGAGAACCCGGGCTCATATCGCCCAATATCACTCATTAATGCGGATACAAAACTGTATTCTAAAATCTGGGCCAAAAGACTGGGGAGGATCATTGGCAGTCTCGTCTCTCCGTGGCAACATGGTTTTGTGCCTTGGCGAGGCACTACGGACCACACTCGTCGAGCTATTACTCTATTCGATGCCCATGCTGCCACGGGGGGAGATATGAAAATAGTGTGGATGTAGAACAATCGCACTCCTTAATTCAAGTAGAGGGTGAAAATTTGGTTGTAAGGTCTGTAGGTGCTATTTGGTACTCCTTTCAGGGCCCGAAGGATGATAAGTATGTTGTGTAGCGTTATCCCAAACGTGGGTAACGTCCCCAAATGCACTCAAAAAGAAAAATGTTCAAAACGTTGTTATGAATTTGTATCAATAAAGTTTTATTGACGAAAGTTTTTATGTCCTTGTTTCTGTTTCTTTGACGTTAAATTCACATCATTCAGTTATCAAACTTAAAAGTTCATTATTCATTTTCAATTGCCCAATGCATTTCAGGCACCTGGCCCTTCATCAGGGGGTTAAATGTGTTTCTTTTAGATGCACCCTATACAACTTCATAACATCGTTTTGAACTTTTTTCTTTTTGAGTGCATTTGGGGATGTTACCCACGTTTGGGATAACGCTACACAACGCTGGGGGAGATATGGCCATGATCCTCCTCGACGCGGAGAAAGCTTTTGACCGCGTGGTCTGGGATTACCTGTGGGGCATCCTTGTAGGTAGGGGATTCGGACCCAAGGTCATCAGAGCTCTAAGAGCGATATATAATGATCCGATAGCCTGGGTGTTAGTAATGGGAGAGAGTTCGGAGACTATAGTAATCAAAAGGGGGACACAACAGGGATGCCCCTGCTCTCCGATTCTCTTCGCGTTATATATAAACCACCTGATCCAAAAAATCCTGGGGTGCCCCCAGATCAATCCAGTGACGCTTAATGGGTATTCAAACAAACTGTTAGCATACGCCGACGATATGGTGGTTCTTGCTATCGATCCACAGCAGGCGATGCCCATTCTGACTGAGTTGGCTAAGGATTTTGGAAGTAATTCAGGATATCTGCTAAATGACGGAAAGACTCAGATAATCTGCACCAAAAACATCAGAAAGGTAGACAGTAGGTATGTAGACTCAGCAGTTTTTCTAGGGGTAAGAATTAATGCCTCAGTGGATAAGATCATCACAGATAACTACCTCCCCCTTATGGGCTCAATTGAAGCCGAATTGAAAAGATTAGATGTCCTGCACCTCTCTTTGATAGGGATGGTAAATGTCCTCAAAATGACGATGTTCCCGAAAGTTTTATATCTGTTTCGGGCCATCCCATTAATGCTTGAGGACAAACTAATTAAAAATATGGAACCAATCTTTAATAGGTTTATCTGGCAGTATGGGAAGACTAGGCGTTCCATGAATCTTATGTCGCTCCCATATGAAAAGGGGGGCTTGGCCTTGCCAAACCTCCATTTATATCACTGGACATGTCTCTTGGCACAAATGACCGTGCTTTTTCAATCGGACCCTAGTCCCGCAAATGTCACGGGAGATAGGCAGAATCCTCCATCTATTTTTGAGCTGTTGTTGGGGAAGAAGGCTATTGGTCTACTGCTGCGTGAAGTAGATCGCAGATATCATAAGAAGGCCCGGTACAAGATCTTGGACGGGGTGTGGGGGACTTGGAAAGCTACTCAAAAGCTGCTGGATATACCAACAATTAATGCGCACCTCCACCTCTGGAACTCAAACCTTTTTCCCCACCTAGGAACAGACAGGAACTGCATGTCTGGAGAGAACATGGAATAAGTACCATAGGGGATATCATGGCGGGGGATGACATCCTTAGGTTTGAAGAGATACAGCGTAAGCATGGGATTCCACCCAATCATTGGTTCCTGTATGGGCAGCTAGTTCGAACGTTGACGGCCTTTAGACCCAGGATCTCCATAACAACCTGTATCCCCATGATTGACTACCTAAGAAAGGGGGGGTAATAAAATTAAAATATTGTATAGCCAGCTAATGCTGGGTTTGCAAGACGATTTGGAGAAAACTGAATCAGTACTTGCAGGGAAGCTGGGAGACCCAGATGTTGACCTAGATCTAGCCCTTATATTAAACAAGAGACTTTTTTGATCTTCGAATCTGCGGGCTCAGCACTACAAAATGCTGTCTAATTTATATCATACCCCAGCGAAGCTGTTCGCTTGGGGTATGAGGATTAAGATAAATTCCCTAGGTGTGATGCGGGTCCCGCAGATCTACTTCACATGTTCTACCAATGTGATAAGTTAACTTTAATACGTAGGGAAATCACCAACTTTTTGGAGGGGCTGCTAGATTGTAGAATCATTTTATCCCCTACCCTGATGATTCTAGGCACAGATAGTAAACTGAACCTAGGTGGTGATGCAGAGGCTCTGGTTTTTATGTCTGTGGCGGTCCTTCGCATTCTTATCTCAGCAGGTTGGAAGGATACCACCCCCCCCTCCTTTCAAATGTGGATTGCAAGGTTGCTTGGAATGCACAACATAGAGTCCTGTTTATACGAGCTAAAGGGTAAAACATCTAGGGTACTAGGCAGAAATATTTGGGCTCCACTTGCCAAATGGAGAAGTTTTAGATTGTAATCAAATGTTTAATTTATCAAGAATATGTATCGTCAAATGAATTGCTGCAATATTTTAACAGTTTGGCTTTTTACAATCTTTGTGGCTATATGTTATTTATATATTCGGTAACCAACTGTAAGGAATCTGTCATCTACTCTGTCTGTATTTTTTAAAGGATTAATGGAATAATGAAAATGTATCTACTCTTTTTGTATGACATCAGTAAATCTCAATAAAAATATTTTTTTTAAAAAAGAAGCTGTATAAATAATACCAAGAGAAAACTATGCTCTCTAACAGCAGGTTTGATTGTTCCAAAAAAATCCCAGCACATTTGTTTACACTTTAAAAGCAGGTTGAAGATGTCATATCAAGTTCCACATGCCAGGTAAAAAGAGTGCCGCTTCCACCATTCCTGATCTCAATTAAACATTGATTTGTGGAAACCTACAAGTGCTTTTTAATAAGTATGAAAAAAAGTTTCTGTGTGATTATGTTAATTTGTTGTTTTTGTAAAATAGCCCTGTTGAGTTTTAAGGCACAAGTATTAGAAGGGCGTGACATTACTTATGGTGGCTTCACTTCCTGCGACTTCACTGTGAAATAGATATGTTATTTAGCTCACCCACTCTTTTTCATAGAACTTGTCCCCTGCCCTGGAGACTGATAAAGATCATTTGGAGAGGTTAGAGGAGGGACCAAATGAGCATTGACCCACTAATGCCAACAGTGGTAAAAATGGTGAGCACTGCAGGGTGATATTGTAAACGGTGTTGAAAGAGGAGCTGAACTTGTTCCAAAAAAAAGTTTGCTTTCCTGCAAACAAATCAAGGTCTCTTTTTGGAAGTTCACGTTGGTAGCATATGTTGCTCATAAGTATTCCATGGTAGTGACATTGCCTAACACTGGGGGACAGATTTAGCAAAATTTCATGCAATGCAATGCAGCAAGACAACTTGCTCTGCTGTGTGACAGGGATAGAACAGGAATGCACCATATCTATTAAGATAAATCTCTGCCTGCACTGGTGTACTGAGTTCTGCCTAGCTCGAATGCAGGCACCATCCAGCACAAAAAAACAATCCTTTAAGGCATTTTCTTCTTTCTATTTGTGCTACCTATCTTTTCACCAATTTATTTTTTAGAATCAGAGTTATACTCTCCAAACACTGTAGCCTTATTTTGGCCTCCTGTGTTTGTAGACTATGGCTCTGATTCATAAAAAAAATATTTTAACATGTATTCCTGTACTCGTCCACATTTGGAGTAAATTTTGGACCTATCTGGAGTTCACTGAGCACTCAGAAGACTTCCAGCTGTCACTACTTTGCAGAAGGCTGACATGCTTAGTTACACATGCATAAAAGTAAAATTAGTACATTCATGCATGTTTGTGCATGTTCACTTTCTTATGCTGGCATCCCCAACCTTGAATGTCTGCAACCCACCATTTAAACCAGATATGTTTCTAGTCGAAGATGTTGTTGGCAAACAGCGTAACATTTTAATTTGTGCACCTAATGTGAAATTCTAATGTGTGCACCCTAGAGAAAATCAAAACTGTGCTATGTTTGCCAATAAGATACTTATTGAGATTTACCTGCTGAAAGGTGTTGGCAAATAACATGTGTAATTTGCACATAGGCAAGTAGCAGATGACCAATTAGAACATGAGCAAATGCCACCCAGCTTCGAATCTTGTTCCGGATGCTTTGTGAATTAATTTTTCTGCTGTAGTGTTTTCACAGAATTCTCTTTGGTTTGCACTCATGATTGCTTCTCCTTCAATATTTCCTTCAGATCCAGAGGCATGGTATTTGGCCCAGCCAATCTAGGAGAAGATGCACTGAGAAACTTTATTGCAAACCATCGATGCAATTCCTGTTGTAGGAAACTTAAACTTCCTGGTACGTACTAGAACAATCTTTGATGTTGATGCAGTTATTAATTGTGTTGTTTATCATGGCTCCATGTATGTGTGTAACTGGACCTTGAAGGTTTACTAGTAATGTTAGGTATTTGAAAACATTTTATCAGTACCCAAAAGTTATATTTTCTGTTCTTAGAACAATGGTTACAGCTCTATATTGATAAGCTTTGAAAGGCTTGGAGAAGTATGGAAAGAAGCACTTCAGAAAAGTAAATATTTGATCAAAAGCACTTATCATAGGTATGCAACACTTATCAATATGACCTGGTCCAGGTGATATCCCTGGGATAATATTATCTGTTAGTTTACACCATAAGTGTCCAACGTAAGTAAAGGAGGGCAGGACACATACAACATTTTCAGGCTCACCACAAAGAGGGTTATTTGGAGTTTGGCAGATTGGTTAGCACGTTACAAATCTAACAGATCCATTGTTAGAAATTTGGGTAACTGATTGACTGGGATGTGAGCCCTGGTGAAGCATCCATCATAATTCTAGTCAGGGTAGGGCACAAGCAAACCCCAAATTAACCTGCATTCATCCTCTGGCAGCTTGGCACAAAGCAATCAGGCTTACCTTAGAGGCAATGTGTGAAGTATTTGTACAACACTTTAAACGGTAAAACCGTGAAATCACCACACCAAAAGATTCCACACCAGTTTAGAAAAATAGAGCCTAATTTAATAAATTAACCAAGACCAAAACAAAAATCCAATCAGTAGAAATCAATAGAACCGGAGATATCGAATTTTTAAGTTTTGGAGGAAAATAGCACTAAAAGTCAAAAAGTGCCACCTGTGGTTATCTTATCCTGCCAAACCCGGACAAAATTACAAGTTCAGGCCAACTGCGATAAAATGCAGGTCAGCTACAGGGACCCAGTTAGGCCTTCTGAACAAAAGTACCTTCAATCCTTGTTTGTGGAGCGATGTGTGGATCCGCATTAAAGATGTGATGCGCAGCTGAAGAAATGCATTGGTTATGAGATGCGGCGAAGTCCTGTTGTGTCGACATCAGGAATCCAGTTGACCGAGCTGGCAATGCGATGTCCGGTATCAGGGATTCGATGCACAGTCGGGGTTATGCGTTGGTTCCGAGGAGCTGCAAGGATGTGATTCAGAGCCCGGCATCATTGTCGAGGCTGCTGTTGAGAGGTGCTAGGCCCTGAACCAAGGGTGCATCATGCAGTAACAGTTCAGAAGGCAATGTGCCTGCGCTGGTGATGCGAGTAATCCGTGACAGGTCCAATCCATGCAGCAGCGGAGATCCATCGGCTCCGCTTAGGGTTGTGCCGCGCAGCAGATTTCAGGTGCAGATGCAAGTTTGTTGGAAGCCTCGCATGTCCCCAAGGCTTCAGATCAGGAGGCCAGCCAAATAGCTCTTGGAGTTAATCTGGTTTCTGGGTATAAGAGATGCAAGTCCAGTCCTTCTGGCCCAGGCAGGAGGGCAGCATGCAGCAGGACAGCAAAGCAACGCAGGAATCCATCAGTCCTTGTTCTTGGCAGAGTATCCATAGCTCAAGAAGTGTACTGAATTGGTGGTGTTTGAGGTCCGTTTTTTATATACAGTTGTGACTTTGAAGTGGGAAGAAGTGTTTAAAGGCATGCCTTTGAAGTGCACAGATGCAGTGCCTTCCATCCCCTGGCTCCAGACTAACAACAGGGGGTATGCATTCCTTTGTGCAGAGAAGGGACATATCAATTCAGGTGTAAGTGAGGCTGGGCCCAGCTCCTCCCATCCTGCCAGTGTTGGCCCATCCAGTTACATCTAAGTTCCCATTGTGTGTGGCTATCTGGGAGGAATACACAAAACCCAACTTTCAACTACACCCAGCCATGTGAGCAGAGACAGGCTGCAGGCACCAAACGGCTAAGGCAAGAAAATGCCATTTTCTAGATGTGCCATTTTCTGAATTGTAATATAAAATCCAACTTAGCCATAATTTTTACATTTTAAATATTTTTAAATTAGGATTCTAGCGACACCAAACATGAGCCACTTTTCTCTTCCAATTCGAAAATTACACTTATAAAACGTATTAAGGCAACTTCCAATCATATCCTATGGGAGAGATGTGCTTGCAGCAGTAAAAGACAAATTTAAGAGTTTTTCACTACCAGGACATGTGAAACTTAAATGTACTTGTCCAACTTTTTAAATGCTCTACACCCTGCCCTAGGGACTGTCTAGGGCCTGCCTGAGGAGTGACGCGTGTATTATAAAGGAATCTTTGGGCCTTGCAAGAGGTTTCTTTTGCCAGGTCGAAATAGCAGTTTCAGCTGAACACAGGCTCTGCAATGGTAGCCTGAGATATGTTTACAGGGCTACTTAAGTGGGTAGCACGATCAGTGATATAGGAACTGGGCACATGTAGTGAACTTTATTAGGGACTTATAAGTAAATTAATAATAAGCCAATTTTACCATGTTTTAGGGAAAATATACAAACACTTTAGCACTGTCTGGCCATGGTAAAGTGAGCAGAATCTTAAGGGTAACAAAAACAAAGTCAGCCACAACAGGAGGTCTGGAGGCAAAATGTCAGCACAAAATCACACAGAGGATGCAAAGTCTAACACCCATCCACCTTATTACATCGATTATAGCCTGTAGCACTTGTAATATAACAGATAGGATATCATTATGTTTATGATATTATGTTTATGAAGTAGTGAATTTCAGACAAGCTGGAAATCAAGCCTTAAATATTTAAATGATTTTCACATTGAGTAACAGTATTTAAATGTATCTTATGTGGATAGCCGGAAAATTTGCATGCACCCTGACCTCAAGGGCCTGGGTTGGAAACCCATGATCTACACTCATATTGTTGAAGCAGTGGTTAACAGTGTATAGCAGTCAAACAAATGTCGAATTAGCAAGAACCAAAATGGTGTCTTCAACATGTTGCGGAAGACATGACTCTTTTCTCAGGAAATAATGCTAGCAATTTGGCACACCATGTGCATGCTGGCATTATAGTTTAACTTTACTTCGAGATCAAACTCGTTTTTAATAAAGAGCAGAAGGAAAGTTTGGATACACATACATCAGATGCAGCTCAACAGTAAGAAGACCAAAGTCAATATTTTTAGTTCAGAAACCATGAGTATCAAAACACACATAAGTGGGTCCCCTCCAGATATATTTAATCACAGGCGTAATGTAGCATAGAAAGTTAAATAAAGCTGTTGGTATTTGCTTATAGTGGTAAGCCCACTGTTGATTAGCTTAATTATGGAAATACCTGTATTATATTTGAAAATGCCAATCAAACACAGTGTCAGATCATGTTTTAATTAATCAATCAGGGAATGCAGAGTGCACTGCTCACCAGTGAGGGTCTCAAGGCACTGGGAGAAGGGGCGTTTCAAGCAGCTCTGGTCCGTCGAAAACAGTCTCCAACAATCCCCTGAGCCATTTTCCTCTTTCTTTGTGTGCTGCAGAATTCAGCACACTTAGAACCAGGAAATAACAAGGAGAAATAAAGATACCTCTCCTCGTTACGCCTCCCCTTGGAAGGCATCGCATTTTGGATCATTTCCGGTTCTACCAGTAATGGTAAATCTGAGAATGCATCAAAATCTATGTTTGTTGCACCCATGCATCACCAATGGAACTCCTCCCTGGGGCATAATGTAGGGATTTGTGCTGTTTGTATTACTCTGGATTTATCAAGAAACGTAGGGCCTTGCAATGGGGCCTTGTGTGGCTTGATAAAAAGCACCTTAGGAATTGTGTCGCGTTTGCACCACATTGTGTGGTGAAAATACGATCCAACCCCTTGATAAATATGACCCTGAATATCATTTGGAGACTTTGTGCTAAAAATAGCTGTTAAAGCAGGCAAGAAAAGTATATCTTTTAGTTTTTACATACGTTCTTAATAATAATGGCATTTTCCTGTTATTGAAAAATATTAAAATGTTTTAATAACAGTTTGATAGCATTAAATAGAACTGCATTACTACTGATTAGAATATTGGTGAGTTGGTGCATTTTCGAACACTAACTTTTCTTCAAAGAGAAGCCGTTTTTTCCCCAAGTGACCTTCTTTTTTAATCAATGGTAATTTTGTGTTCATGGTCTATATCTCCTGTCAAGCTGTGCACCATTTGTTGCCTTATAGTTCGAAATTAAGATGCATTAAAGACACTTTTAGAAAATGAATTATGAATATAAGCTAAATAGTCTTGATTGGATAAGTGTCCACTCATTGCCCTTTGCATTAATGTCCTAGCTTAGCTCTGCTGTATAAAGTCATAAAATCGAGAGATCCTGCAGGGGTCTTTTGCGGCGTTTTGCATTTCAAAATAAGAGCACCAAGGGGCTTACACACGAGCTTTGTGACAAAAATGTAATAGACATCAATTGTGAAATTGGTAGAATAGTGTTCAAGGGCCTTGAGTATCCCTTGGAGCATGGTCATGATGATTATTAAAACATGGAAGGTGTATTGCACCACTAAGACCCTACCTAAGTCAAGCTGTCCCTCCAAGGGGAACCACTGTGCCCGAATGATAAGGATCAGAGACACTACTGAGAGGTCAAAGACAACTTTGAAAAGGCTGCAGGCATTTTCTGGACTAGACTGTTCAATGTGCGCATGTACCAACAATATCCAAAGTACTCCATAAATGCGTGCAATGCAGTATGGGAGCAATATAGAAACATTGCCTCACAAAATCCCACCATGAATCGAAACTCAGTTAAAGCGTGTGGAAAAAAAACATGCAAGATTTTCTGTAAACATTTAATAAAAACATTTGCAGCCTGAAACAGCTCAAATGGAATCCTTTGACCACAGTGCAGAGCACATCTCTCAAAGAGGACCATCCCTTCTGTGAAGCATAGAGGTGGCAGGATCTTGTAATGAGGATGTTTCTCATCAACAGGGACTGGGGCACTATCCATTGTACATATGAATATGAATTGACCACCAAAGTGTCCAAGTCACACCCCTGATTAATTTCCCATGGAGAACCTGATGGATAATTTATTGCTGCCCATCAACATTTCGCAACTGAACTTTCATACCTTGAAGTATTGTTAAATCTGGGTTAGCAGTGTTAGTAATGACCTATCCCATTAGGCTCGCTAGCTGTAATTGCTTATAACTGTGCTTTCATCTTAGGCAGCTAATGACATACTCAATATTACTATATAGGTAAACAACAACCTAGGCAGACAAAATACTTATCGAGTAAATGTTACATGGGCAAGGGGCCATATTCGAAGTGAGGTTAAAAGCAACATTTATTGGCGGATACATCAAAAGTTCATAGAGAAGTTCACAATAGTTTCAATAAGACAAAAATGTAATAAAAATAGTTCAAAGAACTATAAGTAAATAAACACAAACAAAAACAATCACTATATAAAAAATACAGTTAAAAAACAAGAATACACAGGAGATATTTGTGGCACATAAGTAAATAAATCTTGACGCGTGTTTCGGCGACCAGAGCCTTCTTCAGGACAAGCCACACAGTCACCGAAATAATAATAGACATTATGTATTAAAAACAGATAAGTACATTATACATTGTATTGATAAAGACCAAAAAGTCATATACACTAACATATATATAGCAAATACTGTATTATTTTAGCCAACAGTTGTTAAAACACCTCAAAAAAATATATCATACATACATTAACATAGTAGAATTAGTCCAAAGCCCATCTATAGATAAGTGCATTGTGTTAACAGATACAACAGATCATAATAATATTCTGTGCTCATTTCACTAAACTATGGTAGCCATCAATGTAGAAACTGTATTAAAAGATTCAAGACCTATGCAAAGAAGACATAGTTACTAAGGGGACCCTTATTCATCAAGTAAAGTTTGCATAAAGGATATTCAGCAAAACTTGAAGGGACTAGTGATGATTAGAATTTAATGATAAGTCAAAGAGCAATACATAATTCATCTATGTCTGAATTGCTTACTTACTTAGATCTTTAGAGGTTACGAGTTGTCGAATCGTATTATTTTCAAATAGAAGGAATAAGGAGATGTAGAGGAATTCTATTTATAGTGAGGGTATTCCTGAATTATTTGTTATGCAGTAGTAAAAGAATTAATACATTTTAGATTATAAGATAATTCAAAAAGGCATCACAACCTTGAGCGTAGTTGTTCTACATTTTAAAATATTAAAAAGGGCATGGAGATATCTGTCCTAGTTATTTTATTTTTCAATAAACCTTTATTAGATCCAATATCTACATAGATAGTAAGGCATCTAAAAGACTATAGTACCATAGACTGAGTAGTCTTATTGATAAAGGAATAAAAGAGTTAGTCAACAATGACGATCAATATCAGTTAACAAAAAGCACATAGTTCATAAATTCACAGGGATATACTAGAATATGCCTGTGAATTTATGAACTATGTGCTTTTTGTTAATTTAGTAATAGGCAACTAGTGTTTATTAATTCTTTTTTCAGATCGCCAGTATTCTTACGTCTGAATCAGAGCATTATTTCCCTTAAACCAATCCAATACAGTCATCATAACGATTTTCAGCGGTACTCTTACTGAAAGGAACATCAATTTCCTTTAGGTATGTAATATGAGTTCTTTAGCCCTAGTCGAATAAAAACTCTGACTTCCATGCAGGTTATTTAACCCTAGGCCATTATTATCTATAGATTGTGGTCTTTGGACGAGAACACTACCAACATCCTGTTTAAGGTGTCTCCATCCATACCTAAGAAACTGGTAAATACATCTCCATCTTTAAGGACTGATATTAATCGTCATTGTTGACTAACTCTTTTCTTCCTTTATCAATAAGACTACTCGGGCTATGGTACTATAGTCTTTTAGATGCCTTACTATCTATGTAGATATTCGATCTAATAAAGGTTTATTGAAAAATAGAATAACTAGGACAGATATCTCCATGCCCTTTTTAATATTTTAAAATATAGAACAACTACGCTCAAGGTTATGATGCCTTTTCAATTATCTAATCATCTAAAATGTATTAATTTGTTTACTACAGCACAACAAAAAATTCAGGAATACCCTCACTATAAATAGAATTCCTCTACATCTCCTTATTTCTTCTATTTGAAAATAATACGATTCGACAACTCGTAACCTCTAAAGATCTAAGTAAGTAAGCAATTCAGACATAGATGAATTATGTATTGCTCTTTGACTTATCATTAAATTCTAATCATCACTAGTCCCTTCAAGTTTTGCTGAATATCCTTTATGAGAACTTTACTTGATGAATAAGGGTCCCTTTAGTAACTAGGTCTTTTTTGCATAGCTCTTGAATCTTTTAATACAGTTTCTACATTGATGGTTACCATAGTTTAGTGAAATGAGCACAGAAATGTATTATGATCTGTTGTATCTATTAACACAATGCACTTATCTATAGATGGGCTTTGGACTAATTCTACTATGTTAATGTATGTATGATATATTTTTTGAGGTGTTTTAACAACTGTTGGCTAAAATAATACAGTATTTGCTATATACATGTTAGTGTATATGACTTTTTGGTCTTAATCAATACAATGTATAATGTACTTATCTGTTTTTAATACATAATGTCTATTATTATTTAGGTGACTGTGTGGCTTGTCCTGAAGGAGGCGCTGGTCGGGGAAACGCTCGTCGAGATTTATTTACTTATGTGCCATGAATATCTCCTGTGTATTCTTGTTTTTTAACTGTATTTTTTATATAGTGATTGTTTTTGTTTGTGTTTATTTACTTATAGTTCTTTGAACAATTTTTATTACATTTTTGTCTTATTGAAACTATTGTGAACTTCTCTATGAACTTTTGATGTATCTGCCAATAAATTTTGTTTTTAACCTCACTTCGAATATGGTCCCTTGCCAATGTAACATTTACTCGATATGTATTTTGTCTGCCTAGGTTGTTGTTTACCTATATGATTTATCCCTGTGTGTATGTTAGTGTTGTTTAATTTTTATACAAACTACATGTTGCTAAGTGCAGTATATGATTACCCATGGTTAAATCACATGGCAAAGTGAATAGGGCAGGCTTTCATTTGGTAAAGCATGCAGACACAGGAAGGCGCAACTGCTGTGGTTGTAATAATAGTGGTGATGGTGGTGGTCATGGTGGCAAAGGTGGAGGTGGTGGTTGTGATAATGGCAATGATTGTTGTGGTAATGGTGGTAAAGAAGATGGTTTTGGAAATAGTTCACATTTGAATCCTGGCAGAAATATTGAAAAAGCCTACTGCAGTAAAAGAATTGCAAATACATAGTTTATGTGTGCAATAAATGTATAAGATAAGGAATAAAATGTTCCATGATTGAGTGTATATTTTATATACAAAATAGTCCCTCATGCAATGCAGTGCAAACGCTCCATAGGAGTCAGGATGATACACCAAGGAGCCAATAGTATGAGTTGAGTTACTCATAATGCTCTGGCTAAAGACAAAGCCCACTCTGTGTATTTTTTAAATAATTGGTAACAAACAATTCATCTTGCAGACAGCTGCGCTATTAAGCCAGACCTAAAAAGAAAATAGAAATGATGCAATGAGGGCATTCGTTTTGCCTATTAGATGCAGAGGCAGAATCAATGTACTCATTGCATCTTCTGTGTTTTTAACCTACCAAGGGTGCTACTAATAAAGAAAATTTGGAGTATCACCCATTGGCCTTTTTAGCTCCCCTCTGAGGATCCATACAACAATTTGCAATGTTTACTGGTAACGCCAAAGTATTCACTACAAAAGTGACACTGAGCCCACCCCAAGACCAACAACTCACAGTGTCTCTCTTTACTAAATCCACGGCAAAAAATACTGTTACTACACTATAGCAGGCACGGCCCGTGCTGGGCGTTATACTGGGGCAGTGACTTCACGCAGGGGAGGGTCAGGGTGGGGGGTTGTAAAATGCGGGATATGGACCATTGGAGGTAAGTACTGAAAAAAAAAATGAATTTCGTTGCCCACGCTGCATCGCCAAATGTGGTGCAGCGTGGGCAACGAAATTAGTTTTTTTTTCTTCTGTACTTACCTCTAATGGTCCATATCCCGCATTTTACAACCCCCCACCCTGACCACCCCCTGCCTGACATCATCGCCCCAGTATAACGCCCGGCACGTGCCGTGCCTGCACTATAGTAGTTTTCATCCCAGGCACCAGAAAGACGGTATTCCATTTAGTCAGTTCCAGCGATTGCGCAGGAACTGCACCTCGATCAAAGACTTCATTGCCCACTCAGAAATTCTGAAAAAAAACTCTTGTTGAGAGGATATCCCCACAGAATAATCAAACAATCCTTTAAATGAGCAAGATATTTTAATCGTGAAAGCATGTTTCAACCACGTTCCAAAGAGCCGGCAGACCAAATTATCTGCGTACTCAAACATTCCACTTTTGATCAAAAGATCAGACAAATTATAAACTCCCAATGGCATTTGTTGAACCTTGGAACTCAGACAGAAAATATAGGCAAACCCATCTTTGCCTTCAGAAGGAATAAAAACCTCAAAAACTATTTAGTTTGAGGTAAGAATATGAGAGAAAACCATATTACCCAAAAATCTATCACAGGCTCTAACCCTATCACTGGCAACCACAGGTGTGGAACTTGCCAAGCATGCCCTAATGCCATGGTCA
This sequence comes from Lissotriton vulgaris, assembly GCF_964263255.1. Lineage (NCBI taxonomy): Eukaryota > Metazoa > Chordata > Amphibia > Caudata > Salamandridae > Lissotriton > Lissotriton vulgaris. The sequence goes on along the minus strand of NC_141689.1, from coordinate 938,122,435 downwards.
CCGATCAGGTCTCAATCAACAACTATCTGGTAGTACTGAAACAAATGACCAATTGCAGGACAGCCAATGTCATCTATGCCGTTTGCTGCCCTTGCGGCCTGGCATCTGTTGGTGAAACTGGCAGGTATGTCAGATTCCGAATGAGCGAACACAAATCAAATATTAGGACACAAAAGCTCACAGCCCCCCTGGTTGCCCACTGGCTAGACAAAAAACATGCCAAATCTGACTTGCGCTGGATTATTTTGGAAAAAATCCACAGCTACAAAGACAATGACACACTCTCCATATGGAGAAAGAGAGAAGTGTTTTGGATTTACACCTTGAGAACCAAGGACGAAGGCCTCAATGAACATCTCCCTTGGGAGAATGCTATCTGTTGAAACTGCATTCTCCCTTTTCCAGGCCGTGGCCCCATGGTCATATGTCCTGATCGTACCCGTCCTTATGGATATACTTATTCATATGTCCACTTTAGTTGATCCTTTTATTTTATTTTGTGTTTTTCTTGACGTGCCACTCTTCCCATTTGTGCATATTCGCTCCTTATTTGATCTAATCACCGTTTCTTCTACCTTAAGCTTGACCGGCATTTTTTCCCCCTCGCGGTTTTTCGTGCAGTGTGCCTTCCTTCAGAAGGTCCCTTCTTTGCCTGTTTCCATCTGTGCTTGGAATTTTCAGGATCCCTTAGCTTTCCCTCTACACGATTATATCCCCTATGGGCGTCACCATCTTGCTTTATCCTGATTGGCTTGGGTATATATTGCCCTCCCATACCGGGACAGGACTGCTGTTCCTTCCCATCTGCGTACGGACGCTGTCACCGGCTAATATCCTCCATCCCTGGTAAGTGCGCCCCACGTCTCTTTGATCCCATATTGACCCTTTTGCTTAATGACCTCATGCGGTGTTGACGGTATGTGTGTCCTTATCTCTGCCTAGATACCGCCATGACGGGTCAGTCGATTTGAAGGACTCGCCTGAAGTTCACGATTGGTACTCGGCCCCCCCCCTTATTCGTCGAATACCTTCTAGAATTGACCCTTTTACTTTATCGGGTAATTATGCCTTTTTATACCGGACCCGCATTTTCTTGCTTAGTTTAACATTTCCACTGCATAGAGTCTTACCTCTGTGTTGCCCTGTGTTTCCATTTAGCGATTCTCCCTTATTTTGCGATTACAGCCTTTTGAGACCCGTGTGGGATTGTGGATGCTGTATGCCTATCCGTAAATTCTTACTTCCTTGTTGCCCTGTGCTTCCATTTAGCGACTCACCCTTATTCTGTGATAACAGCCCTTTGAGACCCTTGCGGGATTGTGGATATTGTATGCCTATCCAGCCCTCCCCTCGCAGTATGGATTCCATTTGAATTGCTTCTTGCTACGCGAATTGATTCACAGCTTTTTATTGAGGTGAGATTTTGTGTCCTCCCTCCATGCCTTTCCGGATTTTTGGCCTGCCCTCTGTGTTCTAAGTCTCACTTATTTCTGCCTTATTATATCTCTATACCAGACTTATCGAATTAGCCCGCCATCTATCTCTAGCTTTTCAAGGTAATGTTTGCTTGATCCTCAGTTTTTTACATCTTATTTCCTTTTATTCTAAGCAACCTACCATTGCCTCTCAGATTGAACTTTCATTTCCTTGACTCCTGCCTTCATCCTATCTATGTCCCTTCCGTATTATCTTTACCTGTCCTTTTGGGGGTTTCGATTCTCAGCATCTGCTTGCAATATAATTGTTTGTTCTTCACGTTTCCTGGGTGCGTATCACTTGCCTATATCTGCTATTGGTGCTGTCCATCTCCTTTTCCCTTTTCATCTTCGCCACATTGATCCCAATTTTTATCCTCTTTGAATTATATTGATTTATGCTTATGCTCTCCCTCCCCCTATTGATGGTACATTGATGGCATTTATCCCTGTCTGATTTGATGTATTTGATCCTCCAATAGGTATTTGTGTTTTGTTCTTTCATTGATATTAATATATATAAAAATGTTCAGATCTTCTCCACCTTGTTCCCTACGTAGATCTATGCCCTGAGGAGGGTGAGACCCGTAATAGGTCTGTCACCGAAACGTATGTTGGCACTGACTCTACAATTGAAAGAACTCGGCGGTGTTTACCACACATTTATGTTCTTCATTACTTATTCAGTCTGTATATAGTTATGTTTCTATTCTGTCATTTTTTGGACATTGATTGACAACTTGGACATTATTCAATTATTTCTTCAATTTGGTATGAATTTTGGAAACCATTGATTTTTGCCTAGTAAGGTTATTTTTTAATTGTCCATGTATTATGTGGTTTGCCGCCTTCACTTATTTTTTTTTTTTTTTTTTTATTGTCTGGATCCATTAGGATCAGGACGAATGTTATTGTGTGAATGTGGAATATATGCTGTATGTTTGAGTGTGAAACTGAATGAACTTTGTGGGGAAATGTATTTTTGTTTTCATGTCTTATTTGGTGTTAACTGTATTGTACATATGAAAATTGATTAAAGAATCTATTTATGGATTTACTTCTAATAAATATTGCTTTTGGATCAATTGTCCTTAGGGAGGGAGATTGTATTTCTGGTGACCTCGCTAGCACCGTTTTGATTTATTCGGGTGGGGACATTTCTGTGTTTATTTATTGCCTCACTCCCCTGCGTCTCCACCTTCATCTGTCTTCAGGGGCCCCTTTGTTGTATTGGAAGCCCACCCAGAGGTTGTCATTACACTAGAAGAGACAAAGAAAAATACAAGGAGACCCTAGAGGTCAGACGGGACCAAAGGTAGACATATATTAAGAGCAACAATGGTCCGATACATGTAGGATAGGTACAGTATCGCAATGTTTACAATCAAAAATTGGAAATATGCATGTATTCAAAAAATAGAAACAATTTATTATCATTGAATTAGAGGCACAAATTATACAAAAAAGGTGAGTGAGCAGACCGTGACGAGGTAAAAGGAAATCAGACGTTTTCCTTACCACAGGCAAGTGACTTAAAAAGTGACTTTTGAGTGTGTGGAAATGTAAATAAAAAAGTCATAATAAATTAACATCTCATACTCAACAATAAAATACAGATTATAGTATAGAGTTCGAGACGTGTGTTAATGACGTTTCGATCCCTATGAGATAGTGGGATCTCATCAGGACAAGACGATGGAACGAGTGCCTGGGAAATTTGCCTTGGTAGGTGTAAGTAGAGAGGATGGGGAAGGAAGGAAAAAGGGGGAGAATGGGGTAAGGATTAGTAGACAGCAAGGAAAATTATGTATATATAGGTCACAACACACTAATAATTAAGAAAACAAAAATAAGCAAGGCATAAATCCAAACATTTTGGTACATGCGGAAATGGAGGATTACAGGAAAGGAGACAGTCTTGCCAGTAGGGAGAGTAAAATTAAGAGAATAAAAAATGAGCAACGGGCGTAGGGCCAATGGTTGTGCTATGGTGGTAAACAGTTGGATTATAAACCTAGTTGGCCGGTAGGTATTATACACATCATTGTAAGGAAAGATGGTAATAAACAGGAAAGTTAGGAGGAGTGAAACCGTGGTAGGTACAGGTATGTCCGTGAGGAATGGCTAAAGGGCAAAGGTGCAATGAAAACAATGCGCTGGGTTTAGAACGGTGGCATGTAGGCACGGTGTGTTGCCGGTATCTCAGAGGGAGGGGGACTTACAGTCAGCACGGTCAAAATGCAAAACCAATGATGAAAAGACTGCCGGCGGCCGGCAGGCAGCTGAGACTTTGTGGCGCTTAATAACGCAATCGGTCAGAGTCCAGTTCCTAGGATGTACGAGGTGCGGATATCCCATCCAGGATATCTAACCGGTAGGGCAGGAAAGGGCACCTGTAAGTAGAAGTGCACAGTAGTGAACAGGAATGAGGGAGTGAAGTTAAGGGAGCGGGGAGAGGAGAAATGCCCTTACCTGCGAGAAGGTTAGGGGATGCGCCATGATGGGGCTGGTTGAATCCCAGCCGGGATCGATGTGGAACATCCACATGCGTTTGAAATCGGCACCTGGGGAAGGGGAGGCGGGGTTAGATACAAATTGGAACTGGGTTGCTCCAGTATGTAGGCGCAGGGAATGCGGAAGGCTTACCTCGAGGGGCGCAATGCCTAGTAGCCGGTCAAGCGAGCCTCGCGTAGTAGCAGCAACACCAGTGTGTGCGGGTCATGTGGAAGGTAGGTAGCCAATGATGCGAGTAGGCTGGCAGGTGAGATGAGGGCTAAATAAGTCCCACCATCCTGAAGGAGAAGACTGAGGACTAGAGCATGCGGAAGTAGTGGAAAATAATGCGCCATCTTGGAACGGAGTGAAAGTGATGAAGTGATTTAGTGGATAGTAAGAGGAAGGTAGGGCTAATTAGCAGATGTTCACTGGGTATAGAGTATTGGAGTGCGAGGGAAGTATTCATAAGTGCCACAAGTTAACCCAGCAGAAAAACTATGTAAATATAGTAATTAAATAGACAGAAAATAGAGACACATAAAGATGGATCCATTATAGTGGACAGAACAAATTTCGAAATGTGGTTACAATTCAGAAGTTATAGAACATTGGAAAACACGTCATCTGTTCATCATGGCATCACCAAGTTATAGCAGATTGGTCCAGTCCTCCAGGCGATTCAGACCTGTATGGAGGCTGTAGGTGCAAATTATCCATTTTAGTTCTTCCTTGTTAAGGATACCAGCAATGTTTGTATTCATTGGGGCTGCTGGATCAGATTTATCACTTGCCATCTTATGTCATCTTCAGTGTGATTCAGGCAAGTGAAATGTTCAACAAGGGGCCCATTGTGTGCTCTGCAACGCACACGTCTTCTGTGCTGGCAAATGCGGATTCTGATCTTTTGTGTTGTTTGACCCACATAACTCAGGTTGCAAGGACAAGTAATTGCATATATAACATTGATGGTGTTACAGTTGGAGAAGTTAGTAAGAGTAATGTCAATATTCGCATTCACAATTATTTTGTATCAGAGGTCAGATGGCAAACGCTGCAGCTGCTGCATTTGAAATGTCCTACTATAGGTTGTAGGCTCCATAGACCCCTTAAAGAGGAGTCCTTTTTGTGTTGGGGAGGGCTGCCTTCAACAGGTGGTCTTTTATGCTTTTGCTCTGTTTGAAGTCAAAGAGAGGGCGTGCTAATTTGAGGTGGCCTGCATTCAGTGTGGTCAGTGTTTCAAAATGCATTTTCTCACTGTATTGGAGATGGGTGAGAATGTAGTGACGCATACTATTTTATCACCATTTATTTCTTTCTTTGGGCTTAAGAAGCATCTCCCTAGGGTAGTACCATGCTCTTTTCAATGCAGTTTTAACCAGTTTGCGCGGGTGCTCCTGATTATTGCTGTTGATAGTAAAGTTAAGGCCATTACAATGTGTGTCCAGCCAATTCTGAAAGTCTACGAGGTTTTCCTCAGTCCCATTCCAGATAAGGAAAATATTGTCTATGTACCGTTTCCATTCAAGAATGTTAATTCTGAATGGGTTGTAGGGGGATAGTATTCTCTGCGTCTCTAGCCATTCCATGTAAAGTATAGCAAAATTGGGGGCAAAAACTGCGCCCATGCTAGTGCCCTTAACTTGCTGATAAAAATTGCCATCAAAGAGGGAAACATTTCGTGTGAGGCAGATCTTTAAAAGGTAAAGAATAAATGATGTTTGGACTGAGTGGGGTTGAGGTCTGGAATTCAGGGCCATGCCAATAACATCAATGCCCTCGTCTTGGGGAATGTTGGTGTAATGTGACTCAATGTCAAGGGTAAAGAGGAGGCTGTGAAGGGGGTCAAAGGGGAGTCCTTCTACAAGGTTAACCATGGCCATGGTATCCTTGATGTAGCCTTTGGTGGCAGGTAAAAGTCCTTAATGAAGTAATCAATGTACCTTCCAAAAGGTTCAAGAATTGAGCCGCATCCAGACACAATTGGGTGGTGTGGTGGCATTGATATGCACCTTTGGTAGAGTGTAAATCACTGGTGTGCGCTGAGATTTGGTGTTGAGGTATAGGAATTCGTTCTTACTAAGGTAGCCCTGTGCAACCCCTTCTCTGTGAGGTCAAACATTCATTTTTGAATTTCCGTGGTAGGGTCAGCGGTCTGACCTGGATAGTTGCCTGAGAATTTCCTGTGTGTAATTGTCAGCGTTTTGAAGAACTATCCCTCCGCCCTTATCTGCTGGTTTGATAATCCAACTCTCAATTTGCATACGTCTGTGTAAAGCATTTTTCTCAGAAAGAGTGAGGTTGTAAGGATTGTATCTACGTGTGTGTTCATGATCTGTAATTTCTTTTACTACCATCTTTTTGAAGGTGAGGTTCTCAGCTGGTATGCTGTGATGTGGAGGGGAAAAGGTAGATGGGGGATGCAATGCAGTGAATGCTGTTGAGGGTGTATATGGTGTATCGAGAAAAAATGCTTGGAGGTTTATTTTTCTAAAGAACCGTAGTAATTTGATCTGGTGTTAAAGATAGTCAGGTCTAATGGTAGGGACAAAGGACAATTCCTACTGAGTAGTGTAATTTCTTTCTCGGATAGTTGGTTATTAGAGAGGTTGAAAATTGGGATTGATTTGGGGTCGGGCATATTGCCGGTAACAGCAGTGGTTGTAGGGTCAGTATGCGTTCTGTGGTGTCTTACCATTGGTAGTGTCTCTGATGTGTGTGTCTGTCCCCAGGCGCGCTGTACCACCGGGGTGGCCTCGGCGTGCCGCGGTTGGCTTGACGTCCCTGTTCCTGTCCTAAAAAATTAGGGTTGTTGCCTCAGTTTCTAGATGTGCTCAGGCCCTGGGCAGAGTCAGAATTGCCAGAAGATTCCGCTAAGGTTTCACAGAATCCTACTATATTCTGTTGTTTGTTAAATCTACCCCAGGGTCGTTGGGTTCTGGGGCCCAGGTATGATCTTTTTGTGTAGAAATCCTCTAATAGGTAGGGGTACGTCCTCCTGTTTTGTAGTTTTTGACATCACGTTTAACCTTAGTGATTTTCTTGTTCTGTTCAATTCTGTGGAACTCAGAGTGGGTTTTTTGACTTTGTCTAAAAGGGTTTTTGCGTCTTTAATCCCGCATTCCCTGCACCTACATACTTGAACACCCCAGTTCTAACCCCCACCTCCCCTTCCCCAGGCGCCGATCTCAACTCAACGTGGACACTGTTCCACAACGATCCCGGCTGGGATTCACCAGCCCCATTGGGCCGCTCCCCCTAACCTTCCCGCAGGTAAGCATATTTCTCCGCTTCCGGCTCCCTTAACTTCCTTCCTTCACCCCTGTTTACTACCATGGGCTTCTACTTACAGGTACCATTTCCTGCCTTACTGAGTTCCCGGTAAGATATCCCGGATGGGATATCCGCACCTTGTACCTCCTAGGAACTGGACTATGGCCGATCACGTTATTAGGTGCCTCGAGGTCTCAGCTGCCAGCCGGCTGTCTTTTCATCATTAGTTTTGCATCTACACTGTAATCACTGTAAGTCCCCCTTCCTCCGCTCTACCGGCGACACAACGTGCCTGCATGCCACTGTTCTAAACCCAACGCATTGTTTCCAAAGCACCTTCGCCATTTAGCCATTCCTCACGGATCTACCTGGACCTACCACGATTTCACTCCTCCTACCTTTCCGGTTTATTACCATCTTTTCTTACAATGATGTGTACAATACCTACCAGCCAACTAGATTTACAATTCAACTGTTTACCACCATAGCACATCCCTTGGCCCTACGCCCGTTGCTTATTTTTTATTCTCTTAATTTTACTCTCCCTACTGGCAAGACTGTCTCCTTTCCCGTAATCCTCAATTTCCGCATGTACCAAAATGTTAGAATTTATGCCTTCCTTATTTTTGTTTTCTTAATTATCAGTGTGTTGTGATCTATATATACATAATTGTCGTTACCGTCTACTAATCCTTACCCCCATTGTCCCCCTTTTTCCTACCTTCCCCATCCTCTCTACTTACATCTACCCAGGCAAATTTACCAGGCACTCGTTCCATCGCTTTGTCCTGATGAGATCCCACTATCTCATAGGGATTAAGACGTCGTTGACACACGTCTCGAACTCTATACTATAATCTGTATCTTCTTGTTGAGTATGAGATGTTAATTGATTGTGACTTTTTTTATTTACATTTCCACACGCTCAAAAGTCACTTTTAAGGTCACTTGCCTGTGGTAAGGAAATTGGCTGAGATCCTTTTACCTCATCACTGTCTGCTCACTAACCTTTTTTTTATAATTTGTGCCTCTAATTCAATGATAATAAATAGTTTCTATTTTTTGAATACCCGCATAATTCCAATTTTTGATTGTAAAAATTGCAATAGTCTACCTATCCCACCATTGTTGCTCTTAATTTATTACACTGGATGAGGACACAATGATTAAGCAGGCTACATGGAATTGTGCGGATGAGGGCTCTTCGGATCAAGGAATCAGTGCCCCGCCCCTTTGGTTGGAAATATGGATACAGATAACAGACTTGGCTTGGTAGACATCCTCTCTAGTATAGGCATGTATTCCCCAGGAAAGATCAGGCTCCTTACTTAACAAATCCTTCACCCACTGTCCTTATTTAGGTGTGTTTTATTAAAGCAGATCCATTCCAGGGTGGCCTCCGATGTGCACAAATGGATTGTGACACACATGCATGCACATGCATTGTGTCAGATGGCCTTATTAGAATGCTAAATGAAAAAAATTAGTAACAATTTGAATTGCGGCAAAGGAAGTGACCTGCAGCGGTTTGTAGCTGCTGGATCCTCATGAAAGTAAACACATTAATTAAAAATTAACACAGGGGAAGGGACAGGGTACAGGGCAGAGGAGCATGGGGAGCATGGGGAACAGGGTGGAGAAATTAAAAAAGAGTGGACAGTGGGGATGCAGAAAAAAAAGAAGAGGGAGAGCGTGGAAGCACATGCACTCCCACGAAAAGCTAAATACTAAATAAAAAAAGAGCTTCTTGAGAAATGCATTGGAAGGATAGAAATAATCTGGTCAGAATACTATGAGACCGTAATGCCACTGGTTGGGACAAACACAAAATTTGGGAAGAAAATCAACAGCAGACAACTCGGACAGCAAAGCCATCCAATCATGAGCAAGGGGCTGACCCAAGCCCCAGTCTAGGTGTATGTTACAGACAGCTGGAGATCTTTGTAGCTAATTACCTAAAATCAGGGAAGTGCAAAAAACTTGTGCAGCTTCTGCACAAAGGTCACAATGGTAATTAATGAAGGGACAGGCATTTATTGGCCGCTGTCCACCCTGTCCCCTGACTGACCTGAGCTCCCCAACACAGATTCCTGGAATCAATCAATCAATCATTGACACTTATAAAGCGCGCTACATACCCGTAGGGTCTCAAGGCGCTGGGGGGGGGGGGGGGGGTGCCGCTACTGCTCGAACAGCCAGGTCTTCAGCTTCTTCCTGAAGGAGAGGTGGTCTTGGGTCAGGCGCAGGTCGGTCGGGAGGGAGTTCCAGGTCTTGGCGGCCAGGTAGGAGAAGGACCTTCCTCCTGTAGTCGCTCTTCGGATGCGGGGGACGGCGGCGAGGGCGTGGTTGGCTGATCGGAGGTGGCGTTTGGGAGCGTAGAAGTTGACTCGGCTGTTGAGGTAGCTCGGGCCTTGGTCGTGTAGGGCTTTGTGTGCGTGGGTGAGGAGGCGGAAGGTGATTCTTTTGTTGACGGGGAGCCAGTGAAGGTCTTTCAGATGTCCGGAGATGTGGCTGGTTCGTGGGATGTCGAGGATGAGTCTGGCTGAGGCGTTCTGGATCCGCTGGAGTCTCTTCTGGAGCTTGGCGGTGGTACCGGCGTAGAGGGCGTTGCCGTAGTCCAGTCGGCTGGTGACGAGGGCCTGGGTGACGGTCTTCCTGGTCTCGGTGGGGATCCACCAGAAGATCTTCCGTAGCATGCGTAGGATGTTGAAGCACGCCGAGGAGACGTTGTTGACTTGCCTGGTCATGGAGAGGGAGGAGTCCAGGATGACGCCCAGGTTTCGTGCATGGTCTGTCGGTTTGGGTGCGGTGCCCAGGGCGGGAGGCCACCAGGAGTCGTCCCAGGCGGAGGGTGAGGAGCCCAGGATGAGGACCTCCGTCTTGTCCGAGTTCAGTTTCAGGCGGCTGGTCGTCATCCACTCGGCTACCTCTTTCATCCCTTCGTGCAGGTTGGCTCTGGCGGCGGCGGGGTCGTTGGTCAGGGAGAGGATCAGCTGGGTGTCGTCGGCGTAGGAGATTATGCTGAGGTTGTGTTTGCGTACGATGGCCGCGAGGGGGCTCATGTAGACGTTGAAGAGGGTGGGGCTCAGAGATGATCCTTGGGGGACGCCGCAGATGACTTCGGAGGCCTCTGACTTGTACGGTGGTAGGCGGACTCTCTGTGTTCTTCCGTCGAGGAAGGAGATGATCCATTCCAGCGCCTTGTCCTGGATGCCGATGTTGCTGAGGCGCCGTACTAGGGTGCGGTGGCAGACCGTGTCGAATGCCGCGGAGAGGTCTAGGAGGATGAGGGCCGCTGTTTCTCCATTGTCCATCAGGGCTCGGATGTCATCGGTGGCGGCGATGAGGGCGGTCTCGGTGCTGTGGTTGGCTCGGAAGCCGGACTGTGAGGGGTCGAGGGATCCGTTCGTCTCGAGGAAGGCGGCCATCTGCTTGTTGACGGTCTTCTCGATGACTTTGGCTGGAAACGGGAGGAGCGAGATGGGGCGGTAATTCTTGAGTTCGGTGGGGTCCGCTGTGGGTTTCTTGAGAAGAGCGCTGAGTTCGGCGTGCTTCCAGCTCTCGGGGAAGGTGGCGGTGTCGAAGGATGTGTTGATGATGTCTCGCAGGTGGGGTGCGATGACAGCGTCGGCCTTGTTGAAGACGTGGTGAGGGCAGGGGTCGGTCGGTGATCCGGAGTGGATGGAGTTCATCGTGCGGATGGTGTCTTCGGTGCTGATCGGGGTCCAGGCGTGGAGGGTGGTGGTGGGGGGTGGTTGTTCGGTCATGGTGTGCGTTGGTTGGTTGTTGAAGCTGTTGTGTATGTCGGCGATCTTGTTGTGGAAGTATGAAGCGAGGGAGTTGCAGAGGTCTTGCGATGGGGTGATGTCGTTGTTTCCTGCGCTGGGGTTGGAAAGCTCTTTCACGATGTTGAAGAGTTCCTTGCAGTTGTGTGCGTTGTTGTCCAACCGGTCCTTGAAAGCTGTTTTCTTGGCGGCGCGGATCAGCTGGTGGTGTTTCCGGGTGGCAAGTTTGAAGGAGGTCCTGTTGTCCGGTGTCGGTTCCCTTCTCCAGACTTTCTCGAGGGCTCGGCAGTTCTTCTTGGAGCTCTTGAGTTCGTCGGTGAACCATGGGGCCTTCTTGCTGCCGGGTCTGCTGGGCGGGGTCCTCAGTGGGGCGAGTTCGTCCGCGCAGTTGTTGATCCACTTCGTGAGGTTGTCTGCGGCCTGGCTGGGGTTCGCTGAGCTGGCAGGAGGGTGCTGGCTCAGGGAGGTGGCGAGCTGGTCTGCTGTGATCTTGTTCCAGCTTCTGCGGGCGGCCTGTTTCTGGTGGTGGTGGGACGTCGTTCTCTTGAAGGTGAAGTGGACGCAGCTGTGGTCCGTCCATTGAAGCTCTGTGGCGTGGCTGAAGTTGATGTCTGTGCTGGAAGAGAAGACTGCGTCGAGTGTGTGTCCGGCGAGGTGGGTGGGGGTGGACACCAGTTGCTTGAGTCCCAGGTTGGCGAGGTTGTCGAGCAGGGTGCTGGTGTTGCGGTCGTTGTTGTTCTCCAGATGGAAGTTGAGGTCTCCCAGGAGGATGTAGTCAGCGGAGGGGAGGGCATGCGGGCTGACGAAGTCGGATGACCCACTACGGGCAGCACCTCAGCTGCCAAGCTCTGAGCTGCATCACCCATCTGCAGTTTTCATGACTGGAGTTTCCCCCTCCCACAAAGATTCCTGGCCAAAAAGATTTGCCCACCCGCCAGCCCCTAAAATTCCTGGAGGCAGATTTACAATTCCCTTGCGCCACCAGTGCGTCACTTTTAATATGGGAAAAAGGGACGTAGTGGTGGCGCAAGGGGCTTGTAAATAAGCCCCCTGATACTTTTCTCCCCTGCACCAAATCCCCTGTCCTTCTATTGCTTCTGCTCCACTATTTTCCATGGAGGGACATCCTGAAGAATGAAACAAAAGAAAAAAGTAGAACTGGCTTTTTAAAAGGTGTATTTGGATTACATCTTTGCACATTTAAAAAAAAAACTACCCGGCTGCCCTCAAAGCAGACTTTCACTATTTTTTTTACAACTGGACGTACATTTTAGAAACTAACTAACCAATGGAGCAAGTACGTAGAAATACCCTCATGCGTGGTCCTGGGTCACAGACAACATACAGAAAAACTTCCAAGAGGGTGTGGACTTTCTGTGGGCACTGCATATGTAAGAACAGAGCATCACGCTGTTGGCACAAAAATAATAACTTGCAACCATGGGGATTTTTCAGTTGTGGCATTTTATATTAGTGAAAGTAAGCATCGAATCTCCTCTGAAAGACAAAACAGCAGCCCTGCGCCTCACCCTAGAAGACTGTTCTACCATAGCTGCCACATGAGCGCTGGGGGAATCTTTAGAGAAATTACACCGCGGTTTAGAATAATCAGCCTTTGCACATCATGTTGGCACAGTTCAGTAATCACAGCAAGCCTGTCTAATTGCAAGCAGTGCAGGGCCAACCTGCAGCAGTTTACAACAACTAAGCTGTCTTTAATCAGCGGCGGATGTCAATTTAATCTAGAGAAAAAAAAAGCAGGTTCTTAATGAAAACTGGAGTCTGCTGCCAAGCTGCCGATATGTTATGGAGAAGAATATAATACAAAGTAGCTTTCTTTCCCCCGTAGACAACTGTCGAAAATGCCAATAAACTGTAACGCTTGTTAAGAGAGGGAAATCGGGCCGCGAAGTGTGCTGCCTCGGATAAGGAATACAGGCGCTCAGAAGGGCAGACGTGTCGTCTGCTGTGACTTTACATGTCCTCTGCGTGTCACAGGGGCTGTGGCCACAACAGGCGGCTCTCGTTCTATCACTGGTTGACACGAAGTGTGGCCCTCAGCACCCTGAAATTGTTTTTGAAGGCAAATTGGCGACTTTAAACTGAGCCAGTACTTAAGACGTTCACCGTCTGGGCCCGGACTGCATGCATTGACGTTCACCATCTGGGCCCGGACTGCATGCATTGCACTGGTGACTGAGTCATGTTGCAGCATTGGTGGACATTTTGCACCGACGTTTGCACTGACGGCCTGCACAAAATGCCTGCACAATATGCAATTTTCAAATGTTACAAATGTCATTCTAATACTAACGGTTTGGTGTAAATCTAATTTTACATTTTTCACGGTGATACATTGCTCAGCAGTTGTGCGGTGCACTCACTACAGAGGCATCAAAGCCTTCTGGGTGTGGCCAGGACAGAACTGGATGCTGCCTACTAGTTGTCAACCTTATAATTTTTTACACACTGCTATATTTAGATTTTTGGCGGCACGCCGCGTGTGTTTACACGTGGAATGCAGCTGGGGCTGCAATGGTGAATACAGTGGTGAGCACAGTGGCCGACTCACACAACCCAGGCAAGAGCATTCGTCAATTTCAATGGGACATTATGGACATAACATTTTATGCAAGCAGAATTAAAACCATGTAAAAATCTACAGGGGCGGAAATGTGGCTATGATTTAGACATCTTTTTGTTTTTATCCATGCGGACAACCCCTTCTCTGACACCCCATTAAAGATGCACGTGTTTACGCCTCCATAGCACCCTGGAAATGCACAGTAACATAGCCTGGGGGTCGTGAGCCCTAGAGCAAGCAATGAAACTTGCCCCGCAGCCGGTATTACAATACTGCTATAAATGAGGTGAACAGCACCCATTACAGCCCTGGACCCAGTGTCACTGCACTTGCTCCACTAATGTACTTTATGGGGCTCCAGACTCCTCACTCTGCTCATCTTTCCTTCTTACCTCCCTATCTCCACCCCCTTTCCTCTCATCTCCTTCATCCATTTAATTCTCCTCTTTCTAGCGAACCCGCTCGTAGACCTAAGTTTGCGATTGCGACCATTCCACCATATTTGGGAATGTCTATATTTCCAAATTCACCTTGAATTAGGATTGCAACTTTTCCCAAGTGCACATTATGTTGAATTTAGCTGCATAAAACACCTTGCCCATTGACAATGCTAATAGCATCTATCTGGGATTACCAGACTGATCTGAAACGTCTCCAGGTTCGCCAGAATGCAGCAGCTAAACTGGAGCTCAAAGTCCCTCGCGGATCACATACTGTTGTATCGTTTGATAAGGAAACACAGGACGCCCAATGCGGTTAGTAATCTTCTTTATCATACTTGTGATACCAGCATGTCTCATCACGTCTGTCCTCTTCCCCTGTCCTCAGTCGTATGTCCACTTCCTGTTCCCTACAGGATGTGGTGTCCAGTGACCTGGTCGCTGCCCTGTGACCGCAGGGTCCTAGTGTCCTACGTCTGTTGTCGCCCTACAGTCATGGATGCTACACCTCCCCCTTTGTCACAAACAAAGCTCTTTGTCACATGCACTAAATCTTGGTACATCATGGAGGGAGTGACTGGAGACAGAGAGAGAGAGCGAGAGAGAGAGAGAGAGAGAGAGAGAGAGAGAGATGTCATCCTTGACTCGTCTCTCTACTTTCTGACTCCTATGCTTTTTTTCTTAGTCTCTTTGTCTCCTTGCATTCCTTTTCGGTCGCTGTTCTCTGCCATTGTCTTTTTCTTTTGTTTGGTTGTTGTCCTCCTGCTGCTCTCCGCGTGCCAGCCTCTATTTTTTTTTCGGACTCCTTGTCGTGCGCCCAATGTCCTGGGCCAGCTGGCGCTACCTCTATTGGCTCCTCTCTTTATACGGCCGCCCTTTGGTTTGCCTGGTCTTTCAGTTATTCTTTTTCGTGCCCTTCCTCTTTCTCTGGTCCCTGTTTCTTCTCTTTGCTTGTTTTCAGCATGTTGTTCAGTTTCCTTTTTGTTGTACGTCATAGTTATAAGACCCATTGTTTGGGCTGCGTTGTTGCTTAGCAGGCATGGTCCTGGTACGTCGCCTTTCAGCACATGTATGTCTTCTTTGTTCTTTTTGTCTTTATATGTCAGTTCCCTTGTGAACTTTCCCAAGTTTGTTACTTCGTTCCTTGACCCCCAGGTGAAGATCTTCACTTTGGACGCTCTCAGTATCGGCTTTGACTCCATTTTCTCGTATTCTGATGCACACATGACATTGCATGTTGCACCACTGTCCAGTATAAATTCTGCTTCATGTTCTCCGACTCCTATCTTTGCCAGGTCCATCTTTTCCTGGGTGCTGCTGCCTGTGCGAGTTGTTGTCTCTCTTTTTCTGTTTTCCCCTCTCAGTTTTATGTGGACCTCCGACATGTGGTATAGTCTTTCCACTTTCTCTTCTTCCTCATCTTCGCCTGATCCTCGCGATGAGCTTCTTCTTTCTCTGTCGACATATCTGACGTGTCTTGTTTTCGACTCTTGTTGTCTTCCTGTTGCTCTCCTGTCATCTCTGAGTTGTGCGCTTTGGCACATACTGGCGTAATGATTCCTCCCATTACATCTCCTGCAGGTCTGGCCAAATGCGGGGCACGGACCTCTGTATGGAAATTCCATTCCACATTTGTAGCATGTTCCTTTCGGTTGTCTCCTCTCTGTTTGTTCTCCCCGGTCATTCCTCCACCGGCCTGTGCGATATTTGTTCGTCACGTAGTGTGCAGTTTCTATTTCGACGTTCTTCCCTCTTACAATTTCTTTAGCATGTGCCGTTGCTCTTGCCTTGCCAGAGACAGGATGTTCTCCAATGAGATCGGTTCTTTGAGGATTCTTGCCCTGAATCCTGTGTTGCGACAGCCTTCAATGATCCGTAGTCTTATTGCTTGTTCGTTGTCAAACTTGTCACAATGTGTCACTAATTTCCTCAGCCTTGTCGCAAAGTCATCCAGCGTCTCATCCACTTGTTGACATGCAATAGTGAATGTGTATTGTTCAAAGTCAATATTCTGTTGTGGGTCACATTTGGCCATTAGGCATTTCTTTAGTGTCTCATATGTCTTTATTTCTTCGGCAGGTAGTGTCACTAGAAGTTCTTCGATGTCATCCCCTGCTAGGTTCAGCAGTAACCCTAGTGTCTTTCCTTCTGTTACGTCTGTTGCTTCCATATATCTTTCAAACCGTCTGATCCACTTCTCCCACCTTATTCCTGTTTGTGGCTCCGATAGGTTGAACGGCAGTGGCCTCCTGTATTGTGCGCTGGGCTTCGGGTCTGCCATCCTTGCCTTTATCTGCTTTTTCTTTCTCCTTTCTCTTTATCTTCTTTTCTCTTTTCTTCTTCTTTTCTCTATATCACTTTGTTTTCTTGACTCTTTTGCTTCTTTTTCTCTTTGTTTCTCTTTGTCCAGCCTTTATTTGCTGTCTTCGGCTTTGCCTGTGCTTTATTTCTTTTCTTCCTCTTCTAAATCGGCACTTTTTTTTCTCTTCTTTTCTCTTTATTTTCTTTCCTCTTTTCTTCTTCTTTTCTCTATATCACTTGTTTCTTTCTTTAAGTCTTTTGTTTCTTTCCTCTTTGTCCTTTTTCCAGCTTTTTTTTGCTTTCTTTTGCTTTGCCTGTGCTTTATTTCTTTTCTTCCTCTTCAGGTTTGGCACTTTCCAAGTGCTCACAATCTTTTCTGACTTTGTTTCTTTATGTGGGGCTCCTTCTATGTCCCTTTCCTTCTTTTCTTCTCTCGTTCTCTTTCTTCTTCATTTTTATTTTTACTTTATTTTAACTTTTTCTATTTTCTTTTCTCTTGTGTCCCTTTTATTTCCCTTTTTTTTCTTCTTCTTCTTCTGTTATTTTGCTTTGTTTTAGCCTTTTCTAGGCTTTCCTTGTCATTTTCTTATGTTCGTATGCCTGTTTTCCTTCTTCGCCTGACTCTGCTTTATCCTTCGTATTTATTTCTTTAGCCTGCCCTTAAAATGGCTGCTCTTTATTTTCTCATTATTTCTTTTCTGCTGTCCCCATCAAAATGGCTGCTCTTTGTCCACGCGAGACTTCGCTGTCGAAATCTCGCTTTGCCTGTTCCTAAGATGGCCGCCGCATTGTTTCTCAGTTTTTATTGGCTTTCCAGCCTGTTTCTAATATGGCCGCCGATGTTTCCACCTCTTGCGAGACTTCGCGCTTCAATTTCTGAGCGCGAGGATCTTGCGCTTCTGACTGGGGCACTAGCGCTGTTTATCCAATGCGTCTTACCGCGCTTTTGCCGATTTTTCTGTTGGACGCTGATCGGGGTGGGCTCCCGTGTAGCTCCTTGCGTCTTCTGCTCCCAGTGATGTTGTTTCCTGACACACGGCGCGATCCTCACACGTGTTGATTCGTCGCTTCCCTCATCGCCAGTTGTCGTATCGTTTGTGATGCACTCGGCATAAGGAAACACAGGACGCCCAATGCGGTTGGTAATCTTCTTTATCATACTTGTGATACCAGCATGTCTCAGCACGTCTGTCCTCTTCCCCTGTCCTCAGTCGTCTGTCCACTTCCTGTTCCCTACAGGATGTGGTGTCCAGTGACCTGGTCACTGCCCTGTGACCCGCAGGGTCCTAGTGTCCTACGTCTGTTGTCGCCCTTTGTCGCCCTACAGTCATGGATGCTACACATACCCTCTCCATTGTTAAAACAACCAGACTGGTTACCGATAGCAGAGCGTATCCAATTTAAAGTTTGCTGTTTAGTTTTTAGGGCTAGTCGTGGATTAGCTCTAGACTTTCTTAGTAAGATGCATCACTGTACATCCTGAATGGGGCCCCACGCTTATCCAGTCCAAATCTTTCAGTGATACCCTGGTTCAGGGAACAAGTCCTAAAACAATCAATCAATCAATCAATCATGCATTTATAAAGCGCGCTACATACCCGTGAGGGTCTCAAGGCGCTGGGGGGGTGTGGAGGGCTGCTACTGATCAAAGAGCCAGGTCTTGAGAAGTCTTCTGAAGGCCAGAAGGTCCTGGGTCTGTCTTAGGCTGGCAGGAAGATCGTTCCAGGTCTTGGCGGTGAGGTATGAGAAGGATCTGCCACCGGCGGTGGTTTTCCGGATACGACGAACTGTGGCGAGGGCGAGGGTGGCAGAGAGGAGGTTGCGGGTGGGGGTGTGGAAGCTGAGTCGGTTGTGGAGGTATGATGGTCCGATGTTGTGTAGCGCTTTGTGTGCGTCGATGAGGAGTTTGAAGGTGATCCTCTTGTTGACTGGGAGCCAGTGCAGGCCTCTCAGGTGGGGTGCGATGTGGCTGCGTCGGGGGACGTTGAGGATCAGTCGTGCTGAGGCGTTCTGGATTCGTTGTAGTCGTCTCAGGAACTTGGCTGTTGTTCCTGAGTAGAGGGCGTTTACGTAGTTGAGTATGTTGGTGATGAGGGCCTGGGTGACGGTTTTTCTCGTGTTGGGAGGGATCCACCTGAAAATCCTGCGGAGCATTCTTAGGGTGTTGAAGCAGGACGCGGAGACGGCGTTGACTTGTTTGGTCATGGAGAGGGAGGAGTCAAGGATGAAACCCAGGTTGCGTGCGTGGTCGGTGGGTTCCGGGGGTGTGCCTAGCGATGTGGGCCACCAGGAGTCGTCCCAGGCTGATGGAGTGGGTCCGAGGATGAGGACCTCCGTTTTGTCTGAATTCAGCTTCAGTCTGCTGTCCTTCATCCAGTTGGTGACGGCCTTCATTCCTCTGTGGAGGTTGGCTTTGGCGGTGTTGGGGTCTTCAGTGAGGGATATGATCAGCTGGGTGTCGTCGGCATAGGAGATGATGTTGAGGCTGTGTTGTCGTGCAACGTGGGCGAGTGGAGCCATGTAGATATTGAACAGCGTCGGGCTGAGGGAGGATCCCTGTGGGACGCCGCAGATGATATTTGTGGTTCTTGAGAGGAAGGGAGGGAGGCGGACGCTCTGGATTCTGCCGGAGAGGAAGGATGTGGTCCAGGCCAGGGCCTTCTCTTGAATTCCGGCGTCATGGAGGCGTGCTGATAGGGTGCGGTGGCAGACCGTGTCGAAGGCGGCTGATAGGTCCAGGAGGATGAGGGCGCTGTTTCTCCTTTGTCCATCAGGATCCTGATGTCGTCGGTGGCAGCGATGAGGGCGGTCTCGGTGCTGTGGTTGCTGCGAAAGCCAGATTGGGATGGGTCCAAGACGTTGTTGTCTTCGAGGTAACCGGTTAGCTGTTTGTTGACAATCTTCTCTGTCACTTTTGCCGGGAACGGGAGCAGGGAGATGGGCCGGAAGTTCTTGAGGTCCTTGGGGTCCGCCTTGGGTTTCTTCAGAAGGGCGTTGATCTCGGCGTGCTTCCAGCTTACCGGTAAGGTTGCTGTCTCAAAGGAGCTGTTGATTGTTTTCCGGAGGTGTGGTGCGATGGTTGTGCTGGCTTTGTTGAAGACGTGGTGAGGGCAGGGGTTGGATGGGGATCCGGAGTGGATGGAGTTCATGGTTTTGATGGTGTCTCCGTTGCTGACGTGAGACCAGGCGGTCAGGCGGCATGTGCGGGTGGTGATCGCAGGGGTGGTGGAATCGGTGGTGGGAGTGGGGGTGTCGGAGTTGAAGCTGTCGTGGATGTCGGCGATCTTGCGATGGAAGAAAGTGGCCAGGGAGTTGCACAGGTCTTGTGATGGTGGGATGTCGTTGGTGTTGGAGCTGGGGTTGGAGAGTTCTTTTACGATGCTGACCTCTTTGTCTGCGTTGTTGTCTAACCGGTCCTTGAAGGTGGTCCTCTTGCCGGTCCTGATGAGTTGGTGGTGTCATGCAGGTGGCGCTTTTGTGGGCTGTGTGGCTGTCTGAAATTCGGTCGTGGAGCCATTTCTTCCCCAGCTTCCGACAGGTGCGCTTGGAGGTCCGGAGGTCTTCGGTGAACCAGGCGGCTTTCATGTTGGTGTGGTTAGTAGTGGAGGTCTTGAGAGGGGCGAGGGTGTTGGCGCAGTCGATGATCCATTGTTTGAGGTTGGTCGTGTTGGTGTCTGGGTCAGTGGGGTCAGCGGGTAGTCTCAGGGCGAGGGTGGTAGTCAGTTGGTCCTTGGTGACCTTGCCCCAGCAGCGGCATGGTAGCTGTTGGGTGCGGTAGTGTGTGGTGGGTTTCCTGAAGGTGAAGTGGACGCATCTAGGGTTTGGTGGTGTGGTTGAAGGAGACGTGGGGGCTTGTGGAGAAGATGGGATCCAGTGTGTGTCCAGTGGCGTGGGTGGGTGTCGTTATGAGTTGTTTGAGTCCGAGGTTGGCGAGGTTGTCGATGAGGGCAGTCAAGTTGGCGTCGTTGTTGTTCTCGAGGTGGAAGTTCAGGTCCCCGAGGAGGATGTAGTCTGTGGAGGCAAGGGCGTGGGTGCTGACGAGGTCGGCGATGGTGTCGCAGAACTGTGGTCGTGGTCCGGGTCGTCTATAGACGAGAGTTCCACTGAGGGTAGTGTTGGGGCTGGTGTGGATCTGGAAGTGCATGTGCTCGGCGGTTGTGAGGGTGTTGTCGGTGTTGGTTGAGACTCTGAGGCAGGTCTATCATGAGTACATTGGAGCACATTTCGAGTATACACGCCAACCCTCCTGATTGAGGGAGAAAATTCACACTTTTGAAAGCTACGCGTAAAACAGTGTTCCTTTTGTCAGTGCAAACTTCCTTTAACCATAGTGCTTTACTAGAAAAAATAGTGGTACTTAAATTATTTCAACGCTTCCTCAGAGGTAGTAAGCACTATATAAATTACATTTATTTTGTGCAAATACAGGGAAAGACCAACACATCTGACATTCTTACAGGCATGCATATCTCCTAAACAGAGCCTGAACAAAGTGAAAAGCTTCCTCTCTTAAGTATGTGTGAAGTACTAACAAGGTGTGAGCCTTTGTTTCCCCTCTGCTGCATTTGAATCTAGGTGTGAGGCTCCTGACTGCTCTCAACAAAGGGACTCCAACAAGGAAGCCTGATGACTCCTCATATTCGGCCTTTGTTATTGGCCCAGCAGGAGTCTGAACTAAGAAAGCCCAGTCCCCGCCTGCACGTTGTTGTGATTGAAAGCAGACAACAACGTGCAGGCGATGCTGAATGTGTCCCGGTGTTTGCAAATAACACCGGGACGAATTCAGCATATTTTTCAGAGGGGCCCAACTCCTTGGCAGGGTGGACGGTGTCCACCCTGTGAAAATAGTGGGCGGACGCCATTCACCCACATGTACCCCCCGACTCGTGCCTTGCACTGGTTCCTTGAAACTAGAATGGAGGCCACAGCTTTTCAGTCTCAGCTCCCAAAACATGGGATTTCATCCTTATTGCTATTCAGACAAAACACCACTTGAATATTTTAGAAGGACGTTGAAACCTCGGTCTTTGGGAAAGCCATTGGCCCTGGAATTCAGTAACTGATAGAATGTGTGCTATGTCTCCACCAGAGGTTTACAGCGCCTTGATACCTTTGGATAAATGTGCGCTGTATAAGCAGGGCTGGAGTGGGCATAAAGGGCATCAGGCGTTTGCCCAGGAGGCTGGATAGTTGGGGGCCGGTTTTGTTACTGAGGGGTGGTTTTGCAGTGATGCAGCAATAGCAGCCCCAGTAACAAAAGCAGTAGTGCTAGGGACCTGTTTTGTCAAGCAGCAGTGCTTCATGCCTGCACCACCTTTCCTGGGGCGGGGGCTAATCCGACAAAAATTCCCAGGGCTGCTTTGGGTTCCCAGTTCGGCTCTGTGTATAAGTCACCTATACTGTATAAAACTAAAGCCGAGGGCAGCCTTATGAAAATAAATGTAGAGTATTTAATAGGATGTGAAAAGAATAGCCAGGAAAAAAGTGTTTGCTTTTCATGACTTTCTGTGAATGTTTAAAAAAATGTAATCTTCATGACTTCACTTTTAAGCTTAACCTCCCCTTACTTTTCTGCAGATTTGAAAAGGAATGATTATACACCTGGGAGGATCAGTCTTGCCTTTGAAAATACTGAGTCGGATGGCGACGAAGATGACGAGCCTTTGGAGTACGACACACGATTGTAATCATTTTATAATTGTGAACAATATTGAGTTATTTACTCACGGCTAGGCGGGCGCTTGCACAGCACTGTGCAATTTTGCACTGCGCCTGCAGGCTTCTATAATGGTAAGCAAATTAAAGCAATGCGACCCACACGAAACCTCAGTAAATAAACCTCCTGCCGCTTTAAAAGACTTACGTTCCTTGTCTTCGAAGACCTTGGATTTATTACTGTGGTTCAACAAATTTGTACATTCATACGAATCATGCAGGTTTTTTGTTCCTTAATTCCTCAAAGATGTAATAACTAGTTTGTTTTTAACAAATCATTGAAAACTGTAACTTTTCTTGTTGACATTTAGGGTTTGGCTGTCTGGTCAATAATAAACCAAGTGCCATAAAACAAACATATGTGTCATATCTTTCTTTTACACCGACCCATATGTGTACATGTAAACACGCATTCACACACAGACAGTAAACAACCAGCCAACAGGATGGACCAGTGAATTATCTACTTGCTGCTGTAGGCCAGGGCATTGAATGCCAGCAGCAGTAACTCACCCTTACATCTGCTGGAGCAGAAATCAATTTAAATAAACTGGTTTAACATCTTTATCACACTGCAAAACAGGGTAGATACGGCTTCTCTTGTGTGTGAGTCTCCTCTCACTTCTGTTGAGGTTCCGTGATTCTGAACCCGTTCAACAAAGGTCATCGTATCAAGACGATTTTGGTATCAGCGGACCGCAAATGATGAGTGCGATATGCATGAGTGTTTTCGTCATGATCGATCTATGGATACATCATGTATACAGGGATTTCGTTCGGACCTTCGGGTTCTATTTTGTGTACGGCAGCCATTTTGTGGTTGCCCTCACATAGGCCGATGACTGCGGCCGAACGAGTCTTTGGGACACTTACACCTTTAGCTGACTTTTGTGTGACCTGGACGAGCTGACTCACTTGCCCGAAGCTAACCTTGTCGAGCCAGTTCCTTGTTAGGCAGCTGGTCAGATAGAGATCAAAGAGCAGGACATTTCTGAGTTTATGGTACACGCACACACCCTTCTATCTTGTTTCTCATCTGTTTCTGTTCCTTCTTTTATGGCCTATTTATGGTTTGGGTTGTGGTCCTTTTATTATGGGTTCGTCCGGCCTGTCCGAGCAAGAATGTTGGGCCTTCCCGTGTAATTGATGATGGGCTGGACAACTGAAAAGTGGGCTTGTCGTTATGTAATACCTTTTGCAATGTCATCTGTGATTGGTCAGTTTGTAAGTAATTGATGCTAGCCAGGAATGTGATTTTTGGTATAAAAGACGATGTCTCGCTCTACGAAAGTGTGCAGTCTCTAGCGAACCACCCGTGTCGTGCTTCGTAGACCTCTGTTCCTGGTTGCAACCAATTAACTTGGTCTTTGACGTCACCTAGAAGTGTGCCGTGTCTCTGTATGCCAAGACAGGTGAACTCGAAGACTTCGGGCATTTCCCCTGGCGCCGCTGGGTTCTAAAACCCGGTTCTTCAGTTGGCGCCCAACGTTGGGCGACTTCAGCACTACCGGTCCAAGCCTGACGATCGTGAGGAGCTTCGTGTGAAAATTCTGGAGGAAGGCCTGCCACTTCATCGACTCCTGTATGTCATCGTGGTCCGAAAGTCTTTGCTGCAAGGTTCCCCGCTTTCCGACGGCTACGAAGGACTGCTGCCCTGACTGTCGCCCTGTCTTGGAGCCATTAGACGATTTGCAGTGCGAGACAATAGACGGGTCTTCTGGCGACGTCATCGATATTTCAGTTAAGTATGAGTGGAGCGTCTCCCAGTCCTTAGTTTTGTTTTGGGTATCCCCTTGGGATCTTTGATTTGGGACTTGCAAGCTCCAAAGCCGAGGGCTCATGTATTCGCGAGGCTATGGTAATTCGATATTCACTTGAAGTTTGAAGCTAGACTAGTGAGCGAAGATGCCTGGTCTTAGCAGACTTGGAAAGATACTTTGTTGTGGTTGTAATAGGGATTCCCGATTGGAGGACTCGTGTCCGGTTCCTCCGATTGGAACTCCGACCAATGAGCTCTATTTAAAACATGGCGTGGGCCCTATCACGTATAATGAAGTATGGATTAGGTCAGTGGTTCCCAAACTTTTTTGACCCGTGGCTCCCTTGACCTAATTGGCAGTTGGCCGTGGCTCCCCACAATTTTTTTACCCGCACACCGGGGTGCCGCGGCGCACCCTTTGGGAACCACTGGTCTACATGAAGAATCAAGCCTAGACGTGATGAAGGATTCAGAGAGTAGCCATCACTGTCATAAAACTTTATTTGCAATCACAAAGATCTTATAAAGTACATCTCAATGCATACATAGAGCAGTATAAAGCACTCGCACTAAAAGTAACCAGGCTAGAGAAAGGCTCAAGGAGCTCTGTGGCGTTACAAGAAGTTTACGTGAGGTGGGCTCTGATCATGGCTATCCGCAGAAATGTTTTCGGGGGGAGGCACATTTTTAACTTCATCACCATCCCCCTTGCACCCTTCTCCCCTCTGCCTTGCACCCTTCTACCCTCTGCCTTGCAGCCTTCTCCCCTCTGCCTTGTACCCTTCTCCCCTCTGCCTTACACCCTTCTCCCCTCTGCCTTGCACCCTTCTCCCCTATGCCTTGCACCCTTCTCCCCTCTGCCTTGTACGCTTCTGCCCTCTGCCTTGCACCCTTCTGCCCTCTGTCTTGCACCCTTCTCCCCTGTCTTGCACCCTTCTCCCCTGTCTTGCACCCTTCTCCCCCTCCTCGTTGCACCCTTCTCCCCTCTGGCTTGCACCCTTCTCCCCTCTGCCTTGCACCCTTCTCCCCTCTGCCTTGCACCCTTCTCCCCTCTGCCTTGAACCCTTCTCCCCTCTGCCTTGCACCCCTCTCCCCTCTGTCTAGCACCCTTTCTCCCCTCTGCCTTGCACCCTTCTCCCCTCACACTCTCCAACATGCAGCAGTCACGAGTAACGACCCCCTAACGAGGAGTGAGGCAAAGACAGAAGCTGGCAGAGTGCGGCTGCATCAGGGCATAAAGCGCCCACCCAATGCCCTCCAACAGGCCTCTCACCCTGCACGCACCCAATGCTCTCCACCAGGCCCCTGAACCTGCACCCACCCAACGCTCTCCACCAGGCCCCCCACCCTGCACCCACCCACCCAACGCTCTCCACCAGGCCCCTGACCCCGCACCCACCCACCACTCTCCACCTGACCCCTGACCCTGCACCCACCCTACGCTCTCCACCAGGCTCCTAACCCTGCACCCACCCACCCAACGCTCTCCACCAGGACCCTGACCCTGCACCAACCCACCCAACATTCTCCACCAGGTCCCTGACCCCGCACCCACCCACCCAACGCTCTCCACCAGGCCCCTGACCCTGCACCCGACCCGAAGAGCACCAGTCACATTACACAAGGATACATTCATGTATTCTGTTTTTGTAGGCGCTGGGAGATTAAGTGATTTGCCCAGAATGAAACCGGATTCTGAGCTGACGTCGAGGGTCGAACCCGGTTCCCCAGCTCCAAAATTGGCAGCTCGCAGTTTCACTACATTTTGAGGATAATTATATATTTTTTTCAGACCCACATCCTGCACAGCGGTGCGGCGCCCCTGGCTTCCTTTCATGGCGCACCAGGGTACCGCGTTGCACACTTTGGGAACCACAGATGTATGACATAGATATTAAGAGTGTACTCCCTGGACAGGTCCTGAGCATGGGTAGAGGAGGGGAGAAGATGGAGCTTGAGGTCAGAGCTACCCACTTTGGAACTGAGGAATTAGGTTTGATTCTGGTTTTGGCTCAACATCCTGTGATCCTGGGCAAATCACTTAATCTCTCCGTATCTAAAAAAGGAACATGTCCTTATGAAATGTTATTGGTGCTCATGTAAAGCACTCCAATATGTTTGGGTTGGGTTTGCTCTATAAAAAAATTGAGGGGAAAAAATAAAAAAATTAGTTTAATTTACTCTTTCAATGCTATTTGCATCTAAATAACCGAAGGTGCTCATGACTGCACAAGGAGCATGACCCCCTCCTGTGCTGCAACACCTTCCTTTCTGCCACTGACCAGCATCTCTTTCACAGCTCATCAGCAGCTGAAAGAGTTGATTTGCCCCCCCCACCCGCCGGCTGCCGTGATGCTCTGCTTCAGAAAGGCAGAGACTAGGGGCAGAGCAACCAATTCACCATGGAGGCGAAAGTGACACATTCTTTAGTGTGACTTTCACACTTCCTTTCCCAGATCGTGCGCGGCGCCCCTGGCTCCTGATAACGGCGCACCAGGGCGCCGCGGCGCACAGTTTGGGAACCACAGGATTAGGTATACTAGGTAGGACGGTGTCCTCAAATGGCCCCAATATGGTAGTTATGACGGAGATTTTAGATAATCTCAAAGTTAAACTGTTCATGTCATGAAGAAAGCCCGCCCGGCGATGTTTAACTCTTTCCGCCTTGGCGAAAGGAAGCCAAACAGAAAGAAATTAAGTTAGCGAAGAAAAATAAGAGAGAAAGATGTATGTCAATGGTGCAAGCTGCTATACAGTTTAGGGATAACGAAGAAGAACAAGAGAGTGAACAGTTGCTTAGGCAACGTAAATTGGCGATAGATAAGTGCTATCTATCTTTGCCACCTCAGCAGCAAGATGCAAAGAAAGATCTTGAGGAAAGATCCTTTGATGTCACGTCTATTGAGTTTGCCGCCCCCTTATGTGCAGAGTGCTACAGCATCTCCACCACCTGTAGTAGCGCAACCTCCGGTTGCTTTGCCACCTGTCGTTCCACAACCGCCAGCTCCTCTTCAGTTGGCTCCTACTCCTCTGGTGCAGCCTTCTCAAGGGCCGCCGACTTTGCTACCTGCTCCGTCTCCAACTCCTACGACTTTGTCTCCTGTATTGTCTACGTCTTCCACTACTCCTTTTGCTACTATTCCTACATTGGTTCCCTCTCAGTCTGCTTTGTCTCCTGTTCTTTTATCAACTTCTCCTTCTGTTCGACAAAGAATGACCGATACTGTTGCTGGTCTCTTTTCTCCTCTTTTTGGGTCATTAGGTATGACCCCTGTTTCAGAGCGTAAACAATTGCGTAGCCAATTGCCTGGTCCCGATGAGCGATCAGTATTGGATCATTTAGCACGTAAATGGGTTACTTATCCTTTGAGGTATAGTTTTGAGTGTGTTATGGATGTTTTCCGTCAATGGGAAGCACCGACGCAGAGATATGTTTTTGGGACAATGTGTACTTTCCTTCGTGAAGAATGGGAAGATGGTGAGTTGGGACAGACTCCGTCTGAGTTGTTCCGTGTACAGTCCGAGTTTGCGAAGGGAACTATAGTGGGTGTTGACGTTGAGAGAGCGGTTGCGACGTTCTTGTCATTTAGGAGTGAGTCTCCTTCTCAGGCGTTGTTTGAGCCTGATTCTTCGGTTAGGAGAAAAGCGCGACAATATCCCATGAGAGAGGTTCCCCCAGTTTGGAGAGGGGAGATGCAGCTTCTAATCCAGCTATTCCGCCTCATTTTCAGCGTGTTTGGGTACATGTTCCATGGAAGCGTGCTGAGGTTTTAGCCCTTAAGCAGACTTTGCCTGATCCACGTAAAAATCCTGCAGGGTATTATAAGGAATTATCTCAGACTGCAGACTCATGCACTATGAATTTAGCCGACATAGACATGTTGTTTGGAAATGTAGTTCCACAGCTTATGGAGACTGATTCGTCATATGGATCATGCGCAGGATTTGGGTGATACATGGGCTAATATTGGTGCCTCTGATGGCCGACAAGTTGGTGATGCTAAACCGGAGCAACTAGTTGCAGAACTCTCTGGTAGGATTATTAATTACATGAAGACTTTGATGCCTGCTATGCGTGTCAATTGGGATAAATTGTCTGCGTGTAAGCCGAAGAAAGATGAAAGCTTGTCTGACTTTTTCACTTGGTTTGAAGAGACGTTTATCGACTATAGTGGTCAGGACATGAGTACGGAAGGTGGTCAACGGTTGTTAGTTGACAAGTTTGTGAATAATTTGCTGTCAGATTTGTGCACCAAATTGAAGGATTCTGAGAGTTCTTGGGCTGTTTCTTCGTCAGCGCAGATATTAGCTACTGCCCAGTACTATGAGAATAGAGATAAGGACGAGAAAGATAGAGCTGACAAGAAGACTAAAGAGCTAAAGACAAAGGTTATTTTGCAGCAAGCGTATCCGCCTCGTAATAATCAGCGTGATTATCAGCAACCTCAGCAATATCAGAGAAACTCGCAAAGGTCCGAGTCTTCTCAACAGCGTTTTCCTGTAGGCCCTCATCAGTGTGCATATTGTAAAGAAGAGGGTCATTTCAAGAATAGTTGTCCGGTTCTGTTGCAGCGCACGAATGGTGCTTCTGGTGTGAGAGGTCGAGGTGTTCAGCAAGCTCCTAGAGGTAGAGGACGTGGTGTGTTTTCTCAGAATGCGCGTCCCTTGCCTCCACAGAATTCAATGAATAGCTTTGATCAGCAGGATGGTGCGTCTGGTAGGACGGCTCAGTACTATGCGGACGATTACCATGTTGAAGGTGAGAATATGGATGGTAATGATTGCTAGGACAGCCATAGACAAAGAGAGGGAGTTGTTTCAGTTCCAGTAGATCAGAGTCGACCTTATGTTGAAGTGATTGCATCAGGTGTGTCAGAGCCTTTTCTGTTGGATACTGGTGCTGGGAAGAGTTCTATTATGCACTCTAAACTCCCTGGAGCACCTTTGTCTGGCTTAATGAATGTTTCAGTAAGTTTTTCTGGTGCCCCAGTTCCTAATCCGATTTCTAGTCCTTTGTCTATTTCTGTTGGACCTTGTGAATTCGAAGCACCCCTTATTCTGACGACAGGTTGTGGTGAGAACTTGTTGGGATTAGACTTGTTGAAAAGATTGTAAGCAACACTATATTGTTCTCCTTCAGGAGTACAGCTTACATTGGGTAAGAGAGTGATCTCTCCGATGTATTTATCTAAAGATCGACTTCCAGCTGAATTGTCTTCTCTACCTGATTCTCTTTGGGCTACTGGTCCTAATGATGTGGGTCTTTTGGAGATTCCACCATATGTTGTGACGTTGAAAGCGAATGCTAGATTGCCACGTATTCCCCAATATCGGATTTCCAGTGATGGTGAAAGAGCACTTCTGGCGATCATCTATGATCTGATTGAGAAAGGTGTGATTGAGGAAACGAGAGGTAATGTTTGCAATAGTCCGGTTTGCCTGTTCTGAAAAGAACTGATTCTTCACAACCTCTTGTATATAGGTTTGTGATTGATCTTCGCGAGGTGAATAAGATTGTTGTTCCACAATTTCCTGTTGTGCCAGATATCACTTCTTTATTGAGTTTGATTCCAGCTTCTGCCACCTGGTTTTCGGTGATTGACTTGAAGAATGCTTTCTTCAGCATCCCGATTGCCGAGGAGAGTAGGGATATTTTTGGCTTCTCTTTAGGAGGTCGAAGTTTCCGGTTTAAGCGCGCTCCTCAAGGCTATTGAGAGAGTCATCGATCTATAGTCAGGCTTTGAAAACACAGCTTGATACGATTGTTTTACCTGATGGTGCTGCCCTTATTCAGTATGTTGATGATTTGTTAGTTGCTGCCGATAATGAAGACATTTGTAGGGAGGCTACTTTGTCGTTGTTGTGTCATTTGTCTGACTTCCATCATAAGGTGTCTCTTTCGAAGTTGCAATATTGTCGACAAGAATTTACGTACTTAGGTCACCTCTTATCGAAGGAGGGAAGAAGATTGACCCCAGAAAGAATTCAAGCTATTGCGCAAATGAGTGTGCCTATGACACAGAGAGAAGTACGTGCTTTTATGGGTATTACATCGCACTGTAGACAGTGGATCCCTAATTTTTCTTTGCTTGCAAAACCTTTAATAGCTCTTACTGTTAAGGATACTCCAAATCCTATTCCTTGGACTGACGAATGTCAGAAGAGCTTTTCAGAATTGCGTGATGCGTTGTGTTCGGCTCCTGTGTTGGGTACTCCCGACTACAGTAAGCCTTTTACACTCTATGTCCACGAGAGAGAGGGATGTGCATTGTCAGTTTTGACACAGCAGTTCGGCGATAAGCAACGTCCATGTGCGTATTTTTCATCGACTTTGGATCCGGTAGCTAGAGCGTTGCCGAGTTGTTTGAGAGCTACAGCAGCAGCGGTTGTCTCGATTCGACAGTCTGCTGGTTTGGTGATGGATAATACATTGATTGTGATGGTTCCACATGCAGTGGATACCTTGTTTAATCGCACCAAGACACAGCACTTAACTAGTGCTCGGTTGTCGGGTTACGAATTAACACTCTTAGCGAGTCTCGTCCACATAAACAGATGCAACACATTGAATCCAGCGACGTTGTTGCCGATTTCAGTTGAGACATGTTATTGAACAGCATGATTGCTTCCTTAGGACAGAGGAAGAAACAAAAGGGAGAATAGACCTTAGGGACACTTCTCTTGCAGAGTGTGATGGTACCTTATGGGTTGATGGTTCGTGCTTTAAGCTTCTGAATGGTGATACGACTGCGGCATATGCTGTTACGACTTTGCATACGATTGTTGGAGCTGCACGTATCCCACATAATTCAGCGCAAGCAGCAGAGTTGATTGCATTGACAAGAGCGTGTGTGTTGTCAAAAGGGAAACGAGTGACTGGTTACACTGATAGCCAGTATGCGTTTGGTGTGGCTCATAGTTTTGGACGCTTGTGGAAAGAACTTGGATTCCTGCCTTCGCATGGAACTAAGATTCAGCATGGTCAGTTGGTGAATGAGCTCCTTGAGTCACTTACTTTGCCGTTGCAAGTTGCGATCGTGAAATGCAGTGCCCATAAGAAAATTACTGATGATGTTGGTCGTGGTAATGCGTTTGCAGACAAAGTCGCGAAAGAAACTGCGAGAGATGTAATGAGTCGAATGTATGTTGCTGGTCCGGCGAGATGGGTTCCGGATAGAAGTATGTGTGAAGATTCAATTGAGAGGGTGAAGTCCATTCAAGCTGAAGCTACAGAGAAAGAGTTCAATGAATGGAGAGAAAACAAGGGTAAATTGGATTCGAATGGTTGCTGGATTGAGTTGTCAGAGCATCAACGATGGTTGTTACCTGATGCGTATGTACTTCCAGTGGTTACGATGGCTCATGGAATGGCTCATGTTAGTGTGAAAGGGATTTGTAAGTTGTTCGCTCCAGTATGGCAAAATGCTGGTATTACTAAGTGTGCAGAGAATTTGGTTAAGAATTGTAAGGTGTGTTTGATGTACAATCCTGGTAAGGGATCTCCAACTCCAGCTGGTCATTTTGCTCCTCCAACGTATCCGTTCGAGGTTTTACAGCTAGATTTCATCCACATGGAGAGGTGCAACAACTTAAAGTATGTGCTCGTTGTTGTTTGTGCCTTCTCGAGATGGGTAGAAGCATACCCTTTGAAAGATAACACTGCCTTGTCCACAGCTAAAGCCCTTATTAAGGAATTCTTCCCTAGGTTTGGTTTGCCGAGAATGGTCTGGAGTGACAATGGGAGTGAATTTGTGGGTTAAGTGATGAAGAGAGTGTGTGACGGTTTAGGAATCCGCCAAAAGTTCCATGCTGCAAATCACCCCCAATCCGCTGGTTTGGTAGAATGCTATAATGACACCCTTAAGCTAAAATTAGCCAAGATTCAGGCGAGCTCTGGTCTTCAATGGCCTGATGCCTTGCCATTAGCCCTTCTGTCCTCAAGAATGACTGTGCATTCACGAATGGGACTTAGTCCGTATGAGGTTGTGTTTGGTCGCCCGGCAAATATATGGGGAGTGCCGCGGCCGACAAAATTTAGCGAGATAGAACATCCTGTATTGCTTGATTACCTTTACGAATTGACGGCTAAATTGCGTGTTTTGCACCAACAGGTTCATGATACACTGCCAAAAGCATCTGAAGATCCAGGACATGCTATCAAACCTGGCTCTTGGATCCTGATAAAGAATTTCCAGCGGACCAAGAACGAGCAGCCCGGCTGGATTGGTCCCTATTTGGTGCTTTTGTCCACGCGTTCAGCAGTGCGAGTGCGCGGTAAAAAGAACTTAATCCACGGTGTACATTGTAAGAGGGCCCCTTTGCCTCTGCCGTACGACCGGTGGGTCCAGAAAGGTATTCCGGATTCTGAGACTGACAGACGCATTCCTTAGCGCGGAACACCCTACCGCCGCGAACAGCACGATTAGAGGATTGAGTTTTTCGAGATGGAGAGACCTGTTGAAAGAATGAGCTTCAAGAGCAAAATATGTACAGTGATGAGCAGAAAACAATTTTTAATATTATGTTTGTTTATGTTGTTTAGCTTAATGATGTTTCTAATTGGATATGTGACGTTCTCTTTTCAAGTGACGTCTCTGCCCACTACACAACCTATGCCTCCTCCTACTGTTTCTTCACATTCTTTTCACCCTCTGCCCGAACATGAAACTGTTAGAAGACTGGAATTTGCTAATAATTCCTTTGTTAAGCTTCTGCACCAACACCAGCTAGTAGTGAACACAACTAATTGTTGGGTGTATGGCCTTATGCCCCATACTATTGATAAAGGTATTCTTTACCTGGTTCTGCCTTTTAGTTACATTGGTTCTGTGTGGGCATACAGAACGATGTTCATCTATGCTCGTGAAGTTTACCCCCTACGTTCTGTGAAGGATAGTCCAAAGAATAGTGCTCTAGTTCAGGGTATAGTCGACATGATTAGAGGAATTAGTTCCTATGAGACTATCCCGAGAGATGAGACGCAAGCATACATTGGTAGGAACGTGACTGGATATGGAATTAATCTGAGTGTTAACCAGCGAGCAAAAAGATCCCCTCTGATTTGGATAGTGCCCCATCAGGGTCATTATTGTCTGCAAGGTAATGGCAAGAATCCGAGAGCTCAGTTAGGGAAGAGCGTCTGCACTGAGACGTATGTTTTTGCGTCCCAGACTTCCCCATCGTTTCTAGCAGCTAAGAGTACCTATTTTGTCTGTTACGATAGAGCGTACACATGGTTGCCCCCTGATTTCTCGGGCACATGTTTTGTCTCGTTCCTGTTGCCTCCTACGTATACAGCTGCGGCAGATTACCACAAGACGAGAGTTGTTAGAGGTGTCTTCAGTCAGGAAGATACTGGAGGACAAGAATTGGGAGATTCCTTGAAGGGTTTTCTGCCGTTTTGGGGACCTATGGTTAACAGCAAGAACATTCGACAGTTGACGAGAGTGGTTGAGTCCACCATAGTCGAAACTGCTGGTGCCCTTAGTAACTTGACTGCTGAGCTCCCGTCGGATCGCCTTATGACTCTTCAGAACAGAGTTGCGTTAGATGTCATACTTGAAGATAGAGGAGGGGTATGTAAATTGATTCAATCGAGCTGCTGCGTTTTCATTCCAGACAACGCTCCGACAGTGTACCAAGCCATTTCCAAGCTGAATAAGATCTCCGAGTCTATACACGTGGACGAAGGAGATTGGTCGTTAATGGGATGGTTTTGGGGATTGTTATCCACGTGGGGATGGAAGATTCTGATGGTCATTGGGATGATCTTAGCTATCCTTTTCCTGTTCTGTCTTTGTGTACAGTGTGCTCCTGCTATATGTGGCCTTTGTGCTACTTCGTGTGCAAGGAGACCTATCCAGAGAGAGCTGCTAAGTAATAGGATGATGCTACAGCAACATCTTGATGATCTGATGAATATAGACCTGGATTCAGACTGACGTGAGTGTGGGTTTATTGCCTATGTAAGGGCAAAAGGAGGGCCTGAGGTTCCGTGATTCTGAACCCGTTCAACAAAGGTCGTCGTATCAAGACGATTTTGGTATCAGCGGACCGCAAATGATGAGTGCGGTATGCACGATTGTTTTCGTCATGATCGATCTATGGATACATCATGTATACAGGGATTTCGTTCGGACCTTCGGGTTCCATTTTGTGTACGGCAGCCATTTTGTGGTTGCCCTCACATAGGCGAGTCTTTGAGGCACGTACACCTTTAGCTGACTTTTGTGTGACCTGGACCAGCTGACTCACTTGCCCGAAGCTAACCTTACTGAGCCAGTTCCTTGTTAGGCAGCTGGTCAGATAGAGATCAAAGAGAAGGACATTGCTGAGTTTATGGTACACGCACACACCCTTTTATCTTGCGTCTCATCTGTTTCTGTTCCTTCTTTTATGGCCTATTTATGGTTTGGGTTGTGGTCCTTTTATTATGGGTCCGTCCGGCCTGTCCGAGCAAGAATGTTGGGCTTTCCCGTGTAATTGATGATGGGCTGGACAACTGAAAAGTGGGCTTGTCGTTATGTGATACCTTTTGCAATGTCATCTGTGATTGGTCAGTTTGTAAGTAATTGATGCTAGCCAGGAATGTGATTTTTGGTATAAAAGACGATGTCTCGCTCTACGAAAGTGTGCAGTCTCTAGCGAACCACCCGTGTCGTGATTCGTAGACCTCTGTGTTGTAAATTAGCATAAATGGGTTAGCGTTAGCAGAAGCAATCTAGCATTTAGAAGTTATCTTATCCGCTTTTTAAAAGCCATTGTAGTTTCTGGAGGCCATCTTGGCTACCATGTGCTGCCATGTGCTCACTATGTGCATTGTCCTACCTTCCTTTTAGCTGCACCTGAAGTCTGCCTAGTAACAGGATATATTTATCCTCCTCCACTTCCACGCATGCTCAGAAATGCCTGGTAGAGTCTGCATCTGTTACTGATTAGTTTTACATAGGAATGTGTTCACTACGTTCTGAAAACTGTTAGCTCCTCCCACTTGGTTCTACATGTCCATATTAGGTATTCTTTGTGTGCTCACAGGAGCCAAGACTGCCCCTTTTCATGTATGCTTACTGTGTAAGTCTGAAATGTATATAAGGCGTCAGCCTTTTGAATTCCTCAGACTGCCTCATTCATTTGCCATGGCCTTTGGGCGACGCAGCCTCACTTCATATGAATGTAATAAACTGTCCTTTGATATTTCAGAGTTCTGTGTCAGTCTCTTACTGCTTTATGGACTACATGTTAGTGACACCCCTGAGAGGCAGAATTTTGGTTACGACAATTGGCGACCACGATGAAGGGACTCATCAGAGAGGTGACAATCTGGAGGAGTGATCAACTTGCTGGGAGGCAGGAAACTACTGAACAGCATGGGACTGGGTTCTGCAAAAGGTATGCTGTGCACGGCGCACCTCTGGTGATTCCATGTGTCTGCAGCTCGGTGTGTTTTCTGTCCTTCCTGACCTCCGGTCCTCCCAAGGATGTCACCCCCCTGACTGAGAACACTTTTGGCGTGAGTATTAAAATGTAACATAAAAAGATAGACTGTTAGATAAAACTTGGCAGTTAGAATTTGGACAGCTTATGTTGGTAAAAGTAATTTTGCGGCGCCTGTTCTAAGTTTTGAATGCCTTTTGTACGGTAAGGTAGTCTTAGGACGGTTACTGTGGCATATTTTGTGTTTGAGATAGACTTGTCTACTTTGGATTTTGTTTGACCTTTGAAGAATATGATGTGAATATGATTTGATATGATGTGATTTGATATGTA
This sequence comes from Lissotriton vulgaris, assembly GCF_964263255.1. NCBI lineage: Eukaryota > Metazoa > Chordata > Amphibia > Caudata > Salamandridae > Lissotriton > Lissotriton vulgaris. Next base: position 938,086,844 of record NC_141689.1, on the reverse strand, counting down.
TGTGTTGCAACTCATATAGGCAGGTAATAAGAGGATATTTCCTCCACCTTTGATAATAGTGTATATTCTGCACTATTTTTGGCATGCCTGTTGTCTTTGGTTAAGCTCACATGTTAAAATGTGTTGCTTTTGTGAAAGGTACCATAATGTGATGTGAAGTAAATGAGCCGGCTTCCCTTAGAAGGGATACCTAAATAGGTTTAGGTGTGAAAACATATTTCTTCCTTGGTGATATTGTATCCCCAGGGAACTAAAATATGGCCATAATACATGTAAGGATCCTTTGTTCTGTGCACTTTTCTGAATGGGGAATGCAGAGCGGTTTTTGGTGCTCTGCCAGTTAAAACTTGTGAATTGAAACATCATTGCCAAACGTTTCTTGTAAATATGACATACAACTAGCATTTACAATTGGTTTGGTTTAAGTTCTGTTTGTGGGGTGTCTTTTTGTTTCAGTCTTATGTGTTGATCTGTGGGTTTAATGTGTGTTTAAATGTGTTTTTTTTCTGTTAATGTAATTTCTGCTTGTGAATAGCGTTGGCGCAAATTTATGAAACACATGCCTTAAGCGCTGTATTGTGTGTCCTGTATGTTTGAAATATTTCTGTTTCTGTGTGAAATGAGCTCAATGCGTGATTGTGGATTTCTTGATGTTTTCAGTCTGTTAAGGAAAATGTTGCATTAATTGATATTAGGTGAAAATTAAATAAGAATGCAGTAATTTGCCATGTTACCTGCAAAAATCGTTATGTGTTGCCTTTTAATTTATAGACTAAGCAAAGGCGCATATGTGCAAAATGTTAAATGCTTAAATTAGATAAAGTTAAAATTTGCATTCACTAGGAACATGAAAGGCCTCAAAATTAAAATTTGTGTTCTGTAAGGAAAACGAATTTGTTTCCTTTTTTACTTCCATGCATTTTCATACATGTAAAATGCTAAAGTGAATTTTTGCTACGTTTAAATGTATTTTGTAGCACACACTTTTCTAAAAAAATGTGTCTGTTTCCAGTAAATTCTGGGGTCAGCTTTGTGCAGGCAATTTCCTGCCTTGAGAACAGCATGTGTTGTTTTTGAAAGGCAATAAAGGACATTGGAATGTTTATTCAGCCAGAGAGCTGGTAGTTTAACACGGGCTGAATTTAGCAACTCAGAATAAGTGTTTTAAAGGGTTACAAAAGTAAGTTGCATTATTTTATATCACAGGAAGACATTTCAATTGTGGGTTTCCTCTCTTTTAATAAGTTTTTCAAACTATATTCTTGGTTTGTTGCTCAAATGTCCTCTTTTAAATTCTGGCGCGAAAATATGTCTTGTTCTAAGTTAGGCTTTTGCGCATAGGCTCATACATGACTGCATCTACACTGATACGCAAAAGATGCAGTTTGGTTTTTAAATATGGGTTTAGCAATTGAGATTGGGTTTAGAGGAAAAATAAAATAATAAATTATTAAACATGGAAAAATTATTTGAAAAAAATATGTGTTTTTCAAAATCGTTTTTAGATATTTATAAAGCTTAATACTCATACTATGACCTCCTAAAATTAAAATTTGATTAAAGTAATGTATGACTGCATAATTTGGTCATTTGCGTGTTAGGGTTTTACTTGGCGCACGCGTAACAGCTCATTTTTCTAAGGCATTACATGCCTATGCCTCATGTTCGCTCTTTGCAACATGTAAAGCACATTCTAAGGATGATTAATATGTAATGCAATTGTAGGATTTTCATTTTTATGTACCCCAAAGTCAAAAGTCGAAATCTAGTTAAAATGGACTTTTTAACAAGCATTCTTGTCATTTACCATAGCCTTGCAGTGTTTTTTGGCTTTCAGTAAAATGCATATTTGTGTATATTACAAACTGTGGGTTGTTATTAGTCGAGGTTGTTCTTCATAGCTCAGTGACCTATTGTGCCTGGTGCAGAGGTTTATGTTTAATATCAGGATTAAAAACTCAAATTTCGGCAGGGCCTATTCTGTCTTTTATCTTTGTAGAGTTGATAACTGAGTACCATTGTATAGGGTGGTAGCAAACATTTAATATAATGCTGGTATGCTCTGTTGTTATGTTCTGCAAATTGTTCACAGTAAATGTTTTACTAAATGCATTTTATCCCTGAAAGAAGTCATTTATATAACATGTGTTTTTTAACAGGGTTGATTTTGTAGCTTAGAATGAGTGGGGAAGGGTTTCTGACTTTGTCAGTTTGAGTGAGGTAATAGGATCTAAGGCCTGAAAGGATCGCACGGGCCTGGCAGAATTTGACCTTAAGGTCAGTGAGAAGGGGGTTTAGCAGTAAGTGAAGACAGATGGAGCAATGACTGCTTGGGGCAAGCTTCTGTGCATCACAGAAAATTCAAGCTTGCACATTAGATGGGTTACATGAGGGTTTTTGTTTTTGAGAAGTGCATTCTTGACCAGCCTTGAAAAAAGGGAAACAGCAGGCCCTCAGGGGCTTTGGGGAGAGGGGGGACCATGAGGGACTCGCAGGTTCCCAGGGCTATGAAGGGCCGCAGGCTCCCAGTGCCATGAGGGGCCGCAGGCTCTCAGGGCCTTGAGGGCAGGGGGTCTGAAGGGGCCACATGGAAAGGCTGGTGCAAGGGATGCAGTGTGTCTGTGAAAAAGTTTTACAGTCAATATTAAAGTGGGTTAGCATGTTTTAAAAGAAGGATGGTTGGTTAACAGTTGAGATTTACTCTGTTATGCGCTGTGTTAGTAGTATGTTGAAAAGAGATGGGTTTTATTATGACTTCTTTGAAATGAAATGTTTGTGTGTTTTTTTCATGATTTTATATTTTTTCCTTCTGAATCGTTCTTGCTGTTCACTATGTGTCACAAGTGACATGGTAAGTTTGATTTGACAGTTTTGATAACCAGCAACTGGTGATCACCTGGCAAAAGCGGGGTGTGAGTAAATTAAAGCATAATTTTGGTGTAATTTCGTTTTGACAAATTAAGCAGGTCTGGACTTTGGGTTTTGGGTTGTATGAATGCATGTGTTTCTGCTTGATTATAAGTGCTATTGTGCTTTGTCTATTCTTTTTGTGCCTGCTATACTGCATGTATATATATTTGATGGCTTTCTTTCTTTCATGTAGCTGCTTTTTGATATTATTACAAATTTGCCTGTGTTGTGAAGAGACATGTATGACGGTATGTGTCGCTCTACACCACGTGGTTAATATTTGCGTTTATACTAAATTTCACAGATATGATATTTGTATACTGTGATCATGAAAATACATCGCCTCACCAGCAGATGTTAAAATTTGGACATACTAGTATTGAAGTAAAATAAAAGCGATATAAAAGAAGCCACAATACAGATACTGCTCTTCTCCCTTAAGGAACAGACAGGCCTAGATTTATATACATATCCTTGATTGGAACTGAGGATGCAATTATAGATTCGTGGCTCTTGTTAAAAGGTGACCTATATTTTTTTCCTTTTTCTAAATTTTTCATTTTTCCCTTGGAGGAGGAACTGGACCATTAACTGATATTACTGTGTATGGTGTAGCGCTTCTCCCCAGATGTTGCATTGTGCCCAGACTGCAGAGATGTAATAGGAACCACCGCATTATGTATAATTCCCTTTAGTATGACCTGACCAGACTGTTTCTTTCTCTTTAAGACTTTTCTTTAGGCCTATAATTTTGATGCTTTCCAGTCTGACTGTCAACTTAGTGATAGACTGGTTAACTGATTTAATAATATAATAAGGAAAGTTTCTCATCCCAATAGGAGACACTGTATGTTCATTCTTGAATGTGGAAAAAAATGTAATGCCCATTCCAATTAGGTTCTCAGTTCTTTTAGCTGCTGTTTTAATGTTTGATGGACCACATGTGTTCTAATAATGGAAACATTAGGAGTTTGTACTCTTGTTTTTTCTCTGTTTTCACACTTTTGATAAATTAGCCATTGTCTGAATGCCCCTGATCATCTGTTATGTGATTTCGTTTTTGAAGTGTTCTAGAGGAGGGATTTAGGAACACTTAGATTTTCTCATTTAGGAAAATGTTTATCCATTAGATGATGCCCCTATATGTAAGGGCTTCCACTCAGATAAAATGTTTATGTAATTGTCTACCCTTAGATCATAGAAGACATGCTCTCATATGGAAACACAATTGAAGAGGCTAGAGTCATTGCTTTGCGTTCTATGAGAATGATAATGCATTTTAGATTATGATAGTTTCATGGCGTATGACCACTCTCTTGAAGATTGCAAGCCAACTGATTGCAATCCCCTTATTAAATATTGACGTGTTTTTTTTGTGCTAAATTGAAGGAAATTAACAATTGTGTCACATCTTCTACATTGCTAGGTTCTGCAGGATATTTCAGAGTCAAAGGGAGAGAGTCCCCCTGCAGAACGAATGACCAAGACGAATTCTAACTCCTATCCTTGACAGCCATAGATGAAAGCAGGAAGTTTTGGTCTATAGTCCCAGCACCCAGTAAGGAATCTGAACGCCATCAATGGTAGTCACACGTTCTTTGTTGATGTATTGGCCAGCGTTCCACGACAGAAGAAAAGGAGTCTCTTTGGTTTTGCAACAGAATTTGAATTGGAAAAAGGGCCAAAGGTACCTGTTATGTACTGGCAACCTCTGACAGTGTACAGCCCCCTGAGCCCTTGGCCTAAGTTTTGGCCTGAGCCCCTTGAGCCCTTTTTGTCTGAGTCTTTGCCTGAGTTTGGCAACATCGTTCCCTTTTCCCCCTTTTGCCTACCGGAAGAGCAGTAAAATGGAGAACTCGAGATTGGCGAGAGGCACTATCTTATGGTGCCCATGAACGAGCAGCTTGAGCGTCCTCTGACACTGAACAAGGAGTGTTGGAGTTTGAAAGTGCTGCTGATTTTCTGAAGGAGTTTTCTTGACAGTGCTTAGATCTGCACGAGATGCTTTGTGCCCTTGATCACGAAGAGTACATCATTTGTAGTGTCTGCCGTAAGTGTCTGCCGCAGATGAGAGACACTGGTGCACTGCCCTTGTGACATTGAGACTTTTGACTGAACTATGAGTGTTTGCCAAAAAGGGCACTCCAACGGATGCTGAGATACATTTCTATGGAAGGCCTGAAATGAAGAGGCCTATGGTGCGATGGATGAAGAGATTTGATGAACAATAATAGTCCGCCAGAGGGACTTGGAATTGGACTCTGGGCATAAGTCGTGGTTATAGAAGTGATTCCTGAAAAGTTGAGATACTGGGTGTTGTGGAATTAATTTTTATTGTCTTGCCTGCAGTATTTTAGAGTAGTATTCTTTTTAGCACAGGTAGAATAGAAGTTCATTCTCTGTGGAAAAGTGTCCTTATCCCATTTGAGAGCATTGAAGGATTGCATTGTCACCATTTTACATGAGTATATAGTGTTTTCTGAAAGATTTTAGGATTTACTATTGCTTAGGGTTGTGAAAATGCTAATTTTCTCTGTAATAGTGGTCATTATTTCCTCCTACTGTTTGTATGTATGCTTATGACCTAATGTCCCGTTCTTTAGTATTCCTGGTCATACCCTTGCTGAAATGTTTAGAATGGAAATGCTTATCTAGCAATGAATTAGAAAATTGACGAAATTATGTTCAAATCAATGAGCACCTGTTTTCCATGTTCCTACTGAACCATACGAATGTCTTCAGCAAACGCTAAAACGGCCGTCTCTTGTAAATTAGCATAAATGGGTTAGCGTTAGCAGAAGCCATCTAGCATTTAGAAGTTATCTTATCCGCTTTTTAGAAGCCATTGTAGTTTCTGGAGGCCATCTTGGCTACCATGTGCTGCCATGTGCTCACTATGTGCATTGTCCTACCTTCCTTTTAGCTGCGCCTGAAGTCTGCCTAGTAACAGGATATATTTAGCCTCCTCCACTTCCACGCATGCTCAGAAATGCCTGGTAGAGTCTGCATCTGTTACTGATTAGTTTTACATAGGAATGTGTTCACTACGTTCTGAAAACTGTTAGCTCCTCCCACTTGGTTCAACATGTCCATATTAGGTATTCTTTGTGTGCTCACAGGAGCCAAGACTGCCCCTTTTCATGTATGCTTACTGTGTAAGTCTGAAATGTATATAAGGCGTCAGCCTTTTGAATTCCTCAGACTGCCTCATTCATTTGCCATGGCCTTTGGGCGACGCAGCCTCACTTCATATGAATGTAATAAACTGTCCTTTGATATTTCAGAGTTCTGTGTCAGTCTCTTACTGCTTTATGGACTACATGTTAGTGACACCCCTGAGAGGCAGAATTTTGGTTACGACATCTGTTCCTGGTTGCAACCAATAAACTTGGTCTTTGATGTCACCTAGAAGTGTCCCGTGTCTCTGTATGCCAAGACAGGTGAACTCGAAGACTTCGGGCGTTTCCCGTGGCGCCGCTGGGTTCTAAAACCCGGTTCTTCACTGTGCGGCAGACCTTTGCCGTGTGTATGAGACAATCAGGAGATATACATCACAAAATCAACAATCACAATAGTATTTCTAAGTTCAGTCAATAAAGAGAGTTTTTGATTCGTTTTTAAGGGTTTTATTTTCAATAAGAGGTTTAGTTAGATTTTCATTTTCCTTTATTTAAGTAGTCAAAAAGGCATCAATCAAATTGTAGAATTGATAGTAGAAATATTGTTTAGAAAGAATCATCAAATAGGCAATACAGCACGTTCTATAAAGGAAAGAAATCCCTATTCTAAGGAATGGGGTGAAAAATGGGTATTAGCAGGAACCCATTAAGAGTTCAAATTCAAAGTCAAGAGTGAGAGTGAGCATAAAGCTCAAATTCAATCAATCAATATCAGTTGAACCTCCCATAAAGAGAGGTTTACAAAAGCAGAATGATCATGCAGAAGCAGTAGCAACTGCAGTCAGCAAACAGATCATGTAAGATTTCACTCAGCATTCAACCATCAGCGTAAAGCCGATAGCAGTTACAATGTATGAATGGTGGCTGGGAATATAGGCGCACTCAACTAAATTATTATGAATAGTAATATACTGTTCAGTCCATCAAAAGAAAATTCATATCTCATTTGGTGCTCTGGAGCAAGAAGAGCCACCTAATCTACTTCAACTGGCGGAAATCCAAACTGAATTACAATGTTCTCTGAGCTCACAAATAATCTAAGCTATCTAAGCTGTATCCTATATAAAATACAGCAAGGATATGTTTGCCCTCACAATGTCGTAAGATGTGGTGTCAACATTGTTCGGACAACATGTTTGTTTGGACAACGGTCTTGCTGGAACACAGGTCTACGGCTTGCTGCATTGCATCAGTATTTTTGGAATACTTATAGGATTCAGACCTAGCATACACGCAGTACCACAAGAAGTATAACATATATCAGTACAGCCCTGAGGAAGTCTGCTGTTTTATTCTTAACATATAGACAAAACACGTGTTGGCAAGGAAAGTGGAAAGTCCAAGTACAAAGGAGGATTTGAACAAAGGACCGTTGATACCACGATCTCAACGCTTAGATTATTTGTGTGCTCGGAGAACATTGTAATAAAACCAATAACATTCAGCTTCAATGTGGGCAAATGGTAATGAAAATAATAAAGCACCTCAATAGTAGGTTCCGGAAAGAATCAGGGAAAAAGCATAGGGAATGGAATGGATTGGATTAAGGAGAGGCATTAACCTACTCTAGGAACACTCATTAATATAAACAGCTGAAAGTAATGTTGCAAATCATTCTGTATCTTCTCCTTGCTTCCAACGAATGGGCTTTCGAGTCTTCTTTGGAACTGTCTCGTCCTGTTCTTCCTCAAGTTCCTTCTTGATAGGCTTACAAAGAGTCACCATGAAGTATGAAACAAATCTTAAAACTTATGAAAAACTAGGTAGATTTTGTTTCTTAGACCTCGTTTCCCATGAATATGAGCACATGCTAACCTTCCAATTAAATAAACTGCATGTTAGGCTAAACAATAGATCTCTGTGAAAATTAATGATTTGCAGCAATGAATATTATTCAGTGAAGGAAGTGACCCATTTAGGGCCACCAGGTCAGTGTATGACCACCTCTCAGCCTTCCGTACCAAATGAGGAGTTAGTTAGAGAATACAAACCAATAACTGTCTATTATGTGCCCTCAGAGTGGAGCTCCGTCTGCAGAGTCGCTAGGAGTGCTACAGAGAGGACTGAAGTCAACAAGCATAAAGATACATTATGTATGTTCCATAGCCGGGAAAAAACATGCCCACAGTGGAATTTTGCAAGCAGGTGCAGCTAAACAGTGAAATACAGCAAAAAATGGTTTCAGCACCCATCTCTCTACACAAAGTAACAAATCCAAGGTCGTTCTATATGGAGTTCGCCACCAGACAAGGAGGAGAGGGCCTTTATCTAGTGAGAAAGGTATGCGCTAATAAGAACAGTGAATTTGTTACTACATAATTTGTGGAAGAGGTGTGGGCAGCGGCCTGGGTGCCTGACTCCGGACTACAGGGTTCACGGTTCGATCCCCGGTGCCGGCGGCAGGTTAGCCCATCACCATGTGACTCTGGGCAATAGCTTGCTTAATCTTTCCGAGGGCCCCCAGCGCCGGGACACCACTTTGGAGGTAGCTGTGCGCTTTACAAATACTGGTATTTCATTTCAAAACCCAAATACAGAAATGAAACCCAGAGAGAAGCATTTCTCGAAATTGAGTTAGATCAGTTTTGAACAGTCTAAAATGGTGCCCAAATAGAAAATGGTGCAGGGAATGCTAACTTTCATAAAAAATGAATAAGCATGAAATTTTTTTTTCTAACATCAGTACCATATTTCTTCATTATAAATCGGAAAGGAAATTGGTTAAACTATTAACATTCTCTATTTATGCATTGTATTTATTGTGTGAAATAATATGAAGTCATTCTATTCAACGATAAAGTGTTTCTAGCAATACATTTAAAAAAACATTATTAGCAATCAAGTAAATTCTGTAATGCAAACTGGTGTGAGGATTTTAAAAAACAAAAACATGTCAGGGTAAGGTCAACTATTATCAATCTACAAAACCTTGGATATTTTCCACGGTTGGGGACAGGAGACAGTGGGTTCTCTAGGGTGAGCTGGCCTCCAATCGCACATGTTAAACACAAGAAAATCCACCCGAGGAAATGTTTATTTGTTCCTTTATAAGTGATTGTCCACCTCAAGCCTATTTATGGACACACAAAAAATTGTGACGGGATGTCCTCACACAGCACCCGGTGTCATGCTTCATCATAGTACTCCCCTTGCTCTCCAAAAAACCTGTTTTATGAAGTGATGGCCTGCACTTTATAGCAAAGGAGGCACGTCTACCTTACTATTGAACCCATTATATGAATATGTTAAAAACCAATATGATTAATAAAAACAACCGATTGAACTCATGACCATAATAGAAGCCCAAAAAGTGAAGATGACCCGATTAGAGGAGAAACTGAAGACATTAAGGTTGTGGGGCAGAAACATCCCACACCCCAGAAACCAGTACCAAAGACATAAGCCTCTCAGGCAAGCCTTTCTTGTTTACTTACCAAGAGAAAGATGAGGTGCGCGTATTCTTCATTACTCAGATGAGAGCATCCTTCCCTCCCTTGCCTTTACAACTGGAAGTCCAATTAGTCTCCAAGTTAAACGTTTGGATAGAGTCACACAAACAGATGTGCCAGCTCTGGGTAACCAACATAACACAGAGGTAAGTACTCCCCATGGATGTAATGAACCTAATAAGAAAACAAACATGGAAACTAAAAGCCAACAGAAGATTCAGTAAGTTGACTCATGTTTGTGTGGCTCATCTAGTGCTACTTTTTGCTTTCAGTTCAGGGACTTATAGCCAGGAATTTGTAATGGGAAAGGAAATCTGTGAGTACTGGAACACCAGGAATAAACCCAGGTCTGGATAGGCTAATACTTGAGAGAACTGCAATAATATTTTAGTGACAGAAATTACTTTGCACTTTTAACATGAGCTTCGAATTTACATGACTCCTTAAACTGGTAGATCCTTTGTGAGCAAAATCACTTTGTATGCAGACTGAATCACACATATCCTTTTAAAGAAATCAGAAAAGAACAAGTCCTAGAATAAAAATTTTTGTTTGCTTTAAAAAAACTTTAGCTGGCTCATCCATCTAGAACCTCTGTCCTGGATGATGTCTGCTAAGGGATTGTCTTTTTTCAACGATGGTTGCTCCACCCAATTTTAGAACATGGTAAACACCACTAGAATCCTCTCATGCAGGCATGATGATGCGAAGCAGGCAAATAATAGTCCCGACGTGCAGGGAGATTATTCCTTGTTCGTCAGGGCCATTGATTTATTTTTTGTTTTTCAGAAACAACTTCTGCTTTAATAGTTTAAAGAAAATCTGCAGAGTAGACACTATAAACATTAGTACCCGCTCAACAAACTCTTCTGTCTTAATAACAATTTCCCCATCTGAATTTGTTCTGTAGGCTTAGAGCTCCCATCTGTAATGTAGTAAGTAAGCACAACCACACACTGGATAGACTGTTCGTCGTCCTGGCCACACCAGGACCCTTTTATTGCAAACCAAGACCCCACCCTCAATTAGCTAATTAAGATCCCGCCTTATATAGCAAACAGGTGAGTCACAGCTAACCCCTTCGGGTGCCAGATACAAAAAGGTAAGAACGAAGACCACATCACACTATCCAGGCAGGTGGGGATAGCGACATATAACGTTAATTTCTCTGTCAGAGGAGTGAATACCTTAGCCTTCCAGCCTGCTCGGGTCTAAATGACCTGTTATGTCCCAAAACACCTAAAGACATCTTAAAATTAATTCCACCTCGGAAGCCCTAATTACAAAGTAACTGGGAAAGAGCTTGGTATTTACCCAGTACTTAATTTGAGGCACGTTTGACGGTGGAGGCCGCTCCACTTATTGCATCACATATTCACTGAGTGCAAGAGAGGGGAAAACACATATGGGTCGATTATGATGGCGGACGGAAGGACAACCGCCGGCCTGGAGTATGCGGAAATTGCCTTTTTCAGTCCGCCAGTCACGGCTAGTCCGTCCGCCATATTAGGATGGGAATCAATGTTAATTTTCCGTACGCCACGGAAGAACATGCACCGCCGCGTAAATACACCCGACCCCGCGGCGGACGTAACCAATCCAGAGACACCGCCGTACGGAATGACGTCTCCGACCGCCCTCGAAATCAAAATGGCGGAAATTACACAGAAAATCGCTGCGGAGAAACCACCAGCCTGAACACAGCGGATTCACCACAGCGGAGAGGCAAAACATAGCAGAGATACCCACCAAAGGCAGACTGCTGTCATGCACCCAGCTATACACGCATTTCCGCTTCTCTTCGTGCTACACCACCAGCAAGTCATGGACCGTCCCCGATGATGACTCAGGTACGCAAAAACACCAACCGCTGTCGGAAGGGGAGTACCTGCCGGGGCTGTGACATGGGGAGGGGGAGGGGCATGTTGGGGGTCAACAATGTATGGTAAACGGATGTATGCAGGTAAGTCAACATATAAAAAAATCGAACGATTCTGGCCCCACCCACCCAGAACACACATGCACCGCCAACAAACAGCCACACCACGGACAACGCAACGGAGCAGAGCAGACGACCGAAACCATGCCCACAACCAACTAGGCAGGCAGGCAGGAATGGATAGGCCACACAGCTCACAGGCCCACATACACACACCAACACACAAGGCATACCACACATAAGGAGACATGCTGGCCCACCCTCAGGCCAACCCCACACCTATCCCACTAACAGACAGGGGCCCATACACCACACACCACTAAAAACAACACTGCTGCACACACATAAATAACCAAAACACACACGATGAGCCCTGACATGTACACTGACAAAGTCGACACTGAACAACCTACTGTGTACCCAAAAATCATGAGTGTGACACATGCAGCAAATGAAAAACATGCACATAACCTGCATTGCATAGGAAGGCACTGTTGTCCCAAAATAAGCCTCTGAGTGCCTCCTCCACCGTTACACAGTCCACAGCCACATTGTAATGACTATCCCCCAGCCAAACGAAAGGAAACAGTACAGGGCAATAGTAATGTGAAAGTAGCAGACACAGCATATACGATAGCACCAATATATCAACAATGCAAGGAGACAACCAGGAATGACACAGAGAAACCACTACACAGGAGTAACTTGCTTTATTGCACATACTAGAGTACGAGTCCTAGAGTAGCCAGGAGTATGGCCACTGGATAGAACTGAACTGGTACATCTGAGGCAGCACATGGGAGGGGCTAAGTGCATCAACAGTCCATGGTACAGAACAGGCACATCTGAGGCAGCACATGAGAGGAGCTAAGTGCATCAACAGTCCATGGTACAGAACAGGTACATCTGAGGCAGCACATGAGAGGAGCTAAGTGCATCAACAGTCCATGGTACAGAACAGGCACATCTGAGGCAGCACATGAGAGGAGCTAAGTGCATCAACAGTCCACGGTACAGAACAGGCACATCTGAGGCAGCACATGAGAGGAGCTAAGTGCAACAACAGTCCATGGTACAGAACAGGCACATCTGAGGCAGCACATGAGAGGAGCTACGTGCATCAACAGTCCATGGTACAGAACAAGTACATCTGAGGCAGCACATGAGAGGAGCTAAGTGCATCAGCAGTCCATGGTACAGAACAGGCACATCTGAGGCAGCACATGAGAGGAGCTAAGTGCATCAACAGTCCATGGTACAGAACAAGTCAGCGACGGCTCGTGGAGGGAGTTACGGTGGGGCAGGAGGGCGGGGAGGGGGAGGGGCAGGGCGGAGGTTGCTAAAAACCGGCCTATGGATAATTGCAGGTAAGTAAACAATTTAATTAATAAAACGAATTTCGTAGCTCGCACTGCATTGCATTTTGCGATGCAAGGCGCACTACGAAATTCGTTTTATTAATTAAATTGTTTACTTACCTGCAATTATCCATATGCCGGTTTTTAGCAACCTCCGCCCTGCCCCTCCCCCTCCCCGCCCTCCTGCCCGACCGTAACTCCCTCCACGGGCCGTCGCTGGAACAAGTACATCTGAGGCAGCACATGAGAGGAGCTAAGTGCATCAACAGTCCATGGTACAGAACAGGTACATCTGAGGCAGCACATGAGAGGGGCAACTAGCATCAACAGTCCATGGTACAGAACAGGTACATCTGAGGCAGCACATGAGAGGGGCAACACGCATCAACAGTCCATGGTACAGAACAGGCACATCTGAGGCAGCACATGAGAGGAGCTAAGTGCTTCAACAGTCCATGGTACAGAACAGGCACATCTGAGGCAGCACATGAGAGAAGCTAAGTGCATCAACAGTCCATGGTACAGAACAGGTACATCTGAGGCAGCACACGAGAGGGGCAACGAGCATCAACAATCCATGGTACAGAACAGGTACATCTGAGGCAGCACATGAGAGGAGCTAAGTGCATCAACAGTCCATGGTACAGAACAGGCACATCTCAGGCAGCACAAGAGAGGAGCTAAGTGCATCAACAGTGCATGGTACAGAACAGGTACATCTGAGGCAGCACATGAGAGGGGCAACTAGCATCAACAGTCCATGGTACAGAACAGGTACATCTGAGGCAGCACATGAGAGGGGCAACGAGCATCAACAGTCCATGGTACAGAACAGGTACATCTGAGGCAGCACATGAGAGGAGCTAAGTGCATCAACAGTCCATGGTACAGAACAGGCACATCTGAGGCAGCACATGAGAGGAGCTAAGTGCATCAACAGTCCATGGTACAGAACAGGCACATCTGAGGCAGCACATGAGAGGAGCTAAGTGCATCATCAGTCCATGGTACAGAACAGGTACATCTGAGGCAGCACATGAGAGGGGCAACGAGCATCAACAGTCTATGGTACAGAACAGGCACATCTGAGGCAGCACATGAGAGGAGCTAAGTGGATCAACAGTCCATGGTACAGAACAGGTACATCTGAGGCAGCACATGAGAGGAGCTAAGTGCATCAACAGTCCATGGTACCGAACAGGCACATCTGAGGCAGCAAATGAGAGGAGCTAAGCGCATCAACAGTCCATGGTACAGAACAGGTACATCTTAACCCCTTGCATGCTGATGACGAACCCCAGCCGTCATGCACTACGGTGCTCGTGTGCTGATGACGGCTGGGGTTCGTCATGGCCCGCCCCTGTTCATTTGTTTACAGCACAGGGGCGGAAACGGGCCAGCAGTGAAGGGGTTAAGCAGCACAAGGACGTGTGTCATGCGCACCGTCCCATGGACAATAATAATGCAAGGGTGGTTACAATGGACATTCCTGACATCAATTACAATCACATTTCAGTAATGTGAACTGCATCTCACAGCACATAATCAGGTAGACTGTGTGAGCTCGTAGCTTCGGACACAGTCGCAGGATCTGATACAGGAATGGGAGAGACAGGCCGAGTACTAGTGACTGACACATGAGCCATAGACCCAGACACACTGGCAGCACCAGATACAGGAGTGTGAGGCACAGCCACAGATCTAGTGACTGACACATGAGCCATAGACCCAGACACACTGGCAGCACCAGATACAGGAGTGTGAGACACAGCCACAGATCTAGTGACTGACACATTAGCCATAGACCCAGACACACTGCCAGGACATGTCCCTGTACAGTGACCAACAAATACCATGCCAGCATCTGAGACATAAGAGTGGCGGACACACACAGTGGCAGTACCTGAAACAGGAGAGGGCACAACTGATACAGTCCCACTATCTGACCCATGAGAGTGAACTGCAGCTGACCCACTAGGACCACTGAAATGATGAGCCACAGGTCTGTAGGGTCCAGGAGGCAGGGTGGCTCTGGGAGCTGGGGACAGCTGTACTGGAGCGACATAGGGGTGGTCAAGTGTCACTGGTGTGTGTTTCCCTTTCTTTGGGATATGTAAGGGCACCCTGGACATGACTGGACTGGTAAGTGGTGCAGGCTCATCAGCAACATCACCCATCAAAGGTGGTTCATGTGCTGGTGGGGGTCTGCTCTCTGGGGACGTGCTGGACCCTGCTTGACGTTTGCTGTGGCCCTGCCTTCAGCCCTCTGCATCATGTGTAATGGGGATGCAACAACAGTGTACTCCTTCCTCTGCTTCACTGTGGAGTGGATGGGAGTTGAGGTATGGGGGGACTCCACCGCTGTGGGTTACGTTCCTTCACCAACACCAGCTTCAGTGGACGCAGGGGTGATGTATGGCTGTCCTTGGTGGATGTTGTGTCCATGGGAGAACCCTTGGCCCTGGGAGGTGCCTGCTCCCTGGGAGGTGCCTTGGCCGTGGGAGACACCTTGGCCTCAGAAGGAGTCCTGTCTTTGGAATGTGCCTTATCCGTGGGCGGTGCTCTGGCCCTGGGAGTTGGCTTGTCCTTTGTAGTGTCCCTGTCCTTGGGAGTGTCCCTGTCCTTGGGAGTATGCCTGTCCTTGGGAGTGTCCCTGTCCTTGGGAGTGTGCATGTCCTTGGGAGTGTCCCTGTCCTTGGGAGTGTCCCTGTCCTTGGGAGTGTGCCTGTCCTTGGGAGTGTCCCTGTCCTTGGGAGGTGCCCTGTCCTTGGGAGTGTCCCTGTCCTTGGGAGGTGCCCTGTCCTTGGGAGGTGCCCTGTCCTTGGGAGGTGCCCTGTCCTTGGAATGTGCCCTTTCCTTGGGAGGTGCCCTTGCCTTGGGACTACTTTTTGAGGGGATGCCTGTGTGCCATGTGAATCCATGTCCCCCAACACCCCTTGAGGATCCTGTGTGTCAACTCCAGGGTAGCTGGTGTTGTGTTCTGTGAAAGATTTCCCTGTCCCAGGGGATGGTGTCTGTTGCCTCCGTGCCCTGCCTTGCTGCTTGTCCCTGCTTCTAGTGCAATAGCCAGAAAATGAGGCCTGTTCTGAAATGTCACTCTCCCCTGAGACATTAAGTGGTGTGGATGGGGGAACTGAAGTAGAACCTTGTCTATGTGACTGTTGAATGGCTGCAGACACTGTGTTGGATAATGACTGTACTGTTCTGTGGAGACCTGCAACATCGCCATGCATCCCCTCCATGAATGCCACCACCTGACCCCACTTTATATTGTGGTCCAGGAATGCATTAATCATGTTTGTCTGCCCTACACACAGCTGTCGCAGCAGATCAACTGCCTCAGCACTAAGGGCATTTGGTGTCACAGGGGCAGGAGCAGCGGTGCCTGCACCAAAGGCCACTCTGCTCCCCCTACTCTGGCGAGCACGAGCAGTACTTGTTGCAGTTGGTGGCAGTGTGGGCCCAGTGTACTGTGTACCTACTGAAGGTGTAGATTGTGCACTCCCTGTCTCCAACAACAGTGCAGACTCACCACCACTGTCTGAAGGTGAGGATGATGGGCTCTCCACATGTGAGTCCTCAGGGACAGTTCAGTCACCCTCTCCTGGGCTGCTCTCTTCAGTCTCAGTCTGCATGAGTGTGATCTCTGTTCCGGATGCATTGCCACCACTAAGCTCTGTGGTTTGTGGGTCAGTGCACTCGTCCAAAGCTGAAAAGGAGAGAAAAGAGGTATACCTAAGTGGCAAACTCACGTACTGCAAATTACAATATCAAAACTTCCTTGACTGCTGACCAACATGTACCACCCATCCTGCTCACGAAACAGCCCTACCAGACAGCCTCATGTCAAAGAACCGGGGGTGCCTGTGAAACATGTACATCAAACAAACAGGGCAAGTGCATGCAGACCACCACACGTGTGATGCCATGGGACCCCAGACCTCAATGGCATGTCCGTGGACCCTGCAGTACAATGCAACTGGTATGTCCACCTGGCTGACATGGATGCCAACGCTCACTCCGCTAATGGCACCAACATGCAATTGCAGCACAACAGATACACCACGGATGTCACTACTGTGTCCGAGCAGCAATACATGCATGTACTCACAAGTCACAAACCCTTTCAGTGTGCTTACCGCTAGTTTGCTGCTGCTCCCCTCTCAAACGGGCAGACAGGTCAGGATGTGTCACAGCTATGATACGGAGCATTACAGGGGTCATGGTACATCGTGCAAGCCGGCCTGATCTTGGAATCAGCCCCAGTGTCATCTCCGTCACATTCTTGCTGAGCCTGGAGATGTCGTCCCACCGCTTGTGGAGTGTGTGTGTCGCCTATTGCACACCCCCACTGCCCGTACATCACGTGCTATGGTCCTCCACACGGCCTTGCGAAAGTGCAGCTTGACCTACCATGATGGGAGACAAGAGGGGGCAAGTCAGTGGACAGTTGACCATTCACACAGATAGGAGCAACACGTATCTTTCAGCAGCCATGCACAGTACTACATATGTGAAGGTCCCACAGCACACCGCCAAGATTGCAGAAGCCAGGAGTCAGTGACCACCTCATGCACACCAACATGTCCCACACTGCACTTACCACCTGTCCGGGGGCACCGTAGAGCTGTTCATAGTGGCAGAGCACACCGTCCACAAGGACCTCCAGATCCGCTGCGGTGAAGGGACGAGACCGGATCTCTCGAACTCTCGGCATTGCAAGGTCCAGGACTGTGGCACAACAGCAGCAGTTGTTGGAGGGCTCAGAAGCAGCAGGTAGAGGTGATGTGTGCAGGCAGCAGTGGCTGGAAGCAGTGGATGTGTCCTGCTGAAATTCACACATTTATAGGGCCCTGAGCTGATATCAGTGGCACACGTCCGTAGCAATGGGTGTTCCCGGGATGCCTCATTCAAAATGAACCAATGGCTGGCCCTGCTGTGGCGGTGCGCGGCCTCCGCTATTTATGAAATCGATTACGCGTCCCGCGTTACCTGTTTCCATTGGCTACATGGTCAAGGTCCATCACGATCACACACCGCCAACCGCATGTGCTTGCTACCGCGATGGTGCATCATTTGAAATTCATCACTCTGGCGTCGCAATGGCGGAGCACGCATTCCGCGGGGGCAGGGCAGGCTAACACATACATTTGAATGTGCAAGTGGAAATGGCAGTTGGTACCCCCCTTCCAGTCACATTGTAGCACCCACCACAGACTGCCTGGTGTGGGTGGTCACCCACCGCCGGGTGCGGGCGGTGGGTGACCGCCTTGTGTCTTGATGTTACCCTGGCATGGATGGCCATGGGCGGTCACCCACCCCCTGGTGTGGGCGGTCACCCACCACCGGGTGCAGGCGATGGGTGACCACCCGGTGTCTTGATGTTACCCTGGCATGGATGGCTATGGCCGGTCACCCTCTGCCGGGTGCGGGCGGTGGTCACCCACCATCCGCACCTGGCAGTGGGTGACCGGCCATGGCCATCCATGCCAGGGTAACTTCAAGACACAGGGCGGTCACCCACCACCTGTACCCGGCAGTGGATGACCGCCCACACCTGGCGGTGGGTGACCACCCACACCCGGCGGTGGGTGACCACCCGCACCAGGTGGTGGGTGACCGGCCATGGCCATCCATGCCAGGGTAACATCAAGACACAGGGCGGTCACCCACCGCCCGCACCTGGCGGTGGGTGACTGCCCACACCCGGCGGTGGGTGACCACCAGCTCCAGGCGGTGGGTGACCGGCCATGGCCATCCATGCCAGGGTAACATCAAGACAAAGGGCGGTCACCCACCGCCTGCACCCGGCGGTGGGTGACCACCCACACCTGGCGGTGGGTGACCACCCACACCCGGCGGTGGGTGACCACCCGCACCAGGTGGTGGGTGACCGGCCATGGCCATCCATGCCAGGGTAACATCAAGACACAGGGCCGTCACCCACTGCCCGCACCTGGCGGTGGGTGACTGCCCACACCCAGCGGTGGGTGACCACCAGCTCCAGGCGGTGGGTGACTGGCCATGGCCATCCATGCCAGGGTAACATCAAGACACAGGGCGGTCACCCATCGCCCACACCCGGCGGTGGGTGACTGCCCACACCTGGCGGTGGGTGACCACCCACACCCAGCAGTGGGTGACCACCCGCACCAGGTGGTGGGTGACCGGCCATGGCCATCCATGCCAGGGTAACATCAAGACACAGGGCGGTCACCCACCACCCGCACCTGGCAAATGGGTGACCACCCACACCTGGCGGTGGATGACCACCCGCGCCAGGCGGTCTGCGGTGGGTGCTGCAATGTGACTGGAAGGGGGGTACCAACTGCCATTTCCATGTGCACATTCAAATGTATATGTTGGCCTGCGCCGCCCCCGCGGAATGCGTGCTCCACCATTGCGACGCCAGAGAGTGATGAATTTCAAATGATGCACCATTGCGGTAGCAAGCACATGCAATTGGCGGTGTGTGACCGTGATGGACCTTGACCATGCAGCCAATGTTACGCATAATTGCAGTATGAAGGTTCATGTTCTGTGATGGTGGAAGGCGTACCCGGATGCCGTGTGTATACACACTGCATGTCTCTGCACACATGTAATGATTGTAGGTGTACATGTGTGTCAGGCCATGTCCGGAATACGACAATACTCCTTATGTCATGTAAATGGCCCCTGTGCATGTGTCACAATAATGTCCATTTGTTGCATGTGTGATCATGACAATGACCTTGCCAGTGCTTTACTAAGCACAGTGATGTGAGCCCAAGTTGCGTCAGATGTGCATGTCAATGTGGTGACATATTGGTTTTGAGGTCACACGTTTGTAATTGTACACATCTACACCATCCATTTAGGCTGTGTACTAACATTTAGAAGCAGTTGTGAGTGTGTGTTTTGTGTGTGTAAGTAGCAATGATGGGGGTATACATGCTTTCTGTGTATGCGTCTGTGTATCGTCTGTTGTATGTCCATGCCTGTCATGTGAGGATGCACAGCATTGTTGGTGGGGTCATGGGTGCATGAAGACAAGGAGGGTGTGTTCCATGTTTGTGTTGTGTGTGTACAACCATGTGTGTCTGTGGGGATGCTTGTCCACACATGGGCCCTCAGTCATATGATGTTGCCTGTTCTTTCAACATGTGTGCACGTAGCATTGTACATGTTTCAACACAGGATGTTGTTTGTGGATGCACAATGTGTGTGTGTAGTTATCTGTAGTGCCTTATATTTCTGTCACGTCTCACATCCAATCAGTGTCTGCAACATGTATAATTTTTATTGTGTTGGTCAAGATGTGATAGTGTGGCACAGCTGTGCGGTGTTGTACAATTGACATCTACTCCCACACAGGAGGGCTTCAAATGTGCATCTACCATACACTGTGCTGGAGGACATGGTTGAAGAGGAGGTGATCCGCAAATTACGGCTTGACCGACCGACATTGCAGGACCTTGTAGAACAATTGGCACCTCATCTGCAGCCACGCAGGCCATATCCTGGAGCAATTACACCCACAGCAAAGGTGATGGTGGCACTTCACTTCTTTGCGACAGGCACATTTCAGTACACAGTTGGTCATGCCGGGGGGATGTCCCAATCCATGTTCAAAGAACAATACCGCCAATGCTGCCATTTTGGCAAAATTACCACTGTCTTGAAAATCTCACAATTGATTTACACACAGAGTGAGGGGATCCAAGTCTCATGAATAAATCTTCAATTTATTAGTTAATTCTTCATTAAGAAGTTTTTATATTTCTAATTGTTAATTCTTTTTCAGTTTGAATAACATTTATAACATACGAACATTGGAACACATTTTTTACATTTACAAAAACACCCCACCCTCTCTCTCACATTGTGAATCACAAACAATCACAGTCAATCACTCTCACACACTCTCTATAAAACAGAAATACTACCCACACTTAGATACAGTTCAGTATAAATTCAATCTTAAATGGTGCCATAGACAATTTTTCAAATTATTTGTAAATCTTTTGTGAACAATGAAACACTTTTTGCAACTTCTTATGGCATCCTACACGACAAGGTCACTCTCACACACTCTCTATAAAACAGAAATACTACCCACACTTAGATACAGTTCAGTATAAATTCAATCTTAAATGGTGCCATAGACAATTTTTCAAATTATTTGTAAATCTTTTGTGAACAATGAAACACTTTTTGCAACTTCTTATGGCATCCTACACGACCTGGAGCCGGATAACGGGAACATGAAGTCCTGAATAAACGGACTCCGCAAATTGAGTAAATCTGGCCCAAACGAAGGACTCCTCATACGTGAGGAATCTTTTCATTTCTGACTATCCCCCGCCCATGACAGACCGCATTAAGTAAGGCGACACATTAAACAAAATACTGGTGGTTCCACGCCGAGTACCGAGAGAAATAAGTCTCAATGAGCATGACACTACATGCGAAAGTGTGGTCCTGATGAGAACTCTACAAATAGGAGAAGTTCGAAACGCGTAGACCTTGTCGTGTAGGATGCCATAAGAAGTTGCAAAAAGTGTTTCATTGTTCACAGAAGATTTACAAATAATTTGAAAAATTGTCTATGGCACCATTTAAGATTGAATTTATACTGAACTGTATCTAAGTGTGGGTAGTATTTCTGTTTTATAGAGAGTGTGTGAGAGTGACCTTGTCGTGTAGGATGCCATAAGAAGTTGCAAAAAGTGTTTCATTGTTCACAAAAGATTTACAAATAATTTGAAAAATTGTCTATGGCACCATTTAAGATTGAATTTATACTGAACTGTATCTAAGTGTGGGTAGTATTTCTGTTTTATAGAGAGTGTGTGAGAGTGATTGACTGTGATTGTTTGTGATTCACAATGTGAGAGAGAGGGTGGGGTGTTTTTGTAAATGTAAAAAATGTGTTCCAATGTTCGTATGTTATAAATGTTATTCAAACTGAAAAAGAATTAACAATTAGAAATATAAAAACTTCTTAATGAAGAAATAAACTAATAAATTGAAGATTTATTCATGAGACTTGGATCCCCTCACTCTGTGTTTAAATCAATTGTGAGATTTTCAAGACAGTGGTAATTTTGCCAAAATGGCAGCATTGGCGGTATTGTTCTTTGATATATAGGCTGTGGCTTGGCCTTGCTGCTTGGGAGCCCATACCCAGTTGTTTTGTAATTCCAATCCATGTTCAGCATGGTACTGCGGGATGTGCTGGAAGCCATGATGCGTTACAAGGATGATTACATCCATTTACCACGTCCGGCAGAGCTGGCTGCAGTGAAAGGGGACTTCTATGCCCTGGGCCAGATTCCACACGTAGTGGGTTCCATCGATGGCACACATATTGGTCTGGTTCCACCCCAGGCACGTGAACCCATCTATCGCAAACGGACGCACTACCATTCTATCAATATGCAAGTGGTGTGCCTGGCTGACAACATCATCTCCCATGTGTGTGCCAGATTTCCCGGGTCCGCACACGACTCCCACATCCTGCGGAACAGCATTGTCCCCCAACTGATGGCCAATCTGCATCAAGAACGTGCGTGGCTTGTAGGAGAGTATGCTGTGATGACTACTATGTTCTATGTGTGCCATGCTGTTCACACCATTCCTGGTAATGATGTATATGTCTGTCATCCACCCACCTAGGTGACTCTGCGTATCCAAACCGCCGTGGCTGCTAAGCCCCCTACGAAATCCTACTACCCCAGGTGAAATACGCTATAATGAGGCCCATGGGAAGACACGTAGGGTGGTGGAACGTACTTTTGGACTGCTGAAGTCTAGGTTTTGCTGCCTGGATAAAATCGGAGGAGCCCTGCCATACTCACCCGGCAAAGTATGCCAAACCGTGGTTGCCTGCTGCATGCTCCACAACCTGGCCTTGCGCAAGGATATTGAACTGATCATGGACCTTGCTGACCAACAGGTTGCTCCGCCTCCCATCACATACATGTCCAGTGAGGAGGATAGTGGGGAGAAGGAAGGTGTGGACCAGAGGCGTCAGCTCATTGATCGGTACTTTCCTTGATTGTGAGTAACTACCTCTTGTGCTGCAGTTCAATGTGTGATGTATGTCTGCTAGTGATGGGTGGATGTGTTGTGTGAATGCTGCCTTTTCTGTAATGTTCTGTTTGCACATGTGTGTGGGACATGGTGTACAAGCAATGCTCCCTGATGTGTGTCCTTTGATCCGCTTACTTTGTGATGATTGTGGTTTGTGGGAGGTTGCAGTACGTTGTAGTGTGATGGGTGTGATTCAGTTTCCTGACCTGTGCTTGTTGTTCTCTGATTGTCGCTAGGTCACTCACACAGAGCCATGATTCCAAACAACATTGATCCCTGCACCTGCTGATGACAACAACTGAAACAAACCTGTGTTTAAACATGGAGATCACACAGCCTTGAGTGTTTCAGTGAATTTTATTTACAGGGTGTGCATTTGTGTCAGTACTTATTTACAATTGGGTGGTGGAGGGGAAGTGTGAGTTGGAGGTCATGTCAGATGACACCACTGTGGGGACACCACATTGTGTGATGTACACCTAGTACAACAGACGTGTGCCAATGCTTGGCAATGTGGGGCAGGATAGTTCACAGAGTCAATGCCAAGCTCAAGGAAGGGTGTAATCAGTGCCGGCCCCTCTTCGATTGGGTGGCTGGGGCTTTGCCAGTGCTCTGTCCTGGATCCAGCCTAGGATGCCCCCCCCATCTTGGAGCCTGAGTGGACCCAGCTGTGGGGGCAGGTTGTTCGGGGGACACCTCCCTGTCAGTGGCCTCAGGTGATGTTGGCGGTGGTGGTGGTGTCCTGTCCCGCGGGCCACTTGGGGGAGGGGGAAGTGGTGTGGCGCGGGATAACCACTCCCTCCAAAGAGTTGTTTGCTGCCGCATGAGGTCCACCATTTGACCCATACGGTTGTCCATGGACCGCAACAACTGGCAGATGTCAAGGGAGTCTTGGTGCGCCCGATCCGCCTGTGCCTGTGCCTGCGACAGCTCGTACGTCGCTTGCACTCTTGCAATGGCATCCAGGGTCTCAGTCTCTGGATTGTGTAGGTCTTGTCCCCGACCTCGCCTTGCACCTGCCCTCGTGTTCGTGAGCTGTGGCCTCACCTATGTCCTCCCCGTCCACTCTCCCTGCTAGCCTGTGATGTTGATGGTCTATCATCGTCCGATGGGTCAGGCAGGATGGCACTGGCAGGAGTGGTGGTGGTGGTGGTGGTAGCTGCACAGGTCACAGTGGCAGTAGTTGCTGTTGGTCCAGTGTTCAAGGTGGTGGAGGCAGGGCTGTCCTGGGAGTCTGATGGCCCTGGGAGTGTAGTTGGACCGGCATCGTCCTCCGCACCCGAGGTGTCCACGGGATCATCACCTGAGAGTACGGGCTGTGAGGGGGGTGACTGGTGCTGGCAGTTGCTGGTTTCTCCTGTCAAGTCTCGGTCACCTGAGGGACAAGAATATAAGAATCATTGCTGTGGACATGACAGGTTTGTTGTTTTTACATTTCTATTTTCTAGGGAATCAGGACATGGTTGTTGGTGTCATCAAATTGGTGTGTTAGACAGTACTGGGCATTATGGTGGTGTGGAGGTGGGTAGACAATACTTGGATATGTGTGGGCCTGTCCTGCTATTGGATGGTGCCCCTGTGAAGATAGCTACCTACATGTAAGTTTGAAGAGGGAGATGCAGTGGTCAGGACATGGTAGGCGGACTCCATCTTGCTCTGGGATGGGACATGGGGGCCTGTTGGGAGTTGTAGTGCTGGACTCACCCCCACCACCACCCTTCCTGTAGACATGGGTGCCAGTTGGGAGTTGTGGTGCTGGACCCACCCCCACCCCCACCCTCCCTATAGACATTGGGGCCTGTTGGGAGTTGTGGTGCTGGACCCACCCCACCACCACCCTCCCTGTAGACATGGGGGACTGTTGGGAGTCGTAGTGCTGGACCCACACCCAACCCCACATTCCCTGTAGACATGGGGACCTGTTGGGAGTTGTAGTGTTGGCTGCTTGACCACATGCACGGCTGGGAACGTAGGAGGCTACATTTGTGGTTGATCATGGTGGGTGCATTTGAGCCCTGGGCTTCACATTTGGGTGACTGTGTGGTCCACAAGCATGGATTGGAGCCTGGGAGATGTGTCTTAGCTATTGTGCAAGGCAGAACATGACAGTGTGATGGTGGTAATTGGTTTGTACTTACCAGCCTCAACTCCCTCTTCTATTCTTTCCAGACTCTCGGGGTGCAGTATGCCTAGCACCTTCTCCTCCCATTCAGCTTATGGTATTTGCTCCGCGGGACCGCCATCGCCAGTGTCGTGTGCCCGCAGGTGGTTCTTGGACCTGATGCCTTTGACCCTTGCCTTGAGGTTGTGTCACCGCCTCTGGATGTCGTGTTTGGTGCGTGGCACGGTCCCTAAAGCATGGACTCTGGTCACTATCCTGTCCCACATAGTGGTTTTAGTTGCCAAGGTGGTCTGCTGCACTAGGGTACCAAACAAATGTGGTTCACCATGGATGATCTCATCCACCATGACCTTCAACTCACTCTCTGTGAACTTGGGGTTTTTCTTGGGTGCCATGGCGTGTGATGTGCAAGGTGTTGGTGGGGTGGGGTGGGGTGTGCAGGTGTGTGGTATGTAGGGATGGTGTTGTGGGGGTTTGTGTGGTTGGCGTGTTGGTGTGCAGGTTGTATGTGTGTTTGTGTGGGTCTGTTGTTTGTGATATTCTGCCTCTTTCTTCCATCTGTGCTGTGACGCAAAGGATTGTGGTAATGGGAGGGATTCCTTTTATACTCTGTGTGTTGGTTGTGTCCCAATGGTTTTTGGCAGTCATGTGTTCTGTGGGTGTGGTGACTTGGGTGCTCTTGTTTGTGCTGGGGGGTGTCATTGGGGCATGTAGTTGTTGGAGGAGGGTGTTCCAGGTTGTGTGTGTTCTGTTTTTGGTGTTTTCTATTTACTTCCGTCCACCATTTTTGATTCGGTTTGACGGCAGGGGTCATGTTCGTTTGGTCCTTCCGCAGTCGTGCTCCGTTTGACGATGCTTTTTTTCTGCGGCGGTCGAGGATGGTGGTGAGTTCTGTTGGGATGGCGGGGTTATCCTAATCGTGCGCTCGGACCCTCCACAGGTCTGGCGGCGGTTAGGCCTGTTTCCGCGGTCATTGCGTCCGCGGCGGACGGTGTTTCTGTGGTTCCGTCCAGTGCGGCAGTCTTTGATGTGATCCGTCCGCCGCGGTCGGTGTGTGATGACATAAATATCCTAGTCGCACCCGCGGTTTATCCAAGGTGCGGTCGGTAGTATATTTGCCGCGACCATGGCAGTCGGACCAGTTTCCGTCCGCCATCGTAATCGATGTCATAGATCGGAAAGACAGAGGAAGTAAAAGATGGCGAAACTGTCACAAACAGAACGCAGGAACCTGCAAGTGCAAGAAAATGGGACAGGTATTGTCTGATAGTGCATTAAAGACTACCGGCTTCAGTATTCAGCACGCCAACAAATAATTGCACAGGTTTCTGAGCAGAGCTTTGGGCAACAGCACTCTTTTTTTCACAAATGAAGCACTGTATTTACCACACCTGATCAATATCTATACTGTGGGGGTGCTGTATTACCTTAGTGAATGAATAAGTGAGAGAATTTATAGAACAAATGTTCAACAACAACAGTTTTTTGGCGCTGAGTATAAAAACTCTATACAGTAATTATATATTCAATTCAATTCAAGAAACTTTATTTCGGCTTGGAGCCATAAAAGTGCACAAAACTCACATTACAGTAAAATTTCCATTTACACAATATCAATTCTTTACATTATAGTAGCAGGTCAATACATCTGGAAAGAAGGAAATTGCTAAAAACCCTAGGGCGTCACCACACAATTACAATACCATAATAAAAACAGCACTACAGATATAAATAGATAAAAAGCCAGAGTTAAAAGTGCCTAAACAGCACGGATATTATCTAAAAAACAAAAAGGGATCACAATATAAAATAAACGGATTGGAGAGTTTATATACATAGACCATGTTTCTTTCTAATCAGATAAACGTTAAATAAATACCTGCTCAAAGTAAATACCACTAGCCTCGAGGTGTTTGAAACAAATATACGTTCCTCTTCGGTGAGTTGTCTTATCCCCAGGTTTTTACATAGTGGTTTAATCCATTTGGACCTGGCTGTCTTGTATGCAGTACAAAAGAAAAGTACATGGCTAGTAGTTTCAATTGCCTCCTGGTTACACAAAGTGCAAACATTACAGTCCGGTTTGTTCCTCCATCTGCTAGTTATTGAATTAATCTGTAATACTCCATATCTAAATTTCAAAAACAAAGTTTTTGTCAGTGGTGGCTGTATTTCATCCATAAAATGTTCAAAGCAGGGAGTGTCCTTGGTTAGCATAAATTTTTGTGTAAGGATACCAGTGTTTGGGTCAAGCATTCTTTCGTTATTCACAAAAGCCCAATATACATTTTTAAGCTGCTGTTTACAGTTTGGGGTCATAGCTGAGGGATTATTCCAAAAATGGGCTAGCCCCAGTTTGGTGCACCAAGAGCAAATGTGATTTAACCATTTGATTCCACCGGAGGAATTCATACTCATAATCTCCACTAACCCATTTTTGTAACTGGACAGCTCAGGCGTGGTCCACAATCTAACCCAATACATGAGCGGTCTTAAAGTTGCATATGCATCTGTACGCTTGAGGTCAATATCCAAAAATATTGGGAGTAATGGAGTTCTGTTAGGAATTCTAAGTAAACGACGTACAAAGTTATTTTCTTCTCTCTCAAAATTCTTACTAGAATAAGGTCCCCAGATTTCCGCGCTGTAAAGTGCCGCAGATTGTGCTTTTGACTTGAATACATCTAGGGCTGGTGATATTGCCTTTGAGAGACTCCCCCCTTGGATTTTCAAGATAGGAAGTGAGTTTTGTTTAAGAGACAGTCTACTCTTTTCCAACTGACCCTTCCAAGTCATTTTGCTGTCTATCGTTATGCCTAGATAACTGAAACTATCCACATACTCCAATTTTTCATTGTGTAGTGTTAAATTCTTTTTGAAGGACTTTTGTGGGTTCAGGGCCATGTATTTGGTTTTAGAAGAGTTAATTTCTAGCCCCTTTTCATCACAATATTTGTTAAATTGGTTGACCAAATTTTGCAAGCCCTTTGGGGTTTGGGAGATTAGTATCGTATCGTCAGCAAACAATAAAGCAGTGACCACCTCCTTTCCTAGTTTAGGGGAATCATGGTTACAGTTAGATACATATGAGGGGATATCATTTACATAAAGGGAAAAGAGTGTGGGGGCCAGCACGCATCCTTGCCGTACCCCCCACAGACTGGGATAGCCTTTGTTACCTCCCCGTTTCTTCCCCAACGGACTTTGGCATAATTATCTACATGTAACCTGGTAAGTTCTCTTAAGAGTTCCGAAGGGACTCCCATTGCCCCCAGAGTGTACCACATTAGGTCACGAGGGACCAAATCAAAAGCTGCCCGTAGATCCATAAATGCTACATACAATGTTCCCTTCCTTACATTTAGGTATTTCCAACATATGCACATGAATCTGAACACTTGCAGCCTTATTCATCAAGGCCAAATCGGCTCAAAAAGGGCCAGATTCTGAGAATCTGGCCCTTTGCGAGTGCGATTTTTGCATTTGGGATTCATCATCCCAAATGCAAAAATCGCTGATTGCGATATCGCATTTTTGCGAGGATTTACATTTAAGGAATCTCTATTTGAGATTCCTTAAATGTAATTCATCATCCACATTTCTTTAGCGAATTCGCAATTTCTGGCCGCAATTTACCGCGAGGTCAAACCTCGCGGTAAATTGCGAAAACTCAGAAAAATGCATTTAAATGCATTCTTCTGAGTTGCATGTTACACACACACATGTCCTTTGGACATGTGTGTGTGCAACACCTGTGTCAAATGTCATTTGAGGGGTGCTACAGGGTGTCCTTTGGACACCCCTGGCACCCTTCAAATCGCAATCTTATTTCCGTTTAGCAAATTGCTAATCGCAAATAAGGAATACTCCCCATTCATTCCTATGGGCCTTTTGGCCCATAGGAATGAATGGAGATTTATTCCTTATTTGCGATTAGCAATTTGCTAATCGCAAATAAGGAATCAGTAGAAATCGCAATAAATTTTGCTATTCCTACTTGAATCCCGTTTTGCGAGTCCTTAATAGCGATTCGCTATGAATCGCTATTAGGGCCTCGCAAAACGGGAGATTGATGAATCAGGCTGCAGGTCTACTGTGCTTATCTTAATTCTGAACCCAGCCTGGTACTCCGACAGAATTTTGCCCTCCTCCATCCATTCTATTAATCGGTTTAAAATATGTCTGGCAAAATTTTTTTGTAAAATATCAATTAAACTGATTGGCCTGTAATTGGCGGGATTATAACGGTTCCCTTTTTTGAAGATAGTAACAATTTCAGCCCCCTTCCAGGTATCAGGGATTGATGTACCTGCTACTATGGAGTTGCAAAGAAAATTTATATACGGGCACCATACCTCCGTGTCGTGTTTAAAAAGATCCCCTGGAATTTTATCTGACCCTGGTGCTTTCCCAGCCTTGACTGCCTGAATTGCCAGCAGTGTCTCTTCCTGGCTGAACCGAGGCGTCCCTAGATCCAATGCTGCATCTAACTCCTGTGGGCCTTTAGGTATGACCATTTCTTTGGTTATGTAAAGGTTTGCAAAATGATCGCACCAAGTTTTTTCATCTAGGTAGGGATCATTTAGGGATTTCTCAGATTTTTTTCGCTTGGAGATCAAGCTCCAGAAAGTGCAATGATCCCTCTCCCTAGATGCTTTGAGAAGGTCCTCCCAAATAGTCATCCCATTCTTGTTTGGCCAAGGTCATGAGTGTCTTATACTTCTCTCTAGCATTTCTTATACCTTGTGGATCTTTAGACCTAACAGCATGGACTAAATTTGTTTTTGCTAGCCGGCATTCATTGTTATACCAGGGGTTCCCTGACTCACTGTGTTTGTTTTTATTTGTTTTGTCTTTCCTATAAAACTTGCACAGGAGGGGTGACAAAGAGTCTACCAGCCGATAGTGCATGTCGAGAACTTCCTGGGACCCTGGGCTGGAGTGACTGTAGTGGCTAATAGTGTTTGAAAAGGCATTATAAATGCTTTCCATCAATTCATTTTTAGCCAAGATATAAGGCCACTTGATTGCCCGCCTATTATTTGAGATTTGGATCTCTCCTTCCTCCATTGCTAACTCAGTTGCTCCAGTTGGTTCTAGAAAACTTTCAGGGTCTAACGATAAGCATAATGGGTAGTGGTCGCTCTCGGTTCTACATTCTGTATTAAAGTCCAAGAGCAAGTGCCATGAATTAATAGAAGCCATTATGAAATCTATCAAGGATTTTGAATCACCCCTAGTAAAGGTATGAGCCGCAGGTTGATCTGACTTGAAACGGCCATTACATGCCCTCAGATCATGTGTCATAGATAGCTGTAAAATTTGAATAGCTGCCACTGAGCTCTTCACTGGCCCGAAGCTATCTAGTACTGGAATATCTTTTGCTGCATGCTGGTCTTCAAAGAGGTTTTCCAGGCCCAAGACGGGTTCAAAACGGCAGTTGAAATCCCCACCTATAAGAATCCCTGGATCTGTCTCCAATGTTTCAAGGTATAGGCCCAGTTGTTCCAGGACCTGGGATTCCTGGTTTAGGGGTTTGGGTCTACTGTACACGTTGATGATAAAAAAACTCCCCCAGTCTCTGTGATGTCATTTTAATCCCTAAAAGATCTTGTGAAGGAAGAACAAGAGGAAATACCTCAACTTTCAGAGTTGTACGTACCCAAATGATTAATCCCCCGGAGGGTCTACCTCTTACTGAGGGGAGTGCTCCACAGTGGAAGGTTTTGTATCCTAACCTGTGGATGGTATCTAAAGCCCAAGTCTCTTGCAACAGGATGATGTTGTGCTCCTCCATATAACTGCACCAGACATCATCCTGTAAATTCTTACCCACCCCTGCAATATTCCATGAGATGAGTTTTATGGCTCGGATAACTGGTGGCGGTGGCTCTTTCCCCGATCCAATAGAGGACAACTCGTTATTCAATAAATTCTCTTCTTCAACATTACTAGTGGGCAGCGATATACCAGTTCCAGCTTCGGGGATAGTAGTTATATTGGGTTCATGGCTGCTAAGCTGTATATTATTAGCTATATATATATCATTTTGTCATCCGTGGAGGGGTAGCAAAAGGGAACCACAGGCAATTGGTCTCGGACAGAACATACAGGGACCTGGTACCAAGAACTAGTGCTAACCCAAGAAAAAAGAGGAACGCCATGTCAGTAGCTCCACCATTGACCATTGGCATTCAAGCCCCAATTGGAGCTCTGTGGGGCAGGCGACGGAAAATCAAAGAAAGTAGAAGAAGAAGAAGTAAACCCCTTAAATCTTGCTGCTTTGTGTGGCAAATCTCTATACCTTGGAATTTTTTCCTTTGGATAAAAATAGCTTAAATCCCGGGTGCCAATTACTGATTTCGTCCCCTGTGATTCCTGTCTATATACTAGCTCAGCTACTGAAGGGTATTTGAAATTGACCAAAATACAGTCCCCGTTTATATCCTTGGGTCTAGTTCCCACCCAGCTCACCCTCCTAACATGAATCACTTGACAGTTTATGGAGGGGTGAAGGGGTCTGTTATCTCTTAGCCAATATAAGGTTTTGTTTTTGAGCTCATTATATGATTCACTGCGGTCATCTTTTAATGGCGGGACCCCGGTTAAAACAACCAGATATGGTTGGCACCCGGGTGGGAGGTCCGCAGTTGGTGTGGGTTTAGACTTGTTATCTCTTGCAGCGACGCTTATAGGGGCAGGTATCAAGTTTGCAGGTTCGCTAGGTGTTTGTGCGTTATTCCTGGACTTATCTTTGGCAGATGCCAATACCTCTAGTAATGCGCGATCCCTTCCACCCCCCTGCCTATCATGCGCCTCTCTACTTGGGTTAATACTTGTACTCGCAGTAGGGACCACCTCCCTGGCTTTTTTAGGACATTCAGATTGACCAGCCACCCTACTTTTGGCGTCAGATATGCCAGACGTATCTTCTGTTCCTCCCTTTCTTGAACATGTTGTTGTTTCTTTATTACCTGGTAGCCCAGTTCCCAGTTCTGCTGGTGGTCCATCCTCTCTAAGTTTTGAGTGTAATTTCACCAGCTTTTTTAGTGCACAAACATTGTCTAGGGAGACCTGCTCTAATTTATCTAACCTTAGAACTAGCCCATCTAATCTTTCAACCACTGGGGACAAAATGGCTGTTACCATCTGCTTTATTTGTGCAATGAGTGGAGATTCCGTTATCGGGCCCAGGGTCATAGGAGACGTGTAGGGATGCCTTGTCACATTCTCGAATTCAGTTTCAGTATCACTGTTCAATGGCCTACCTCCCAACTGAGCCGTTGCTCCGCTTTGTACAGTCCCCATTCCACTACTGGGCGTGCCCACTTTGGGGAAATTTTTCCTTAGCCTTTTGTGTGTTTTGGGGGGAAGATCTTTGTGTGGTGAAATAGCTCGCTTCCTTTTTGTGGCCTCTAAGGGTAGTGGTACAGTTTGATTGCCCTCTGTTATTGGGGTGACAGCAAGGGGAGTGGCGGGATTTTCCTCATGGATGGTTATAAGAGGTAACTCATGAACAGAAACTCTGGGCAGTGCATTTATCTCAATCGGGGCAGGGATGGAACCAGTACCTCCATTCGCAGCCTTCACCATGTCTGAAAGTTTGTCAAGGCTTGACCGTAGCTCGTTAATCCTTGCTTGTTCAATGCTAATAGAATCATTCTCAAGCAGGATAGGGGGTTCAACGTTTGTTGGCGAAGGGACTAGAGCAAGAGGACCCAGTGAGGAGCGTTTCTGGCCAAAGGATTCACGAGACAGCCTCCGTTCTACAAGGGCTATCTCCTTTTCGACCACCGAGCAAGCTCTGATTATAAACTGGTCCATAGTCCCCAACACGTGCCCCCCCCCTCCCTCTGAGCGATTTCCCCGAGCGTGTGGACATTAGTGACATAGAGCCTGATAAAGAAAACGATAGGTGTCAATATGTAAGTCGTCAACAATTATAGACAATTTTAAGCAATAGTCACCAAAACGCAGGTCACAGAGATGGGGCCCGGCCCGACCTCTTCTGGCCACAGATGGTCCTGCCCTTTTCCCGGGCTTCTCCCGGCCTGCTCCCGCCTGCTCCCACTAGGCGGGTGTGGTAATCCGTTATAAGCAGTGCCGCGGTGGTCAGGGGCGGGGCTCAGGCCAGAACGCGGACCAGGTGTGCAGTGTCCCGCAGGGGCTCCTGGGAGTTGGAGTCCCGGCTGCGTTCTGGTCGGCACACGCGCAGCCCTTCCCTCAGGCTGGACCCCAAGGATACACTCCACTGGACCTCAACGACGCAGCGGCAAGGTGCAGGTTGCTTCTCCCTTCCTGGGATAGACGCAGCGAAAGAGCCACGGGCAAGGGCGCTTCCAGCAAACCTCCTTACTTCCACGATTAGGTATGTGTAATTATATATGATGCTAATGGTTTACTTGCCAAGAAAGGAGAGTCTTGCTTGCCTTCCTAAAATAATTATTTATGATGGATGTAACCCCTGTAGGAAAATGGTTCCACAACGTGGGGTCCAGCCAGGAGAGACATCTCCCTCACATTCTGAATTTCCTAATGCAAGGAATAGAAAAATGTTATTGAGTGTTAGACTGCAAGAACCTTAAGATCGTTTAGCCATTGACGTGAAATGCAAGAGGAGACTTCTTTTTGCTGTCATACAATGAGGGACATATTTATGAGCCCCTTTGCATTGCTCCTACACCACACAACATAGTGCAAGAGTGACGGAAATGTAAAATGAGATTTTTTAAGCCACGCAAGGCCACCTTATGTGGCCCTGTATTGCTTCATAAACCTCAAGTAATGTAACGCAGAGCAAATCTGGGGGCTGCATTACTCTGGGCTAGCGAGGCATTTCCATGGGCATTGTGTGGGTGGTCCCGCAATACATCCATGGATTTTGAAACATTCCCAGATTTACAAGAGGTCGAAAACCTGGGAATGTTTCAAAAAAATATGCCTCCGCAGGAGAGGCGTAAAATGAAACATCTTTATTTCTCCTCTTTTGTTCATCTTTCTATGGTACTGCAGATTGCAGCACACATACAAAGAGTAAAAGGCTCTCAGGATTGTTTTTGGGCAGGAAGGTGACCCTTTGTGCACAAAAAGAATCCTGGCTGTAAAAAAGGCACCCTTGCACCATGATGCACAGGTGCGTGCATTGGCGCTAGGCTGCAAAAATGGTGCCAGCGCAAGAGAAAAGGACAGGAATGCACCGTATTGGATAAATATGGCATATTCCTGCCCTTTCCCTGTGTCGCAAGGCAGCTCAGCAAGGTGACTTACTGCGCTGCCCTGCACCACAACAGTAATAAATATACCCATGTGTGCATGAGACATAAAGTCTTAAAGATTGCCCGTTGTTTAAAGGGAAGCCAATGCAACACTCTGCTGCCCTGTGAGACACGTTTGGGTCTCTTCCAATCCCCAGGTGAACTGATACCCAAAGTTTTGAATTCTCTGAAGTTGCTTCCAAGAGTAATCTGACAGGCCCCAATATACATGTTTAGTAATCCAATAGGGAAGTATACATGGTGCTGCTACCACCTGCAAGCAATATTGCTTGGGAAGGAAACCCAGTATTGTCCTCAAGGTTCTCAGATAGAGAAGAAAAAAGCTGATTTAATCTGGTACTCCAAAGATGAGTGAGCATTTAACAGGATCCCCAGCTATTTAACTTTAGATAGAGTGAGTGATGGGTAACGCATTGATCTTGTTCAAAAATACTCCTGTCATTCCCGGGTGTTATTTCCTACCAATACATTCTTGTTTTTGCTCCTGTTCATCTAGAGAAGATTGCGAGACATTATGGGGCATATTACCAAGCAATAGCGATAATGATAATTATCGCTATTGCTTGGTTAGAGACAAAAATTTACCGCTGAGCTGCGGCGATTTTTATCGCAGATAAACCTTGGTATTACCAAGGTTTATCGCAAGTGCGATAAAAATCGGCCGCAATGCATGAATATCGCTGAAAAGTCAGCAATATTCATGCATTACCGAGCTAATGCTCTTAGCCATGTTATCCACCTCCCATTGGATAACATGGCTAAGAACTGCTCAGGGCAGGTGTTAGCTTTTGGAGATATTCGCGCACAGCGCGAATATCTCCAAAAGTTGGTAATAGGAGATAGCGATGTTACCGACTGTTTCCAGTCGCTAACATCTTGGCACGCCCACTTTGCATGTCATTAGTGATAAATATCACTGACATGCAAAGTGGGGCCCAAGATGGTCGCTATCTCCTACTAGCTGTCGCTAACTGGTGTTAGCGACAGCTAGGTAATAGGGAGATAATTTTATCTCCGCTTTCTTGGCTTTTAAAGCCAAAAAAGCAGAGATAAAACCCCTTGATAATATGCCCCTATGTTCTGGACGGCAGGTAGACCTTCGGCCACATTGCTAGCATTGTTTGACATGGACACACTGAACCAGATCAACTGGGTATCATTGGTACAGGAGATGACAGAAAAATAGCCAAATGATCCTTACTAGATGTAAAAAAGGCCATATGTAGATGTTAATAGGATGGGTTACAACGGGGATGCTCCACACGTCATCTCCTGCACTACTGTCCGATTATGGAGAGTAAATGAAACCAGGTCAGATCTAGCCCATCAAGCCATAGCTCCTTAACTCATCCACGGCCAGAGCAGTTTGTAGTTCCTCTACCCTGACAAAATTCCACCTGCCAAGGGTCTAGGGGGCATATTATCAAGGGGGTTTATCTCCGCTTTTTTGGCTTTAAAAGCCAAGAAAGCGGAGATAAAATTATCTCCCTATTACCTAGCTGTCGCTAACACCAGTTAGCGACAGCTAGTAGGAGATAACGACCATCTTGGGCCCCACTTTGCATGTCAGTGATATTTATCACTAATGACATGCAAAGTGGGCGTGCCAAGATGTTAGCGACTGGAAACAGTCGCTAACATCTCTATCTCCTATTACCAACTTTTGGAGATATGCGCGCTAAGCGCGAATATCTCCAAAAGCTAACACCTGCCCTGAGCAGTTCTTAGCCATGTTATCCAATGGGAGGTGGATAACATGGCTAAGAGCATTAGCTCAGTAATGCATGAATATCGCTGACTTTTCAGCGATATTCATGCATTGTGGCCGATTTTTATCGCATTTGCGATAAACCTTGGTAGCAGCTCAGCGGTACATTTTTGCCTCTAAATAAGCAATAGCGATAATTATCACTATTGCTTGGTAATATGCCCCTAGATAGTTTTCTTTAGGATTTTACTCAAAACCGGGAGAAAAGAAATACACATAAACGAAGGAATTTCTGGGATAGCACTGACGCTACACGTGCACTGGCTCTGTCTCCATTACAGAAGGAGCCAGGCAAGCATTTGCGGCTCTGCCTGTAGTACCAAAGTGCCTTGGGTGTGCAAAAAGGGGGAACATGAGCCTGTCGGCTCCGGGGCACTTTCCATAATACAGCCCCTGAATGGCACAGTTGCGCGTTTTTGGTTCCATTGGATCTGTATTATGGCACCACCACAGAGAAAAAGGTGTATGGTGCTCTTCCTCATTTTAATCCCAAAAACATGTTATATGGCATATAGAACAATCTGCAAATATTGGATCCAGGAGCTTCAGTTTGAATCCCCAGCACCTGACCAAGATGTGTGATCCTGGGCAAACCACTTCAGCGTCCCGTGCCTCAATTCCCCCACCACTCTGAACATGAAATGAAATAAATACATGCATCCTGGTCTCCTTTTTCTAAAACTCTATGCATGTTAAAGACCCCAGGGAAGATGCTACTACCCCTATATGTATATGACAAAGCCTCGCAAACAATGTCGAGTCGGAAAACTTTACATATTCATGTTGTTATTTGATAGAAAACTCCTACAGACTTAAACAGGATCCACAGACTTCCCAGCACGCAAAGCGACAGCTTGTTTGTAGACTGGCTGCTTCCATGCAGACACTTTCCCGAAGAGATGGAAGAAAAGAGTCGTGCTGATTAACAGATAACAGCATCAGGGCAATGCGCAAACAGGAACATTCTCGAAGCAATGTTCTGTCTGAATTGCGCACAGCCACGGAGGCGGCATGAGGGCGCAGCCCCTGTGATGTAAGTGGAGCTGTTTACACAACAACTCTATTACTTACTCGGTGGTTGCACCGAGGGTCCCGTGGAGCGCTCATTTCCTTCTCAGGGTGAGTGACCATATTCACAGCATAGACAGGACCACGGCTACAATAAATTGGACTTAAATGGCGGCTAAGTGTTATTTGTTATGCATTGTAACACATTATATAATTTTAAGGTTTGCGTAAGGGCGCCCTTCTGTTAATGTTTCAATCGGAGGGGGTGGAGGGGGTTTACACATTTTCTACACATACTGTTTTTTAAAAAAAAAAGTTATTTTGACTCCAAGTATCTCGAGTCTGGTGTGCGCGGTTTAATGCTGTGGTTAACCAGCCGTCTTCCAGTGCTAGAATATATTGTGTCTTCTCATAAGATATATCATGTTGCAGTTTCCTTACCTCTTACCACACGAAGAGTTAGTGACTTTTTGCATAGCCTGGGCACTTGGTACACAAGAGACACCAGAGCCGCACACACTGTCAAAAGACCATCTTGGTTATAGCTGAGATAATCTTTGGCCTGTAGGCTGAGTTGCACTTGGCACAAGACTAGATACACAAATGTTGGAACTTCAAAGACTGTTGTTAGTAGGTATAATCCTAATTATCAAACCAGTGCCTCAGGATTTGAGAAGCAATGATATTACTGGCGTTTGTGCTGCTCACATCTGCACTTTGAAGTAGGCTGTCCGGATTGTACATTGCTACATCGCTCTGTGCTAGTCTGGGGTTGGTGCTACCAAACATTTCTGGGATTGCCTTGGTTTTGCATATGGCTGAGATACCCGCCACCCCCTCTCAACACAATCCCCAAAGGAGGGAAACCGGAAACAGCTCTTAAAGTTTTTGGAAGAGGGAGGGAGTGACCCTCCCGGCCGTATTTATTAAAACAAAAATTAAAACATTAAACAGTTCATATTAATGTACAATTTCATTACCACATTGCGATGTTTGGCTAACCTTAACAGATTCTCTAATACAGAGGTTCTCCTAGCCGAACTAACATCCTACAAAACATTTTCTTGAAATATTGAAATTGTACATCCTAACGTTTAAGGGCCAACGGCAAGGTCGTAACCGGTGTCAAGATCCCTAACCAGAAATACCCCCCCCCACTTGGGAGGGGCGACAGCACTGAGGCGTACCTCAAGTGCAAACTACCAATTTCCCTTGACTTGACGGGGGAACCAATAAACTCGACGCCAGTTAAAGGTCGTTCGAGGACTCGTGTGAGGTTATCTAGAAGGTATCGTAGACCTCCCCCCAAACCCCGCACAACTTACCACATCTGCCGTCGCAGACGTTACTGGCCCCGGGAAATTCCCCAGGAGGGGGCTGTAACCCCTCCTACACAGGAAGGGGCCTTGACCGCCTTTCCTTTTCTTTCGGCGACCCATCCTTAGAAGGGACCGCCTCCCCGTTGAGGGGCCAAAGGCCACCTCTCCCGAGCGCTCCCATCCGTGTTGGGTGACGCCCACTCATAGGGATCTTCCAATTAGTGCTCACCGATCATGACCTTACCGCCCGACCAAAATAAATACGACAATTCTAACTAAATTACTAAATGACTCAATTACTTGAAAGACAGTAACAACAACCACTTTATTAAAACATGCTTACTGATGAACACTAAAGCAGGATTACTTTATTTGTAAAACATACCACAAATTGACCATTCTTTATTGCATATTCAACGTTATCACGATACTAATCACACCTGTAAACAAAGAATTAGAGTTACCACATCAAACTTTATTCAAAACAACTTGCTGTCCTCAGGGGCTGGTGGGTGGGTCAAAATTGGCTCTTTGTTCCGTCTCGAGCTCTCGTACAGCGAGGAGGTGCAGCTTCAGAGCACAGGAACAAGAGGATGCCTTCAGGTCTTGCGTCCCTTTTTATCCGTCTTCAGGGCGGGCGTAAACCCGCCCCTGCCTGCCCCGAGGGCGTGGCCAGCCGCGTCACTGTCTAGGCCAGCCCACTCTAGGGGCGGGAAAAAGCGCGCCCCGGCTACGCCGCTTCGGGCATACCAGCCGAGACGCGCCTCCCGCCCAAAATGGCTTCCCGGGGGGATCGAGGTACTCAGCCATACGTTCGGGGGGACCGAGTGGTCGCCCCTTTCCATATGGCTGAGATACCCGCCACCCCCTCTCAACACAATCCCCAAAGGAGGGAAACCGGAAACAGCTCTTAAAGTTTTTGGAAGAGGGAGGGAGTGACCCTCCCGGCCGTATTTATTAAAACAAAAATTAAAACATTAAACAGTTCATATTAATGTACAATTTCATTACCACATTGCGATGTTTGGCTAACCTTAACAGATTCTCTAATACAGAGGTTCTCCTAGCCGAACTAACATCCTACAAAACATTTTCTTGAAATATTGAAATTGTACATCCTAACGTTTAAGGGCCAACAGCAAGGTCGTAACCGGTGTCAAGATCCCTAACCAGAAA
Organism: Lissotriton vulgaris; assembly: GCF_964263255.1. Taxonomy (NCBI): domain Eukaryota; kingdom Metazoa; phylum Chordata; class Amphibia; order Caudata; family Salamandridae; genus Lissotriton; species Lissotriton vulgaris. Next base: position 938,047,264 of record NC_141689.1, on the reverse strand, counting down.
TACCCCCCCCCACTTGGGAGGGGCGACAGCACTGAGGCGTACCTCAAGTGCAAACTACCAATTTCCCTTGACTTGACGGGGGCACCAATAAACTCGACGCCAGTTAAAGGTCGTTCGAGGACTCGTGTGAGGTTATCTAGAAGGTATCGTAGACCTCCCCCCAAACCCCGCACAACTTACCACATCTGCCGTCGCAGACGTTACTGGCCCCGGGAAATTCCCCAGGAGGGGGCTGTAACCCCTCCTACACAGGAAGGGGCCTTGACCGCCTTTCCTTTTCTTTCGGCGACCCATCCTTAGAAGGGACCGCCTCCCCGTTGAGGGGCCAAAGGCCACCTCTCCCGAGCGCTCCCATCCGTGTTGGGTGACGCCCACTCATAGGGATCTTCCAATTAGTGCTCACCGATCATGACCTTACCGCCACAGGCCGGATAGTTGACCGGCTATCCGGACCCCCCCACAAAGCTCCTACCTAAAGGTCATGTTGTAACGTTTTTAACCATGCTAAGAAGTCTCCTATGAGTAACTCATTCCCCACCCGAGACAAATGCACACCATCCCCCAAATACATACTGTCATCATTAATACAGCCATGCGAAATAGAATGCAATGTCCTGGAACGGAACAACCTACTCACTTTGTTATTAAGTTTTCTAACAGAATGATTCAAAGCGGAAATAGAAATAGCCCCCCGCCACACCTTTCGTGGGATCATATGGGACCACGCAATTGTGCACCCCGGAACTCTCCTCGCCAACCAACTTACAGTGGAAAGCATTGCCTCCAGGAGAAGTCGTCTACCGGTGGTGACCAAATCATTGCCCCCTAAATGCACTATAACTATAGCCGGCGGTGACCTCGTCCGCCCTAACAGACCCTCGAAAAATGACTGAAACTGGTCAATACAGAGACCGCCTCTTCCGTGGAAGGACACCCTGTACCCGTATTCCCCAGCTACGTGAATCATATCACCTGCTTTGAATACGTCCGCGGCACGCCTCACGTATGAGTGGCCCACGACCCACACCTCCTTTTTCACAGCCGGTGATGTCTGACCGCTGGCCCGGTGTTGGGTCGACTGCATAGTCCGCCCCGCCTCGTAGGCTTGCGTAACTGAAAACCAAACAAAAACAAGAAGCGTGAGTACATTATTACAGCTTCACAACATGTGCAACCGCACGTATCTCTTATAACAATTGGAGGACCAACGCCCCACTCGTTTCACTTGTTCAACATTAAGACCCCTGGCTGTAGCTTCCGTAGCAGCCCCTATCCGAAAGGAATGGGTCCCAAATTCGCCCGGGTTCAAGCCCGCAGCGGCAATTGACATCGCAAGCACCCGCTGAAACTGAAATTTCGTCAGTGGGGTGGCGTCTGCGTGTCTTAACAAAGTCCCCCCCCATGATGCCACCCTTCGTGCTAGGTAATCTTCTAAACACTTTACCGGACACATGGAGGACCCGGGAATCCTGCGTATGATTACGCAGTCACCCATCCCATCTTGATCAGTCTTGGACCTTACAAAGGAGACTGTCATTGTTTCTCCCCTGATCTGAACGTGTTCCTGGCACAAACCCCCTGCCACATCCAGTTTGTTCCTTGCAACTAGTTCGCTTACCCGCATCGCCCCGTGAAATGCTAGCGAAAAAGCGGCTCGGAACAGCACCGCCTCAAACTGAGATGAACATGTGGCCGGGAGTGTGGTCAACAACTGGGACAATCTATCCAAACCTATCGGGCGCCTTTCATCTAATCTGCGACCCTCAAGGCGTTGCCACCCACGCAGCGCTTTCTGCACAACGAAAGACGCTGTCGGGTCCTGGATAGCGTGTGCTCTGGCAACAAAGGAAATGGCAGCACGATGCCTCTGGGCCGTAGCCACCGATTTCCCAGCCCTACGTAATGACATCAGAAAATTCACTACCCATTCCTCGTGACCCCAAAGCCGCTCTCTATCAGTCCCCAAAAAGGCTAAATAGGACCGAAACGCCCCTTCGTATGCCTTCCTCGTCCTTGGTGCTAGACTCTCTCCCACGAGGTGACGAAGTTCGGGGCACCGAGAGACCAGAGAGCTTCGGGAAAGGGTGCCGGCTCTGGGTCCGCTGAGGGAAGGAAACCCGAGAAAGCCTGCATTTGAAAACGAGACAGTGCATCAGCCGCCTGATTCATTACCCCTGGGACATGTTTTGCTCTGAATAGCACATTCAGTTGCATACACAGTAAAACAATTTCTTTGAGCAGTCTTAAAATCAGTTTACAACGTGCTGCCTGACTATTGATGCACTCAACCACGGTCATATTGTCAGACCAAAATATGACAGAGTGATCTTTGAACCCTTCGGGCCAGGTTCTCAGGGCCACCAAAATGGGAAAAAGTTCCAGGAAAGCAATATTAGTTGTCAGACCACTGTCATGCCACCATGTCGGCCATCTCTGTGCCGACCATTTTGTGCCAAAGATGGCACCAAAACCTATGCTTCCTGCTGAATCTGTCCACAGCCCCAGCTCGTCAGAGGACACGGCTGGTTTGTTCCAGACCACTCGACCATTAAAATCCGCCAGAAATGCTAACCAAATACGCATGTCCTGGCGGACCTCAGCCGATAGTCTCGTGTGATGATGGCCCTCCTTTAGGCCGCCCATAGCTTGGGAAATTGACCGGGAAAAGGGGCGGGCCATTGGTATCACCCTCAGGGCAAAATTCAACTGCCCCACCAACTGCTGTAGTTGATGCAGCGTAACTTTAGATGCATTTATACATACTTGCAGAGTTGCCCTGAACTTCCCAACTTTGTCAGCTGGCAATCGAAAACAACCCTCACTGGAATCTAACTCGATCCCCAGAAACTCAAGGCAAGTCGCAGGACCCACCGTCTTACCTGGTGCCAATGGCACACCAAACTGTTTCATTAACACACAAAATTCGGCCAAGGCCTGGCCACATTCGAGATCCCCGGCTGCCCCAAGGAACAAAAAATCATCAAGGTAATGCATTACATGTTGGAAACCCGTCTTCTGTGTGAAGACCCATTGTAGGAAACTACTAAATTTCTCGAAATAGGCACAAGATATAGAGCACCCCATCGGCATACACCTATCCATGTAATAACAACCCTGAAACATGAATCCCAGGAGACGCTGGTCGTCTGGGTGTACCGGGAGCAGTCGGAACGCTGATTCGATATCTGATTTCGCCATCAGCGTCCCGGGCCCCAGGCGATTCAAAATGGCTACGGCCTCATCGAAGGATGCGTACCGCACCGAACACACTTCCGGATCTATTGCATCGTTTACAGAAAGACCACGTGGAGCTGATAAATTATGAATCAGTCGGAACTCGCCTGGATCCTTCTTGGGGACCACCCCTAAAGGGGAACAAACAAAATTCTGGACCGGGGGTACACTAAACGGGCCGGCGACCCGACCTCGAGTCACCTCTTTCCGGATCTTATCCTGTACTACGGTCGTATGCTGCAGGACGGAAAGTTGATTCTTACACTTTTCCACACCCTGAAAGTCCCCTACCGGGATGCGGAAACCATAGGAAAAACCGTTCCGCAGCACCCCAGCAGAAGTACGATCCGGGTATTCACTGAGCCAGGGAATCATCGCCAAGGTATCAATCGGGGTAGGTAAAGGCGCCCCTCGGACTATATTAGACCTGTTTGGCGCCTCCTCTCCCCCCATTATCACCCGTTTTGGCTCTGCACGTGGACTCAGGATGGGACGACCCGCATCCACTACACTCATGTTTAAATTTACACGATCCCTGTGGCCTAGTACATTTACCTCTGTTGAAATTAAAGCAGAACCCCCTTTTTCCTGCATTGCCGGCAGGTCTCGAGTGATCTTCGGTACCCGTACCTGAACGAAAGGGCGTCCCCCCATAATGGCGGGAGGATTCGCCAACATTACTTCCTACCAATGGCATTTTCAACATACCCGTCTCCTTAATTTTATCCCATGTCAAAGAATCGTAACAATCCCAGGTTAAGCTTTTGTTATGCTCCTTCGCCTTTCTAAACAGATTATCGTAGCAGAACCAATGGTTACCCTGGTGTGATGTCGAGTACCCCATGATTCGCGACTGATAGGTTGGCAACTCGGAAAGCAACTCAGGCCTACGTTCCCCTAAGATCGACGTAAAAATTCCCCATGCCTTGCCCCAATTGCCAATATTCTCGTTCACTTTAAAGGCGGCCATTTTCGCGCGCCAAACACTCGGGTGCATGAGATCCTTCTGACCCTTAACATGCTCCACCTCATAATGATCAACAAGCAACGAGAAGATGTTCACATATTCCCCTGCCCAAATTTTTTCCTTAATCGTCAAAGGAACATGTTGACCCAATCTTTCTCTACGAGAGGGTGCTGACTCATCCCTCGCAATCGGCAATGGCCGCTTACCTGCACCGGACGCTGCCTCTGCGGTCGCACCCGTCCCTGGTGTCCTGTCCACTACTGCAGCCGGCACGGACACCTTGGCTGCCTCCCGTTTCTCACGCAGTTGCTTCATCAGCGCCTGCGCGTCGACAGCCGTGGCGCCCTCGTTACCTTTACCCAACCACGCTGCCAATTGCGCTGCCAGCTCGGGCGGCATATCGTCCTCGGACACGGGGGTGACCACAACGGGTATCGGATTCCCCTCCTCCGGCACGGGAGTTGGTGCCTCGAGCGGGGCACTGGGACCCGGGATGTCTTCTCCCGCTGCTCCCCTCCTGGGCCTCTTGTTTTTCCCTCCCGGGGCTGCTCCCGCCAAAGGACGTTTTGGTCCCCCTTCCTCGTTCTTATCCACCCGCTTCTTTAGTTCGGACATCTCCTTCATGAGAACACGCAGCATCTGTTCAGTAGTCATGCGTTTTCCCGCCTTCTTCGGCATTCTCCAACAGAGTAACTGTAAAACAAACAAGAACGATTAAAACGCTCAAAATTGGCTCTTTGTTCCGTCTCGAGCTCTCGTACAGCGAGGAGGTGCAGCTTCAGAGCACAGGAACAAGAGGATGCCTTCAGGTCTTGCGTCCCTTTTTATCCGTCTTCAGGGCGGGCGTAAACCCGCCACTGCCTGCCCCGAGGGCGTGGCCAGCCGCGTCAGTGTCTAGGCCAGCCCACTCTAGGGGCGGGAAAAAGCGCGCCCCGGCTACGCCGCTTCGGGCATACCAGCCGAGACGCGCCTCCCGCCCAAAATGGCTTCCCGGGGGGATCGAGGTACTCAGCCATACGTTCGGGGGGACCGAGTGGTCGCCCCTTTCCATTAACATGCCTCTGGGCTGACATGTTCTGTTCATTGCCTCACAGCCTTGCTATTGCGCAAAGTTGCAGAGGTAGGTGTGGGGTATTGTGTTCTTGATGATGATGTGGTAGTGCATTGATACTTCAGCGTTCGCTTACATTTGTTAAGTGCAGTAGCCTTGGTTGTAATGTGTTTTGTTAAGTTGGTGGCCCTGAGGAGAAATCAAAGGGCCTTTTGGAATGTGTTGTTTTTGTGCGTACTGGATGTTGGCATAAGTAATGGGAGTAGCGGTGTTGAGGAGTTACCTTTTGTCACTGTCTGATGCATAATAATTTTGCTTTAGTGAATATGATTTTGTGTGTTGTTTAAGGGAGTCAATTTAAAGTGTATGTGTCTTTGTATGTGGTGCTTGTTTACCAACCGGTATGAGAGCTGTTCGAAACAAATATTTACTGGAATTGTGCAGTAGTGACTCTGCCTTAAAATGAATCTCCTTATAAATGGTTGATAACTCCATCAGGACACTTAACTGGCGAGAAAGGCTAGGCCCATAAAAAGGAAGCTAAATTCTTAATCAACCTTCACCCACAAAGACTAATCATGTATATATTACTTGAAATACTTAAATAATTGCATTACCTGCTATATTTCCAGCATTAAGTCCCATCTCAGACTCCCTACTAGACTTGATAACTTTCTCTTAGGTAATTTGTATTAAACTGAGGTAATTTGTTAAGGACACCACAGTCTTTTAAAGCCAATATTTATCATCTGAATAGATGTTGGCTAGTATCTGTGGATGTTGTGGTAGTATAGTAACATCACCCAACAAACTTCCCTACTAATCCTAGAAAGCTAGCTCAGTGAATATAAAGTAACCCAGCAAGTAAGAATATGTGAGGAGAACATGCTCTCGACATCACAAACCAGTACTTGGCAGACTTCGTGAAACAGTGGGTTTATGATCCTAAACAGTGACAAAGTGGGTAATGAATTTAGGAAAGACAGATCTTTCACCAATTTAAGAAACACCCCTATGTGTTAATTCTCAAGATTGTTCTAGGAGAAACTTTGTTGAATTTCTGGCAGCTGTAGCACAAGCAGCAGCAAACTCCTTAGAATAAAATAGTTAAGTTCAAGCAGAGTAATTTTAAAGTTAATAATTCCACAAAATACATTTCTTATTTCAAAAATTGGTGAGAAAATGAATAAATAAATTAAAAGACAAATAATCAAGCTTGGTTATGAATTAGTAACATTGTAAGGCAAAAAGCACTTCGAAAATACAAAGTGCCAATCTAAAGGATCGGTTTGCAGTTGAACATGACCTAGGGGTGGTTTCTGTCGGACTGCAATGGACTGACCTAGGCTACACCTAGTGGCTTGCATTGGTTTTTACTTTCGGTTTCGACTCAATATCTGCTTTTTTGAGCTCCAGGTTCTCCAGTAGACAATTCAGCAGCTAAGACAATTGAGGGTCTCTCTAAGTCAGACACATTCCCATCAAAAGCTCAGAGTGGGGCAAAGCTGGAATCCATAGATGCAGAGATTGTTTTGCTACAGGCATAGATTTTCCACCTTGTCTGAGTACAAGGTTGTACCTTTGGACTCAGTCACCTTTTGGATTCTCAAAACCCATGAGCATAGTAAGGTTGAAATCTTAGCTGGGCAGGCCTCCATGAGGTAGAATACCTTTACTGAATATGTTTTCAGTGCAGAAAATAAAGATCTGACAACGAGTCAAGGGTTCACCCTGTGTGGAGAAGTCTCAGAAGATTTTCCTGGCCCCCTTGAGGTGGAAAAAATTACCAATCCCATTTTTTACAAGATTCTAGCAAAGTTCTTGTTGTCACTCCTGCAGGTCCCCAGGATAGATATCTCGGCACCAGGTGAGTCTCCAGACAAGGCACTGACAGAGTCCAGTCCTCAGTGGTCAGTGGGCCTTCGTGGTGTCAGAAGTATTTCTTTGTCTCTGTTGCGGATAACAGAAGGCTAGTAAGAGTGAGGAGAACCTGGGTCTTCTTTCATTGAGCTTTCATACGTAGTCTTCTTCTTCCAAGATATGTCCTTCCTATGTCCACAAGCATTCTGGAGATGTGCTGTTGAGGTGCACCTATTATCCTGTGCACTAGCCAGTGACTGGATAGTTTTCTACACCAAATCCTGAGTATTTTCTCACAGAATACCCACCTTCTTTTTCAGTTTCTCTTGGTTTACTGAAAACCTTCGCAAAGTCCCTAAATTAAGTCAGCCCCATCCACCTGGAGGCGCTTTGGCTCTTCCCTGGCCACTACCTGCTTTTTTTGTGGGGGGGAGGGGTGGGGAGTTTCATATAGTGCGAACTAGACCCAAAGGTAACAGAGAACTTTACATGAGCACCAGTTGGTTACAGACGGACACATTTTTTTTTGTTAGCAATTGGGAGATTATATGATTTTCCCAGAAACACAGGATGCTGGGCCTCCCTGCCGAGACTCAAACCTGGTTCCCCTGCTTCGAGGTTAACCGCTTTAGCCAGTGGGCCATACCCTCTTGAGATAAGGTGTCTTCTGTTTCATCAAGTTGGAACTAGCTTTCCCTTCTGCTACAGATGGTGTCAGAAAATCTTTTTTGGTTCTGGGAATTAATGTCATGAATTCCTGACAGCCCTGTTTGGCATTTTCAAATAAAAAGAAAAACAGTAAAAGCGGACCTTTGCTCCCAGCGGCGCCACCATGTGGCTAATCCATCATAAGTGCCCACTTGCTGACAACACCTCTGTTTTCTGCTAGCAGCATCTAATCTACAGTCTTCTATGTAGATGGTGCTTTGCAAACCAGCCAAGGATCTGGATTATGGCTGAGAGGCAAACCAGTTCAATACCTGTTTTCTTCCAGGCAGCAAAAATACAATGGGCCTCATTTATGAGAAATGATGCATCGCTGCGTGAAAGCAGCGATGCGTCACTTCTCAGTGCGCCCTCCTTCGTCATGATTGATGTGTCATATTTATAATATGACGCATCATGGCGCAAGGAGCTACAGATACGTCAGTATTTCTGACGTATCTGTAGGCGCAAAAGTGACGCATTGCTGGAGTGTGTCACAAAAGTGACGCAACTCCAGCAATGTGTACTTTCACATGAGCAAGTCCCATGTTGTTAGTGCCTGCGCCAGTCTTACGCCTGCCATGAAGCAGGCGTAAGATTTTGACGCATTGGTGGCCAAGAAATGGTGCAGTGAAATCTTATAGATTTCACTGCATCACTTCCATGACACTTTCTTGCGTCAAAACGCCCCCCCTTGCATACATTATACCTGGCGCAGGTATAATGTGGCGCAGGGGTTTACAAAGTGACGCATCTACCTAGATGCGTCACTTTGTAAATATGGCACAACAAGGTGCATTTTTTACGCCACTGGTGCGTTACAAAAAGTGACGCACCGGCGGCGTAAAAGTGACGCACAGCCTCATAAATGAGGCCCAATGTCTCAACACTAGTTTTCTACTACAGTTATCAAAAATCTGCTTAAACCATTGAATTACATTTTTGACACTATGCAATAAAAAATGTAATAATTGTTCGTGCATTTTCTCATGATTAGATATGGAAAATAGATTTTGGTAACAAATTGGTCTGTTCCTGGAAAATGCATCCAGGAAACATTGGTGGCAAACCAAAATCTGACTTGCATGGGGGGAATTAATACTATATTTTTCCCCTTTTGGGGTGGGGCATGACCTTATGCCAGGGTGAGGTACACTCAACCCTTTTTTTCATTCAGTGTAATTCCCTGGTGGCTAGTTAGCTTTCTGCCCCCACAAACCTTCCCAAGTCTCCCCTCTCAGTGGGCAGATTGGGTGTAAACCGGTTGTTCCACCCACCAGGAAGAGGGGCGACAGAAAGAATGATTGTGCCCATGGTGTGGGGGGGGGGGGGGTAAGGTTAATGGCCAGGGGGCGTCTACCACCCGAAACAAAGGCTGGTGTCTTGTGATATGGACCCCTGCTTGGGGATCACTGTATGATGCCAATAACCAGGCAAGTACCCACTAGGGAGAGAGAACTTTGGAAAGGGAAAAATCTCCCACATCAAAACTGGTACCCCTTGGATGAGGCATCCCGCGAGCATTAATGCAAATGATCCGCTCATTTTACTTTCACTTTTACAGTAATAATGTCTGTGCCCAATGCATGCTGATCTTAATTGCAATAACAAAGCAGACAGAGGATGCTGAGAAAGGTCTGCACCTGCAGACTGACGTGAACATTTTTAAAAATGAAATCCTTCTAGTAGTGGCAGCACAAGAGGGATTCCCTGCCCTTGGCTCTTTGACCTGACCTTCATGTAAATAGCACCTGGTTTGGAGAGCTGTTGACATGGAGATAATTTCAATAGCATCCAAGTGGGCATATTTACAAGCCCCTATCACCACCACAACGTCACTTTTGACGACGTTGTGTGGTGGTGATAGGGGCTTCACCTTATTTACACCTTAACGTGGCTTAACGCTGCCTTTTAGATAAAGCACCATTTCGGGCTATACTTAGCATGAAAGGTGAGGGCAATGGGTGTTGCGGTGGGCGTTCCACTGCAAGACCCATTGATTTTGACGCTGCACCATATTTACAAGGGTGGCGTAAATATGGGGAAGCAGCATAATTAAGACCAGGGAAAATCTGGTCTAATCCTGGCGCAACGATGAGAAGGTTTAATTTCTTCTAGTTTTTGCTGTTTCTGTGTGCTGCGTTGTGCAGCACACATGGAAACAGCAAGACACCATTGATTGTTTATGTGCAGGAAGGTGTCCCTTCCTACATATAAACAATAATTTTAAAACAATGACATTTTGCACCTTCTATGTGTGTTTCATTAAGCAGCAAACATAGAAGCTTCACAAAGCCATTTCAGATTGGTCCAGCACATAAACAATCTGTCCCTACAACCCAGACACCCTTGCACTAAGGTGCAAGGGTGCCTGCATTGGTGCTAGCATGATCATTAAGGGTCTGGCTCTCATATCACGGAAAAACTCAAAAGTTTAGTAAAATTAAACGAGAGGAGTCTGAAAACAAAGAATTGGAATAATATATTCTAGTCCTACCTGTGAGACATAAACTACTCGAAAGAAAGTGTACGTGTAAGTTTCTTGGTTGCATATGGTGTTAAATTTGTGGGGTTACCAAATAAGGGAGAAGCCTGCTGTGATACTGCAGGAGAAAATAGCATACCAGTCTCAGCGGTATCCGATGAGCTCTTCTGGAAGGAGTGCGCTCGTTCCTTATTTTTGAGACGATTCTTAAGAGCAATATTTTGAGTCTTTTCTAGAATTTCAGAAAGGTTTTGGGGGTAGGGTGTTATAAATTCTCAGGGCACAAACTGAGAAATGCTATTTGAAACCTAATTTCTTTTTAACGCTCAGGAGCTCCAAGTGTGTGTTCTCCTTGCTGCCAAGGTTGCAACATCAGCCTGATCTGACGACTGCCATTCAAGCAGTGTGGAGAGTCAGGGAATAGTTATAAAAGTCAATCCTCAGCATTGAAGTTCGTGGAAAATAATCATTTTTGCCCCCATACAACTGTTATGGCGGTTTCTCCAAAGATTGATATGTGCCATATAGTAAATCTTGTTTATAGCATTATTGAGGCAGAACACCTGTTTGTTACTTCTTACGAAACTGAGGGGCATATTTACAATAGAAGTGACGGAGCGTGACGTTAGCCTTCTTCGCTTAACGTTGCTCTTCGCCACTTATGAAACGCAGGGCTGCACCGTACTTACAACAATATGGTGCAGCCCTGCATTTCCCCCTGTGCTGGCACTACATTTAGCTGTCTAGCACCAACGCAAGCCCACCAGCAGCATTTGGTTTACAAGCCCTGGGCACTCCTGGTGCACTGTACTAGGGTTTGACAGGTAAACCAAACCAGCTAATCATGGAATCACTAATTCATACATTAATTTACAATAGGGAGAGCATATGCACTTTAACAATGATCAGTGGTGGTAAAGTGCCCAGAGTCATAAAACCAACAAAAACAGGTCAGAAAAAATACAGGAGGAATGCAAAAAGTTGAGGGATGACCTTGCAAAAAGGGCCAAGTCCAACAGTATGGAATCCATATTGTGTCACATATGTAAAGTATGAGATATTATACAACCCATTGTTTGTCAGCAGAGCATGGTATATGAAAAAGCTTTTAAGAAAAAAGTAATCTAGAGACCTACCCAATTATGTTTAAATGCCCTGGAATTTTTTCCTCAGAAGAGGTGATACTGATGTGTGAATATAATAGTTCCTGATATGGGCAGGCCCATGAGCACAACAAAATGCAGAGATGTCAGAGAGAACGAGGCAACGCAAGAATGACTGCACAGACGGAAGGAATGTGTTGATGAAAGAACAGCACAGAAAATCAAGAAGAGTTTTGGAGAATATCTTTTCAAGCAAATGCAAGTGGCAGTCAACTTTCTTATGCAAAAGATATTTAGCAGTAAAAGTTAAGTAAACAACAGAGCTAAAATCTCTTTGCGTCACAGGTTGCCAACTCCACTTTAATCAATGCAAATCTGGCTCATTTGACTTGTAACTGCACCCACACCCATAGCATCCCATGCAAAGCAAGATCTAATAAAATAGCATGACCTTGCTTTGTGTGAAATCCAAGCCCAAATTAAACTGGGGGGGGGGGCTTCTTTACAAGTCCCTTGCGCTGCCCATACGTCACCTTTACTCATGTTAAAAGCGACGCACCGGCGGGTGAGGTAAGGGTAATGGCTTATACAGTGTTATTTCTATGAATAACGTGTAATTTATCCTTGACTTACCCTTGGCCGGTTTACTTCACATTTGTACTAGAAGGTATACCTCGAGCAGAAACTCCAAACCAGGAACTTCTAGTTCACTCCATCATGGTAACGCTGCATTTTTATCTCACGTGAAGCAATGACACTATCACTGCGCAACTGTATAAATATGGAGTTGTACAATTTTATACAGTATGCACAGTGGTTGATTTCCACACAGCGCTGCATGAAGTTTAGTAAATTTGCGCCTGAAATATTTATAAGACTAATTGTCATATTCAATCTGGCCTGGAGCCAGGGGATGAAGTTGCATCTGCACAGCTGTTTTTGTACACATGAAAGTGTACTTTGAATGAAAACCAAAATTTGGACGTTTACTTCTCTGTAATGTGCGGTCCTGTGCTCCCTCAAAAAATGACATCAGAAGACAGCAGTATCCTAAGAGGCAAAAATGAAGAATTACCTTGGACAGTACACTTTAGTCACTTGCGGTAACTATGTAAATCGAATGTCTGACTAAATATCGAATTCCACAATATCGATGTACAAAAATATCGGAACAAAATTATCGATGTCAAAAATATCGGGATCCTATACTTAACTATATATCTACACTAATATCGATTTTTTTATATCGATATACAAAAACATCGTTTACTGTGATATCGACTACATTAATATCGGAATACAAAAATATCGCAATCTGCAAAAAATAATGACATTTACAAAAATATCGACATCAAATATATCGTGCACATAAATATCGGATTATAAACTATATCGACTTTTTAAAAGCATTTCTTTACATAATTAATTAACGCTTTATATGTTTTCACATCAAAAAAACATACAACACTTTAATTTATACTATAGACACACTATAAATGCATATAATATTTAATATTGGTATATTTATATCACCTACACATATAAAAATATTCTATGCTACTTTGTATACTTTTATAATTATTGTTGGTTTTTCAATTCTAATACTAATTAATCACAACAGAAATTCAAATCTACTAACTAGCCAATCACAACCCTAATTTTTTAAATGAACCAATAGTAAAGTAATTACTACTGACACTCCCCTATATAAGCAATGAAAACGTCATCACAAACTACTTGCAAAAAGTCACAGAAGGAGATTCATCTCTATCCGAATTGCTGCACAACAACTAGAAGAACAAGACTATCAACCTACTATTACATCTTCTAAGTAAGTAAATTAAATAGATAGTGCATTATTTGCTAATTGTATTTACTTACCTGCTAAATAGTCAGTGCCCCTTTGCTATTCATACTACTTAACATGCTAAATAATGATATAAAAATATTTTTTTTAGATACTACCACTACTGATAATTCTACTCCAAATAATTGTGAACAAAACATAGGAATACAGATTCTGAAAACTATGTAAGTAATTTGACATTGTTTCATTATGTGCACATTAATCTAAACATACAGAAATAATGACTTTTGCACACCATCTTTTTATTTTTCTGTAGATTCTACTACCGAAAACTGCTCTACTACTGAACTAAGGACATCAGTACTATATCTACAATACTTTTTACTAAGTAAGTAAATAAAATAGAAACTGCTTTATTTGCTAGTAATACTTAATTACCTGCTAAATACCCAGTACCCCTTTGCTAATCATTGCAGTTAACATGCTAAATAATTATCTACAACTATTTGTTTAAGATACTACGAGAACTGAATATTCTACTCAAAATAACTGTGAACAAAGCATAGGAATACAGATTCAAAAATATATGTAAGTAATTTCACATTGTTTCATTATGTGCACATAAATCTAAACACTCAGAAATAATAATTTGTCCCCCACATATTTATTTTTTTCTATAGATTATACTACTAAAATCTGCACTACTACTGAACCAAGAACATCAGAACTATTTCTACAACACTTTTTCCTAAGTAAGTACATAAAATAGAAACTGCATAATTTGGTACTACTAATTATTTACCTGCTAAATACCCAGTGGCCCTTTGCTATTCATACTACTTAACATGCTAAATAATAAAATATTATTTTTTTTTAGATACTACGACAACTGAATATTCTGCTCAAACTAACTGTGAACAAAGCATAGGAATACAGAATCGAAAAACTATGCAAGTTAGGTCACATTGTTTAATTATGTGCTCAAACATCTAAACACACAAAAATAATCAGTTGTGCTCAACATATTTTTTTTTCCCTGTAGATTCGATACTGAAAACTGCACTACTAATTAATTAAGGACCTCAGTACTACTTCTAAAATACATTTTAGTAAGTAAGTATTATGCAACTGCAATAAATGTGGAAAAACAAGACAAACATTTATAACTGTTCTAATAAATTTCAATGATATATTGTTTATTTACAGAGCAAACACGGTGAATAGATATACAGACAACATACAGAACTTCACATTCTAAACAATAGTAATACAAATCACTAAGTAAGTATATTAAATAACATATTTACCACATGTTTAAAAAAACCTTCCAACATGGTGATTAAACTAACTCATATGTTCTTTATTTTTTAAAGATAACACTACAAACTATTCTCCAGAAGCTGAAGAAACAATTATACTGCCAAATACCAACCACAAAAAATATGTAAGTATCTTCACAATGTGAATAATGAAGATACACTTTTGTAGTAAAAATAAGCTCTAAAAGTGCAAATTTACCTAAACATTAAATAATAATATACTACTTTCATGTTTCTCATAACAGCTACAACATCACAACCATTTATCCTCAACTAAAGAAGCAAGAAATTCCTAAGTTTTGCTGTACATTCTAAAACACGTAAGTATAAACATTCCTACTTATCACTAACATAGATAATTTATCACATTTAAATTGACATTAACTATTATATATATATTTTATAGATATACAAAATACAAAATGACCGAAGGAGCCGAATTTGTGACCAGCCAAAAAGGAAAATTATTACTATGCTACATGGGTTACACGTACACACAGGAAAAACAATATGGCATGAAAGTGAATTGGAAATGTTGTAAATATTATTCGAACAAGTGCTATGGCAGAGCAACAACAAGAGAAGCTACAGTACTATATACTAGGGAACATAATCATCCACCTAATATTACAGAAATAGAAGTTAGAACAGCTATGGAAAGTATAAAAGAAGCTAGTACTGGATCCCAAAAGCAAACTAATGTCATTTTAAAAGAAGCCATTCCTAAAATTCCCAAAACAGCCACAACCCAAATGCCCAATATCCTATCATTAAAAAGAACTATAGCACGAACCAAAAAAGCTACAACTTCTTCAACACCATCTCCCAGAACCTATCAGGATATAAATTTTACTGCAAACGAAATAATAACTTTAAATAAACAACCATTTATAGTTTATGACAACGAAAGCAATGAGAATAGGCTTATAATTTTTGGTACCAGTATGAATTTAGTGAAACTGCAGCAAAGCCAATATTGGATGATGGATGGGACATTTAACTTCTGTCCCAAACCATTCTTCCAATTATACACAATACATGGCCTCTACCACAACTGCAACATCCCTTTGTTATATGCACTATTGCCTAACAAAAACAATTCTACATATATGGAATTATTAAATGTCATAAAACAAAAAACGAATGTTTTCTCTCCAGAAAAAATCATTCTTGATTTTGAGCATGCAATGCTCTCAACTATTCTAAAAATCCACCCCCATACCTCCATTCAAGGCTGCTATTATCATTTCAACCAGTGTTTATGGCGACACCTTCAAAAAACTACCCTAAGTGTCGAATATGCTACAAATTCATCATTTGCTTTTCAAATCAAAAAACTAATTGCACTTGCCTATGTCCCTACAACAGATGTAGCTGAACATTACAACATTATTATAGACAGTCCATTCTACAAACAAAACGAAGCTAGATTAAGTCCTTTTCTCGATTACTTTGAAGACACCTGGGTAGGCAGACTCCACAGATCTGGCCACAGAAGAAATCCAAAATTCCTCATTCCCTGGTGGAACGTGTACAATAGTACCCTTAACGGGGAGTCAAAAACTAACAATGCCGTGGAAGGTTGGCACAATGCATTTGTCCAATCAACTGGCAGAACCAAACCTACTCTGGAAAAATTCATAAAATGCCTACAGAAAGAACAGAGCTATCAAGAATTTAGAATGGACCAATCTGTAACCGAACTTGTCCCTAAAACATCCAAGCAAAATAAACAAATGCACAAGTACCTGGAAGAACAAGTTAAACTTTACCCTAATACGAAAGGCATAGAATACCTAAACATCATAGCCAAAACACTACTGTAAATAATTCTGAAACTGTTATAAAACACCAAAAGTAGCACCTAAGTATGCAAAAATATGTTACGTGAGCTTCTAAAGTTTTTAATGTATGCCATATATAATAATATTATTTAAATATATGCACACATTAAAACAAAGTAACAAGTAAAAAACAATTCCATAATAAATATGACATTACCCACCCACAAAAATAATAGAAAGCAAAGACTTACCAATTATGTTGTCAATCCAATAACGTCCTTCACCACCAAAGTAATCCAGGTAGTGGAAAAGGAACCCCAAAAAAATGTAAAAATACAACTGTTCCAAAATTAAGAAATCCACGTGGTCCTTAGCCATCGAAATACCATCAAAACCCCGAAAAAGTAGAAAAAAAATAAAGAATTGCTCCGGAAAACCCGAAAAATGTAAAGAAGTGTTTGTAAATCAGTGTTGGATGAAAAAAAAAAACACTTCCTTAAAAAAAAAACGGAACTTCCGATGTAGAGTACACCTATGAAAAAAACATAGAAAACAGACATTCCCACCCACAATAATTAGCTAATAATTACATACCAACATATTAACATTGATGATTTAATGTTAGATATACCCTAAAAGATTTAAATTAACTCTATAAATAATTAATTAACTAAGTAACACGACGTGTATTTACCATACGTAAATATCTGTTTTCAAAACCTAAAACATAACTCATTCACATTCAACAACACTAAATATAAGGTCACTAGTCTAAAAACATCATAATAATACACATAAAACATATAAAATGAACCTTACCTGCAGCGACGTGAAGTGTCTCCCAACCGCGATCAGCCCTTCTTCCAAATAACCCAAAACGACCTAACCCGGTTACAAAAGAAAGCACCAAAAAGCAATAAAATAGTCCCAAGTGTAAAATATAATATCTATCCAGAACTAAATGTGTTATAAAAATGTATTAATTCATGTTATTGTGAAAAAAATATTTTTTAAATCCTAGAAAGAAATCATAATCAAAAATGTACATGAATGTAATAATTAAATATGATGAAAACAATAATGTTTATGTTAACAATGTAAAAAAATGTAAGTACATTGTCACAAAATGGAAAAATGTAAAAAAGAGGAAAAATTTATTTTTTCATATTATAAAAATTTGATCTTCACAAATGAAGCAGAAAAAAGCTTAACAGAAAAATATTTGTGATATTTATATTTCTTTTCTGACATAACAATATGTAAAAGAGATAATAAAGAATGTTAATTTCATATTAAAAAATTGAAAACTAATAATGGTTCTGTATAGTTGTTTTTAAGTGTGTTTATAATATTATTTTTCAAAAGAAATGTAAATAAAAAATTGTTAGTATGAATTTATTTTATTTGTTAAAACTTTAATAAAATAAAAGTTTATACAATCATGGTGAATTAATTGTATTATTATCTGACTAAAAAGTATCAATGTAAACATTTTTTTTAACTGTATATTAAATGTGAGTATATGTTGGACTCTAATAATGTAATGATTCATATACCAAATCCAGTGTACATTAAATTAGAGTAGGTGTTGCACACTAATAACATAAGAATTAATATTCCTACTGCATTCTACATAAAATGTTAATATGTGCTGTACACTAATTAATTAGAATAGATTATTCCAACTGTAGTGTACAGTAAATTTGAGTTGGTGTAATGTTATATATGTATAATATCCTTTAATTGATTAAATGTAAATTAATTATAGTTTTATCCTGTAGAACTAAGTACCAAAAACACAAAATTGACCCTGAACCCTACAAATACTCCTTTACCCAAAATCAGAACACTGACCCAGAACCCCAAAAATATACCTTTACCTAAAAACTGAAAACTGACCCAGAACCCAACAATGACCCCTTTACCCACAAACAGAAAACTGACCCTGAAAACAACAAATACCCCTTTACCCAAAAACTAAAAACTGACCCTGAACACAACAAATACCCCTTTACCCAAAAACTAAAAACTGACCCTGAACCCTAAAAAACTATCCCTTTACCCAAAAACTAAAAACTGACCCAGAACCCTACAAATATGCCTTTACCCAAAAACTGAAAACTGACCCTGAACCCAACAAATACCCCTTTACCCAAACACTGAAAACTGACCCTGAACCCAACAAATACCCCTTTACCCAAAAACTGAAAACTGACCCTGACCCCAACAAACTACCCCTTTACCCAAAAACTGAAAACTGACCCTGAACCCAACAAATACCCCTTTACCCAAACACTGAAAACTGACCCTGAACCCAACAAATACCCCTTTACCCAAAAACTGAAAACTGACCCTGACCCCAACAAACTACCCCTTTACCCAAAAACTGAAAACTGACCCTGAACCCAACAAATACCCCTTTACCCAAAAACTAAAAACTGACCCAGAACCCTACAAATATGCCTTTACCCAAAAACTGAAAACTGACCCTGAACCCAACAAATACCCCTTTACCCAAACACTGAAAACTGACCCTGAACCCAACAAATACCCCTTTACCCAAAAACTAAAAACTGACCCAGAACCCTACAAATATGCCTTTACCCAAAAACTGAAAACTGACCCTGAACCCAACAAATACCCCTTTACCCAAACACTGAAAACTGACCCTGAACCCAACAAATACCCCTTTACCCAAAAACTGAAAACTGACCCTGACCCCAACAAACTACCCCTTTACCCAAAAACTGAAAACTGACCCTGAACCCAACAATGACCCCTTTACCCACAAACTGAAAACTGACCCTGAAAACAACAAATACCCCTTTACCCAAAAACTGAAAACTGACCCTGAACCCTAAAAAATACCCCTTTACCAAAAACTAAAAACTGACCCAGAACTCTAAAAATACCCATTTATCCAAAAACTGAAAACTAACCCTGAACCCTAAAAATAGCCCTTTACCCAAAAACTGAAAACTGACCCTGAACCCAACAAATACCCCTTTACCCAAAAACTGAAAACTGACCCTGAACCCAACAAACTACCCCTTTACCCAAAAACTGAAAACTGACCCTGAACCCAACAAATACCCCTTTAACCAAAAACTGAAAACTGACCCTGAACCCAACAAACTACCCCTTTACCCAAAAACTGAAAACTGACCCTGAACCCAACAAATACCCCTTTACCCAAAAACTGAAAACTGACCCTGAACCCAACAATGACCCCTTTACCCACAAACTGAAAACTGACCCTGAAAACAACAAATACCCCTTTACCCAAAAACTGAAAAATGACCCTGAACCCTAAAAAATACCCCTTTACCAAAAACTAAAAACTGACCCAGAACTCTAAAAATACACATTTATCCAAAAACTAAAAACTAACCCTGAACCCTAAAATTAGCCCTTTACCCAAAAACTGAAAACTGACCCTGAACCCAACAAATACCCCTTTACCCAAAAACTGAAAACTGACCCTGAACCCAACAAATACCCCTTTAACCAAAAACTGAAAACTGACCCTGAACCCAACAAACTACCCCTTTACCCAAAAACAGAAAACTGACCCTGAACCCAACAAATACCCCGTTAACCAAAAACTGAAAACTGACCCTGAACCCAACAAATACCCCTTTCACCAAAAACTTAAAACTGACCCTGAACCCAATAAATACCCATTTTCCCAAAAACTGAAAACTGACCCTGAACCCAACTAATACCCCTTAACCTAAAAACAATTAATCAGTAAATATTTATATGTATTATATGATCTTGATTCATTAATAAATTAGTTCACATTAATTACCAATTAAGTAAAAAATAGAAATATACATAAACATTTAATTAAAAATTAATTATTATGACATGACTTCACACCCTTATCCCCTATAAACCCCCAAAACAACTCCTAAACCTATATATTAATCTAAAAAATTTAATAAAAATTAAATTCTAAATAACCCAAATCTTAATATATGTAGACATAATTAACGTCATTATTCTAATAAACTAATTATTATCATTTAATTGACAATTAATTAGTTATACATAATATGGACTATGTGTTCTTAATAAATCCGGTAATTAAATTTAATTCTATCCCAATTAGGTTTAATTTAGGAATATTGCTTAACATTTATTATTTATAGATTTATTATAAAATTACTTCCCACACTTATCCCCTATAAACCCAATAACCCGCTCATAAACCATGAAATGTTGTAATAACTAATTATTTTTCAACTTTGTTAAAATCCTAAACAAAAACGTATATCTGTAAAAATAAATTAAGTACTTTATTATAATTAATTATTTATAATTAATTAATTACCAATTAATTAGTGATTAATAATTTGGACTATATAATATTAATTAATTACCTAATTAATTATAAGTAATTACAAATTAGGTATAATGTTGGAATATTTTATAACATGTATTAATTAATTAATTACTTATTAAATTACTTCCCACCCTTATCCCCTATAAACCCAATAACCCGCTCCTAAACCTTGAAATGTATTTTTTTAAAATTATTGTTTATAAATTTAAAAATACAAAATAAACATGTATCTACATTAAATTATTTAAGTATATAATTATGATTTATTAATTAATATTAATTAATTACCAATTAATTAGTAATTAATAATATAGACTATATGATCTTATTTCATTAACTAATTAATTATAAATAATTAACAATTAGGTATAATTTAGTATTATGTAATGACATATATTAATTAATTATTAATAAATTACTTCCCACCCTTATCCCCTATAAACCCAATAACCCGCTCCTAAACCTTGAAATGTTTTTTACAAATATTATTTATTATAAATTTAAAAATTTAATAATTAAAATGTATCTACATTAAATTAGTTAAGTATATAATTATGATTTCTTAATTAATATTAATTAATTACCAATTAATTAGTAATTAATAATATAGACTATATGATCTTATTTAATTAACTAATTAATTAATAATAATTAACAATTAGGTATAATTTAGTATTATTTAATGACATATATTAATTAATTAATAATAAATTACTTCCCACCCTTATCCCCTATAAACCCAATAACCCGCTCCTAAAACTAGATGTTTTTTTAAAAATGTATTTATAATTGTTTTATTTATAATAATACACCTATTCTAATACATTTTATATAAAATTATTTTACTTTTTACTATACTATTGATTATTTCCATTTGTACACGATATTTTTTTTTTAACGATATTTTGTCACACGATATTTTATTTTTCGATATTTTTGCATACTTACCTATTCCGATATTTTTGTATCCGATATTTTTGCTTACCTATATTTTTGACCTTCAATATTTTTACTTCGATATTTTGTCGTTCCGATATTTTTTTTCTCGATATTTTGTCTGATTACCATGTAAATCACTGTATAGTCTCTGAGGCATATGTACAAGGATTTAACGCTGCCATAGCATACATTTTTTGACTTTACAGCAGCAATTTTTTTATTGCCTTATTTACAAGTTGCGCTCAACTGGAGTTAGCGGCACATTTCCGGTGAAAACATAAATTTTAAAGATCGCAACTTCTGTTAAGTGAGAGTCAACGAAAATGAGATGCAAGGTGGGCGTTCCTGTGAAAAAACTGCTGCTAACCCCACTCGCGATATTTACAAGGAATTCCTTGTATGGTGCAAAACCCCAAAAACTGCCTTTACATTCAGTTAGAGGCAGTTTTTTAAGACCAGAAAATAGCTGGTCTTAAAATTGGTGAAAACACTTGGGGCCTCATTTCAGAGGTTTTAGTGCTGGACAGCACAACAAAGAATATTGCTGTGCTGCCCTGCACCAAAACAAAAGCTCAGGAATACGCCCCACAATAAGATAGAGCGCAGCCCTGGGCCTTATTCATGAAAAGTGTTGCATTGCTGAAACAAAATAGCGTTGGCACACTTTTCACTGCGCCTTCCTTGCAACACCATGGATGTGCCGTATTTACTGTATGGCGTACCATGTTGCAAGGATTTACAGATATGTCAGTATTGCTGAAGTATCTGTCAGTGTTAAAAAGTCAAGCATTGCTGCAATTTTGTCGCAAGCATGATGCAACTCCTGCAATACATGGGGCAGGCACTTTGTCACCCTTACGCCTGCCATGAGGCAGCGTAAGGTTTTGTTGCAGAGGCGTCCAAGAATTGTTGCAGTGAAATCTCATAAATTTCACTGCACCACTCCTACGAGGCTTTGTTGCGTGGGAACGCCCACCCTGCATACATCCTACCTGACACAGGTAAAATGTGGCATAAGGGTTCACAAGGTCACGCATATGCCTAGATGCGTCCTTTTGTACAGAGTCTAGTTAAGCATCCATGGTGTCTGCTGTCACCTTCCCCGGTGGCCAGTAATCCCCAGATGCTCGGTCCACTGACACGGAGGAGCTGCCAGGGTGTTGGCGCAGTTGGCGCTCCTTTGGTGAAGTTTGCACGCTGCCGTGTTGCCATTTGTAAGCGTTGGTGGAGTGATGGTGCTGAGGTAGTTGCCAAAAGTTCTTTGACAGCCTTGATCCAGCTGTGGCTGTGGGGGCCATGATCGGCATGGTGAAGGTGCGATGTATACTATGATGGTCGATCCAGGAGAGTTTGGGGGTGTGACTGTAGTTGAAGTTCCCCCTGACGGAGTAGACGGAGTCGAGCATGTGTCCGGCTATGTGGATTGGTGCTGTAACTATCTGCTTGAGTCCGATATTTGCGAGGTTTGTCAGGAGTGGGGTGGTGTTCTGGTCACTGGGGTTTTCCAGGTGGAAGTTGAGGTATCCAAGTAGGATGTAGTCAGTGGATGGGAGAGCCTGGGGTGCAATAGGGTCTACAATGGCATCAGTTAATGGGAGTTCATGGGCCACAGGGCTTGGAGATGAGGGTGTCTGGGAGGGTGGAGTTGGGGTTGGTCCGGATCTGGAAGTGGAGGTGTCAATGGTAGCCATTGGGTCATTGGAGTGCGCTGTCAGTAGGAATGTGCTTTTTTAAACAATGACAATGCCTCGTCCTTGGGCACTTGGGTGGTCTGTGTGGGTGAATTTGTAGCCGTCATGGATAGTGATGGCGATGTCTGGTCCGGAGCAGAGGTCGGTCAAGGTTTCCATGAACAAGGTGATGTCTGAATAGGTGGTGTTGAGGAGGTCCCACATTTCTGTTACATGTTTATGGAGGCACCACACACTGAGGAGGATGCAGTTAAGCCGGTCTGCTGCATTGTTGGTCAGCTGGGCGGCAGGAGATGCTGTTGTGCTGATGTGGCAGATGGTGCATTTGCGGTTTCGGCAGACGCTCGTTGCAAGGGAATTCTACAGTGAAGCTAGATGGCAGGTGGTGTGGCATCCATGGATGTTGGCGATGAGTGTGCTGGCGTTGAAGCGGTGGAGTGTCTGAGAGGAAGCGTCCTTGGTGCTGGGCGCAGTCCAGGGGCAGACAGATGCAGAAAGGCTAGCCTTTGGCGTACCAGTGGTAGACCCTCTGCGCATGGCAGCACAGCAGCCACCATTAAGTAGTCCTGTGGGGAGGACTGGACAGCTGGGAGGCGGTAAACATAGGAAAGGACACAGGAGGGGGCAGGCCCTGGTGAGTGGGGGCTGTAAATACATATTTTGTTTAATATTACCTCGAGGCCGGATCCCGCGTCTCCTGTGCTCCTGCTCTCCTGAGTCTGCTTCCAGGAACAGGAAGCAGGCAGCCAGGCTCCCTCCCCTAAGTTAATCACAATGCTGCAATGCGCGGCTATGTAATTGTTCTTGAGCACTGTGGCAAGGCATTCAGCCAGGGGCTGGAGGGGTGGGTATGTTCTCCATGCAGGCTGTAATGCAGCCTCCATTGCGAACAGGGAAGTGCACACAACTGCTTTGGGCAACCTGAGAGGGCCGACCAAACAGTCATTGCACACTTGAGTGGGCATACCACTCCACCCCTGCCCTGCTCCATGAGTAGAGCAGCCCCACACACCCTCCTGACCGCAAAGGAAACATAGCATGAGAATATCAGAAAGTTATCATGTTATGTTTCTTCTTCTTGCACTGCTTGAAAGCAGTGGGGAGATGCTTTTCCGCCGGAGGAGCTGCCTCTGGGGGTGCGTCACCCATAGGCGCTAGGCCTGGGCCCAACTTGACCCCCGGGCCTCCTCCACTACGCGTCCCAGATTCTTCTCACCTGCACATTGACACTGTGGTGCAATTTGCTGCACTCTCTTCAAATCTATGACTCAGCCAGCAGGAGCCTTAGCCAGGCAGGATTTCACTGTCCTGGATACAGCAGTCGCCTCAAAGTTCGACGCATTGATGTCTTCCGCCATGGCCCAGCAACTCCACAGCACCTTCGCATCCCACTCCGGCTCCCAGACGCAGGCCCAGCGAGGCCTCCGGGCCCCAGGGACTGTCCGCGCTTTCAAGGTTTTGGCTGCCATGGTGTTGCAAGGAGGGCGCTATGAAAAGGGATGCATAACAGGTTTTCCCCAGCGGTGCGCCTCTTTTTATATATGTAGCCCTGATTCTGCATTTCCTCTTCCCCTGAGACTCTGGCTGGCCATCCTGGCTGTTGGGGGGTTTGGGGATGTTGTTGATCTGTGGTGCCCTTGTCCCTGGCTGCTCCATTCTGCATTCCATGTTTTTTCTTTTCTTTTTTTAATTGGAGGTGGACCTATTGGTTTTTTTGCCTCTAGAGGAACCTCTGTGTGGAAACATCATGGAATGTTCTATGGAGAATTTATAGAGCACCCAAAAAGCAATGAACCCTGTTTAAAAGCTGGGAGAGCTTAGACAAGCAGTAATACATGTATGACAGGGTGAAGAATTGAAGATCATTTACAGAGTGGTGAGGATTTGAGGTTAGAAGCTTGGAGTAAAGGTAACTGAGCTGGTAGAACTATAAGGCCCATTTATTATTTTATTTTGATGTAATGCCCTGTGCTGCACTGTGCTGCGTTGTGCAAGGGTGAAGAAAACAGGGCACAGCTATAGTTATTAACATGCATTGGCAAAGATAATAGGTCTCACCTTTGTTACTTATTGGCTTTGACAGTAGTTTTTAGCCATGCTGCATGGCATCCACAATACTATACAGCATGACTATATTTTATTTTTAAAAAAGCCTTGATACAGCTGCCTGCTTCATTTTGTAGATGCCCACACCACTCATGCATGTGCCAACAAAATGACACAGGTGCTTTTTTTCTTGTTAGTGACTAATCTGAGTTGGATAGGTAACTAAAATGAAAAGAAAATATGGAAAAGGTTTGTTGTTTTTTAAGCTGGTAGTGGGGCCAGAAGCCAAAAGAATGAGAGATTGGGCAAATAGTGAAGCAATCAATAGAGGGTGAGGGCAATGCTGAAGCAACATAGGAGGGGAAGCGAAAGTAACAGGGGATGCGGGCTGTAAAACAACACAGAGAGCACAGGTGGGGGAAGCAATGAGGCAGAGCACATGGGTGAGTGCAAGAGGGGAGTAGGTAGATGTAGTCAGGCAACAGAGAGAAACGTGGAGTACAGGGTAAGAGACATAGAAATGGAAGAGGGCTCCAAAACACACAGGGGCATATTAGCAAGAGCCTTGTTAAAATTATCGCAGTTTTAGCGGCAGGAAACTGCCGCTAAAACAGCGATAATGGGCTTGCTAATATGGGTTATAGAATTCCAATAGAAGCCTAGGTTAGATGTCCTGCACATCTAACCTGGGTTTCTATTGGAATTCTATAACCCATATTAGCAAGCCCATTATCGCTGTTTTAGCGGCAGTTTCCTGCCGCTAAAACTGTGATAATTTTAATGCGGTTCTTGCTAATATGCCCCACACACTCTAATGAAGTGTATCACACAATTGAAAAAAGTAGTGGAAGCAGCAATGCATGCCAATCAAAGAGACTGTAAAGTGTAAATGCTCAATGGGGGGGACAAATGCAAGATTGACAAGCTGAAACATGTATAAGTGCAGGCAAACAAAAGTGACAAAGAAGGCCAACCAATAGTAAGTGAGGGGCATCCTCCAAGCACCCTTTGATCCCAGGATGCTTGTTTCTGGACCAGGAAAGACCTGTTTGGCAGTTCAGGCTGGACTGTTCCCATGCGGAACGGGGTCAAGACTGATTTGCATATGGCTGGCTCTGAACTGGAGTGGCGAAGTGAGCTATAGAAGGATGATGGGATCATCCCAGATCTGTGATTGGAGGTGAGTGTCTGAATAGTTTCAGCGTTCCATCCATTGCCTCCTTATGTTTGCTTTGAGACGTATAAGACCAGGCAAATGAAAGTACAAAAAAAAGACACCAATAGTAAGTGATGGGAAGCCTCAAGCACCCCTTTGTTCTCGGTAAGCAACAATATGCCTCGCAACAAACAGCGCATTTGCTGTCCAGTATGTTTTTTTTTTTTTTTAAACAATTTTTATTGATAATAACAGTAAACATTGGACTTTTTCAGGGGTTACATTGTACTTATCAATCGTACATATTAATATGATGGCACATGTGGACACATTGTAAGCTCGAAAGAGAAAACAAATATCACAATTAACATATCCCAGCAGCAATAGCCCCTCAATCCTGAATATCCCCGTCTTTCTTCTCTAACCATCCGAATCAGTATTGCTTTCTAACTGGGGTGGTTCACAAATATTTCCTCTATATTCATTCCAGTTTCCTCAAATTGCCCCCCACTTTTGCGGACATTTCCTATGTAATACACCATCTTTTCTGCAACCATTGAGGAGTCTGAATCCTTGCCCCAGTCTCTGAGCGCTGGCGACACAGGGGATCCCCAGGCCTTGGCCACATTTCGTTTAGCATACATAATACCTAACGTTGCCCAAGCCTGCAAGGGGTAACTCAGGTCATTTGGTTCCCAAATGTTTAATAGACACCGTTTCGGCTCAGGAAGCAACGAAACATGAACCACTTGGGATATAGCTCGCATTACCTTGGTCCAGTAACTAGCATTCACAGGGCACTCCCAGATAATATGATAGAACGTCCCCTCTTCTCCACAGCCTCTCAGACAATATTGGTGTGGGGCTCTACCTATCTTATGTAGTGTGACCCTAGTGTAATATACTCTGTGTAGGACTTTTAATTGTACCAGTCTGAGTCATGATGACACAGCGACCTCCTGAGGCGAGGAGAGCGCGGTTTGCCAGTCTGATTCGTCGAGAT
Source organism: Lissotriton vulgaris (assembly GCF_964263255.1). Taxonomy (NCBI): domain Eukaryota; kingdom Metazoa; phylum Chordata; class Amphibia; order Caudata; family Salamandridae; genus Lissotriton; species Lissotriton vulgaris. The sequence continues at coordinate 938,019,766 of NC_141689.1, read as the reverse complement.
CACCTAGGTCTGTATCCCAGGCGGTTTTAAGTCTATCCATAGGGTCAGGCATATCATTAATCAGCTTACGGTAAACCAGTGAGGTCGCCTTGTTGAGCATGTGTTCCGTAAGCAGTCTATCCTCTAGGGGAGTAGATTCAGGTAGTTTTCCCTCTGCCGGTAGTACCGACCGCAGGGCATGAGTGATTTGCAAGTAACGGAAACGTTCCATCTCCGCCAAGGTGTACTGTGCCGCTAGTTGATCAAAAGTAAGGACTTTGCCCCGTTTATAAATGTCTCCAATCGTCGAAATTCCTATGCGGTCCCAGGCCTCAAATCCCTTACTGTTACAAAGACGGCCGAGGCGGCATGACGCCCAAAGTGGTGTCATCTGCGTGATCGTATTCTGACATTTGAGACGTGCTGATGCCATGTGCCAGAGCTTCAACGTGTGGGCCGTAGGGCCTATCAGGTTTGCTACACCCCGGAGATCATAGAGCGCGGTCATCACTCCTCCAACCCCTAGGTCATATCTGTCCGCCTTGAACATGGGCTCTGTCTGCGGGGCGTGGAGCCAGTGATTTACGATCTTAAGTTCTGATGCCCAATAGTATAACCGGACATCCGGAAGCGCGATGCCTCCATCAAACCATCCCCTTACCAACTTTAGTCGGGAAATGCGTGGAGGTTTTCCCCCCAGAGTAGTCCCGCGACTAATGCATTTATGGACTGAAGGTATTTTGGAGGCACCAGAAATGGGGTATTTTCTAGGATGTACAGAAGTCGCGGCAGTGTCATCATTTTAAATAGAGCGGCTTTTCCTAACAGGGTCAACGGTAGGGTGTGCCAGTGCGACACATCCGTGCGGAGTCTCTCCAATGGTGGCAGCAAGTTATGGCGATAGAAAATCTCCTGGTTTGGCGTCACCCACACCCCCAAGTACTTGAAGGGTTCGTCAGTAACCCTCAAGGGGCAGTTGTTCGGGAGGACTGGTGGGGGACCCTTGAGGACAAATAATACCGACTTGGCCCAATTGATGGTATATCCAGAAGCCCTCCCGAAAATCTCACAGATGTCAAGGAGGACAATGAGAGAACGCCTGGGGCAAGTCAAATAAAGAAGGATATCGTCAGCATATAACGATATGCGGTCCTCCAAATATTCAGTCCAGTTGAGACCCGTTATCATGGGGTCCCATCTTATCCATGCTGCCAACGGTTCCAGAATTAACGCAAAAAGCAGAGGTGACAGGGGGCATCCCTGACGCGTACCACGACCCGGCCGGAAATCCCTGAAAATATGGCCATTGGCCACAACATGTGCCAGTGGATTCGTATATAAAAGTTTGATCCATGCGCAAAACTTCGGCCGGAAGCCAAGATGTCGCAGCACCGCGAATAGATACGGCCACTCGACCATGTCAAAGGCCATTCGTGCGTCTAGGGATAAGATCACAGCCGGTTCTGATAGGACTGGGATCTGTGCCATAACCGCATGAACTCTGCGTAGATTTAAAGCAGTGCTCCTGTTTGGCATGAATCCGGATTGATCCGGATGCACCAGAGTCTCCAAATGTGGGGTTAGGCGCGCAGCGATCATTTTGGCGAGTATTTTGGCTTCCGCATTCAACAGCATTCAACAGCGAAATAGGACGATATGACGTACAGTCGTCTGGGGGCTTACCAGGTTTTGGTAGGGGTATTATTGTTGTGGTCCGCTGATCTCTAGGTAGTTCCCCAATGGCCAAGCTATCGTTAAACATTTGCAATAAATGCGGAGCTACATGATCTTAGACACGCTTGTATAGTTCTATTGGGATCCATTTGGCCCATAGCCTTACCCGACTGCAGGGAGTGGATAGCGCTCACGACCTCATCCACAGTAAAGTCAGACTCCAAAAGAACAGCGTCTGCATCTGAAATGGAGGGCATTTGAATATCTTTAATGTAAGTCTGTGCCTCCTCAGAAGACATGTCTGAAGGAGATGTGTAAATCGCTTCAAAGTAATCAGCCAACTTGTTTACTATATTCGTGGGGGAACTGTGCACCGTACCATTTTATATGCTTCCCATAGGACCCCAGGTGATTCCACGGAAGTGACATTCTCTTGGAAGTAACTTGTTGTAGTCGCAGCTAGGTCCCGTCTAATTTTGGAAATCTGCAAGTAGTGGGGTGAGATCGGGAAAATACGCCTCTGGGTTTTCACATGAGCGGTGTATACCATAAGAAGCGGGAAAGGATCTGATATACCCCTTGGGCCTATCTTTACATCCAGTTTGTGTGGCAGACTGTCAGTAGAAACAAAGAAATGGTCAATACGAGAAAGACTATTATGTAGCCCTGAATAAAAAGTGTAACCACGCTCCCCGGTGTGCCTGAACATCCACCCGTCCGTAAGACCCATAGCTTCATCCCTGTCATCCTGTTGGGGTGGCGGTCAAGACCTACATCGAGAATCGCATTAAAGTCTCTGCCCATTATGAGCAGCCGTCCGGGAGCGCGAGCAGAAATGCACTGAGGGCGGGGAGAGCTATCGAGTGCAGGGCAGGGGGAATGTATACCGATATCACGTTAAATCTTTTCCCCTCCCATAGACAGGAGATAGCTGCAAATTGCCCGCTTGCATCTTTCCACACCTGTTGCACTACCACGGGAGAACTTTTACGGATCAGGATTCCCACCCCCCTAGAACCGGAGGAGAACTCAGAATGTATCACCATTGTGTAATCCCATCGATCCAAAGCCTTACATGTCGACCCCACCAGATGCGTTTCTTGAAGTTGTACCAATGATGGGGCTGCCCTACGCACAGACTGCAACACCAGCCCCCTTTTGATTTTGTCCCCTAAACCGCGCACATTCCAGGTGAGCAGTGTCAGGGGGGGTACCGGAGCCATAATCGGGGCACTATCATATGTTATCACATCAGCCAAGACCCCGTCCGCCATCATAGTTAAAATATCCTTGAAAGCTCAGCAGCATTCCACCCCCGCAAACACTTGTGTCCTTGAAGTACAGTCCAAAACTAAAGCAGAAAACAAAGTGCAACCAACCCATCCCCCCCTCAAAAAATGCAATCTGAGTTTGTACATAATCATTACAGTCACTTTCATCATTATCACTGCACCTTTCTACCCCTGAAACATCCCCTTGACTTCCCTCCACCCCCCTCCCTGCTCCTCTGCCCGTGGACTGTAAACTGCCCACCCCCCAACCCGGCAGAGTGCCTGTGAGTCCCCCACCCGTACTAATTGCGTAGAGGCGAATCGTTCCCCCCCCCCCCCCGGCATAATTATCAAATGAAAGGTTATAACAGTGCAGCCCGCAATCAAGAATATTTGCCTATGAAGAATCGCCATAACATGTCTAAGTAAATACAGTTCACCACATTATACACCCGGAATCACTAAAGTCAAACACCTTTTCCCAGCGTCACCCCTCGCAAACAGCCCGCCCCCCCAAATACTTGCAAGTGGTCATCAAGGCAGTCCTCCTATAGGTCTCTTGTGCCTCTCACTCCTCTTCCTAGAGGCCGCTTGCCCCCAGATCATCACCCATCGCTGTTAACTCCGGGTCATCTCCAGGTCCCTGCTCCGGTGCGTCGCGGCGTCTGCCTGGTTTGCCTCCGACTTTAGTCCATCCATCCAGCCATTCCCAGGTTGCCTCAGGTGAGTCGAAGAACCAGGATTTACCGTCCCTTTCTACTCTTAATTTCGCTGGAAAAAGCATCGCGTACTTGATGTCTCTGCCTCGCAGTTCTTGTTTCACTGCCTTGAAGCTGTGTCGTTGCGCCTGGACCCGAGCCATGAAATCCGGGAAGAAGGAGACCTCGTAGTTGTCAATCTTTAGTGGGGGGCCCGCTCTGGCAGTTTCTAGAATATTGTCACGGTCCCGAAAGTTAAAGACTCTGGCAATAATAGGTCTGGGAGGGGCCCCGACTTTGGGACTCCCGCCCGGCACTCTATGGGCTCGTTCTATGGAGAAATATGTAGATAGTGACTTGGGCTTCAAATGCTTCGTGATTAGCTCCTCCACATAAAGGTCAGCCGCCGGCCCTTCCATTTTTTCCGGAACCCCAAGGATCCAGACATTATTGCGACGGGCCCTCCCTTCATAATCATCGAGCTGCTGTGCCATATCAGCCTGTCGTTTTTCCATGTCCGACATTTGGCATAGGAGCTCGGAAGTATCATCCTGGAGTGCCACCGTCACCACCTTGAGTTCACGCACTTTTTCATTCGTCTGCTTAAAATCAGCACGTAGTAACGAAACTTCTGTTGTTACCGAGTCCATAGATGCGCGCATTTCCCCGATGGCTGCCAATACAGCATGGAGCGTGGGCTCCTTCGGCTGTGGAGATGACCCTTTCGCGCCATCTTTGTCCAGTCTCGTCGGATCTACTTTGTCTCCACCCTGCTGCCACACATACTTAGACAGCTTTGCCTGGACGTTATTCTTGGAGCTCCTATTTCCTGACGCCATTGTCACCCTGTTAGCGAGAGGCCAGACGATTAGACGCGGCAAGGAAGATGTGTCAGTGCACAGCCACCGGTATCCAGGACTGCAGTAATCTATATATGTTGCGTCTCACGTCTGATAGATCGCCGATGGGCACACCCCTCACCCTTGGATCCTTAAATGGCTGGACGCAGCCTCCAGTACTGCACAGTCTGCTATGGAGGGGGCAAACAATCCGCAGCCAAGCAGTTCAGCCGGGGCCGCCTTAAGCAAGGCGGGGAAGGAGTTGGTGACTCAAGGGTCCCGGCCGGCGTCCGGTGGGCCCCAGTAGCCTCCCGGTGTCGCAGTCTGTCCCAGGCACTGCTGAGGCATCTTCACCCCAAGCGCTGTACAGGTCCGGACGGAGCTCTCCCAGAGGCCACCAGGAGGTCCTGGTCCATGCAGGCACCGCCGTGCGATATGTCGGCTGCGGCGGGTCAGCGTGATCCGCGCCACCTCTCACCCCCGCCGCAGCTGCGCCGCGCAGTCGTCACTTTGCCGGATTGCAAGTAGGCCCCAAGCCGGGGCCTAGAGTTACTCCTCGATCCGGGACCGACTCTACCTCAGTGACCGGTTGCGGCGATCAGGTCGCTGCCTCCCCAATTTGCTCACGGAGCTCCCGCAGCGCCCACCGGGGCCAAGCCCCCCTCCTCGACTCACTTGGTGGAGGGGGGGGAGTCGTCAGGAGGCCGCCAAAGGGCAAGGAAGATCGCGCTCTATTCAGCGCATCGGGCCGTCATCTTGCTTCGTCCGGGCGCCTCCTCGGCCGAACGCCTGAATGTCTATGAAACGGCGAGCCGCCCGCCGGAAAGCCACCTCACAGCCACCACGGGGGTGCCAGCTATCCCGTTGGGCACCGCGGGAGGGCCGTTGTCCGGGTTAGCAGGCTGCAAGGCAATTTAGTGCCGTAGGTCGGGAAGAGCCTGTTTAAGCAGCAGCCATTCCCACAGGCCCGCTTCGCTGTCCAGTATGTTTGATCTAAAAATGGCCTCCTGCTGCTCTCATCCCCTGCGCTGGTGAACAAAAAGGTTTCTTAGTGCCACGCTCATCCTTTGCACAGCGGTGCAGAGGGGTGTTAGTGATGTTTAGTGTAGTATTTGTATTTTAAGCATATGGTTCCAGTACAGAATCCAATGCCTAGACAAAAGCTAAAACATTCCAAATATTGATGTGTGCTGCACATTGCAATATGCATGCAATTTATTGAACATTTGGAGACATTAAAAATGTTCTCCAAGGTAGGGCCTGCTTCAAGGAGGCGCTATTGTTTTACATAAAGCCTAGTTTGGCTACTTTAGTAGATTGAGCTTTGCTTCAAAAGGTACATGTGCTTGCACTGATCCACCCCAGTTACAGCCACGTAATACCCCTTTAATGCAAGGTGGTGCAAAGGAGCTCAAATCACAACTTGCGCTGAGAAAACAGCACCTTTCCAGAGCAAAATACTTTTTACATTGGAAAGTAAATACCCTTTTAAGTCTTTATGCTGCTTTGCATCACTTTGTGTGATGTTGAGAACTGGCATAACATCTTTGTAAATATTACCTCTGTTGTGCTAGGCAGACTAAGACAAATTATTGCATTCTAGGTGGTCTTTTCTGAGTTGCTTTCTGACTTGCTAGAATTATTGGGGCAAAATTGATTTGGGGAGGATAGCCGCCTTATGGCCAATTCAAAACGATAATTCCTATGAGTATGAGAAGTAATACTCTAGACGTATTTTTTTTTGCATAATCTTACATGCCGCTGTGAATTGGCCCTGAACATCGAACTCTATATTAGTAGAAGTGTAAATAGAGCACAGTCCTTTCCTACTAAATACGAATGCCAAGAGATTCTATCCACTTTTCCTATTATTGATGAACTTGTGTGTAGGTATGTACCACTAATGGACAATATATTCCATATGATAATGTCCTTCTACCTCACGAGTAGAGCTTTATACTTTCATGTACTGGTCTTGAAATAAGGTTTAATTCCGTCATTGCATGTACAATAAAACAAGTTTAACTGAAAAACAACCCCAGAGAAGGCAACATCAGCACTGTGTACAAGTGGAAAGATAAACCTACAAGAAAGCAACTTAGGCTGTCGTATTCAAGAGAAACCCTATTTTACCAGTGGTACAGGACTCTAACCTTCACTTAATCTGCAAGACTCACAAAGGGGCAGATTTACAATAACTGGCGCATCCAAAGGGATCCGCCAGTTATTGTGCGCCGCAGCTCCGCCACCCATGGTGCGCCGTATTTACAATGCGGCGCACCATGGGGCAAAAACGGCACAGATGCGTGACGCATCTGTGCCGTAAAGGTGGCGCATTGCTGGAGTTGCGTCGCAAGCGCGACGCAGCTCCAGCAAGACTCGGGGGTGCCCTATCTATCCAATGCTGCGTCAAGCCTTACGCCTGCTTCAAGCAGGCGCAGGGTTTTAACGCAGCATTGGCCTAAAAGTGACTGAGTGAAATCTTGTAGATTTCACTCAGCCACTTTTGCGAGGCGCACCTGCCCCGGAACGCCCACCCTGCCCCGGAACGCCCACATGTGGCGCAGGGCTTTACAACGTGACGCATCTGCCTAGATGCGTCACGTTGTAAATAGGTCGCAGGGATGCGCCACGTGTACGCCGCCGTTGCGTGACGCAAACGTGGCGCAAGTCCAACATAAATCTGCCTCAAAGAGCTTACAATTCACAGGATGTCACGGTGGGAATGTAGAATTGACCTGAGAGAGTCCTACAGACCATCCGGTTCTGTTGGCATCACTGGCCTCTAGCTCTCTTCCAAAGACCAGTCAGTTTCACTAATGCAAATATTAACTGTGCATCTGTGGTAACAGAGATCGGATTTTGGCAGCTGCATCTCATCCCCTGAATTCGAAGGGAGACATCAACTCACTGTCAAAGTATAGGACAAACCAGCACACATTCATAGAGCTCTGTGGCAAGCAGTGCTGGCTTTAGGGGGGGTGCGACTGGTGCCACCTCACAGAGCGTCAAGCTCATTATGGGGGAGCAGTATTTTAAAATATCTTACAGCCTTAACAGCAGCTGCTGCTGAGTTTTTTGTGCTTGAACAATTTTCAGGCGATAACAAACATTTTGAAATTACACTATAGATTAATGTACTTTTTGGAAAATCTGAGTGTTGTCTAGTTGCAGTTTTAACTCATCATAATGTAGTTTAGAGGGTTAAAGTGCCTGTTGTAAAGCACAACATGTAATATATTATTTTTAGTGAAGACAACTCCAACCACTGTTGCATTTTAAATCTTGACTTTGTGTTTCTCCAGAGCAAGCTGTTGTAATATATAATGCCTACCAGTAAGGATGGTTTATCAGTCAGTCAAATATCTTTATTCGGCTGATTTCAAGCAATAAAAAGTACAATGTATGCTACTTTGCCCTTTAAATCCCTCATTGTCTTATGAACCTTTTCTATACATTGCTAATACACTTATATGATTTATTGTCTCTTGTGTGTCTATTGTAAAACATTCTGACAGTATACATTGGGATGAGAAGGGCTATAAAAAGAAACGGAATAAATGTGAGATTTGGCTTTGGAGAGATGTGGGGTGCTGTTGGAGGGTGGTATTGAAGGAATTCTTGGAGAAGAAGGACATCATTGGGACACGGTAGGAATGTGCCATTTTTTTTATGGTCACTTCATCCCACCCCACACTTTTTGCTCAAATGCTGATGGTTGTGACTCTGAAAGTGCACTGGAGCCTGCTACCTAGGCCCCAGTACCAGTGCTCTCGCCCTATAACTGATATGTTTGAATTGGTAACACCAACTGGCAAGGACTTTAACCCCCTTATAAGTCCCTAGTATATGGTACCAGTGGTACCCAGGGCATTGGGGGTTAAGGATGCCACAAGGGCCTGAAGCACTGTTTGTGCCACCCTAAGTGACCCAAGTAAACTTCTGACTGCAGGCCTGTTATTGCAGACTGCAGGGGCAGTGCAAACTACTCTAGCTTGACTTTGCCCTCACCATGTGTTGCAAAGTCAATGCACTATTTTTAATATATGCCAGTCACCCCTAAGGAAGGCCTCCTGAGCACATGAGGTAGGGTGCATTATATTAAAGGTATGGACAAGTAGGTGCAAGCTTATATGTCCCTTTAGTGGCCTTTACCATGAAAGGCTAGTATTAGAGGGTCCATACAATAACATGGGCTGGCACCCTTGCAAACGCAAGGTTGGCAGTTCCATTATGGTACTGCATAAACATGTCATGTTACGTATAAAACAACATGCTTCATCACCCCTGACATTCATCTCATGTCAAGGACTATGTGGCAAGCACCCAGGTGCCTACCTTGGAGGTTGCCCACCTGGTTACCCCAGCCTTTTTTGTGCTCTGGCTGTCAGCCTGCAGCTGCTCTCACCAAGACAGGAATCTAACATCCTGCCAGGAGGTGTTAACTCTCCCAGGAGTCAGAAAAAATGGCTTAGACAGGAAGGAAGTCACACCTCCCAGCCTGAAAGGATGGCTTGTGACATGGCACATCTAGGTGGTGAGACTCAAGGGCTGCACCACCTATGAAATGCAACCAGACTGCCTTCCAAAGGGGGAACCAGCCCTTCCCATGCCCCCACGCACATTTGCACCCGGGCATGAGTGAAACTGAAGTATTCAAGAGGTATAAACCCCCTGTAGGCTAGCCACAGTTCTAGGGTGGGCTATCTGGTCTGTAAAGCTAAGGAATACTTCTGCCATTTTTAAAAGGGGTAGAAACGAAGTTTCTGAGTAGAAAAGATGACCTACTCCCCTGGATGTGATCACCTCAGGGGCTGATTTCCCTTTGGGGCCAGTAGCCCATTGGCCAAGTGAACCCACACAACTAATGCCCCTAAATCTAGGATTTAAGGGCTCCCTCTGACACCAGATCTCCAGTTCTGATTTAGATATGTGAGTCACTTATGTGAGTTTAGAGTTTATTTATTTGTATATTTTATGTTATAAATGTACTCTGAAGGCCTTATGTAATGTAACTGGTCCTATTGTAAAGCAGTCTGACACATTCTGGTAAAGTTTGCGCTAGGTAAAAACGCAAAAATAAATAAATAACAAAGAGCACAAGAAGAGACCCGAGTCTGCAACAGCAGGAGCTGGACAAACCAAAGGCATGATATACGGCACCTGTGGCAACCGTCCTAGAAGTGCACGACTCCAACTCACCCTGGACCAAAGCTTGGTTCCCCAGATAGAGGGACCACTTTGAGATCCAAAGGCATAACCAGATGTCTCTGGACTAGAGGCACTAGTTGCCTGCACACCGCAGGCAAAACAATGTACCAGAACAAAAGAATCGCTGGCCATTAGATTCTACAAGGGAATGCCCAGAAGTAAATGGTCCAGTGCGTTTTGAGAAATGTAGCCCTGACTTCCGCGAACGTTCAGGCGGCTACCGTGTTCCCCCGGATCTCTAGACTTCAAAATAACTTTCTCTTGTGCTTACTGCTGCCAAGGCTTGTTGCTCCTGCGGCTCCCGTTTTAGCACAATGACCGCAACATTACACCTAGGCTTCTCAAGCCATGTAAACACAAACTGTTGTGGCTTGGTCCTGGTGCCCTGAATCACCTTTACCCTACTTGGGATCCACGCAACTTGACCTGCAAGTGACCAATTTTCACGTGTTCTTTTTCCCTTTGACCACAATGATAAAGTTTTGCAGCATTGATTTGCACTGATTCATTATTGCTTCTAAAATCCATAACTCAGGTTGTACTTATCCAATTTACTTCGCTCAAGTGCCTAACAATATAAAAATCTTTATTTTTACGAGTTGGTGTCAGATTTCTTTCGAGTCATGTCAAATACTTATCGTTCATGTTGAAATGCTGAACACATACTCCTCTAGTTAAGCCTCACTGCTCTTTGCCAGTCTACCAGGACTGAGCTAAGGATTCATTACTGTGAATCCAAGGACCATCTTTGGGGTATTTTGAGAGTATTACATGGTAAAGCCTAACCAGCATCACCACATAATACTCCACCTTCCTACAATGCCAACAAAGATTGTCGCACTGGGAACCACTGGCTCTTGAGCTGGGTCTGCTGGCAAACGTACATTATTTCCACAGCGCAGACCTGTGCAGTAACCAGTCACAGAGCGACCTTTAAATGATGTAGTGCATAAATACTGCACACGATGTAGTTCATAGAACCTTCCAGTGCCATATGTGGCATTCACAGCCAGGCTAAGGTTACCAACTGTACTGTGGCCATCTGCATCTGCTCACTGCAATAAACAATGTCTGACTGTATTCTTGTCACTCTGGACACCCCCGGCAACAGCGGTCAAGTGGACGACTCGTGCCCAAAGAAGTCCTCTCGCCTATGCCACGAACTTCCATCACCGGCCAGGATTTGGACTCACAGTACAGTCAACAAGAGCTCCCACGGATGTGTGCGCCCAGCTACTGTACCACGCTGGCTTCATCAGCCCTCTTCTCTGTATGCCTCCCCTCTCCGAACAGCTCTGTTAACCAAACCTATTATCTTTTCCCCTTTGGTTTCAACTTGAGAAAGTGCAGACAACTTCTCTAATGGCCCACAGACGGTGATTAGCTTTTTACGCGTCCCCGCTGGTAGGTAAAAACACTGTTTAGTGGACATTTAGAATGCCTACCAGGGGGACGCGCCAGTCAACTTCCTTTATTAGGTGGTACTGCTTCGTTAATCACAATCACATTTTATTGTAGTGCTAACAGCCACATTCATCGGGCCTCTCCAGAACGGGCGCGCGCAGACCTGGCAGCCATTACTGCACCTTTGACATCTGGCCGAGCAGCTGGCGATCTGCTGTACTCCAGCGAAGAGCTGGGCGTCTGGAGCCACCGCGGATATGACCACTCTGGATACCCGGATCAAAGCCTCTGCAGAGGGCAATGAATTACCGTAAAGTGGAACCCCGAGATTCCTGGACCCCCGCCATCCTTTCCATTACACGAGCGCGAGCAGTCAGACAATTGAACTGAATTGACTTCGCCACTCCCGGCGCGTTATCGCATTTAACCTGAGAAATAATGCATTCGGGGGGGCGGGGAGGGGCCGTTTAATGTCACGCTGAAGCGCTTCCTCTCACTGGTGGGAATGCACATTACCATCTCAAGTAGGGCAGACATTCCAGTCGGATGTTTTGCAAGGGGGTAGAGGGAAGTCAACTGTCGAGCCTACATATGCAAGTACACATTCATTTGAAATTACGCGGCTTCCCTTCAGGGCGTTTCTCAGAGCAGAACTGTTCCATTAGCTTTATTTTTTTTGCCCCAACAGGCTGATCATATTAAAGAGAATTTGTCGCAATTTGTAAAGAGGAGCTTCTCTCCTAGGCATAAAAGATGCATTTTCCTGTTTTATTGTTTTGTTCTGAGCTTGTTGTCCTTTAGAACGATTCCCTATGTTGTAATATTTCTTCCATAGAGACCCACGCACTGTCTAAGGCTATCATCATATGCCATGCAACACAGATGGGTTTTGGGTGCTTCACGCGGACAGTTATTAAAAGACCCATCTGAGCCATTTTTATGTGGGGTATTTGGGCATGCAACTGAACACACGATTTAGTTTTTAATTTCTTAAAAGAAGCGTTGGCAAAGGCTATCGTTTCGACTTCTGCATGGGCCCCCCCCCCCCCACCTCACCTCCAAGCTTGTTTACCACGCAACACATCCCTAACATGGACAGGAGCAGGACACGTCTCCCTAATGGATAGGGCAGGTACAAACTAAAACGCAGGAAGCAGCAGCATTCTAGGATTTGCATATATGCCAATGTGCAGAATGTAATATGTTAGTTACAGGGCACAGGTTCTATAAAAAGAAGTGGGGGGACTGACCAATTAGGACAATATGCAAATGTCCTCATGACATCACGACATAGCGCTATAAAATAAATAAAATAGTGCTCTTTAAATTATTTGCGTAAATACTGGGACAGACTAACCCATCTGACCGTCTTACAGTGTCGGCATTTATATACAGGGACAGAACAAAGCAAACGCATGCCTCTCTTAAGTACCTGTGAAGAGAAGACAAGCTTTAAATGTAAGGTTCCAGGCAGACCCCAGTCAATATATACAAACAAAAGGAGGCCGGATTGCCCCTTTACTTCGGCCCAGCTGGAGGTGAAAAAAGGCTCCATCACTGCCTGCACATTGCTGCTGGGAGTGGAAAGCAGGCAACGTGCAGATGCTGCTGAACATGTCTCGGTGTCTGAAGATTACACCAGGACAAGTTCAGCATATTTCTGCGGGGCCCAACTGCTTGGCAGGGAGGACAGCGTCCACCCCGTGAAAAGAGTGGGGGGACGCCGTGTACCTGCGTGTGCCCCCGACTCGAGCCCTGGTTATTTATTACCACTTTTGTGCATATAAGATTGCGTGTCTGAATGTATGGTTAATGCACACTTTTGTTCAAGTGCAGGTGCAGCAGTTATAAATGCACCAACATATATAACATAATGGGTTAAAATCTGTGCAGTGGGACAAATTACAGTAAGAAAGCTTGGTGTGTGTGACGAGTTATTTTCTTCTCTCAATTGATTCTAGATGGAATCTGTGAGATAATAAGCTTTCTTCTCCAATTAGTTACTCTCTCTTGTAACAATAAGGAATTTGACATTTGCACCGCAGAAATAAATGAGTGAAAGTGTGTTTCTTAGTACACTTGTTCCAAATTATGTGTTATGCCGCCACATTTATTTTCATTGAAATGGAAATTTGTACTTACAAATGAAAGCAACTCCCCTAATAGCTGTTTTATCTGTTGGGTGTGATTTCACCTTACTGCACCAGTTTACCTTCTTGCATCCTTGTTTCAGTTAGATATCCATTTTTTAAACAAACGTGAAAAAATGCCATTGCATAATCCATATGGGCCGATGCTCAGAATGTAGCATGCTATTTATCATCATAGTTGAGAGAGAGAGGGAATATACAACGCTACGGTTGTAATATGGAGATATATTTTTCCATCGAGGAGTTCTGGTGACATTTAGAAACCACAAGACCAAAGGCTGAATGGTTTACAATTATCAATTGAAACCTGAGACGGCACCGAGAACGCCCTCATCGCAGCCACCGATGACATCCGGACCCTGCTGGACAAAGGAGAACCCGCCCCCTCATCCTGCTCGACCTTTTGGCTGCGTTAGACACGGTCTGCCACCGCACCCTGACAACCCGGCTCCGCCACGCCGGAATCCAAGGAAGGCCCTGGAATGGATCACCTCCTTCCTCTCCGACAGAACCCAAAGAGTCCGACTCCCGCCTTTCCTCGCAGAAGCGACCAAGATCATCTGCGGCATACCTCAAGGCTCCTCGCTCAGCCCCACCCTCTTCAACGTCTACATGAGCCCCCTCGCAGCCATCGCACGCAAGCACAACCTCAACATCATCTCCTACGCCGACGATACCCAACTGATCCTCTCCCTCACCAACGACCCCACCTCCGCCAGAGCCAGCTTCCAGGACGGAATGAAAGACATCGCAGACTGGATGAAGCTCAGCCGCCTGAAACTGAACTCAGACAAGACGGAAGTCCTCATCCTCGGCCCATCCATCTCCGCCTGGGACAACTCCTGGTGGCCCCCTGCTCTGGGCCCCCCACCCAAGCCCAAGGACCACGCACGCAATTTGGGCTTCATCCTTGACTCCTCCCTCACGATGGACAAGTAGGTTAACGCCGTTACCTCCTCCTGCTTCAACACTCTCCTCATGCTCCGTAAGATCTTCCGCTGGATCCCCACTGGAACCAGGAAAACGGTCAACCAGGCCCTCGTCAACAGCCGTCTGGACTATGGGAAAGACCTCTACGCTGGGACCACAGCCAAACTACAGAAAAGACTCCAGTGCATCCAGAACGCCTCAGCATGACTCGTCTTGGACATCCCCCGACACAGCCACATCTCCGCCCACCTGAGGGACCTGCACTGGCTCCCCGTCAGCAAAAGGATCACGTTCAGACTCCTCACCCACGCACACAAGGCTCTCCACGACTTGGGCTCCGAATACCTCAACAACCGCCTCACGTTCTACACGCCAACTCGCCAGCTCCGCTCTGCCAGCCTCGCCCTCGCCACCGTCCCATGGATCCGTAGAAGCACCACCGGAGGAAGATCCTTCACCTACCTGGCGGCCAAGACCTGGAACACCCTCCCCGCCCACCTACGACTCACCCAGGACCATCTCTCCTTCAGGAAGCAACTCAAGACCTGGCTTTTCGAGCAGTAGCAGCCCCCCATCCCCTAGTGCCTTGAGACCCTAGCGGGTGAGTAGCGCGCTTTACAAATACTCTTGATTGATTGATATCGGACCACTTCGCACCTGTTACTTATTATATATTTTTTTATATTACATGATCGATGAATTGATTTTAGTATCTTTTGCAAAGATTTGTAGCATTTGAAAGTTATCCATTAAGTCTTCTTTGTTTGCCTCTCTGCAGATATGCCTGCTTGTTTTGAGAAATATGTGTTTTTTTGGGGGGTAATGTGTTAATATTTAAAATGTGTTATGTGCAACAATGTGCAAAGTTATACATCAATTTCTGAATTCAAAGGGGCCTATTTACAAGATTTGTGGCACAGGACAGCACAGCAAGTTACCTTGCTGCGCTGCCCTGCGTCACAGGGAAAGGGCAGAAATGTGCTGTATGTATCCTATTCAGTGTATTCCTGTCCTTTCGCCCTGCGCTGGCGCTGATTCGGCATCCTAGCACCAAAGCAAGCATCCTGGCACCATGGTGCAAGGGTGCCTGTGTTGTAGACAGGATTGTTTTTGTGCAAGAAGGGACACCTTACTGCACAAAAACAACCCATAGAGGCTTTTTCCTCTTTCTATGTGTGCTGTAGAATGCAGCACACATAGAAAGCAGAAAAAACGAAGAGAAATAAAGATATTTTTCCTTGTTACGCCTCACCTGGGGAGGCATATCTTTTTGGCGAAGTCCCAGGTTTACTAGGTTTGATTAATCTGGGTATGCATAAAAAACCATGGGATTTGCATGGAAACGCCCACCACAACACCCGTAGACTGCCTACCTTTTGCAGAGTAATGCAACACACTGCAATTTTTGCTGCATTGCATTAAACGTCATATTTTTGAAGCCATTCAAAGCCACGCAAAGTGACTTTGTGTGGCTTCATAAATATGACTTCGAGCTTTGCATCGTGAATGTACCATGTTGCGCGGTGCAGGCATGATGCAAAACTGTTATAATGCCCCAAAGTGCTCTGTAAGGGAATAAAAACATGCATTTTTACGTTGTATGTTGGTACTATAGAGTAGGTTTAAACCTTTTGCACCAGAGAGCTTTAGGGGGAAATACACAGAACCCAATTGGGTTGAATGTGGGGACAATGTCCCCACCGCATTAGCTAAATTCAATGAAACTGTGACAGTAACCATAAATCACGTTGTTCCTTTCAGAACATATAAACCACGGCCTGCCCCAAAACAAGAAGTTTGGTTCACTGACGATCTTAGACAACTAAAGCTAACTGCGAGGAAGTTAGAAAAACGATGGAGGGTCACACGTAAGGCAGAGGATAAAGAGAATCATAGGATTTCTCTAAAAAGCTACCATAAAGCTATTCGGACTGCTCGGAAACATCATATAGCAGCCCAATTATCAGCAGCTGGTAAAAATGCGAAAGTCCTCTATCAAATCTTACAAACCTTCACCAAGCCCGTTGCCTGTGAGACTGAGGGGATTGAATCCCAGGAACTTTGTAACAACATCTCACAGTTCTTTGTCAGAAAAATAGAAGGCATTTATGCTAAGATATTGGCCTCCAAATCCACCCCCAACAACATGGGAACAGTTGACAGTATGGTTCAGCCACACTTTAGTACAGCGGAAAACAAGGTTAGTAAGCTTGTAGAATTCCCGCCAATATCAATGGAGGAGATAATTGTTCTAATCACCCAAACAAAGAGCGGGTGCCCTTCAGATATTATCCCAGCACGTATTATGCCACTCCTGACTGACGATCTGGGTGCTGGAATTCGGCAGGTAGTCAATCTATCCTTGAGTACAGGGGAAGTCCCCTTAGACTGGAATCACGCTCTGGTGAGGCCTCTACGGAAAAACAACTCTATTCCTTGGACCGACCTGACAAACTTGAGACCGATCTCTCTCCTCCCTTTTTTAGGGAAGCTCACTGAGAAGTTTGTGAATCGGCACTTATCTAAATACATCAAAAGTGCGGGGGGACTAGATCCCTCCCAATCTGGGTTTAGGCCTAGGCACAGCACTGAGACCGCCTTGCTGTCCGTCACTGACGATCTTCATATGCTACAGGATAAAGGTTACTCCGTTATCCTGGTGCTTTTAGATCTGTCAGCGGCGTTTCACACTGTGTCACACGACATCATGACCTCCAGACTAGTTGACATCGGTCTGGGAGGCAAGGCACTGGCCTGGCTAAGGAGCTTTTTCACCAAACGTACTCAAAGAGTCATACTGGGCCCTTACCAGTCAGAGGAGGTGGAGATCTCTAAGGGGGTGCCACAGGGCTCTTGTTTGAGCCCAACGTTATTTAACATCTATGTGGCACCCCTAGCTAACATCATGAGATCCCAAGGGTTCATCCCTGTATTGTATGCAGACGATACTCAACTCCTCTTTCCGTTTAAAACCATGACTCCTGAAGTACGTAACTCCTTTGCCCGGGGGATGAAAGAAGTGGCACATTGGATGGCAGCAAACTTCCTGCAGTGTAACGTCTCTAAGACTGAGGGGATGCTCTTTGGGGAAGCCAAACGCCTGTGGACTCCTGACTGGTGGCCTCAAGATCTAGGCCCAGTCCCTGAGCCCAAAGTGGTAGTGAAAGATCTAGGAGTTAAATTGGATCAGGAGCTCGCCCTTAAACAACATTCCAATCAAGTGGTCAGCTCCTGTTTCCATGTCATTGGGCTTCTCCGGAAGGTTTTCCCCCTGTTACCTGACACCACTAGAAAAAGACTAGTACAGTCGCTCGTGCTGAGTAGACTGGATTACTGTAATGGTTTGCTGCTAGCCGCCAATGAGGGGATCATTGCTAGATTACAAGTTGTGCAGAACACTGCTGCTCGCCTTGTTCTCAATGTCCCGGCCCGTACTCCCTCAAAACCTTTATTAATCAAACTTCACTGGCTCTCAGTGAAACAGAGGGTGATGTTCAAAACTTGTTGCATCATCCAGAAGTGCCTTATTGGTAAAGGTCCTGATTACCTAACCAAAAAATTCATTACATACATCCCCTCTAGATCTCTGAGATCTGGAGATCGAGAACTGTTATGTGTCCCCAGGTTCTGGAAGACAAGACAAGGGGGAAGGGCTCTATCAGTAGCAGGCCCGAAGTTATGGAATGAACTCCCTAATGAAATTAGACTATGTAAGGAACATTTTCCCTTTAGGAAAAAATTAAAAACTTTCCTTTTTAATTACTAGTTTCTGGTTGGGCAATTAAAATACAAGACAGGGCCTTTTTTGTTCTCAGATGCTGCCAAAGGCGCAGAGATACTCCTCAGGGAGTCGATTCCTAGTGCGGTACAAGTTTGCAAATAAATAAATAATTAAAATAAACCTTTTCACCCCCTGTTTTAAGCCTTTTTTGGCTGTTTGGGGTAGTTCGTACTTAGGCCTCCTTACCTTTTTATCCAAATAGGCTATCCACTCCAAATTTGCGTCCTATTTTCCAGCATCTTGGGGATTCTAAAGGTACCTAGGGTTTGTTGATTCTTCTGGAGGTGAAAGAGAAAATAGCCAAAATATAGCAACATTTGGAGTTTTTTTTGATAGAATAGGAAAAAAATGCTTTGGATAAAAGTGTCTGTTTAAAAAAAAAAATGGCATCAATGAACAGTTTACTGTGCTAAAGTCACAATCTTTCCATCTTTCAGGAACATGCAGAGCTAAACCAAAAAATCAAGCGGTATATTTACAAGGGGATAGCGTCACCAGAACGTCTCATTTAGGGATGTTGTGGTGGCCCTATGCCCTTCTCTATACTTACAAAGCAGCGGTAAGCACATTTTGTGGCCTAACAACGCCTTGTAAATATGGCCCCTTGACATGCACCACTTAGCGTGAAAGGGGAATGCAATGTGTGTTACTGTGGGCATTCCACCGCAAAACCGATTGCTTTTTAACGCTGCCCCAGATTTACATGGATGTGTAAATCTGAAGCAGCGCCAAAAATTAACGCCATGCAAGAGCAGGCGTTAGAATGGCGAAACGAGGAGAAATACTTTTGCAGCACACATAGAAAGAGAAAAACACCATTAATGATTGTTTATGTGCAGGAATGTTTCCCTTTCTACACATAAACCATTATTAAATATTAACGATTTACTATTTCTATAATTGCTGCATTCTGCAGCACACATGAAAGAAACAAATCACCATTATGGATTGTTTATGTGCCGGGAGGAACACCTTCCTGCACATAAATAATAATTCCCTGCAATGCAGGCAACCTTGCACTATGGTACAAGGAAGCCTGCATTGGTGCTAGGCAGATCATTTGAGCACCAGCACTAGTGAAAACACAGGGGTGCACCGTGTTGTTGTAAATACAGTGCATCCCTGTGTTTTGGAAATGTTGGAGTGCAGTGCTGTCAAATTTGGCACAGCTCCATGCTCCAACATTTCGTTGTAAATATGCCACCAAATTTATTACCACAGTTTGGCATTTTTCCAAGAGGTAGTCAATTTTTCCTATTTTTTGTGCTTTCAACCTACTTCTAGTTTGTGGTGCAAATCAGTGTGAAACCCATGTGTGATCCAGGAAACCTATATATTTCTGAAAAGTAGACAACATTCGGAAATCTGGAAGGTGTCATATGTGTAGATCCCTCACGATTTTCCCAAAAACCTTACTGTTGAAATAAAGAAATATTGAAAATAAGTAGAAACAAGCATTGGAATAGCCAATAGGTCTCGCCTTTGGGACCTTAAAAGTGTTTAGCCATGCAGCACATTATCACCCACCGGGCAGATTTCTGCAATGGAACTAGTACTTATGTAAGGTGCTTTGATACCTTCATTCACGCTACATAATGCAAAAAAAAGGAATAAAAGAAGAAGTGCTTGCAGATTTCTGAGGTGGGGAAGCAAAAAGAAGCACTCTGTAGAGTTACGCTTTGCCTACCTGCTGTAGATGTTTGGTTTTTCTCCACAACAGTTAGGGTAAAATGCTGATTGCTAGCGTTCTTCTGTTTTGTTTAACCAGAAGCGTGATCATCTGGTCAACAAATGATTAAGCATCACAATGTAGCTATTTACTGAAACCCCACAAGGATCGTTCCCTTCCTCCCCAAGACATGAGTGGCTTCCTGGGTAGGCTTGTTGACCAAGGCCCGTTCATTAGACGGGGCTGACGATTCCGCTGAAAAGTAAGATATCACTGTAACTGCGGTTGTGAGTTGAAACATAAGATTAATAGGGTGCTTGCCTTAAAGTTAACATTGCATTATATAATGCCAGTACCAAATCAGAAAGCGAGCAGTAGAGAAAATCAGGAGCCGAATTGAAAGGAGGCGAAAGTGAGCTATCCCAGTCTGCCAGTGAAGGCAGGGCTGGATAATGCTGCACCTTGGTGCCGAGTAACAGATGTTTATTGCCAACCAAATGAATGTTAATTAGTTCATCGGCCTCTAGTAGGATAAAGGGTGAGCAGACATGCTGGGGTTCAAACCTGCGGTTGTGAGGTCGAACGTAAGATTAATAGTGTGCTTGCCTTAAAGTTAAGATTGCATTATATAATGCCAGTACCAAATCAGAAAGCGAGCACAGCAGATAATATCAGAAGCCGAATTGAAAGGATTCGAAAGTGAGTTACCCCAGTGTGCAAATGAAGGCGGGGTTAGAGTATGCTGAATCTTGGTGCTGAGTAACAGATGTTTATTGCAAACCAAATACATGTTAATTAGTCCGTTGGCCTCTAGTAGGATGAAAGACTGAGCAGACACGCTGGGGTTCGAACCTGCGACTGTGAGGTCAAACATAAGATTAGTAGGGTGCTTGCCTTAAAGTTAAGATTGCATTATATAATGCCAGTACCAAATCAGAAAGCGAGCAGTAGAGAAAATCAGGAGCCAAATTGATAGGAGGCAAATGTGAGTTATCCCAGTGTGCAAGTGAAGGCAGGCTGGAGTATGCTGCATCTTGGTGCACAGAAACAGATGTTTATTGCCAACTAAATGAATGTTAATTAGTTTGTCGGCCTCTCGTAGGATCAAAGGCTGAGCAGACGTGCTGAGGTTCGAACCTGTGGCTGTGAGGTCAAACAAAAGATTGATAGGGTCTTTGCCTTAAAGTTAAGATTGACTTCCTCCTTCTACAAGTCAACAACAATGGGCCTAGCATGACAGCAAATGCACAAGTTTCTCATTGCAAACAGAGCATTAGCTGGGCAGTGCTTATTCATTTGGCATGTGAAGGGAGAGTTGATGAAAAAGAATGGCGCAAGAGAGACGCAGGGGCGAGTGAGCACAGCAGCGCAGCGAACGCGCTAATTAAAAACAGATGGTGACATGACCCTGAACAGATGGTGCCCCTGCTCATAATTGCAAGCCGTAGGCAGATACATTTACTGAGAAAGGTGGGACATGCAGCCACCTTTGCCCAATTGCATGCTGTCTTTTTAGAAAGACACACTCAAAGACCAATTGAAATGATGCTGATAAAAAAAACACACACACGAGCATGTGGAAAGTCCAGAGTGATTCCAAGAGGTTGTTTTCCTAGTGCAGTGCATGCACGCTGCGCTAGGCTCGACTTAAAAAATAGCCCATTGTAACAATGTTTTCATCCCGAACTTTTTGTTACAATGGTCGATTTACAAAGGCAATGCACTATTACGTTCACTAGACCCTCTTGGTTGTGGGGATATGTAGGGTTTGTAGGTTCTCCAGGAACCCGAGGTACTCAGAGCCAACAACTGAGCTGCACTGTACAATGGGCCAGATTTTCAAAAAAGATACCAAAGCAGTTCAGCACTCAAAGAGGCAGTGCTGCATTGTGTGACAGGGAGGGAGCAGGAGATTGCCATATTAGCAGAGAAATTGCACTTTCCTTTCCTTTCCTTTCCCTAGCACTGGCACTGATTTCAGCTGCAGTTCGCCAAGCACAAATCTTAGTGCCGTAGCGCCAGGGTACGTGCCTGAGTCTTGCATATGTTTTGTACAGAATTGGTACCTTTCACGTGCAAAATACTATGCCTAGACAAGTTTGAACACTTTTCCCACTTTGTATGTGTGCTGCACAGTGCAGTACACATGCATTGTCAGAAAAGAAAGGAGAAATAAAAACATTTTTCTTGTTAACGCCTCCTTTGAAGTTTCGTTAACTTTTGGCGCCAACCCTGTCTACAGTTGTTTGTACATAGGGTTTTTTGTCAATAGGCATAGGTGGTTGCATGGTAGTATCCATGTAGCGCCCCCTTGGTGTTAAGTAATGCAATGCAGTGCTTCGTGCTGTTTTACGTCACTCTTTAGGGTACAAAACCTGTTTTGCACTGGAAAGTAAATAAAAAATACAAAATTGTGCTGGTTAGCGTCACTTTTGTGATGCTAACCCAACGCACAATGTTTGTGAATTTACCTCAATGGTTTTTCATTGTGCACTGAGTATAGACCAATTCATATGGTGAAATATGCAGAGTGAAAAATAGGTATCAAGGTAACCTATGTATTTCTGAAATGGGCAAAAGATATGGAGTTTAGGAGCAGTGGTTATTTGTACATCTCTGAATTTGTGGGTAGCCATACATGCATATGATTTTTAGCATATTTTTTGAAATGTCTTCTGTTTTACACACTGGCTTACATTTAGAGAGCACCAACTCAGCGAAAGAAAATTGGCAATAATAAATATCCTACTGATCTATGCTCCCACCTGTCTTCTACTAAAAATGGTACCTCACTTGTGCGGGTAGGTCTAGTGCCCAAGACAGGAAACTGCCTAAAATGAAACATAGATACATCACATGTTTCCACTCAAAATTGCCACTTTTTTTTGCAAAGTGGGTAGCACTGGGTTTTGGGCCCTAGCTCAGTAGGCACCTAGAAAAACCTAGCAAACCTGTACATTTTTTAAAACTATACACTTAGGGGAATGGGAATCCAGGATTGAAAGACGTGCGTCACTCTCACCAGGTTGCTTTACCCAGAATCCCTTGCAAAACTTAAACTTTGACTAAAAAAATACACATTTTCCTCATATTTCTGAGATGGAAAGTTCTGGAATCTGCAGGGAGTCACAAACATCCTTCCACTCAGCGCTGTACTTAGTCTTCTGATAAAAATGGTACCTCACTTGTGTGGGTATGCCTAGTGCTCACAACAGGAAACAGTCCAGAACGCAACATGAAAACATCACATTTTTCCACTTAAAACTAAACTGTTTTTTTTAAGTGGGTAGCTATGGATTTTGGGCCCTAACTCAGCCAACACCTAGGGAAACCTAGCAAAACTGTACATTTTTGAAAAGTAGACACATAGGAGAATAGAGGATGGGGTGACTTGTGTGACTTTCACCAGGTTGCTTTACCCAGAATCCCTTGCAAACCTCAAACTTTGACTAAAAACAAATTTTCCTCACATTTATGTGATGGAAAGTTCTGGAATTTGCAGGAAGCCACAGGTGTCCTTCCACTCAGCATTCCCAATGTCTTCTGATAAAAATGGTCACTTGTGTAGGTAGGCTTGATGCCCATGACAGGAAATGGCCAAAAACGGAACATCGATACATCACATTTTTCCACTTAAAACGGACCCATTTTTTGCAGTGTGTAGCTGTAGCTTCTGGGCCCTAGTACAGCTGGCAGAAAAGGCCCCAAAGAACAATGTGGAGCCATCAATATTTTCTGTCACAAAAGTGATCCGATTTGGCAAATGGGGTAGCGGCATTTTCTTGGCCGGGGATCAAGTGCCACCCAGGGAAATCTACAGAGCCCAGGCATTTCTGAAAACTAGACACCCAGGGAAGTCCAGGGTGGTATGCCTCATGTGGATCCCACAAGGTTTTCGTAACCACAATGCCTTGCAAACCCCACATTTTGTCAAAATTGCACATTTTTCTTGCATTTCTGTGATGTAAACTTCTGGAATCAGCAGGAATTAACCGAATTTCTATCACCCAGCGTTCTCCCACTTGGGGGCAGATTTATGAAGGGCTTGCGCCACGTTTACGCCGCCGTTGCGTGACGCAACGGCACGGAAACGTGGCGCATCCCTGTGCCCTATTTACAACGTGACGCATCTAGGAGATGCGTCACGTTGTACAGCACTGCGCCATGAGGAGGCGTTCCTGCACAGGGGAGGCGTTCCTGCGCAGGAACGCCTCCTGAAATTGGCTGAGTGAAATCTATGAGATTTCACTCAGTCACTTTCAGGGCAATGCTGCGTCAAAACCCTGCGCCTGCTTGAAGCAGGCGTAAGGCTTGAGGCAGCATTGAAAGAATAGGCCCCCCCAGAGCATTGCTGGAGCTGCGTCGCGCTTGCGACGCAACTCCAGCAATGCGCCACATTTCCGGCACAGATGTAATGTAATGCAATGTAAAAATTACTTATAAAGCGCAGCATACACCGGACGGTTTCTTGGCGCTGTTCAATTATTTGGTGAGAGGCAGAGGGGGAAGGGGGAAAAGCTTAAGTGTAAACACTACGGAAAAGATGGGTTTTGAGGAGAGACCTAAATTGAGAATAAGAGGAAGAGAATCTGAGTTCCAGTGGGAGAGAGTTCCAAAATGAGGGGGCCAGAAAAGAAAATCTGAGACCTCCATATTTTTTGCGCCTGAATCTGGGTGCCTGGAGGAGTGCATGGTCAGAGGATCGGAGGTGCCTGGAAGGGACATAACGATGTAGAAGGGAAGAGATGAAGGAAGGGCCGATACCGGCCAGAGATTTGTGAATAAGGCAACCTAGTTTGAACTTGCAATGTTCTGATACAGGAAGCCAATGAAGGCCTTTAAGCAGAGGGTGGACATGATGATGTTTGGGTTGACGATAGATCAGGTGAGCTGCCTGATTCTGTATCAACTGCAGTCATTTGATTTGATATTATGGGATGCCTGCGTACAAAGCGTTAGCATAGTCGATCCGAGAGATGACTAGAGCCAGCAGTGCCAAGGTGAGGGCTTTGGTGGTCAAGAAGTGGGCTATTTTTCGGATCTTCCTAAGTTGGAAAAAGCAAGAGGATACAGTAGCACTGACCTGATGCTTCATAGAGAGATCGTGGGAGATATAAACCCCCAGGCTTTTCACTTTATCAGCAGGGCGGGGAGGGGGGCCGAGTGAAAGGGGCCAGAAGGTGGAGTTCCAAGGGTTGGATGGGCCTCCGACAAGAACAAGCTCCGTCTTGTCGAGATTAAGCTTGAGATGGTGGGCGCCCATCCAATTACTGATATGGCAGAGGGTGGCTTGGAAATTGTGGGCCGCTTCGTCAGAGGAGTCAAGGTTGAAGACAAGTTGAATGTCATCTGCATAATTAAATGCAGAGACATTCCTTCCCCGGAGAGAGCGAGTTTTATCACTAATCCCTAAATCTTGCTGAAAATACTATTGTCAGTCCAAGCATTGTTTATTCTGTTGCTATTAACAGTAGTGTATATCTGGTGTGCTTGGATGGTGTTCTTTATAACTCTGTTTCACTCAATAAAAACTAACCTTTCTTTTTTATTAGTCCACATTATGCTAGTCGCCCAAAGTGTTTCCTGGTGCTTCATGTTTCTTCCTACCTGTAGAGAAATGAACAATCGCTGACAATAAACACTTTCATAATTCTACAAGTATCTATGTTTTTCTTCTTTCCTGCTAGCCAGGCCTTCTATCATCTACTTTTCATCATCTGGTATTTGAATGTTCCAAATAATTATAACGTTATAATTTTCTGTAATTCATTAATCTCCCAATAACTACACTTTTTGCTCCTTTGTATTTCCACAGATGCGTCAGTATTATTCTTAATGTACTTAAAATCTTGACAAATTCCTTGCACCTCGAGGATTATTTCCTCGCATCTGTGCCGTTTTTGCCCCATGGTGCGCCGCATCATAAATGCGGCGCACCATGGGTGGCGTAGCTGTGGCGCATGTTAACTGGCGCATCCCTCGGGATGCGCCAGTTAACATAAATCTGCCCCTTGATCTGATAAAAATGCTACCTCATTTGTGTGACTGGGGCTATAGAACCTCCAGTCTTCCCGGATGGGAAGAAAGATTTTAGGTCGGGGGGAACACAAGCCATTGCTCCGGGGGTGCTCCCCCTCCAACTATTGTCCCTGATGGTCTAGTGGGATTTCGGCCCCTGCCAGGGGCAGATTGGAGGCAGACACCTCCAATCTCCTCCCAACAGGGGGTAGAAATACTGCTGGGAGTTATATGGGTTGTTGCGGGCTAGGCCTAGTGCCTAGGTGGCTACCCAGACACATATTAAAAATCCCTGGTGTCTAGTGGGCTTTCTGCCCCCCTTGCCATCTCATGCAGGAATCTTCAGACCCTCGGGGGGGCAACGGCGAACATACCCCTGGCAACGCCTCACACACTGCACCAACCCCCCCCAACCGGGCAATGCCCCAGACACCGAAAAAAAAACTCCCATACCCCCTCAGACACCAAACCTACCCCCCACCCCCCAGGGCAACACCTCAAACACAGAACTGGCCTGAGGAGGAGGGGAGCCTGGAAGTGTCTGCACCGGACCCCGCTCAGCGGCACCGCACTTAGAACTCCATTGTGGCACCTGTGAAGAAACAGACCTGCTTTTTGAATGCCTCACAGCAGATCCATGGGAACCTTTACCGAACTACCCACCCCCTACCCCTCCCTGCTCTACTCCTCTCCTCTTTCCTGCTACTAACCTTTGCCCTCACCTGTCCTTGCCCTAGTCCCCACCCTGTTTACCTGTGAAGTTCCCGCCTCATTTGAGAGCTAGCTGTTTTGTCTTATGCCCGATGAAGCTACCTGGTTTAGCTATAGATGAGACAAGTCGGGGATGCCCTCCTTGGACATCACCTATCCTGTCGGTCTTTAGCTAGACTTCCTTTCGTCTCTCCTGTCATCTCTTTCCGCTTCCTCCCTCTATTTATATCTCTACTTCTCTCCTCTCTCAATTTATTGAGACTGAACTATTTTGTCTGATGCCCGATGGAGCTACCTGGTTTAACTATAGGGGAGATGGGCCGTGTATTCCCTCCTTGGTTGTCACCTACCCAGTCGGCCTTTAGACAAATTTCATTTTGTCTCTCCTTGTTGTCTCTTCCACTATCCTCCCTTTCTCACCTTCCCTGTTCCCTCCCCTCTAAGCTCCATTTATTTTGCCCTCCATGTTATTTAAATGTTTCCCATTGAGACCTAGCTATTTGGCCAAAGCCCGGTGGAGCTACCTGATAGCTATAGAGGAGATGGGTTTTGGGACTTTCCCCTCGACGGTCACCTACCCAGGCGGTCTTTGGGCAGACTATCCTTCGTCTTTCTGCCATTTCTCCCTCCCATCCTGTTTTTCGGCGAACCTCTTCCCTCGACACTTGAGATCGAACTACTTTGTCTGATGCCCGATGGAGCTACCTGGTTTAGCTATAGGGAAGATGGACCGTGGATTCCCTCCTTGGTTGCCACCTACCCAGTAGGTCTTTAGACAGACTTCCTCTCGTCTCTACGGTTGTCTCTTCCCTTATCCTCACGTTCTCACCTCACCTACCCCCACTTCTTTTCTCTCTCCTTTCTCTCCTCTTCTAATGTATTGCTGATTGTTTAATGTAATGTGTAATTGTTGATCTTTTTCTGTTATACTGTTAAACCACATAGTTGCTCTTCCTTTCGTCCCTCCTGTCGTCTCCTCCTGCATCCTCCCTCTATTTATGTCTATCATTCTCCCCTCTCTCAATGTATTGAGACTGAACTTTTTTGTCTGATGCCCGATGGAGCTACCTGGTTTAACTATAGGTGAGATCGCCCGTGGATTACCTCCTTGGTCATCACCTACCCAGTCGGTCTTTAGACAGACTTCTTTTCATATCTTTGTATTGTCTCTTCCCTTATCCTCCCTTTCTCACCTCCCCTGCCCCCTCCACTACTTTTCTCTCTCCTTTCTCTCCTCTCCTAACTGTATTGCCTATTTCTTTGGGATGTATTGTGTAATTGTTGAACTTTTTCTGTTACATTGTTGATTCTCATGTAAAGCGCTCTGATACCTCTGGGTCTAACCAGCGCTATATAAATCTCTTTAAATACATAAAATATCTCCAATCTTCCCCGGGGAGGCAGAAAGACTTTTGGACCCAATGAGGGAGGAAACACTAGCCCATTGCCGTGATTCTCTCATTTCCAATAACACCTCCCCCACCTGAATCTGTGCCCCGGGGGCTGACCTATGCCCCAAGCACCAATGCATTGAAAATGAAATGAGCTGATTGCCTCATTTGACTGTCACTTTCAAGGAAATGACGTAAGCACGGCATTCAAGCCGATCTTTATTACATTGGAAAAAAATGCGTTGGGCTGCCAGGGAAGTTCTTCTCAGCGCCAGAGGCTAAAAAATAAGAGGAAATTCCTCTGCTGCGTGTGTCAGAAAAATTTCCTGCCTAGGGTGTGCGGACTGCACTGAGCCATCCTCAGCATATGAGGACTTATGCAGAGGACAGTATGGAGCCATCCTCAGCATGCAAGGGGTAATAAGAGATATATAAATAAAGAACATAAAGTACATTGGGGATCTTTGTAACTTTTTGCTGCCAGGGTTTTCCATTTACAATGTTTATGAGTGGGTGTGGGTGTGAGAGGTTGTATGGGTCTGTCAATAAGTATGTGAGTGGGTATGAGGGTATGTGATGAGGCTTATGTGAGTGTATATGGTTTTGTGAGTGGTTCTGAGGATCATGTCATTAGTGATATCATCAGTGATATAATTTGAGATGTCATCAGTAATGTGATGTGATGTGTATGAGTACATATGATGAGTGACTACATGTATGAGTGAGTATATAGAACTGTTGGTGAATGAGTGGATATTTATGTAGATTTTGGAATTACTGAATAGGTTCTTCTAACTGATGTAGGTATCTCCATTGTTTTGGAAATTTGAGTTTCTATTTTTCAATCTATTTATCAAAGGTTATATTAGGGTGAGCGGAGGTCTGCCACTCTTTCACAAGGATGATGTCATCAGTAATGTCATTTGAGATGTCATCAGTGAAGTCATGAGTGATGTCACTGACCATGTCATGAGTGATGTAATATGTGACGTCATCAGCAGTGCATTGCGGGCGCGCGAGCTATAGTTAGCTGAACTAACTATAACGGGGGAATTTCAATGGTTTTGTATGAGTGAAACATCCAGCTAACTATAACATGTGTGAAACCTATGGTTTTTTTCAGTGAATTTGCAAGGTTTTTAAATACTAATTCTTAACTATAAGATGCCTAAAACCTAAGTTTTTTTCAGTGAATATATATATATATATATATATATATATATATATATATATATATATATTACCTACTGGCGTTCGCCAGTAGGTATATATAGTTAGGATAAATTCCCTATGGGACTTTTGAAAATTCTATGTCTAATAACTTTGGCGTTTGTGGATGGAATCGGCTGAAATTTTCAGGAAAATGGCACATTTTGTTTCTGAGCAGCTCCTGAAAATTTGGTGGGGTTTCGTCAAGGGGGGGCTGAGAAAAAAGGGGGGTCCCAAAACGCGTTTTTTGCATTGAGTTTTCCATAGGGCGGTTGGACTCACTTTTAGCTCGAACGGCTGAATGGATTTGCACGAAACTTGGCAAAATTGTAGGGACTGTTAGCCCGATGTGCCTTTGCTAGGTCTCAATATATGTGCTCCAGTAGTTTTTGAGAAATTAACGTTTAAATCAAGATATATATCTGTAACAGCGCTCTGGGCAGCGATCCGGTCCGCTTACTTTTCGCTTATCGGAACTTTGCGCGCAGAAAGCTGATTGGCTCTCCGGTGTCTGTCAACATTCTAAACAGTCCGGAGCGGCCGCCATCTTGTCTCTCGGTAGGATCGAGAGAGAAGAAGAGGTGAAAAACGAAGGGTGAATTTAATGAAAGGGGGCAAGGTATCCCCCTCTTGACCCCCTAGGAATGTTGTTGGGGTTATTAAAGGGACCCGTGGGGAAAAGAAAAAAAAAATGATTTTTCACGGTAGAAGCGCTTCACGGGCCGCGAACTGGGCCGCAAACTGGTAGCGAAACGGGAATTCGCCATTTTGTGCTTCGTAAATTAAATTACTAGTTATAAGTGGGTACGGGAGACGTATCCTAATCCCCTATGTTTCCTGAGGGTGGGTGAGGAGGCTGATATATGTTGATACATCTCTTCCAGCGGCTGTGCGTGAGCTTTTTTTTTTTTTTTGCTGCGTGACAGTCCGGAGCGGCCGCCATCTTGTCTCTCGGTAGGATCGAGAGAGAAGAAAAGGTGAAAAACTAAGGGGGAATTTAATGAAAGGGGGCAAGGTATCCCCCTCTTGACCCCCTAGGAATGTTGTTGGGGTTATTAAAGGGTCCCGTGGGGAAAATAAAAAAAAAATGATTTTTCACGGTAGAAGCGCTTCACGGGCCGCGAACTGGGCCGCAAACTGGTAGCGAAACGGGAATTCGCCATTTTGTGCTTCGATAATTAAAGTACTAGGTATAAGGGGGTGCGGGAGACATATCCTAATCCCCTATGTTTCCTGAGGGTGGCTGAGGAGGCTGATATATGTTGATATATCTCTTCCAGCGGCTGCGCCATCTTGCCTTTTTTCGAATGCCACAATTTTGTCGTGCACGGCAGCCATTTTAGATGCCAGGCTGGTCCCAGGCTATCACCTACCCCTGCGGATGTAGTTTATGGCCCCAGCTGTAGAGAATTCAGACATGCCAATCCTCCTGATTCAGGCGTGTGAGTACTGATTTCAGTGCTAGTCTCCCGCCTCCCGATTTCTGCAAGCAAAAACCCGGGGGCATATTACTAACAACTAGCGATAATTTTTGTCTATAACTTGTTTAGAGACAAAAATTATCGCCGCACATCGGCGATTTTTATCGCAGATAAACCTTGCTATTATCGCAGAAAAGTCAGCGATATTCATGTATTATCGACCTAATGCTCTTAGCCATGTTATCCACCTCCCATTGGATAACATGGCTAAAACCTGCTCAGGGCAGGTGTTAGCTTTTGGAGATATTCGCGCTTAGTGCGAATATCTCCAAAAGTTGGTAATAGAAGGTAGCGATGTTAGGGACTGTTTCCAGTCGCTAACATCTTGGCACGCCACTTTGCATGTCATTAGTGATAAGTATCACTGACATGCAAAGCCGGGCCCAAGATGGTCGCTATCTCCTTTTAGGTGTCACTAACTGGTGTTAGCGACAGCTTGATAATAGGGAAATAATTTTATCTCCGCTTTCATGGTTTTTAAAGCCAAAAAAGCGGAGATAAACCCCCTTGCTAATATGCCCCACGATTCCTTGGGGGTTTCAGCTGATAGGGCTTGGTATTGTGTTACATGGTAATTTTTCCATGAAACGTCAGAGGGTCGATGTAGGGGTTCTAGAAGAGGTGATAAACCATTTAAGCCTCATGAACAAGCGCATGGTCTTTTAAAGATTTCTGAAGTACTCGGGGCGGCGGTGTGTGTGTGCCCTCTTTCAGGAGCGGGCGGGGGGGCACTGCCAGCAACTTGCCAGGTCAGGTAGTGTTCAACACGTGCATCACCCTTTCTCTGCTTGCTATTGCGCTCCATGCTTCGGAAAGGTAAGAAAAAGAACGTGCATTTGAGTTTGAAATGTCCGATCCTGCAGCAGCACACTTCCAAAGCCCACACATGACAATAACCCGATTCAAGGCCCCATTCACCCGTTTTTCAAAAAATAGATAACACTCCAACAAAGTAAGGTTATAAAACTTTATTAACTTTTAACGATAATGAACAGAACAAAAACTAAAAACATTTAAACATTTATTAACACAAAAAGCAACAATGGTTAGAAGCTGTCTTTTGTGCGAATAGTCCCAAGGCAGCACAACGTGCAGAGTTCTGGACGGCACCCAGGTGATGTCGCCTGGGTGCCGCACTGGTTTAGGGATCCTACAATGCTGCTCCGAAAATTGGCGTGGGGCGTCCCGGGTGGGGCGGGGGGAGGCCTCGTCAGTAGCGGTCTGTTGTGCGAATAGTCCCAAGGCAGCACAACGTGCAGAGTTCTGGACGGCACCCAGGTGATGTCGCCTGGGTGCCGCACTGGTTTAGGGATCCTACAATGCAGCACAGAAAAACAGCGTGGGGCGTCCCGGGTGGTGCGGGGGGAGGCCTCGTCAGTAGCGGTCTGTGTCCAGTGTCACATGGCTGACACAACATGTACGACAGGCACCCAGGTGATGTCCAGTAAACTGCCGCACTGGTTTTGGTATCCTACAATGCTGCTCCAAAAATTGGCGTGCGGCGGCCCGGGGGGGGGGGGGAGGCGGCGTGAACGGGCCTCCCCAGGTGGCGGCCATTCAGCTGTTTACCGCCCGCTCTTGCGACTACAGCGTCTCGCTCACCATGTAGTTGAGTTGTTCCCACTCTTGCGGTGCAGCGATAGGCGGCTGCCACATGACTCTTAAAATGGCGGACGGCTCTTCGGTTTTGGGCCTGGTCCACTGAAATGGCCCTGGGACACCTTGGAAGTCGGATGCTTGCCTGCTAGGGCTTGGGCTCCATTCTCGAAAAGCGTCCCCTCAGCCGTGAAGATTGTATAAAAGTCTTGGGGGCTCCCAACTCCCGCAGGCTTTCGGTGGGGAGCGGCTGCCATGATCGCTCGCGGAATGACCACGACGGAGCCACGAGATGGTGGTGCTCTCATGCTGACGCCAGCTTCAGTCTGAATGATCCAGAAACAAGGTGGGGCTTTCATCGTTTGGGAAAAATAAATGTTCTAAACCAATGAAAAGTGTTATTTTTAGGTCATATGACCAAGCCTTCCATCTTTAGGAAACCAAAAGTAAAATGAACCAATGAAAAGTTTTATAAACAAGTCACATGACCTGTTATGCGACATAGGGCTACAAAAAGCGTAGAAAATCCGTTGGCACGTGAGGCGGCGTCAGTAGCGGACCGATGTGCGAATAGGCCGAAGGCAGCACAACGCGCCGAGATCCGGATGGCACCGAGGTGGTGTCCAGCAAATTGCCGCACTGGTGTGGCCATCCTACAATGCTGCGCCGAAAGACGGCGTGTCCAGCTGAATTGCGGTCACTGTTGCGGTACAGTGACTCGAACGCGCCGAGATCCGGATGGCGCCGAGGTGGTGTCCAGCAAATTGCCGTACTGGTGTGGCCATCCTACAATGCTGCGCCGAAAGACGGCGTGTTCAGCTGAGTTCCGGTCACTCTTCCGGCACAGTGACTCGAACGCGCTGAGATCCGGATGGCACCGAGGTGGTGTCCAGCAAGTGGCTGCACTGGTGTGGCCATCCTACAATGCTGCGCCGGAAGTCGGCGTGGGGTGCCCCGTTGGCTTATGAGGTGATGTCAGTAGTGGACTGATGTGTGAATAGGTCGGAACCAGCACAAGGCGCCAAGATCCGAATGGCAAGTCCTGGATGTTGAGTGCCTCAGTTGAGATTTCTGAGCAGTGCTTGTAGAACTGTCTGAAGCTTATTTGCACCTGCTGCAGCTTCACTAGGTCCGGCGGAACTTGTTGCCTTTTCCTTTGTGCTTCTTTTCCTACAATGCGTTTCTTCTGAAGACACGACCAGGTCCCTGAATGTGTGCAGGGGGACGCTATTGAATGAATGAACGCGCCGAGATCTTGATGGCACCGAGGTGGTGTCCATCAAATTGCCGCACTGGTGTGTCCATCCTACAATGCTGCGCCGAAAGTCGGCGTGGGGTGCCCCGTTGGTTTATGAGGTGATGTCAGTAGCGGACCGATGTGTGAATAGGTCGGAACCAGCACAAGGCGCCCTGCACTGTTGAGCCTTTTTCAATGTCTGTTTTTTGTTCTTTCCCTTCCATCAAAAACAAAACAAAAATACAAGGCGCCAAGATCCGAATGGCAAGTCCTGGATGTTGAGTGCCTCAGTTGAGAGTTCTGAGCAGTGCTTGTAAGACTGTCTGAAGCTTATTTGCACCTGCTGCAGCTTCACTAGGTCCGGCGGAACTTTTTTCCTTTTCCTTTCTGCTTCTTTTCCTACAATGCGTTTCATCTGAAGACACGACCAGGTCCCTGAATGTGTGCAGGGGGACGCTATTGATTGAATGAAAATGGCGGCTTGACACAAAGCTGACTCAAGCGTTACTGTTGGTGCTATACAGACAAAAATTGGTTTTCAGTTTGTACATTCTTCAGGTTTTTTTTTCCATCCAAGTCTGATTGAGAGTTTGTAGAAAAATGGCTTCAGATTTTCCACATACTACTCTTCAACATTCTTCCTAAATGTAACAATGTGAAACTCACTAGGAGAACGGCTGTTTCTGTTTCCTTTCAAAATGCTGCCACCAATATTTTCTGAATGGAAGACATCATCTTGTAACATAAAGGGCCGAAAGGGGTTCTGGTCTGGCCGATGGTTGGTGGAGACATTTTGACTATATCTTGGACCTGCCCGGCCTCGCCCAAAATGGCGCCGGTATAAATGGGACTCGTAACTCTTTGCCCGCAAATGTATATCTAGAAAATGTTATTGTAAGTGGCCCTGTCGTATTTTAATTACAAAATGTACGTCCACCGATACCGCAACTGTTAGACACCTTTGTTCTTGTCACCTAATGGCCCGCTCGTTACGTTCTTCTACAGTGTAAATGTCTCCTCATCATATACGATTTGAGTTTGCTCCGTGGCCGGCCCACGTGGTTATAGGCCCGTATTTGTATACTGACATTTTCACAATAAAGGTTTTTAAAACAAAACACGGTAGTAGTATTTTCATTTGTAAAGTTTTTACTTTTAGTGACTGTTTTCGAATCAGTAAAAGGCAAGTGAAATAAAGCAGTCCAATTACATGACGGATAAAAGGTATAATATGTAGGAACGCAGTAAAGATAAATGGTCAAGGGCAGTTGTGTTTTTCATGTCTGCAACATAAAGTGATCGATAAGAATCTGATAATCAGGCGCATCGGCGACTAAGACAGCAGGCCGAATCTCTTTTACTCAACGGCTCCGTCATGGAAGGAAGAAACGCCCTTTTTCTCGAAAAAGGAATATATTTTACTTGCCAGACAGTTGTAAATTTTCCGGGAAAGTACATTAGCCTGGAATATTATAACATATGTTTGAAAAAAAAATATTGTTCGAAAATAATAAAAAGCGTAATTTTTAGGTCATATGACCAAGCTTTTCATCATTAAATTAACAAAAGTAAAATGAACCAATGAAAAGTTTTATTAACAAGTCACATGACCTGTTATGCTTACGTTACGCGCTGCGCGCCGCGCCTCGGATCACTTCCGGGTGCGCTAACGCGGCGTGTCATAAAACGCATTACGCGACAACGTAGGTCAAGAATATAGTCTAAATGTCTCCACCAACCAGCGTTCAGAACACAACCCCTTTCAGCAGTCCAAAAAGTTCTGTTAAATGACAACAGAGGGGACAGGCAACAAGAACCATCAGTCAAAGAGGGGAGGGCAAGTTCTTCTCTTCCGGGTCATGTTGGGGCGCTACCGGAACTGATCGAATTGGTAGTCTACAGTGTTTCTGGATGTTTCAGACTAAAGCTGGCGTCAGCATGAGACCACTACCATCTCGTAGCTCCGTCGTGGCCATTCCACGAGCAATCATGGCAGCCGCTCCCCACCAGAAGCCTGCGGGAGTCGGAGGCCCCCATGACTTTTGTAGAATCTTCACGGCTGAGGGGACGCTTTTCGAGAATGGGATCCAAGCCCTAGCAGACAAGCGTCCGAGTTCCAAGGTGTTCCAGGGCCATTTTAGTGGACCAGGCCCAAAACCGAAGAGCCGGCCGCCATTTTGAGAGTCCTGTGGCAGCCGCCTATCGCTGCACCGCTAGAGCGGGCGCATCTCAACTACATGGTGAGCGAGACGCTGTAGTCGCAAGAGCGGGCGGAAAACAGCTGAATGGCGGAAGAGGCACAGTGTAGCAAAAGCGGGCGGAATGGCAACTAAAACGATAAAGGGGCGCCTCACTACAGCTTGTCTTCAGGTCAAACGGATTGTGGGACAAGGTCCAGAATTGAAGAGTCATCAAAAGGCAAAAAGTACCGCCGGACCCCGGGAGCCGGCCGCCTATGTCGGGGGCGATCTCAGGCTACACCAGTGCTATAAGACTTGGGGAGGGTGTCGGAGCCAAGCGTCTTCTCCGAGTCCATGGCCATCACAGCGCCCCTCAGGGGCCTCCGTCAAGCTGTTTAGGAAGGTAACATATCATATTGTTTTCTAATGCAGTCAGGTCCACAAACGACACTCACTTACTTTGAGAATAGTGAAGCTGCAGTAGGAGGAAATAAGCTTCAGACAGTGTTACAAGCGCTGCTCAGAACTCTTAACTATGGCACCCAACATCCAGAACTTATGCTATTTGAGAATGGTAGTGACATCGAAGCATCTCGGGGACCAAAACCATTAACGTACTTTCACGTATGAAAATCTTACTTGGGGAGGGGGCAGGAGCGAAGCGCCCCCTCCCAGTCAGCGCCACTACACCGTATGTTGAAAATCTGAAGCCATCGTTCTACAAAGTCAACCAAACTTGGATTGAAAAATCTAGAAAAATGTACAAACTGAAAACCAGTTTTGGTCTGCATAGCATCAGTAACAACGCTTGAGTCAGCTTTGTGTCAAGCCGCCATTTTGATTCAACAAAGCACAGGCATTGAAAAAGGCTGAAATTCAGAACTCTAAACTATGGCACCCAACATCCAGGAGCTTGCTATCCGGATCTTGGAGCCTTGTGCTGTTTTCGATCTATTCACACATCGGTCCACTACTGACATCATCTTATAAACCAACGTTATGTAAATAGTTTTTTAATAAAATGTTTTACCCTATTTCTTTGCTGGTGTGTTGTCTATATTTTTAATATTTGCATAGGGTTTGTCATTATTTTGTGCGGGATGGGTGATGGAGCCGAGCTGTCTTGCAGCCCTCATGGTGTGGAGCTCAGTTCATCTCACTATTTTCGTATTTCTCAAGAAGGGTTGTTCCTAATATTTCTATTTTAGCGAGGTCAAAAAGAGATCCAATTAGTGGCCTACTGATTTTGCTCGATTACTTTTATTTTTTTACACGATTTTTCACTATCTGCAAAGACTAAACAGAGTATTGCGACTTTGTGCTTGTTTGTAAATAGAGAATGATCCAAAG
Source organism: Lissotriton vulgaris (assembly GCF_964263255.1). Classification (NCBI taxonomy): domain Eukaryota; kingdom Metazoa; phylum Chordata; class Amphibia; order Caudata; family Salamandridae; genus Lissotriton; species Lissotriton vulgaris. The sequence continues at coordinate 937,982,987 of NC_141689.1, read as the reverse complement.
AGAACCAATTCTAAAACAGTAAATGCTTGGACAACAATCAATCAAATGGAGAGACAAGGAGGTACGACGGATTACAACGGGGGTAAAGGCCTGCGTTAACTACCCTTCTGTATCTGCAAAGAGAGAGTACTAACAAAGGCAAAAGAGGGGAGGGGGGGGGCAGCGTTCAAAGCACATCAGCGTGCATAAATACGAAAATGTTTTTATCTATCACGTACTTGACATTTTAAAGCTTTTCATATTTGCTATTAAAAAACCAATGAAATTCACAGAAAAAACCATAGGTTATAGTGGATATATAGTTAGGAATTTGCATTTACAAAACCTTGAAAATTCAATGAAAAAACCATAGGTTATAGGCCATATATAGTTAGGAATTAGCATTTACAAAACCTTATTTTACTCGCATAAAACCATTGAAATTCCATATATAGTTAGCTAACTATAAGCGCTAACTATATATCGCGCACCCGCAATCCACTGCTGATGATGTCACATATTACATCATTCATGACATGGTCAGTGACATCACTGATGACATCACTGATGACATCTCAAATGACATCACTGATGACAACTCAAATGATATCAATGATGACATCTCAAATGACATCACTGATGACAACTCAAATGACATCACTGATGACATCTCATTTGTCATCACTGATCACATCACTCATGTGATAATACAATGAACCTCTTCAGACTCTAATATAACCTTACATACACTCAGTATAAACAGACACTCACAGACTGTCACTCATCCATGGACTTACTCACACACCTAGTCAGTCATGCAAAGAATCAATCACACCTCCATTTCCTCAACTATACAGTTATACACATCTTACTTATTCAAACATATAATAACACATATTTACTCTCTTATATAATCCCTGATACAAGCTCACAGTGATCGATACAGCCACTCACACATTCACTGGCTCTTATGTTCAGTTATTTATATATCTCAACTCTCACATGTATTGTGTTTTACATACGTACTTACTTGCACATGTAGCAATGAGAAATCCATTCACTCACCAACACACCCATGCACAGTCAACCGCTCATATAGCTGTTTCCACATGCACTCTTGAACTCATACTCCTAGTGAATCAACTGCTTACACATCTATGCACAGAGTCACGCACCTCCCAGCCACCCACACACACACTCAGCCTCCCATTCAAATATTTGGGCAACCAATCAATAACCCATATGGCTACTCTTATAGCTACTGATCAACACAAGCAGCAGTTTACACAACAACAAACATACTGATGCACGAATTAAGACAGTTTAGTCACTAACCCATGCACTCAGTGAGACACATTTAATCACTCACTCATACAGTCAGTCATGCACCTACTAAATTCTTCATCCAGACACTTATACATCCACTCATTCTTCAATATGTGAAACATATTTTAACTTTACAGAAACATACAGTCACTGGATGTTGTAATCAGTGATGTCATCAGTGATGTCACTGACCATGTCATGAATGATGTAATATGTGACATCATCAGCAGTGGATTGCGGGTGCGCGATATATAGTTAGCGCTTATAGTTAGCTAACTATATATGGAATTTCAATGGTTTTATGCGAGTAAAATAAGGTTTTGTAAATGCTAATTCCTAACTATATATGGCCTATAACCTATGGTTTTTTCATTGAATTTTCAAGGTTTTGTAAATGCAAATTCCTAACTATATATCCACTATAACCTATGGTTTTTTCTGTGAATATATATATATATATATATATATATTAGTTGCACTAACTATATATCGCGCACCCGCAATCCACTGCTGATGATGTCACATATTACATCATTTATGACATGGTCAGTGACATCACTGATGACATCACTGATGACATCTCAAATGACATCACTGATGACATCACTGATGACAACATCCAGTGACTGTATGTTTCTGTAAAGTTAAAATATGTCTTACATATTGAAGAATGAGTGGATGTATAAGTGTCTGGATGAAGGATTTAGTAGGTGCATGACTGACTGTATGAGTGAGTGATTAAATGTGTCTCACTGAGTGCATGGGTTAGTGACTAAACTGTCTTAATTTGTGCATCATTAGGTCTGTTGTTCTGTAAACTGTTGCATGTGTTGATAAGTAGCTATATGAGTAACTATATGGGTTATTGATTGGTTGCCCAAGTATTTGTATGGGAGACTGAGTGTGTGTGTGGGTGGCTGGGAGGTGTATGACTCTGTGCATAGATGTGTGAGCAGTTGATTCACTAGATGTATGGGTTCAAAAGTGCATGTGGAAACAGCTGTATGGGCGGTTGACTGTGTGCATGAGTGTATTGGTGAGTGAATGGATATCTCAGTGCTACATGTCAAAGTAAGTACATATGTAAAACACAGTACATGTGAGAGTTGACATATATAAATAACTGTGCATAAGAGCCAGTGAATGTGTGAGTGGCTGTATGGATCATTGTGAACTTGTATCAGGGATTGTATAAGAGAGTAAATATGTGTTAGTATATGTTTGAATAAGTAAAGTTTGTATAACTGTATAGTTGAGGAAATGGAGGTGTGATTGATTCTTTGCATGACTGACTAGGTGTGTGAGTAACTCCATGGATGAGTGACAGTCTGTGAGTGTCTGTTTACACTGATTGTATCTAAGGTTATATTAGAGTCTGAAGAGGTTCATCGTATTATCACATGAATGATATCATCAGTGATGTGATCAGTAATGTCAAATGAGATGTCATCAGTGATGTCATTTGAGATGTCATCAGTGATGTCATTTGAGATGTCATCAGTGATGTCATCAGTGATGTCACTGACCATGTCATGAATGATGTAATATGTGACATCATCAGCAGTGGATTGCGGGTGCGCGATATATAGTTAGTGCAACTAACTATATATGGAATTTCAATGGTTTTGTGTGAGTAAAATAAGGTTTTGTAAATGCGAATTCCTAACTATATATGGTCTATAACCTATGTTTTTTTCAGTGAATTTTCAAGGTTTTGTAAATGCTAATTCCTTACTATATATGGTCTATAACCTATGGTTTTTTCAGTGAATTTTCAAGGTTTTGTAAATGCTAATTCCTAACTATATATGGTCTATAGCCTATGGTTTTTTCAGTGAATATATATATATATACATACATATATAAACATATATCATCTGTATATCTATATAAATACAAACATAAATGCATGCATACATATACTTATATGCATACAGATGCATGTTATTTACATGAAAGTTGAAAAAACACTAATAAAAGCAAAGCTAAAAAGCCACCTCATTACAAACAGAATGGCTTTAACTTAAACGAGGGCGAGATCTATTGCATTTTCAATGCTTGTTTACTTTGGTTCCATCAAGAAGGCATTCAGATGTGTCACACATTTGCCATAAATTCTGAATGTTAGCACTCTAGTTGCACATTAGATCACTGTAGTAAAGCTACTGCTCACCAGGGACGTCTGCTGCTGGTATTCAAAGTGCATGTTTCAGTCTGCATGTCAGAATTTTTTTAATGAAATAGAAGAGGATTTGAGAAGTCACTCAAAATGATCCCTAATTTTTCTTTCTGCAGCACTAATCATAATTCATATGGCAAAATATACCCCCTCATTTTGTTCCTTTTTAAATTAAATGTTTTAAGAGTTACCACTTTATTCCAATCAAGATGGCTTCAGGTGTGCCATACCTTTGTAATAAGTAGGACTGTTAGCGCTCTAGTTGTTCTTTAGAACACTCTGGGACATTCTGTCATTGGGCTATACTTGGGCTACATCTGGGTGATATTTGGGCTACATTTGGGCTCTTTTGTCTCTGGTGGCCATTTTGGGAGACTGCATGTCAGAATTTTTTAATGAAATAGAAGAGGATTTGAAAAGTCACTCAAAATGTGCCCTAATTTTTCTTTCTGCAGCACTAATAATACCTTCTATTGCATAATATACCCACTCATTTTGTTCCTTTTTAAATTAAATGTTTTAATAGTTACCACTTTATTCCCATCACGATGGCTCCAGGTGTGCTATACCTTTGTAATAAGTAGGACTGTTAGCGCTCTAGTTGTTCTTTAGAACACTCTGGGACATTCTGTCATTGGGCTATACTTGGGCTACATCTGGGTGATATTTAGGCTACATTTGGGCTCTTTTGTCTCTGGTGGCCATTTTGGGAGACTGCATGTCAGAATGTTTTAATGAAATAGAAAAGGATTTGAGAAGTCACTCAAAATGTGCCCTAATGTTTCATTCTGCAGCACTAATCATACTTTCTATGGCAAAATATACCCCCTCATGTTGTTTCTTTTTAAATTAAATGTTTTAAGAGTTACCACTTTATTCCAATCAAGATGGCTTCAGGTGTGCCATACCTTTGTAATAAGTAGGACTGTTAGCGCTCTAGTTGTTCTTTAGAACACTCTGGGACATTCTGTCATTGGGCTATACTTGGGCTACATCTGGGTGATATTTGGGCTACATTTGGGCTCTTTTGTCTCTGGTGGCCATTTTGGGAGACTGCATGTCAGAATGTTTTAATGAAATAGAAAAGGATTTGAGAAGTCACTCAAAATGTGCCCTAATTTTTCATTCTGCAGCACTAATCATACTTTCTATGGCAAAATATACCCCCTCATGTTGTTTCTTTTTAAATTAAATGTTTTAAGAGTTACCACTTTATTCCAATCAAGATGGCTTCAGGTGTGCCATACCTTTGTAATAAGTAGGACTGTTAGCGCTCTAGTTGTTCTTTAGAACACTCTAGGAGGCTGCAGTAGAACACAAAGGAATCAACTGACAGTCTCTGTCCTTGTTGGATGTACATGTTTTACTGAGAATGTCAGACTTCATTTTCACATGACTGAGAAAAATAATGTGAATTTACAGAAAATATGCTTTTAGTTTAGCTTATAGATCCCCTTCCAAACCACTGTGGGAAAATCATGAGATATTAGTTTTCTTTCAAACAATATTCATGATATCACAGCAGAAGGTTTTTTCACATGGTAAAATCACCTTAGAACCCACCACAATTCCTAAAACGAGTATGGTACCATCAACAAATGATTTATAATGTAACTAAAGTCCTAAAACCCTCTATTAACTACAATGCTTTTTAATGAGGTGCTATCATGTATATTGGTCCCAAGATGGCTGCCAACACTTCTTGGATGAAGTGCTGACAGCCAATCAGATCAGATGTGTGGTTAGGCTCCGCCCAGATATATATCTTTTTTTGAACCTAAATTACTCAAAATCCACTGGAGCACATATATTGAGACCTAGCAAAGGCACATCGGGCTAACAGTCCCTACAATTCTGCCAAGTTTCGGGCAAATCCATTCAGCCGTTCGAGCTAAAAGTGAGGCCAACCGCCCTATGGAAATTAACATGGGAAAAACGCGTTTTGGGACCCCCCTTTTTTCTCGGCCCCCCCTTGATGAAACCCCCCCAAATTGCCAGGTGCTGCTCAGAAACAAAATGTTCCATTTTCCTGAAAATTTCAGCCAATTCCGTCCACAAACGCCAAAGTTATTAGACATAGAATTTTCAAAAATCCCATAGAGAAAAAATCCTAACTATATATACCTACTGGCGACCGCCAGTAGGTAATATACTAGCAGCCCGCCCCAGCGTTGCCTGGGGCTGAAGGGGGCTGGGGGCTGCATGTTTACCCCGGGGCAGCATGTTCTCCGACTCCCGTCCCGCCCGCCCGCCCGCCTCCCGCCTCCTGCCCGGACTTGAATTAAGTTGTAGCAGCCCCCCCCGCCCGCCCCGCCTCCCGCCTCCCGCCTCCCGCCCGGACTCCATAAACATTAATGCCCGCTTGGTGCACCCGCCGACTCCCTCCCGTCTCCCGCCTCCCGCCCCAGCAACGTACCTCTCACTGCTACTGCTGCTCCGGTTCTCGCAGCTCCTACCGGCGCTGTTGTCCTCCGCTCTTCCTGGTTGTGGTCAACGCCGTTCCTCCCCTCACGTCGCTCATGTCGTCTGCTCTTCCTGGTTTTCGTAAACGCCGCTCCTCCCCTCACGCAGACATCGCGGCCGGCGCTAGTTGCAAGGGACTACTTTTTTAAATTTAATAACATTTTAAAAAACGTTTTATTTTTATTTTTATGTAGCCTATGTCCTTCTGCTTGCCCTGAGGTTTTCTAAGATGTCTTGGGTGTGTGGATTGGCGCTGTAGTTCCCGAGTTTACCTTGCCTAAAGGTGCAAGTTCTCTCTTTATAATAGTAGTATAGATAATATATATATATATTACCTACTGGCGGTCGCCAGTAGGTATATATAGTTAGGATTTTTTCTCTATGGAACTTTTGAAAATTCTATGTCTAATAACTTTGGCGTTTGTGGACGGAATCGGCTGAAATTTTCAGGAAAATGGCACATTTTGTTTCTGAGCAGCCCCTTAAAATTTGGGGGGGTTTCGTCAAGGGGGGGCCGAGAAAAAAGGGGGGTCCCAAAACGCTTTTTTCCCATTCATTTTTCCATAGGGCCTTTGGCCTCACTTTTAGCTCGAACGGCTGAATGGATTTACACGAAACTTGGCAAAATTGTAGGGACTGTTAGCCCGATGTGCCTTTGCTGGGTCTCAATATATGTGCTGCGGTGGATTTTGAGAAATTAACGTTTAAAAAAACAGATATATCTGTGACAGCGTCCCGGATAGCGCTCCAGATCGCATACTTTTCGCGTAACGGAGCTTTGCGAAGCGAAGCTGATTGGCTCTCCGGTGTCTGTCAACATTCTAAACAGTCCGGTGCGGCCGCCATCTTGTCTCTCGGTAGGATCGAGAGACAAGAGGAGGAGAAAAATGAAGAGGGAATTTAATGAAAGGGGGCAAGGTAGACCCCTCTTGACCCCCTAGGAATGATGTTGGGGTTATTAAAGGGTCCCGTGGGGCAAATAAAAAAATTTGATTTTTCACGGTAGAAGGGCTTCCCGGTTCGCGAACCGGGTCGCAAACTGGTAGCGAAACGGGAATTCGCCATTTTGTGTTTCGATTTAATTAAATTACAAGATGGAGGAAAAACAATGTGAGAAATGGGTATAAGGGGGTACGGGAGACGTATCCTGACCCCCTATGTTTTCTGAGGGTGGTTGCGAAGGCTCATATATGTTGATACTTGTCTTCCAGCGGCTGCGCGTGAGCGTTTTTTTTTTTTTTGCTGCGTGACGTCTGCTAACGTTCGATTCGAAGGAAATCAGGAAGTGTTGACCGCCATTTTGACACTGCGAGTAAATATATTGTTAAAAATAATTGTTATAAATTAATCCATATTGATAAACATTGCGCCATCTTGCTTTTTTTCCAATGCCACACTTTTGTCGTGTACGGCAGTCATTTTAGATGCCTTGACCAGACCCACTCTCTGCACGCCGCTGATCGTGACGTCTGTTAACGTTCGATTCGAAGGAAATCAGGAAGTGTTGACCGCCATTTTGTCAGTGCGAGTAAATATATTGTTAAAAATAATTGTTATAAATTAATCCGTATTGATAAACATTGTCTGCGCCATCTTGCTTTTTTAACAATGCCACACTTTTGTCGTGTACGGCATCCATTTTAGATGCCTTGACCAGACCCACTCTCTGCACGCCGCCGATCCTCAGCATGGGTCCCCACCTTCGCAAGCATCTCCCCCACGCACTGGTCACACACGCTCTCTCTCTCATGCATGGGCCATAAACCTCCTCTCATATGCGCTGCTCTTCCCTGAGAATCACACCCCGTGCTGAGGAAAATTCAGCCCAGATTACAACCGATGCCTAGGCTGCTGGCACAAGACGCCACTTAGTTCCCATCTTGAACGGTTACCAAATAAAGAGACGGGCGCTGGAAGCAGGAACACAAGAACAGAGTTTTATTTCTCATGAGGAGAGCCTATCATTTCAAAACATACATACACACACACAAACTCGGGCGGGGGGAGACAGTACATGTATTATATACAAAAATCCAAGACAAAACATAGAACAGTTGCTGGCCAAAAAGATCTCTTCCTGCATGCTGTGCATCCTTAGCATCCTACTTAATTCATCTGGGAGCTGAGCTCTTTTTACCTTTTTCTTCTCTCTTATCGTCGGCTGCCTTCGCTGGTGGCTTTGGTTGCAAATACTTACACCTTTGCCAATTGGTCGGGAACTAACCTGGTCGGGCTAATACTCAGGGGGGATCTTCGAATCATTTTTAGCGAATGGGTTTCCAGGCTGAGGCAACGGTAGGTGTCAGTCGGGAGAACAATGGGGCAGCTTTGAGTTTCATGTCTATGAGGGTGCGAGAAGGAGGTGGTAAATCTTAAACATTGGCAACATTCCTAGTCCTCCAGACGGAGGGTACTTGGGTAAACCTCACCTCGGAATATTCCTTAAACTTTCCCTATTTAGTTAAACGTAGGAATTTATTCATTGGTGCACGTCATTCTTGGTTGTATTATTCGGGGTGCCAAGCGAAGTCATATTTTGTCATCCTGTAATAACCCGTCAAGTTTCTGCTTCAGGCTGCCCTCCCAAGCGCTGGGTTCAGAGAGAGACATAGTCATTGTTTGCTCGTCGTGTTTAGGCACCATATTCAAACCCTTTTTCTCATCCCATCGGCCGTTAAGTCACCATTTTTCCGTACTATAATCGACGTTCCGAAGTGACCTGCAGAAAAGAGGGAAAAAGAAGGGGCGGGGCAGCGTTTAAAACACTTCAGCGCGCATAAACCCGAAAAGGCTTTTACTTACTACATACTCGGCCTATCTCCACGGGATGCAGTCCCTACCATCTCGGCGTTTAAGCCCAGGGGGGACCGGTAATGTGGGAGAGATAATTATCAGAGGCCTGTGGATAGCATAGGTCGCCCAAGTGTGGCATTACGGATCGTGTGCAGGGGAGGGTCAAAACAAAGGGCAGTCGGTGTAAAGTGGGGGCGAGCTCGTGCTCTCCTTTGAGGAAGAGAGATAACCTACAGTGGTACGGGGTCGTTTTCGTTCGTACTAGGGAGGCCAGGTGACATTCCTTCGGGGTTGTTTAGGGGCATTTAAAACAACTTCCCTGATACAGGTAGCATATAAAGTAGAGGCTAAAAACCAGGATCTTTATCGATTGCTTTATGCTGTACAAAAATGAAAAACACATACAACAAACCTGGACCATTCATATTTGCAATGTTTCTGCGTACTATACTATTTAACCCTTAACTAATCGAGCTGCTTCATTTCACCTGCTTTTTTTTTTTAAATCGGAAACAGTGGCCATTTATTTGAAACTTACCAATCTACGCGTTACAACTACGTTTGCTTTTTCAAAAACCTTTAATAAAAATGTTGGTGCACAAATACGGGCCTACAACCCCGTGGGCCGGCCACGGAGCAGGCTGGAACTGGAAATGGGGGGGGGGGGTATTTATTTGTGGAAAACATAACAGAGTCAGTGGTCGTTGATTTCATAGTAAAAAGTGCGACAAGTGCAACAAAATCATATCGATAATTCATTGTGAGCAAGTACCAAAAGTGTCGACAATTCGAACCTTCAATAAATACAGTAATCAATGATGCATTAGAACTTAATATCAATTCATTGTCCGAACGTGTAATCAGTACCCATCCCATGTCAATTCATTGTTCGAACGTATAATCAATACCCATCCCGGATCAATTCATTGTCTGAACATATAATTAGTCTTATCCCATATCAATTCATGTGCTAAAAACTGCATTCATATCTCATGATATCAAGGCTGAGCAATCGGGGCACAACAAGGAGTTGAGAGTTTCATTTGTACTGGCGCCATTTTGGGTGAGGTCAGGAAGGTCCAAGTATAGTCAAAATGTCTCCACCAACTCGTGGTTGGACCGGGACCTCTTTCGGCAGTCCAAAAGTTTTCGTTGAAGGGTAGCAGAGGGGACTGGCGACATGAACCATCAGTCAAAGTGGGGTGGGAGGCAACAATCTCTCCTACCGGGTCATACTGGTGTCCCACCGGAACTGATCAATTTGGCAGTCTTGCAGGATTTTGGTCATTTCAAGACTGAGGCCGGCGCCGGCATGAGCGCGCCGACGTCCCGCGGCTACGTCGTGGTCGTTCCGTGGGTGATCATGGCAGTCATTCCCCATCGGGGGTCGGGGGCCCCCGTGGCTCATATAGAATCTTCAAAGTTGAGGAGAACGTTTCTGGAAGCAGAAAACTAGAAGCGCCGTTGCACCGCAACAGTGGGCAAGACCCCCGCTGGGTGAGCGGAGCATCAATGCCTCGCAATAGTGGACGAGACCTTTTGTTGGGTGAGTGGAGCGTTAGGGGTGCAGCTGAGGGGCCCCCACCTGGGGGGGTGGGAGAGGCTCGTTCGCGCCGCCTCTCCCTCCCAGCGCACCCCATGCCGACACCTGGCGTTGATATCCGTGATGTCCGGACCAGGCGATAAGAGGGGGGGGGGGTCGGAGGCAGAGGCAAGACATCCCCCCCCCGTGGCCTGCAGGGCGCCGCTTCAGGACAGAACGGGGAGCTCATACCAAGCCGGGGCCAGACCAAGAGATAGGAGGGGGGGGGTCGGTGGCATGTGCAAGACATCCCCCTACCCGTTGTCGCAGCCATTATTAAAGAAAGAAGAGGGATCCCGTCGGCCTCGGCTCCTCTCCTGGCCCAGGGGGGGGGTGGTCGGTGGCATGTGCAAAACATCCCCCCCCCGTTGTCGCAGACATTATTGAAGAAAGAAGAGGGATCCCGTCGGCCTCGGCTCCTCTCCTGGCACAGGGGGGGGGGGTTGGTGGCATGTGCAAGACATCCCCCCCCCCCATTGTCGCAGCCATTATTGAAAAAAGAAGAGGATGGGACAAGGGATCCCGTCGGCCTCGGCTCCTCTCCTGGCCCACCTTACGTGACGACCTCCCCGGCCGACGGCTGCCAGCAGGACTCGTCCTACACGTGCCGAAGGCCTCGTCTTCCGGATGGGCATAGCCGCGAACCTGTTGCACTTCGGGAGTTTCCGGAATGGGGGTAGGTATCTGCTAATTTGTATCTATTTCATGTTACCGTTATTGGGTGTGGCGGGCGGTGGGACAGACATGCTTGGAGCAGGGGGGGGGGGGGGGTGGCGGAGCCTAGCTACCTCGTGGCTGCCGTAACGTCAAGCTTGGCTTCTCTCACCACTTTCATGTTTCTTATTTCTAGCGAAGTCAAAAACTCATCAGTGGCCTACTGATTTTGTTCGATTTCTTTCCCTTCCTTTTCAAGTGTGTTTCATGCTAAAGTTTCTGTTTAACAGGATACAGTGATTACTTTGTATTTTACATATGTCTTCTTTATTAGGGGTACCCTCCGGTTGAGCCAGATAATGTACCTCTAATAAATGGTCTGGGTGGAACTAGTTTGTCAATCAGTGGGGAGTAGATGGGCATCACAGATTACAACGGGGGACAAAGGTCCGCATTACCCACCCTTCACTACTTGCAAAGACTAGACAGAATATTTCTATTCCACGTTATTTGCAAACAGAGAATACCTCGAAAGAACTATTCCTTGAACAATAAATGTCCAGCCAATCAATCAATCAGTGGGGAGAAAAACAGGCATGACGGATTACAACGGGGGACAAAAGTCCGCATTACCTATCCTTCACTATCTGCAAAGGGAGACAGAATATTCCTATTCTTCTCTTTTTTTAGACAGGGAATATCTCAAAGAGCAATAATCGATAAAAAATTAGTAGGATTATAACACTTTAATAACTTATAAATATATACATCGCAACAAAAACAGTAAACACCTTAAAACATTTTTTATTAAAACAGAAGCAACAATGACAACTATCAGTAGTAATATCCTGGGCGGGTGATGGAACTGGGATTGTTAATGGAAAAACATCTACAGAGAAAGCTATTGGTGAATTATACTTCTCCGGAAATTTAAAACTCACAAATGTTTCATTTGTGTAATCGTTTCATAAACATGTACTTTAAAAAACTAAATACGCTCCACTGTTTTAGAAAATCTTTACAACTTGCTAGATCACCCTTTAAAGTTACAACTACGAAAACCTACTTACTTAAGCTGTTGAATTCGGCTTCAAATGTAAAGCATAAGTTCAGGCTAGCATATCATATGTCTAAAAGGTTTAACATAATTGATATGCAAATTTAAATACTACCCTTTCTTAATGGTGACACCTTATCTCTCCAATACCCCACAATTTCCATGAGCAAAGCAAAAGAAATTCTGAGGCCCTGAAGAAATAAGGCTTACTGTGGGGTTCAACTCAATCTGGTGTTTGGGAGATTCCATGTTTTAGGGTGATATTCTGTGACAGGGTGCAGGCACCAGAAGAATTTTAGCCTAGTTCATCACATTGGAGAATGAGGGTCTGGGAAAATATCTAATCTGGTGAAGAACCATTCCTTCTTTAAACCCTATGGTGACCAACTATAGTTTATTCTCTATTTCGTTCCCTTGCCATAACAAAATAAAAGTCTTGGGTTATTTATGGAAGGGAATACTTTTTGTTTCTTCCAATTTTTAAAAGAAAAGAGGAGGGGGGGGCAGCGTTCAAAGCACATCAGCGTGCTTAAATACGAAAATGTTTTTACCTACCACGTACTTGACATTTTACAGCTTTTCATATTTGCTATTAAAAAAACATTGAAATTCACTGAAAAAACCATAGGTTATAGACTATATATAGTTAGGGATTAGCATTTACAAAACCTTAATTTACTCGCACAAAACCATAGAAATTCGCATATATAGTTAGTTGCAATAACTATATATCGCGCACCCGCAATCCACTGCTGATGATGTCACATATTACATCATTCATGACATGGTCAGTGACATCACTGATGACATCTCAAATGACATCACTGATGACATCACTGATGACATCTCAAATGACATCACTGATGACATCACTGATGACATCTCATGTGACATTACTGATCACATCACTGATGACATCATTCATGTGATAATACGATGAACCTCTTCAGACTCTAATATAACCTTAGATACAATCAGTGTAAACAGACACTCTCAGACTGTCACTCATCCATGGAGTTACTCACACACCTAGTCAGTCATGCAAAGAATCAATCACACCTCCATTTCCTCAACTATACAGTTATACACATCTTACTTATTCAAACATATACTAACACTTATATACTCTCTTATACAATCCCTGATACAAGCTCACAATGATCCATACAGCCACTCACACATTCACTGGCTCTTATGCACAGTTATTTATATATGTCAACTCTTACATGTACTGTGTTTTACATATGTACTTACTTTGACATGTAGCACTGAGAAATCCAATCACTCACCAATACACTCATGGAGACAGTCAACCACCCATACAGCTGTTTCCACATGCACTTTTGAACCCATACATCTAGTGAATCAACTGCTCACACATCTATGCACAGAGTCACACACCCCCCAGCCACCCCCACACACACACTCACTCTCCCATACAAATACTTGGGCAACCAATCAATAACCCATATAGTTACTCATATAGCTACTGATCAACACATGCAGCAGTTTACAGAACAACAGATATAATGATGCACAAATTAAGACAGTTTAGTCACTAACCCATGCACTCAGTGAGACACATTTAATCTTTCTCTCATACAGTCAGTCATGCACCTACTAAATCCTTCATCCAGACACTTATACATCCACTCATTCTTCAATATGTAAGACATATTTTAACTTTACAGAAACATACAGTCACTGGATGTTGTCATCAGTGATGTCATCAGTGATGTCACTGACCATGTCATGAATGATGTAATATGTGACATCATCAGCAGTGGATTGCGGGTGCGCGATATATAGTTATTGCAACTAACTATATATGCGAATTTCTATGGTTTTGTGCGAGTAAATTAAGGTTTTGTAAATGCTAATCCCTAACTATATATAGTCTATAACCTATGGTTTTTTCAGTGAGTATATATATATATATATATATATATATATATATATATATATATATATATATTCACAGAAAAAACCATAGGTTATAGTGGATATATAGTTAGGAATTTGCATTTACAAAACCTTGAAAATTCAATGAAAAAACCATTGGTTTTAGGCCATATATAGTTAGGGATTTGCATTTACAAAACCTTATTTTACTCGCATAAAACCATTGAAATTCCATATATAGTTATAAGCGCTAACTATATATCGCGCACCCGCAATCCACTGCTGATGATGTCACATATTACATCATTCATGACATGGTTAGTGACATCACTGATGACATCACTGATGACATCTCAAATGACAGCACAAGGCTCCAAGATCCGGATGGCAAGCTCCTGGATGTTGGGTGCCATAGTTCAGAGTTCTGAGTTTGAGCCTTTTTCAATGCCTGTGCTTTGTTGAATCAAAATGGCGGCTTGACACAAAGCTGACTCAAGCGTTGCTACTGATGCTATGCAGACCAAAACTGGTTTTCAGTTTGTACATTTTTCTAGATTTTTCAATCCAAGTTTGGTTGACTTTGTAGAACGATGGCTTCAAATTTTCAACATACGGTGTGGTGGCGCTGACTGGGAGGGGCCGCTTCGCTCCTGCCCCCTCCCCAAGTAAGATTTTCATACGTGAAAGTACGTTAATGGTTTTGGTCCCTGAGTTGCTTCGATGTCACTGCCATTCTCAAATGGCATAAGTTCTGGATGTTGGGTGCCATAGTTAAGAGTTCTGAGCAGCGCTTGTAACACTGTCTGAAGCTTATTTCCACCTACTGCAGCTTCACTATTCTCAAAGTAAGTGAGTGTCGTTTATGGACCTGACTGCATTAGAAAACAATGTGATATGTTACCTTCCTAAACAGCTTGACGGAGGCCCCTGAGGGGCGGTGTGATGGCCATGGACTCGGAGAAGACGCTTGGCTCCGACACCCTCCCCAAGTCTTATAGCACTGGTGTAGCCTGAGATCGCCCCCGACATAGGCGGCCGGCTCCCGGGGTCCGGCGGAACTTTTTGCCTTTTGATGACTCTTCAATTCTGAACCTTGTCCCATCCAGCTGAGTTGCGCCCACTCTTGCGGCTACAGCGTCTTGCCCACCATCCAGCTGAATTGCGCCCACTCTTGCGGTGCAGCGATAGGCGGCTGCCACAGGACTCTCAAAATGGCGGCCGGCTCTTCGGTTTTGGGCCTGGTCCACTAAAATGGCCCTGGGACACCTTTGAACTCGGACGCTTTCCTGATAGGGCTTGGGTCCCATTCTCGAAAAGCGTCCCCTCAGCCGTGAAGATTCTACAAAAGTCTTGGGGGCCTCCGACTCCCGCAGGCTTCTGGTGGGGAGCGGCTGCCATGATTGCTCGTGGAATGGCCACGACGGAGCTACGAGATGGTAGTGGTCTCATGCTGACGCCAGCTTTAGTCTGAAACATCCAGAAACACTGTAGACTACCAATTCGATCAGTTCCGGTAGCGCCCCAACATGACCCAGAAGAGAAGAACTTGCCCTCCCCTCTTTGACTGATGGTTCTTGTTGCCTGTCCCCTCTGTTGTCATTTAACAGAACTTTTTGGACTGCTGAAAGGGGTTGTGTTCCGAACGCTGGTTGGTGGAGACATTTTGACTATATTCTTGACCTACGTTGTCGCGTAATGCGTTATATGACACGCCGCGTTACCGCACCCGGAAGTGATCCGAGGCGCGGCGCGCAGCGCGTAACGTAAACATAACAGGTCATGTGACTTGTTAATAAAACTTTTCATTGGTTCATTTTACTTTTGTTAATTTAATGATGAAAAGCTTGGTCATATGACCTAAAAATTACGCTTTTTATTGTTTTCGAACAATATTTTTTTTTCAAACATATGTTATAATATTCCAGGCTAATGTACTTTCCCGGAAAATTTACAACTGTCTTGTAAGTAAAATATATTCCTTTTTCGAGAAAAAGGGCATTTCTTCCTTCCATGACGGAGCCGTTGAGTAAAAGAGATTCGGCCTGCTGTCTTAGTCGCCGATACGCCTGATTATCAGATTCTTATCGATCACTTTATATTGCAGACATGAAAAACACAACTGCCCTTAAGCATTTATCTTTACTGCGTTCCTACATATTATACCTTTTATCCGTCATGTAATTGGACTGCTTTATTTCACTTGCCTTTACTGATTCGAAAACAGTGACTAAAAGTAAAAACTTTACCAATGTAAATACTACTACCGTGTTTTGTTTTAAAAACCTTTATTGTGAAAATGTCAGTATACAAATACGGGCCTATAACCACGTGGGCCGGCCACGGAGCAAACTGAAATCGTATATGATGAGGAGACATTTACACTGTAGAAGAACGTAACGAGCGGGCCATTAGGTTGCAAGAACAAAGGTGTCTAACAGTTGCGGAATCGGTGGACGTACATTTTGTAATTAAAATACGACAGGGCCACTTACAATAACATTTTCTAGATATACATTTGCGGGCAAGGAGTTACGAGTCCCATTTATACCGGCGCCATTTTGGGCGAGGCCGGGCAGGTCCAAGATATAGTCAAAATGTCTCCACCAACCATCGGCCAGACCAGAACCCCTTTCGGCCCTTTATGCTACAAGATGGTGTCTTCCATTCAGAAAATATTGTTGGCAGCATTTTGAAAGGAAACAGAAACAGGCGTTCTCCTAGTGAGTTTCACATTGTTACATTTAGGAAGAATGTTGAAGAGTAGTATGTGGAAAATCTGAAGCCATTTTTCTACAAACTCTCAATCAGACTTGGATGGAAAAAAAAAACCTGAAGAATGTACAAACTGAAAACCAATTTTTGTCTGTATAGCATCAACAGTAACGCTTGAGTCAGCTTTGTGTCAAGCCGCCATTTTCATTCAATCAATAGCGTCCCCCTGCACACATTCAGGGACCTGGTCGTGTCTTCAGATGAAACGGATTGTAGGAAAAGAAGCAGAAAGGAAAAGGAAAAAAGTTCCGCCGGACCTCGGGAGCCGGCCGCCTATGTCATGTGCCACCTTTGGCCACACCAGGGCAATAGTGAAGCTGCAGCAGGTGCAAATAAGCTTCAGACAGTCTTACAAGCACTGCTCAGAACTCTCAACTGAGGCACTCAACATCCAGGACTTGCCATTCGGATCTTGGCGCCTTGTGCTGGTTCCGACCTATTCACACATCGGTCCACTACTGACATCACCTCATAAGCCAACGGGGCACCCCACGCCGACTTTCGGCGCAGCATTGTAGGATGGCCACACCAGTGCGGCAACTTGCTGGACACAACATCGGGGCCATCCAGATCTCGGCGCGTTCGACTCACTGTACCGCAAGAGTGACCGCAACTCAGCTGGACACGCCATCTTTCGGCGCAGCATTGTAGGATGGCCACACCAGTGCGGCAATTTGCTGGACACCACCTCGGTGCCATCCGGATCTCGGTGCGTTCGAGTCACTGTACCGCAACAGTGACCGCAACTCAGCTGGACACGCCGTCTTTCGGCGCAGCATTGTAGGATGGCCACACCAGTGCGGAAATTTGCTGGACACCACCTCGGTGCCATCCGGATCTCGGCGCGTTCGAGTCACTGTACCGCAACAGTGACCGCAACTCAGCTGGACACGCCGTCTTTCGGCGCAGCATTGTAGGATGGCCACACCAGTGCGGCAATTTGCTGGACACCACCTCGGTGCCATCCGGATCTCGGCGCGTTCGAGTCACTGTACCGCAAGAGCGGGAGAAACTCAGCTGGACACGCCGTCTTTCGGCGCAGCATTGTAGGATGGCCACACCAGTGCGGCAATTTGCTGGACACCACCTCGGTGCCATCCGAATCTCGGCGCGTTGTGCTGCCTTCGGCCTATTCGCACATCGGTCCGCTACTGACGCCGCCTCACGTGCCAACAGATTTTCTACGCTTTTTGTAGCCCTATGCCGCATAACAGGTCATGTGACTTGTTTATAAAACTTTTCATTGGTTCATTTTACTTTTGGTTTCCTAAAGATGGAAGGCTTGGTCATATGACCTAAAAATAACACTTTTCATTGGTTTAGAACATTTTTTTTTCCCAAACGATGAAAGCCCCACCTTGTTTCTGGATCATTCAGACTGAAGCTGGCGTCAGCATGAGAGCACCACCATCTCGTGGCTCCGTCGTGGTCATTCCGCGAGCAATCATGGCAGCCGCTCCCCACCGGAAGCCTGCGGGAGTCGGGGGCCCCCAAGACTTTTGTAGAATCTTCACGGCTGAGGGGACGCTTTTCGAGAATGGAGCCCAAGCCCTAGCAGGCAAGCGTCCGAGTTCCAAGGTGTCCCAGGGCCATTTCAGTGGACCAGGCCCAAAACCGAGGAGCCGTCCGCCATTTTAAGAGCCATGTGGCAGCCGCCTATCGCTGCACTGCAAGAGTGGGAGCAACTCAACAACATGGTGAGCGAGACGCTGTAGCCGCAAGAGCGGGCGCAACTCAGCTAGATGGCCGCCACCTGGGGAGGCCCGTTCACGCCGCCTCCCCCACGCCCCCCCCCCCCGGGGCGCCGCACGCCAATTTTCGGAGCAGCATTGTAGGATACCAAAACCAGTGCGGCAGTTTACTGGACATCACCTGGGTGCCTGTCGTACATGTTGTGTCAGCCATGGGACACTGGACACAGTCCCATCAACATCTCAACGCGTTCTGCTGCCTTGGGACTATTCGCACAACAGACCGCTACTGACGAGGCCTCCCCCCGCACCACCCGGGACGCCCCACGCTGTTTTTCTGTGCTGCATTGTAGGATTCCAAAACCAGTGCGGCACCCAGGCGACATCACCTGGGTGCCGTCCAGAACTCTGCACGTTGTGCTGCCTTGGGACTATTCGCACAAAAGACAGCTTCTAACCATTGTTGCTTTTTGAGTTGAAAAATGTTTAAATGTTTTTAGTTTTTGTTCCGTTCATTATAGTTAAAAGTTAATAAAGTTTTATAATCTTACTTTGTTGGAGTGTTATCTATTTTTTTTAAAACGGGTGAATAGGGCCTTGAATCAGGTTATTGTCATGTGTGGGCTTTGGAAGTGTGCTGCTGCAGGATCGGACATTTCAAACTCAAATGCACGTTCTTTTTCTTACCTTTCTGAAGCATGGAGCGCAATAGCAGGCAGAGAAAGGGTGATGCACGTGTTGAACACTACCTGACCTGGCAAGTTGCTGGCAGTGCCCCCCCGCCCGCTCCTGAAAGAGGGCACATACACACCGCCGCCCCGAGTACTTCACAAATCTTTAAAAGACCATGCGCTTGTTCATGAGGCTTAAATGGTTTATCACCTCTTCTAGAACCCCTGCATCGACCCTCTGACGTTTCCTGGAAAAATTACCATGTAACACAATACCAAGCCCTGTCAGCTGAAACCCCCAAGGAATCGTGGGGCATATTATCAAGGGGGTTTATCTCCGCTTTTTTGGCTTTAAAAGCCATGAAAGCGGAGATAAAATTATCTCCCTATTACCAAGCTGTCGCTAACACCAGTTAGTGACAGCTAAAAGGAGATAGCGACCATCTTGGGCCCCGCTTTGCATGTCAGTGATACTTATCACTAATAACATGCAAAGTGGCGTGCCAAGATGTTAGCGACTGGGAACAGTCCCTAACATCGCTTTCTCCTATTACCAACTTTTGGAGATATTCGCGCTAAGCGCGAATATCTCCAAAATCTAACACCTGCCCTGAGCAGTTCTTAGCCATGTTATCCAATGGGAGGTGGATAACATGGCTAAGAGCATTTGCTCGATAATACATGAATATCGCTGACTTTTCTGCGATAATAGCAAGGTTTATCTGCGATAAAAATCGCCGATGTGCGGCGATAATTTTTGTCTCTAAACAAGTTAGAGACAAAAATTATCGCTAGTTGTTCGTAATATGCCCCCGGGTTTTTGCTTGCAGAAATCGGGAGGCGGGAGACTAGCACTGAAATCAGTAGTCACACGCCTGAATCGGGAGGGTTGGCATGTCTGAATTCTCTACAGCTGGGGCCATAAACTACATCCGCAGGGGTAGGTGATAGCCTGGGACCAGCCTGGCATCTAAAATGGCTGCCGTGCACGACAAAATTGTGGCATTGGAAAAAAGGCAAGATGGCGCAGCCGCTGGAAGAGATGTATCAACATATATCAGCCTCCTCAGCCACCCTCAGGAAACATAGGGGATTAGGATACGTCTCCCGCACCCCCTTATACCTAGTAATTTAATTAACGAAGCACAAAATGGCGAATTCCCGTTTCGCTACCAGTTTGCGGCCCAGTTCGCGGCCCGTGAAGCGCTTCTACCGTGAAAAATCATTTTTTTTTTTCCCCACGGGACCCTTTAATAACCCCAACAACATTCCTAGGGGGTCAAGAGGGTGATACCTTGCCCCCTTTCATTAAATTCCCCCTTCGTTTTTCACCTCTTCTTCTCTCTCGATCCTACCGAGAGACAAGATGGCGGCCGCTCCGGACTGTCACGCAGCAAAAAAAAAAAAAGCTCACGCACAGCCGCTGAAAGAGATGTATCAACATATATCAGCCTCCTCAGCCACCCTCAGGAAACATAGGGGATTAGGATACGTCTCCCGCACCCCCTTATACCTAGTAATTTAATTAATGAAGCACAAAATGGCGAATTCCCGTTTCGCTACCAGTTTGCGGCCCAGTTCGCGGCCCGTGAAGCGCTTCTACCGTGAAAAATCATTTTTTTTTTCTTTTCCCCACGGGACCCTTTAATAACCCCAACAACATTCCTAGGGGGTCAAGAGGGGGATACCTTGCCCCCTTTCATTAAATTCCCCCTTCGTTTTTCACCTCTTCTTCTCTCTCGATCCTTCCGAGAGACAAGATGGCGGCCGCTCCGGACTGTTTAGAATGTTGACAGACACCGGAGAGCCAATCAGCTTTCTGCGCGCAAAGTTCCGAAACGCGAAAAGTAAGCGGACCGGATCGCTGCCCGGAGCGCTGTTACAGATATATATCTTGATTTAAACGTTAATTTCTCAAAATCCACTGAAGCACATATATTGAGACCTAGCAAAGGCACATCGGGCTAACAGTCCCTACAATTTTGCCAAGTTTCGTGCAAATCCATTCAGCCGTTCGAGCTAAAAGTGAGTCCAACCGCCCTATGGAAAAATGAATGGGAAAAACGCGTTTTGGGACCCCCCTTTTTTCTCGGCCCCCCCTTGACGAAACCGCACCAAATTTTCAGGGGCTGCTCAGAAACAAAATGTGCCATTTTCCTGAAAATTTCAGCCGATTCCGTCCACAAACGCCAAAGTTATTAGACATAGAATTTTCAAAAATCCCATAGGGAATTAATCCTAACTATATATACCTACTGGCGATAGCCAGTAGGTAATATATATATATATATATATATATATATCACGCAGTTTCCTTATCGTAGAGTAGAAAACCACAATCCAGGTAATCAAAAAAGATACGGACACGGACCACAAGTATCGTGCTTCTTCTTTATTTTTAGTGCTTAGGCGTCATGACGCGTTTCGGTCCCGCCTTGGACCTTGATCACATGACACAGTGCAAGATTACACATTGGTTTAAATACTATGCAAGAAGTAATGACATCAGCACAGTACGTTTATAAACGTGACCAAAGACATGGAAGAGTTCGATTTTAAAACACCAAGAATTCATTAAATAAACTGACTAGATTTGTTATACATAAAAGTCACATAAAACATTCAATGTAGTGTTAAAAATTAAATAAAATAAATTTTTAGACAAAGTGCAGGTGCAAGTGCAAAACAAGTTATCTCTCGTATTAGCGCAGTAGTATATACAAGAGTAGTACCAATTTTGAGCCGAAGATTGGTCAGATGTTATGCGCATAGATAATTAGAATGACGGTATGAATACCCGAAAATGTATCATCACTTAAGATGTACATACATTCATCATCGGTTGGAGCCCCAATAAAATCTAGTTTGACATTTAAACTCAGATGAGGATTGACAGAACCGGTTGTGTTATAGATAACCAAGAAAATGAAAATATACATAGCCACATTCATTGAGCAGTTCTGTGGCCTCGATGACTATGTCAAAATAGTGGTACTCCCAGCCCGGCTCTCCACCCCGCATCCCCGCCTCCCAGCTGCTCCTCCCTCGCCCCGCCCCCCCCACTATCCACATATGACAGATGCCTTTGCGTGCAGTGTCCACGCGCAGCGGTCGCGCCCCATGCGCGTTGAAGGAGCGCCAAAGGTAAACCCGTCTACGCCCGTCCGCGCCTGGACCGCGCCCAGCGCCAGACCCCCTGGCCCCGCGGTCCTCGCAATACCCACCCCACTCGCATAACGTATGACGCTGCTATCCTCCTTGCCCTTAACCCCAGACGCACCCCACAATGCTGTGTAGCTACCCCAGGATACACCCACGGACCATTCGCATGCCACTCCTGCAAGTTTGCCTGCATCAGGACCCACGCCAAATCCTCTTCCTTCAAACACAGCTCCGACTCTAACCACCTGAAATGCATCCTGCTGAACACCCGATCGGTCCACAAACACGCCACTGAACTCTGGGACCTACTCGACACTGCATCGCCAGAGGTCGCCTTCCTTACAGAAACCTGGATGAACACCTCATCAGCGCCCGACATCGCCATTGCCATCCCGGACACCTACAAGATCATCCGAAAAGACCGCACCAACCAAACAGGAGGAGGGATCGCCATCGCCCATAAGAACACCATCCGAATCTTGACCAGCTCCGACGATAACCTCGCGACCGCCGAACACCTTCACTTCCAGATCCACACCGACACCAGGGACACCATTAGAGGCACCCTCATCTACAGACCACCAGGAACACGCACACAATTCAACGAAGACATCACCGACTTTATCAGCCCACATGCCCTCACCTCCGAGAACTACATTCTACTGGGAGACCTCAACTTCCACCTGGAAAAGAAAAACAACAGCAACACCACCACCCTCCTAGACAACCTGGCCGATCTCGGACTCAAACAACTTGTAGACACCCCAACCCACTTAGCCGGACACACACTCAACCCTATCTTCACCTCCAGCAAACACATCTCCTTCGAGCACACCACAGCTCTCCATTAGACGTACCACAGCTGCGTTCACTTCAGCTACAAAAAGAGCATGCCCCACATCCCACCACAACCTATTCCTCGAAGAAACTGGAACAAAATCACTACCGACCAACTCTTCACATCGCTTAACCAAAACCCCCCCCGCCATATCATCGGACCCAAACCAAGCTGCCACTAAACTCACACAATGGATCACCCACAGCGCGGACGAATTAGCACCCTTGAAAAACCACCAGATCAAACAAGGTAGCAAAAAGGCCCCCTGGTTCAACGATGACCTTAAGAAATCCAAGAAGTTATGTCGTACCCTCGAGAAAACCTGGAGAAAAAACCCAACCACTAACAACCTGACCACCTTCAAGGACGCCACCCGCAAACACCACCAATTGATCCGATCCACCAAGAAATCAGCTTTCAAGGATCGACTCGACAACAACGCCCAAAACAGCAAAGAACTATTCAACATCGTCAAAGAATTTACCAACCCCACCGCCGGCACCAACGACATCACTCCCTCCCAAGACCATTGCGACTCTCTGTCCTCTTTCTTCTACAACAAAATCGCCGACATTCATAACAGCTTTGAAAACCTGTCCGAAGAACAGCCCACACCACCCACCTTCGAACGAAAACAGCACTCCCACAACCTTTGCACCTGGAACCCAATCACTACTGAAGACACCATCCGTCTGATGAACTCCATCCACTCAGGCTCACCAACTGACCCATGCCCCCACCACATCTTCAACAAAGCAGACTCCATCATCGCACCCCATCTCCGCGATGTCATCAACTGCTCCCTCAACTCCGCCACCATCCCAGAAAGCTGGAAACATGCCGAACTCAGCGCCCTTCTGAAGAAACCCACAGCGTACCCCTCTGAACTTAAGAACTACCGCCCCATCTCACATCTCCCCTTCCCGGCCAAAGTCATCGAGAAAGCCGCCAATACTCAGCACGCCACCTTCTTTGAATCCAACAAGTCCCTTGACCCTTCACAGTCCGGCTTCCGAGCAAAACACAGCACCGAAACAGCCCTCATCGCAGCCACAGACGACATCAGAACGCTACTGGACAACAGAGAAACAGTTGCCCTCATCCTACTCGACCTCTCCGCCGCCTTCGACACAGTATGTCATAGCACACTCATACAACGCCTCAACAACGTCGGAATACAAGGTAAAGCTTTGGATTGGATCATCTCGTTCCTCGCCGGAAGAACCCAGAGAATCCGCCTCCCCCCATTCAAATCAGAGGCCACCGAAGTCATTTGTCGTGTACCACAAGGATCCTCACTCAGCCCCTCCCTCTTCAACGTATACATGAGTCCCCTCGCATCCATCGCACGCCAACACAACCTCAACATCATCTCCTATGCAGACGACACCCAGCTGATCCTCTCCCTCACCAAAGACCCAAACACCGCCAAAACCAATCTACACGAAGGACTGAAAGAAGTAGCCGAATGGATGAAGAACAGCAGTTTAAAACTTAACTCGGACAAAATGGAAGTCCTCATCTTAGGATCATCCCCCTCTGCCTGAGACGACTCATGGTGGCCACCGGCCCTGGGTACAGCACCCATACCTACAGATCACGCACGTAACCTGGGCTTCATCCTAGACTCCTCCCTCTCGATGACCAGACAAGTCAACACCGTCTCATCTTCATGCTTCAACATAGTACGCATGCTAAAAAAATCTTCCGATGGATCCCCGCCGAAACGAGAAAAACAGTCACCCACGCACTGGTCACCAGCCGACTGGACTATGGAAATACCCTATATGCCGGGACCACAGCCAAACTACAGAAAAAACTACAACGCATTCAAAACGCCTCAGCCAGACTCATACTGGACATTCCCCGTCATGCTCACATCTCCAGTCACCTGAGGGTTCTCCACTGGCTCCCCGTCAACAAGAGAATAACAATCCATCTCCTCACCCACGCACACAAGGCCCTCTACAACCTAGCACCCGAATGCCTCAACACACGACTATCCTTCTACACACCCTCCAGCCAACTACGATCATCCAATCAAGCCCTCGCCGCAATTCCGCGTATCCACAGATCCACCATGGGAGGAAGATCCTTCTCCTACTTAGCGGCCAAGACCTGGAATTCTCTCCCCACTCACCTCCGACTTACACAGAACCACCTCTCCTTCAGAAAGCAACTAAAGACCTGGTTATTCGATAAGTAATGCACCCTCCCTCCTTCAAGCGCCTTGAGACCCTCTGGGTGAGTAGTGCGCTATACAAATTCATGAACTTGAACTTGAACTATCATATGATACACTCCTATCTTAGCCAATCTGATTTCTAAAGGTATCTGGTTATCTACATACAATAACAATCTGAATATTCATAGGAAAATTTCATGTTAATACGTATAAAAATATATAACAGATAAAATTCATATATACACCCTAAAATTCATATAAATATAAATATCAATATAAATATAAATAATACAGGATTTAAAATAGCATACATATTATATAGATAACCACAAATATATCATAAATACCAATACAGATTGATGTCACATAGGTAAAATACATGTTAGAGTATAGTGATCTTATTGAGTTGACATAGTGAGGTATATATTGAATCTGACCATTAAAAATCATATACAGTTTGCCCGCCAGTAAATCTAACATGAGGGGGATTAAAGGCATGTAGATAAATCCTCCGTCATATTTAAGCCGGTTGGTTGTTTAGTATTGAGCTCCAAGATATATCTATATCTAGTTTCTAGTTGACGTAGTTTTTCCTCATGGTTACCTCCCCTTCTGCTGGCTGGTACCGAGTCAATTACATAGAAACTAAGCTCACGGCTGTTAGATTTGTGTACAGATTTAAAGTGCCTGGCTACCGGGTATGTGTTGTCCGGGTTGGATATTGCCCGTAGATGGTGTAATATATGTTTATGTACCTGAAGTTTGGTACTTCCAACGTACATAAGATTGCAGGGACAGGACAACACATAAACTGCAAATTCAGTTTTGCATGTTAACAACTGTTTGATCTTATGCTCTTTATGATCAAATGGTGAGATGTATGTTTTGGTGTTCACACCTTGTTTGCAGGCCTTGCACACTTTACAATTATAGAAACCACTGTGAGTTTTTAACCAGTCTGTGGATTCTATTACCTCAGGGCTAGTTTTTATGAGTTCATCCCTCATTGAACGGCCTCTGCTATAGGTGATCGACGGTCTCTTAGGTAAAGTGTGACCAATGACCGGATCACTCAATACCAGGGGCCAATGTTTCCTAATTATAGATTCGATCTACTTGTGTTTTTGACTGTACTGAAGAATTAGTCTAAAGGATTTGTCCATAGTGGATTTCACACCTGTGATATTTTCAGTACAATTAGGTATTCCTGGGATGCCCTGGGTGTTGCTGCCTGTCAAAAGTAGGGATGAACGTTCCTTTACCATATATATATATATATATATATATATATATATATATATATATATATATATATATATATATATATATATATATATATATATATATCGTAGCTCCAACTCGCTTCCGTTTATGAGAAACGTTACACGCACTCCAGGGGTATAAGCGGCAAAGATTTATTTAGCCCACAAACAAAGTGTAACAGACGCGTTTCGGACCAAAGTCCTTTGTCAGTGTTTACAGTTTTAACCGCCTGACAGCATTATATATACGTCATCGGAATGTAACTGACAACGGACTAATACAATAGTACATGTAAGTATGGCGGCCATTTCTAAATGGTTAACAATAAATATTTCACAGTTCCTTTCATACCATATCGGATATGAGAGCCGCCATTGCCGGTGCATATTTATAGATATTGCCGTGTATCGGCATGTCACCGGCATAATACACGTACATCATTAATTAGCCCATTAATAAATACAGTCAGTTTAGTGAGCACCCACACAAATGATTATGCATGTGTATATGCAACAGCAGCAGGCATTCAAAGGCTAGGGATATTCTCTAAATCATAGTCACAGTGCATTTGCTTTTTATTATGCGCTGTTGACTTGATGCCCCTCAGCCAGAAAAGAGAAAATAATGCTGTGTATCTATCGGCTTTTTAAGCAAAACATGCCACAGTGCCTTCATCTTAGTCATAATTACAAAACATTAAAATTCCTAGAAATTCTTATCACCACTCCCTACAGGACTGGAGAGGAAAAAGAGGGTTAACATGATTTTTTTCATAAGTTCTGACATCATACAATTCATTCAAAGTCTGAGATCCACTGCAGGTCGTAACCTTCCACACCATACCAAATCGACAGGAACCAGCAGCCGGACATAAGTTCAGCTAGATCGGACATGAATACATTGTTTGAAGTATACATTCCCCTTAATGTATGCTGATTCTACCTCCCTAAATGGGCAGTAAGTTCTTCCCCACTGTTAAGACCCAGTGGGTGCTTTGTCTGCATATCGATGATATAGCGGAACTCAAGTCTGTGGAGACTTAACAATCTATCCCCCCTCTGGGATTTTGGGGTATGTGATCCAGGACAAAGTATTGTAGCAGCTCCCTGTTACTTTGATGTACTTTGGCAAAATGTCGAGCTACCGGATATGCAATATCTTTGTTCATAATAGCTCTCTGGTGTTCCAGGATACGCATTTTCACATTTTTGATAGTTCTCCCGATATATTTGAGTCCACAAGGACAGACAAGACAATATACAACATAGGGTGTTGTGCATGTAATAAACTCCTTAATGGGCTTCAATTGGACCAGTCCTGTAATAAACTCCTTAATGGGCTTCAGTTGGACCAGTCCTGGAATCTTATATGAGAGTACCTGCTTGCTGTTTTCGTAAGCATGGCATTTCCCACATGGAAAGAATCCCTTCATGTCCTTAAGTGTACCACTCACTTTTGGTTTTACTGGTGCTAGATGGCTATGAACGATTTTATCTTTGATAGATCTTAATTTTCTGAAGGTTAATAAGGGTTTCTGGGGGACATCATTCCCAATCACTAGATCAGTGCTGGGGATATGCCAGTTTTTTGAGAGTACATTTTTTAAGATGTTAGCTTGATCTGAGAAAGTCGTAATCATACGAAACTTATTGCTAATCTCAGATGATTGATCTTTCTTACTCTTGCTCTCTAGTAATTGTTTTCTGGGTATCCTAGCTACCTTCATGCAGGTCTTCTCCAACTCTGCCTGGTCGTACCCCCTTACGCGAAATCTCCTGACGCATTCTTCTGCCGCCTTTGCAAAATCAGAGTCTTGCGAGCAATTGCGTCTCAACCTGAGAAGTTAGCAGTAAGGTATACTCCGGATCAGACTTGGAGGGTGGCTGCTTTTAGCATGAAGTATGCTATTCCCGGCCGTCGGTTTTCTATATAAGGCCGTCTCCAACCTCTCCCCGTTCACGAAGACCCTCAAGTCTAGGTAGTGTACCTCCGTGGTACTGATGTCAGCTGTAAATTTCAAATTCAGATTATTTCTATTCAAGTCACTAATAATTACTTCAGCCAGTGTGGAGGAGCCCCTCCACACTAGAAAAAGGTCATCGATATATCGACGCCATGCCACGATGTGTTCTGCCCACTTGGTGTTGTCTCCCGCTAGGGCCACCTGCTCCTCCCACCAGCCAACGAAGAGGTTCACGTAGCTGGGGGCGAAGCAGGTTTCCATCGCAGTCCCCGAGGTTTGCTTAAAAAGCTCGTTCTGGAACAAAAATATATTGTTCCTGAGACATAACTCTAAAAGCTCAATCAAAATGGTACTGTGTTCCATGTACTTTGCGGGTCTTTTTTTCAGGAAATACCTGACTGCCTCTATCCCTTGTGTATGCTGAATACAAATATAGGGACTTGTGATGTCTAATGTTATGAGCACATACGTGGTGTCCCAAGTTATCAATTCCAGCTGTTCTATAAAGTGCTTGGTATCCCGTATATATTTATTAATGGGCTAATTAATGATGTGCGTGTATTATGCCGGTGACATGCCGATACACGGCAATATCTATAAATATGCACCGGCAATGGCGGCTCTCATATCCGATATGGTATGAAAGGAACTATGAAATATTTATTGTTAACCATTTAGAAATGGCCGCCATACTTACATGTACTATTGTATTAGTCCGTTGTCAGTTACATTCCGGTGATGTATATATAATGCTGTCAGGCGGTTAAAACTGTAAACACTGACGAAGGACTTTGGTCCGAAACGCGTCTGTTACACTTTTTTTGTGGGCTAAATAAATCTTTGCCGCTTATACCCCTGGAGTAAGTGGAACGTTTCTCATAAACGGAAGCGAGTTGGAGCTACGATTTTCACCGCGAGTATCAGCGCGGGAATCTGCACCCGCCTGGGAGTGCCCCGGGATTGCTGATGCGAACCTGGAGCCTGGATATATATATATATATATATATATATATATATATATATATATATATATATATATATATATATATATATATATATATATTCACTGAAAAAACCATGGGTTATAGGTTATAGACCATATATAGTTAGGAATTCGCATTTACAAAACCTTATTTTACTCACACAAAACCATTGAAATTCCATATATAGTTAGTTGCACTAACTATATATCGCGCACCCGCAATCCACTGCTGATGATGTCACATATTACACCATTCATGACATGGTCAGTGACATCACTGATGACATCACTGATGACATCTCAAATGACATCACTGATGACATCTCAAATGACATCACTGATGACATCACTGATGACATCTCATTTGACATTACTGATCACATCACTGATGATATCATTCATGTGATAATACGATGAACCTCTTCAGACTCTAATATAACCTTAGATACAATCAGTGTAAACAGACACTCACAGACTGTCACTCATCCATGGAGTTACTCACACACCTAGTCAGTGATGCAAAGAATCAATCACACCTCCATTTCCTCAACTATACAGTTATACAAACTTTACTTATTCAAACATATACTAACACATATTTACTCTCTTATACAATCCCTGATACAAGTTCACAATGATCCATACAGCCACTCACACATTCACTGGCTCTTATGCACAGTTATTTATATATGTCAACTCTCACATGTACTGTGTTTTACAAATGTACTTACTTTGACATGTAGCACTGAGATATCCATTCACTCACCAATACACTCATGCACACAGTCAACCGCCCATACAGCTGTTTCCACATGCACTTTTGAAACCACACATCTAGTGAATCAACTGCTCACACATCTATGCACAGAGTCATACACCCCCCAGCCACCCACACACACACTCAGTCTCCCATACAAATACTTGGGCAACCAATCAATAACCCATATAGTTACTCATATAGCTACTTATCAACACATGCAACAGTTTACAGAACAACAGACATAATGATGCACAAATTAAGACAGTTTAGTCACTAACCCATGCACTCAGTGAGACACATTTAATCACTCACTCATACAGTCAGTCATGCACCTACTAAATCCTTCATCCAGACACTTATACATCCACTCATTCTTCAATATGTAAGACATATTTTAACTTTACAGAAACATACAGTCACTGGATATTGTCATCAGTGATGTCATCAGTGATGTCATTTGAGATGTCATCAGTGATGTCATCAGTGATGTCACTGACCATGTCATGAATGATGTAATATGTGACATCATCAGCAGTGGATTGCGGGTGCGCGATATATAGTTAGTGCAACTAACTATATATGGAATTTCAATGGTTTTGTGTGAGTAAAATAAGGTTTTGTAAATGCGAATTCCTAACTATATATGGTCTATAACCTATGTTTTTTTCAGTGAATTTTCAAGGTTTTGTAAATGCTAATTCCTAACTATATATGGTCTATAACCTATGGTTTTTTCAGTGAATTTTCAAGGTTTTGTAAATGCTAATTCCTAACTATATATGGTCTATAACCTATGGTTTTTTCAGTGAATATATATATATATACATACATATATAAACATATATCATCTGTATATCTATATAAATACAAACATAAATGCATGCATACATATACATATATGCATACAGATGCATGTTATTTACATGAAAGTTGAAAAAACACTAATAAAAGCAAAGCTAAAAAGCCACCTCATTACAAACAGAATGGCTTTAACTTAAACGAGGGCGAGATCTATTGCATTTTTAATGCTTGTTTACTTTGGTTCCATCAAGAAGGCATTCAGATGTGTCACACATTTGCCATAAATTCTGAATGTTAGCACTCTAGTTGCACATTAGATCACTGTAGTAAAGCTACTGCTCACCAGGGACGTCTGCTGCTGGTATTCAAAGTGCATGTTTCAGTCTGCATGTCAGAATTTTTTTAATGAAATAGAAGAGTATTTGAGAAGTCACTCAAAATGATCCCTAATTTTTCTTTCTGAAGCACTAATCATACTTTCTATGGCAAAATTAACCCCCTCATGTTGTTCCTTTTTAAATTGAGTGTTTTCAGACTTACCACTTCATTCCAATCAAGATGGCTTCTGGTGTGCCATACTTTTGTCATAAGTAAGACTGTTAGCGCTCTAGTTGTTCTTTAGAACACTCTGGGACATTCTGTCATTGGGCTATACTTGGGGTACATCTGGGTGATATTTGGGCTACATTTAGGCTCTTTTGTCTCTGGTGGCCATCTTGGGAGACTGTATGTCAGAATTTTTTAATGAAATTGAAGAGGGTTTGAGAAGTCACTCAAAATGTGCCCTACTTTTTCTTTCTGCAGCACTAATCATAATTCATATGGCAAAATATACCCCCTCATTTTGTTCCTTTTTAAATTAAATGTTTTAAGAGTTACCACTTTATTCTAATCAAGATGGCTTCAGGTGTGCCATACCTTTGTAATAAGTAGGACTGTTAGCGCTCTAGTTGTTCTTTAGAACACTCTGGGACATTCTGTCATTGGGCTATACTTGGGCTACATCTGGGTGATATTTGGGCTACATTTGGGCTCTTTTGTCTCTGGTGGCCATTTTGGGAGACTGCATGTCAGAATTTTTTAATGAAATAGAAGAGGATTTGAAAAGTCACTCAAAATGTGCCCTAATTTTTCTTTCTGCAGCACTAATAATACCTTCTATTGCATAATATACCCCCTCATTTTGTTCCTTTTTAAATT
The DNA here is from genome assembly GCF_964263255.1 of Lissotriton vulgaris. Taxonomy (NCBI): domain Eukaryota; kingdom Metazoa; phylum Chordata; class Amphibia; order Caudata; family Salamandridae; genus Lissotriton; species Lissotriton vulgaris. The sequence goes on along the minus strand of NC_141689.1, from coordinate 937,950,764 downwards.
AAATGTTTTAAGAGTTACCACTTTATTCCCATCACGATGGCTCCAGGTGTGCTATACCTTTGTAATACGTAGGACTGTTAGCGCTCTAGTTGTTCTTTAGAACACTTTAGGAGGCTGCAGTAGAGCACAAAGGAATCAACTGACAGTCTCTGTCCTTGTTGGATGTACATGTTTTACTGAGAATGTCAGACTTCATTTTCACATGACTGAGAAAGATAATGTGAATTTACAGAAAATATGCTTTCAGTTTAGCTTATAGATCCCCTTCCAAACCACTGTGGGAAAATCATGAGATATTAGTTTTCTTTCAAACAATATTCATGATATCACAGCAGAAGGCTTTTTCACATGGTAAAATCACCTTAGAACCCACCACAATTCCTAAAACGAGTATGGTACCATCAACAAATGATTTATAATGTAACTAAAGTCCTAAAACCCTCTATTAACTACAATGCTTTTTAATGAGGTGCTATCATGTATATTGGTCCCAAGATGGCTGCCAACACTTCTTGGATGAAGTGCTGACAGCCAATCAGATCAGATGTGTGGTTAGGCTCCGCCCAGATATATATCTTTTTTTGAACCTAAATTACTCGAAATCCACTGGAGCACATATATTGAGACCTAGCAAAGGCACATCGGGCTAACAGTCCCTACAATTTTGCCAAGTTTCGTGCAAATCCATTCAGCCGTTCGAGCTAAAAGTGAGGCCAACCGCCCTATGGAAATTAACATGGGAAAAACGCGTTTTGGGACCCCCCTTTTTTCTCAGCCTCCCCTTGATGAAACCCCCCCAAATTTTCAGGGGCTGCTCAGAAACAAAATGTTCCATTTTACTGAAAATTTCAGCCAATTCCGTCCACGAACGCCAAAGTTATTAGACATAGAATTTTCAAAAATCCCATAGAGAAAAAATCCTAACTATATATACCTACTGGCGACCGCCAGTAGGTAATATATATATATATATATATATATATATATATATATATATATATATATATATATTCTTTACATAAATCACCTCAGTACGAAATGATAGCACGGACACCTCTTCTGTGCAATAAATGATGGATTTAATGGCAAATAGCAACGCGTTTCGGCGATTAAGCCTTGATCACGCTCACAATCTCGCCAACAAACAACAGTTTTAAATCCCAAACAAGTGTAAACAAAATAGAAAAGAGACTGTTTAGCAGGTATACACAATTTGATAGTAAATGTGTCGGCCATCTTGGTATGTCGAAAGTTTAAATAATAACATTGCGACAGATACAGTTAGGAACACAATAAAGTTAAGACACTGAATGTTTAAAGTGCACATCCAACATGAACAATTCACAGTACAAAGTACTTCAAACCTCATGCCCAAGTGGGCAATGCATAATATGTCATAATGTATCATGTCAATGCAGTCGTGCCCCAGTGGGCGTTTGCAAGCAATAGTCCATCGCCCTATTGTTGACTCCAGGGAAGTGTCATCAAAAAAGTCCTAGCCCCAGTGGGCTGTAATAGAGGATGCTCTGTTCCATTCAACCGGACAGTTCCTTCACACAGCCTACACTGCAAAACATATTCTAACAGTCTGAAAGAAAAAGGTTAAGATTACCGAAAGGCAGAACCGACAAGCTAAAATATCACTCATATCTCTTATTGTAAATGTATTGCAAGTTCTTCATTCATATTTAGGCCACCAGGTACAGTACTTTCGAAATCGATAATGTAGGTAGATTCGAGTTTCCTAAGGGACAGTTCTCGGTTCCCCCCTCTCATGCCAAGATCTACCTTGTCAATCACTACCATCCGGAGCTTGGTCTCATCGCTAAAATGCTGTGTCTGAAAATGACGGGCAACAGGGTAGGTTTTAGTTTTGTTCCTGATGGCCCGTAAATGCTCCAGAATTCGTTTTGTAGCTGTATGTTTGCTGCTACCAACATACCACTTATTGCATGGACATATCAGAATGTACACGCAGTAAGTTGTGTTGCAGGAAAGGGATTTTCTAATGTGGAATTCCTTACCAGTGGTTGGAACCAACAGTTTCTCACAATTCACACTCCCTTTGCATGCTTTGCATTTTCTACAGCATTTATATCCGGTTCTGGTAGTGACATTTCTAGTGAGCGTAACATGATTGTGGCTGAGTTCATCTTTAAGAGATCTACTTTTCCTGAATGTGATTTGGGGAGTACTAGCCAAATCCGTTTTGAGATGTTCGTCATTCAACAAAACATGCCAATGTTTGTTGAATATGTTACGTATCTCGCTGGCTTGTCCACTGTAAGTGGTGATGAACCTCACATTCTTACTATCCTCAGGCTTTTTCAAAGGATACAGTAGATCATTCCTAGTAACTTTCTCAGCTCTATCACAAGCAGATTGAATGGTTTTGCTGTTGTAACCACGTTCACTGAATCTGTCACACATCACTTGCTTCTCAATTTCAAATGCTTCTGTGGTACTGCAATTCCTCTTGGCCCTCAGCAATTCCCCATAGGGGATGCTTTGTATCAGATTGCGAGGATGTGCGCTATCTGCCCTTAGGATACTGTTGCCTGCCGTTTTTTTGCGATGCAATGTAGTTTCGATATTGGAGCCATTGATGTTTACAGAGATGTCAAGAAAGTCAATAGTCTTCCTGCTATAGTTGGCAGTGAAGACTAGATTCAGATCATTCTGATTGAGTTTCTTGATAAAGTTGGTAGCAGCTTTCTCTGACCCATTCCAAATAATAAAAATGTCATCAATGTAACGCAGCCACAGGGCAACTTGGCTGTTAAATTCTTCCAAGCGTCCGGCTACCTGCTCCTCCCACCAGCCCATAAAGATGTTAGCGTAGCTGGGGGCAAAGCAGGTGCCCATCGCGGTGCCCTGTGACTGTCTGTACATGTCTCCATCGAAAACAAAAAAATTATTGTTCAGGCAAAAATCGATCATTCCAACAATCATGTTTGAATGTTCGACTACTGAGATGGAGCGAGTCTTGAAGAAGTGTTTAACGGCATTTAACCCCAACTGGTGCTTGATGCTGGTATATAAGCTACCAACATCCAGGGTGATAAGCATGTAATTATCTTCCCAGGGTATGCCGTTGATGATTGTCAAGAAGTGGGTACTGTCCCTAAGATACGATGGTAAGGCCAGGACATAGGGTCTTAGGAAGTAATCAATAAACCTTGATGTATTCTCCAACAGAGATCCAATAGAGGACACAATAGGCCTTCCCGGAGGATCTATTTTGTCCTTATGCAGTTTAGGCAACAGGTACAAAACAGGGATTCTAGGATGTGGGCAGTATAGAAAATAGAACTCTTCCCATTCCAGGAGACCCTTTTCTCTCCACTCAACTAGCATCTCCCTGTATCTCACATTTGAGCTCAATACATCATTCATATTGGACTTTGAGTAACAAGATGTATCCTGTAATTGTCGTATGCCCTCTGCTAGATATTTCCCCTTATCTAGTACCACCACATTCCCACCCTTGTCAGATTGTCGGATGACAATGGTCTCATCAGCCTTCAAATTATCAATTGCTTGAGTTTGTGTTTGAGACAGGTTCCTACGGTAAGTAGGAATTTTCTTAGGTCTAAGTTTTTTCAAGTCTGTTAAAACACCTTTTTCAAACATTTCAATGGCTTCACAATGTACATTTGGTAGGAATGTGGACTTGGGTTTGAAGTCACTTCCTGGGTTAGAGTCAGTATCAAACCCCCACTCCTCCCAATTGGGGGTTTCTTCAACACATTGAGTATCACTAAGTAACAGATTGCCCAACATAATATCTTCAATGTTTGAATTACTCACAGTGTCAGGTCCTTTGTTCATCTTGTCTCTCCCAGGTTTGGTGTTGAACCACTTTTTTAATTTCAATTTCCTTTCGGTAATTTTAACCTTTTTCTTTCAGACTGTTAGAATATGTTTTGCAGTGTAGGCTGTGTGAAGGAACTGTCCGGTTGAATGGAACAGAGCATCCTCTATTACAGCCCACTGGGGCTAGGACTTTTTTGATGACACTTCCCTGGAGTCAACAATAGGGCGATGGACTATTGCTTGCAAACGCCCACTGGGGCACGACTGCATTGACATGATACATTATGACATATTATGCATTGCCCACTTGGGCATGAGGTTTGAAGTACTTTGTACTGTGAATTGTTCATGTTGGATGTGCACTTTAAACATTCAGTGTCTTAACTTTATTGTGTTCCTAACTGTATCTGTCGCAATGTTATTATTTAAACTTTCGACATACCAAGATGGCCGACACATTTACTATCAAATTGTGTATACCTGCTAAACAGTCTCTTTTCTATTTTGTTTACACTTGTTTGGGATTTAAAACTGTTGTTTGTTGGCGAGATTGTGAGCGTGATCAAGGCTTAATCGCCGAAACGCGTTGCTATTTGCCATTAAATCCATCATTTATTGCACAGAAGAGGTGTCCGTGCTATCATTTCGTACTGAGGTGATTTATGTAAAGAATTTATCGGGACTGCTGGTGCCCGGCACGGACCGCCCGCTGACAGTGCTTCTCCACTACCAGCACTCGTGGGAAAGAGATGTTCATGTGGAAGCGCTGACCCCTGCTCTGACTTGGTGAAGACTCGGAGAACGCTTGGCGTCCCAAGCGCACTGCTACATTTTTCACCGCTGACTGCGGTGCCTGACTCGGATTCCGAACTCACCGGGGATACATCTAAAAACATCCTGTGCTGAACTCTGCCCGTCCTTGAGGTGAGCGTGTAGCTGCCGCTGTATCATCAAACCCGTGTGCGCGGGTCTCGCGCTGGGCGGCCAGCCTTGCGGGCACGCATCCCTCGGCAATACCGTAAGAGTTCAGGAAGACAGAGCACGGCAGGGAGCCGGTTTCTATTGCGAACGGGCTCGTTCGCTTACCGGCGTTTTTGTGTAATTGGAAAACCTTCCAAAGGATTAACAACATGTTGGCAAATGCTCTCGAGTCTCGCAGGAAGCAGACTGCCGACAAGCTATTTTTCGCACATGCTGCTGATAATGTGTTGCCTGACAATCCAGCAACTATCACGGAGGAAATCAAATCACAGACTTTGTTCAACACTCTGGAGAAATTATATAAAAAAGAGCTGAACAAATGGTGGGAGGCGGAAAGCTTACAACGCTATGTGGATGTGAAGAGAGTCCCTCGGGGATTAAGAATATTCACAATCCCCACCTATGAGGACCCAGACATTGATATGTTAGAAGAATGGTCAGATAATTCTGCTTCATGCTCATTGACTATGATGAGAATTTTAATCAAATACGCAATTAAAGATAGGGCTAAAATCTTGGCGGAAATTGATAAAATTACTGAAGAGCTAGGTGCTTTGGTAACCAAAGAAGCACTGGAAGGGTTTATGAAAAATCTGACCATCAAACTGGAGAAACTGGAGTCCGAGATAACGGCTAAAAAACAAAGAAAATTCTTAAGAGATTTTAAGGATTATCAGGCGGGCCGCACCCTCACATTCCACAAGAAATACGATCACCTTTTCGATAAAAGCAAAGGAGGTGCTCAGACCAAACAACCAGCGATACCGGTGGTATCAATCAGCGAAAGCGACATATCGGATGATAATCTCTCTGATGCCTCCTTATCAGCCCTTAATCAAGAGCTAACACCGGAGTTGCAAAGAACCCAGAAGAATTTTTTATTACAGTTCCAGGCAATCAACCAGACAAGGACAGAAGGCCACGAACAGGCCGCCCTCAAGGGCAAAGGCAGGGGATACAAAGGAAAAACGAGAGGAACCGCAAAGCCAAAGCAAGGCGGAAAAAACGCAGGGAGCGCCCCCATGGGAGTGGAAACACGGGGCAGCAAATTACAAAAAACACAATGACTGTGATCAACCTTTCCCAACGGTCTCTCTCCAGAGATGAGCAGGAGGTACTCTCTCTGGGCCTTTCCTTTTGCCCCACAATCAATATGAATTTTGCCCGGACCAGGATTGATTTGTTCCTTTTTTCAAGGAAATTGAAATTAAAAAAGTGGTTCAACACCAAACCTGGGAGAGACAAGATGAACAAAGGACCTGACACTGTGAGTAATTCAAACATTGAAGATATTATGTTGGGCAATCTGTTACTTAGTGATACTCAATGTGTTGAAGAAACCCCCAATTGGGAGGAGTGGGGGTTTGATACTGACTCTAACCCAGGAAGTGACTTCAAACCCAAGTCCACATTCCTACCAAATGTACATTGTGAAGCCATTGAAATGTTTGAAAAAGGTGTTTTAACAGACTTGAAAAAACTTAGACCTAAGAAAATTCCTACTTACCGTAGGAACCTGTCTCAAACACAAACTCAAGCAATTGATAATTTGAAGGCTGATGAGACCATTGTCATCCGACAATCTGACAAGGGTGGGAATGTGGTGGTACTAGATAAGGGGAAATATCTAGCAGAGGGCATACGACAATTACAGGATACATCTTGTTACTCAAAGTCCAATATGAATGATGTATTGAGCTCAAATGTGAGATACAGGGAGATGCTAGTTGAGTGGAGAGAAAAGGGTCTCCTGGAATGGGAAGAGTTCTATTTTCTATACTGCCCACATCCTAGAATCCCTGTTTTGTACCTGTTGCCTAAACTGCATAAGGACAAAATAGATCCTCCGGGAAGGCCTATTGTGTCCTCTATTGGATCTCTGTTGGAGAATACATCATGGTTTATTGATTACTTCCTAAGACCCTATGTCCTGGCCTTACCATCGTATCTTAGGGACAGTACCCACTTCTTGACAATCATCAACGGCATACCCTGGGAAGATAATTACATGCTTATCACCCTGGATGTTGGTAGCTTATATACCAGCATCAAGCACCAGTTGGGGTTAAATGCCGTTAAACACTTCTTCAAGACTCGCTCCATCTCAGTAGTCGAACATTCAAACATGATTGTTGGAATGATCGATTTTTGCCTGAACAATAATTTTTTTGTTTTCGATGGAGACATGTACAGACAGTCACAGGGCACCGCGATGGGCACCTGCTTTGCCCCCAGCTACGCTAACATCTTTATGGGCTGGTGGGAGGAGCAGGTAGCCGGACGCTTGGAAGAATTTAACAGCCAAGTTGCCCTGTGGCTGCGTTACATTGATGACATTTTTATTATTTGGAATGGGTCAGAGAAAGCTGCTACCAACTTTATCAAGAAACTCAATCAGAATGATCTGAATCTAGTCTTCACTGCCAACTATAGCAGGAAGACTATTGACTTTCTTGACATCTCTGTAAACATCAATGGCTCCAATATCGAAACTACATTGCATCGCAAAAAAACGGCAGGCAACAGTATCCTAAGGGCAGATAGCGCACATCCTCGCAATCTGATACAAAGCATCCCCTATGGGGAATTGCTGAGGGCCAAGAGGAATTGCAGTACCACAGAAGCATTTGAAATTGAGAAGCAAGTGATGTGTGACAGATTCAGTGAACGTGGTTACAACAGCAAAACCATTCAATCTGCTTGTGATAGAGCTGAGAAAGTTACTAGGAATGATCTACTGTATCCTTTGAAAAAGCCTGAGGATAGTAAGAATGTGAGGTTCATCACCACTTACAGTGGACAAGCCAGCGAGATACGTAACATATTCAACAAACATTGGCATGTTTTGTTGAATGACGAACATCTCAAAACGGATTTGGCTAGTACTCCCCAAATCACATTCAGGAAAAGTAGATCTCTTAAAGATGAACTCAGCCACAATCATGTTACGCTCACTAGAAATGTCACTACCAGAACCGGATATAAATGCTGTAGAAAATGCAAAGCATGCAAAGGGAGTGTGAATTGTGAGAAACTGTTGGTTCCAACCACTGGTAAGGAATTCCACATTAGAAAATCCCTTTCCTGCAACACAACTTACTGCGTGTACATTCTGATATGTCCATGCAATAAGTGGTATGTTGGTAGCAGCAAACATACAGCTACAAAACGAATTCTGGAGCATTTACGGGCCATCAGGAACAAAACTAAAACCTACCCTGTTGCCCGTCATTTTCAGACACAGCATTTTAGCGATGAGACCAAGCTCCGGATGGTAGTGATTGACAAGGTAGATCTTGGCATGAGAGGGGGGAACCGAGAACTGTCCCTTAGGAAACTCGAATCTACCTACATTATCGATTTCGAAAGTACTGTACCTGGTGGCCTAAATATGAATGAAGAACTTGCAATACATTTACAATAAGAGATATGAGTGATATTTTAGCTTGTCGGTTCTGCCTTTCGGTAATTTTAACCTTTTTCTTTCAGACTGTTAGAATATGTTTTGCAGTGTAGGCTGTGTGAAGGAACTGTCCGGTTGAATGGAACAGAGCATCCTCTATTACAGCCCACTGGGGCTAGGACTTTTTTGATGACACTTCCCTGGAGTCAACAATAGGGCGATGGACTATTGCTTGCAAACGCCCACTGGGGCACGACTGCATTGACATGATACATTATGACATATTATGCATTGCCCACTTGGGCATGAGGTTTGAAGTACTTTGTACTGTGAATTGTTCATGTTGGATGTGCACTTTAAACATTCAGTGTCTTAACTTTATTGTGTTCCTAACTGTATCTGTCGCAATGTTATTATTTAAACTTTCGACATACCAAGATGGCCGACACATTTACTATCAAATTGTGTATACCTGCTAAACAGTCTCTTTTCTATTTTGTTTACACTTGTTTGGGATTTAAAACTGTTGTTTGTTGGCGAGATTGTGAGCGTGATCAAGGCTTAATCGCCGAAACGCGTTGCTATTTGCCATTAAATCCATCATTTATTGCACAGAAGAGGTGTCCGTGCTATCATTTCGTACTGAGGTGATTTATGTAAAGAATTTATCGGGACTGCTGGTGCCCGGCACGGACCGCCCGCTGACAGTGCTTCTCCACTACCAGCACTCGTGGGAAAGATATATATATATATATATATATATATATATATATATATATATATATATATATATATATATATATATATATATATATATATATATATATATATTACCTACTGGCGGTCGCCAGTAGGTATATATAGTTAGGATTTTTTCTCTATGGGATTTTTGAAAATTCTATGTCTAATAACTTTGGTGTTTGTGTACGGAATTGGCTGAAATTTTCAGGAAAATGGAACATTTTGTTTCTGAGCAGCCCCTGACAATTTGGGGGGGTTTCATCAAGGGGGGGCCGAGAAAAAAGGGGGGTCCCAAAACACGTTTTTCCCATGTTAATTTCCATAGGGCGGTTGGCCTCACTTTTAGCTCGAACGGCTGAATGGATTTGCACGAAACTTGGCAAAATTGTAGGGACTGTTAGCCCGATGTGCCTTTGCTAGGTCTCAATATATGTGCTCCAGTGGATTTTGAGTAATTTAGGTTCAAAAGAAGATATATATCTGGGCGGAGCCTAACCACACATCTGATCTGATTGGCTGTCAGCACTTCATCCAAGAAGTGTTGGCAGCCATCTTGGGACCAATATACATGATAGCACCTCATTAAAACGCATTGTAGTTTATAGAGGGTTTTAGGACTTTAGTTACATTATAAATCATTTGTTGATGGTACCATACTCGTTTTAGGAATTGTGGTGGGTTCTAAGGTGATTTTACCATGTGAAAAAACCTTCTGCTGTGATATCATGAATATTGTTTGAAAGAAAACTAATATCTCATGATTTTCCCACAGTGGTTTGGAAGGGGATCTATAAGCTAAACTGAAAGCATATTTTCTGTAAATTCACATTATCTTTCTCAGTCATGTGAAAATGAAGTCTGACATTCTCAGTAAAACATGTACATCCAACAAGGACAGAGACTGTCAGTTGATTCCTTTGTGTTCTACTGCAGCCTCCTAGAGTGTTCTAAAGAACAACTAGAGCGCTAACAGTCCTACTTATTACAAAGGTATGGCACACCTGAAGCTATCTTGATTGGAATAAAGTGGTAACTCTTAAAACATTTAATTTAAAAAGAAACAACATGAGGGGGTATATTTTACCATAGAAAGTATGATTAGTGCTGCAGAATGCAAAATTAGGGCACATTTTGAGTGACTTCTCAAATCCTTTTCTATTTCATTAAAACATTCTGACATGCAGTCTCCCAAAATGGCCACCAGAGACAAAAAAGCCCAAATGTAGCCCAAATATCACCCAGATGTAGCCCAAGTATAGCCCAATGACAGAATGTCCCAGAGTGTTCTAAAGAACAACTAGAGCGCTAACAGTCCTACTTATTACAAAGGTATAGCACACCTGGAGCCATCGTGATGGGAATAAAGTGGTAACTCTTAAGACATTTAATTTAAAAAGGAACAAAATGAGGGGGTATATTATGCAATAGAAGGTATTATTAGTGCTGCAGAAAGAAAAATTAGGGCACATTTTGAGTGACTTTTCAAATCCTCTTCTATTTCATTAAAAAATTCTGACATGCAGTCTCCCAAAATGGCCACCAGAGACAAAAGAGCCCAAATGTAGCCCAAATATCACCTAGATGTAGCCCAAGTATAGCCCAATGACAGAATGTCCCAGAGTGTTCTAAAGAACAACTAGAGCGCTAACAGTCCTACTTATTACAAAGGTATGGCACACCTGAAGCCATCTTGATTGGAATAAAGTGGTAACTCTTAAAACATTTAATTTAAAAAGGAACAAAATGAGGGGGTATATTTTGCCATATGAATTATGATTAGTGCTGCAGAAAGAAAAATTAGGGCACATTTTGAGTGACTTCTCAAACCCTCTTCAATTTCATAAAAAAATTCTGACATAGTCTCCCAAGATGGCCACCAGAGACAAAAGAGCCTAAATGTAGCCCAAATATCACCCAGATGTACCCCAAGTATAGCCCAATGACAGAATGTCCCAGAGTGTTCTAAAGAACAACTAGAGCGCTAACAGTCTTACTTATGACAAAAGTATGGCACACCAGAAGCCATCTTGATTGGAATGAAGTGGTAAGTCTGAAAACACTCAATTTAAAAAGGAACAACATGAGGGGGTTAATTTTGCCATAGAAAGTATGATTAGTGCTTCAGAAAGAAAAATTAGGGATCATTTTGAGTGACTTCTCAAATCCTCTTCTATTTCATTAAAAAAATTCTGACATGCAGACTGAAACATGCACTTTGAATACCAGCAGCAGACGTCCCTGGTGAGCAGTAGCATTACTACAGTGATCTAATGTGCAACTAGAGTACTAACATTCAGAATTTATGGCAAATGTGTGACACATCTGAATGCCTTCTTGATGGAACCAAAGTAAACAAGCATTGAAAATGCAATAGATCTCGCCCTCGTTTAAGTTAAAGCCATTCTGTTTGTAATGAGGTGGCTTTTTAGCTTTGCTTTTATTAGTGTTTTTTCAACTTTCATGTAAATAACGCACCGTTTTCACCAAATCGACTTTGCCCAAGCACACCCTTCCCTTCGGCCAACAAAACCCAAAAATTCGGCACACCTGCCGATCCACTCTCCCTACAGCTCACCCAAGCCCCGTCCCTCTAGCGCAACTGGAACACCCCAAATTCACCTTCTCCATGCGCACCAAAAACTCCCATTGAATAACATGGCAATTCGCTACTCCGCACAAAAATTGCTCTTTAAAGCACTTCCACTGCTCCGATCCGCTTCAAACTTGGCTGGACACTAGTCCCAGCGATTCCCTAACATCTCACCAAAAATCAGCCCAATCCATCCACTGGAACGGGGACGAATTTCAACCCGAATACGCGCCCCCCGCAAACACAAAAAAAGCCATAAAACGCCCAAATCTCGACCAAAAACCGCCAAAATCCCTCAAAACCTTGCCAACACCAATACGCACGAAACTGAACCGGCCCCTCAGCCCTAGGCTCCGGGAACCCTACTTAATTGACCCAAAAGCCCTAAAAAAGCAACATAAAACACACGAAAACGCCCTAACAACCCTAAAATGCATATAAGTATATGTATGCATGCATTTATGTTTGTATTTATATAGATATACCGATGATATATGTTTATATATGTATGTATATATATATATATTCACTGAAAAAACCATAGGCTATAGACCATATATAGTTAGGAATTAGCATTTACAAAACCTTGAAAATTCACTGAAAAAACCATAGGTTATAGACCATATATAGTTAGGAATTAGCATTTACAAAACCTTGAAAATTCACTGAAAAAACCATAGGTTATAGACCATATATAGTTAGGAATTCGCATTTACAAAACCTTATTTTACTCACACAAAACCATTGAAATTCCATATATAGTTAGTTGCACTAACTATATATCGCGCACCCGCAATCCACTGCTGATGATGTCACATATTACATCATTCATGACATGGTCAGTGACATCACTGATGACATCACTGATGACATCTCAAATGACATCACTGATGACATCACTGATGACAACATCCAGTGACTGTATGTTTCTGTAAAGTTAAAATATGTCTTACATATTGAAGAATGAGTGGATGTATACGTGTCTGGATGAAGGATTTAGTAGGTGCATGACTGACTGTATGAGTGAGTGATTAAATGTGTCTCACTGAGTGCATGGGTTAGTGACTAAACTGTCTTAATTTGTGCATCATTATGTCTGTTGTTCTGTAAACTGTTGCATGTGTTGATAAGTAGCTATATGAGTAACTATATGGGTTATTGATTGGTTGCCCAAGTATTTGTATGGGAGACTGAGTGTGTGTGTGGGTGGCTGGGAGGTGTATGACTCTGTGCATAGATGTGTGAGCAGTTGATTCACTAGATGTATGGTTTCAAAAGTGCATGTGGAAACAGCTGTATGGGCGGTTGACTGTGTGCATGAGTGTATTGGTGAGTGAATGGATATCTCAGTGCTACATGTCAAAGTAAGTACATATGTAAAACACAGTACATGTGAGAGTTGACATATATATAAATAACTGTGCATAAGAGCCAGTGAATGTGTGAGTGGCTGTATGGATCATTGTGAACTTGTATCAGGGAATGTATAAGAGAGTAAATATGTGTTAGTATATGTTTGAATAAGTAAAGTTTGTATAACTGTATAGTTGAGGAAATGGAGGTGTGATTGATTCTTTGCATGACTGACTAGGTGTGTGAGTAACTCCATGGATGAGTGACAGTCTGTGAGTGTCTGTTTACACTGATTGTATCTAAGGTTATATTAGAGTCTGAAGAGGTTCATCGTATTATCACATGAATGATATCATCAGTGATGTGATCAGTAATGTCAAATGAGATGTCATCAGTGATGTCATCAGTGATGTCATTTGAGATGTCATCAGTGATGTCATTTGAGATGTCATCAGTGATGTCATCAGTGATGTCACTGACCATGTCATGAATGATGTAATATGTGACATCATCAGCAGTGGATTGCGGGTGCGCGATATATAGTTAGTGCAACTAACTATATATGGAATTTCAATGGTTTTGTGTGAGTAAAATAAGGTTTTGTAAATGCGAATTCCTAACTATATATGGTCTATAACCTATGGTTTTTTCAGTGAATATATATATATATATATATATATATATATATATATATATATATATATATATATATATATATATATATATATATATTACCTACTGGCGGTCGCCAGTAGGTATATATAGTTAGGATTTTTTCTCTATGGGATTTTTGAAAATTCTATGTCTAATAACTTTGGCGTTTGTGGACGAAATTGGCGGAAATTTTCAGGAAAATGGAACATTTTGTTTCTGAGCAGCCCCTGACAATTTGGGGGGGTTTCATCAAGGGGGGGCCGAGAAAAAAGGGGGGTCCCAAAACACGTTTTTCCCATGTTAATTTCCATAGGACGGTTGGCCTCACTTTTAGCTCGAACGGCTGAATGGATTTGCACGAAACTTGGCAAAATTGTAGGGACTGTTAGCCCGATGTGCCTTTGCTAGGTCTCAATACATGTGCTCCAGTGGATTTTGAGTAATTTAAGTTCAAAAAAAGATATATATCTGGGCGGAGCCTAACCACACATCTGATCTGATTGGCTGTCAGCACTTCATCCAAGAAGTGTTGGCAGCCATCTTGGGACCAATATACATGGTAGCACCTCATTAAAAAGCATTGTAGTTAATAGAGGGTTTTAGGACTTTAGTTACATTATAAATCATTTGTTGATGGTACCATACTCGTTTTAGGTATTGTGGTGGGTTCTAAGGTGATTTTACCATGTGAAAAAACCTTCTGCTGTGATATCATGAATATTGTTTGAAAGAAAACTAATATCTCATGATTTTTCCATAGTGGTTTGGAAGGGGATCTATAAGCTAAACTGAAAGCATATTTTCTGTAAATTCACATTATCTTTCTCAGTCATGTGAAAATGAAGTCTGACATTCTCAGTAAAACATGTACATCCAACAAGGACAGAGACTGTCAGTTGATTCCTTTGTGTTCTACTGCAGCCTCCTAGAGTGTTCTAAAGAACAACTAGAGCGCTAACTGTCCTACTTATTACAAAGGTATGGCACACCTGAAGCCATCTTGATTGGAATAAAGTGGTAACTCTTAAAACATTTAATTTAAAAAGAAACAACATGAGGGTGTATATTTTGCCATAGAAAGTATGATTAGTGCTGCAGAATGAAAAATTAGGGCACATTTTGAGTGACTTCTCAAATCCTTTTCTATTTCATTAAAAAATTCTGACATGCAGTCTCCCAAAATGGCCACCAGAGACAAAAGAGCTCAAATGTAGCCCAAATATCACCCAGATGTAGCCCAAGTATAGCCCAATGACAGAATGTCCCAGAGTGTTCTAAAGAACAACTAGAGCGCTAACAGTCCTACCTATTACAAAGGTATGGCACACCTGAAGCCATCTTGATTGGAATAAAGTGGTAACTCTTAAAACATTTAATTTAAAAAGAAACAACATGAGGGGGTATATTTTGCCATAGAAAGTATGATTAGTGCTGCAGAATGAAAAATTGGGGCACATTTTGAGTGACTTCTAAAATCCTTTTCTATTTCATTAAAACAGTCTGACATGCAGTCTCCCAAAATGGCCACCAGAGACAAAAGAGCCCAAATGTAGCCCAAATATCACCCAGATGTAGCCCAAGTATAGCCCAATGACAGAATGTCCCAGAGTGTTCTAAAGAACAACTAGAGCGCTAACAGGCCTACTTATTACAAAGGTATAGCACACCTGGAGCCATTGTGATGGGAATAAAGTGGTAACTCTTAAAACATTTAATTTAAAAAGGAACAAAATGAGGCGGTATATTATGCAATAGAAGGTATTATTAGTGCTGCAGAAAGAAAAATTAGGGCACATTTTGAGTGACTTTTCAAATCCTCTTCTATTTCATTAAAAAATTCTGACATGCAGTCTCCCAAAATGGCCACCAGAGACAAAAGAGCCCAAATGTAGCCCAAATATCACCCAGATGTAGCCCAAGTATAGCCCAATGACAGAATGTCCCAGAGTGTTCTAAAGAACAACTAGAGCGCTAACAGTCCTACTTATTACAAAGGTATGGCACACCTGAAGCCATCTTGATTGGAATAAAGTGCTAACTCTTAAAACATTTAATTTAAAAAGGAACAAAATGAGGGGGTATATTTTGCCATATGAATTATGATTAGTGCTGCAGAAAGAAAAATTAGGGCACATTTTGAGTGACTTCTCAAACCCTCTTCAATTTCATTAAAAGAATTCTGACATACAGTCTCCCAAGATGGCCACCAGAGACAAAAGAGCCTAAATGTAGCCCAAATATCACCCAGATGTACCCCAAGTATAGCCCAATGACAGAATGTCCCAGAGTGTTCTAAAGAACAACTAGAGCGCTAACAGTCTTACTTATGACAAAAGTATGGCACACCAGAAGCCATCTTGATTGGAATGAAGTGGTAAGTCTGAAAACACTCAATTTAAAAAGGAACAACATGAGGGGGTTAATTTTGCCATAGAAAGTATGATTAGTGCTTCAGAAAGAAAAATTGGGGATCATTTTGAGTGACTTCTCAAATCCTCTTCTATTTCATTAAAAAAATTCTGACATGCAGACTGAAACATGCACTTTGAATACCAGCAGCAGACGTCCCTGGTGAGCAGTAGCTTTACTACATTGATCTAATGTGCAACTAGAGTGCTAACATTCAGAATTTATGGCAAATGTGTGACACATCTGAATGCCTTCTTGATGGAACCAAAGTAAACAAGCATTGAAAATGCAATAGATCTCGCCCTCGTTTAAGTTAAAGCCATTCTGTTTGAATTGAGGTGGCTTTTTAGCTTTGATTAGTGTTTTTTCAACTTTCATGTAAATAACATGCATCTGTATGCATATAAGTATATGTATGCATGCATTTATGTTTGTATTTATATAGATATACAGATGATATATGTTTATATATGTATGTATATATATATATATATATATATATATATTCACTGAAAAAACCATAGGCTATAGACCATATATAGTTAGGAATTAGCATTTACAAAACCTTGAAAATTCACTGAAAAAACCATAGGTTATAGACCATATATAGTTGGGAATTAGCATTTACAAAACCTTGAAAATTCACTGCAAAAACCATAGGTTATAGACCATATATAGTTAGGAATTCGCTTTTACAAAACCTTATTTTACTCACACAAAACCATTGAAATTCCATATATAGTTAGTTGCACTAACTATATATCGCGCACCCGCAATCCACTGCTGATGATGTCACATATTACATCATTCATGACATGGTCAGTGACATCACTGATGACATCACTGATGACATCTCAAATGACATCACTGATGACATCACTGATGACAACATCCAGTGACTGTATGTTTCTGAAAAGTTAAAATATGTCTTACATATTGAAGAATGAGTGGATGTATAAGTGTCTGGATGAAGGATTTAGTAGGTGCATGACTGGCTGTATGAGTGAGTGATTAAATGTGTCTCACTGAGTGCATGGGTTAGTGACTAAACTGTCTTAATTTGTGCATCATTATGTCTGTTGTTCTGTAAACTGTTGCATGTGTTGATAAGTAGCTATATGAGTAACTATATGGGTTATTGATTGGTTGCCCAAGTATTTGTATGGGAGACTGAGTGTGTGTGTGTGGGTGGCTGGGAGGTGTATGATTCTGTGCATAGATGTGTGAGCAGTTGATTCACTAGATGTATGGTTTCAAAAGTGCATGTGGAAACAGCTGTATGGGCGGTTGACTGTGTGCATGAGTGTATTGGTGAGTGAATGGATATCTCAGTGCTACATGTCAAAGTAAGTACATATGTAAAACACAGTACATGTGAGAGTTGACATATATAAATAACTGTGCATAAGAGCCAGTGAATGTGTGAGTGGCTGTATGGATCATTGTGAACTTGTATCAGGGATTGTATAAGAGAGTAAATATGTGTTAGTATATGTTTGAATAAGTAAAGTTTGTATAACTGTATAGTTGAGGAAATGGAGGTGTGATTGATTCTTTGCATGACTGACTAGGTGTGTGAGTAACTCCATGGATGAGTGACAGTCTGTGAGTGTCTGTTTACACTGATTGTATCTAAGGTTATATTAGAGCCTGAAGAGGTTCATCGTATTATCACATGAATGATATCATCAGTGATGTGATCAGTAATGTCAAATGAGATGTCATCAGTGATGTCATCAGTGATGTCATTTGAGATGTCATCAGTGATGTCATTTGAGATGTCATCAGTGATGTCATCTTGATGTCACTGACCATGTCATGAATGATGTAATATGTGACATCATCAGCAGTGGATTGCGGGTGCGCGATATATAGTTAGTGCAACTAACTATATATGGAATTTCAATGGTTTTGTGTGAGTAAAATAAGGTTTTGTAAAAGCGAATTCCTAACTATATATGGTCTATAACCTATGGTTTTTGCAGTGAATTTTCAAGGTTTTGTAAATGCTAATTCCTAACTATATATGGTCTATAACCTATGGTTTTTTCAGTGAATATATATATATATACATATATATATATATATATATATATATATATATATATATATATATATATATATATATATATATATATATATATATATATATATATATATATATATATATATATATATATATATACATATATATCCAAAAAGCAGTTGCCTGCAGATGAAGGAGCCCACAGAGATGTTGAAAATCTGCCTTCTTTATTCATGGGGTGAAAACACAGGACAGCAAAAGGGAACTGTTGCCAGCAAATGAAGTCCTTTCCGACGTGTTTCGTGCTTGCCGCACTTCTTCATGGGATGGGCTTTCATTCAGAGTGACACCTTGGCGATTTATGAGGCACCAATTTGTGAAAAGTCGCGCCCACAGGGCGTCACCGCCGCGTGGCTTTCAGGTTCTTGTGGTGCCACAGTTACACTTCAGTGAGTTGCCAAGTCTGTCATCCTTACTTATTTGAACACCAAGTGGGTTGCGGAAACAGGGCTCCTGCAGTCCGTGTTCATAACTTCCCCCATAGGCACATCTCTCCCAGCGCAGACTCGAACCTAATCGTTTCAGCAGGGCTGCACAGCGTACAGCAGGGCTCACAACGCGGCTCAGGCGGTGCCGCATACAATCCAAAAAGCAGTTGCCTGCAGATGAAGGAGCCCACAGAGATGTTGAAAATCTGCCTTCTTTATTCATGGGGTGAAAACACAGCACAGCAAAAGGGAACTGTTGCCAGCAAATGAAGTCCTTTCCGACGCGTTTCGTGCTTGCCGCACTTCTTCATGGGATGGGCTTTCATTCAGAGTGACACCTTGGCGATTTATGAGGCACCAATTTGTGAAAAGTCCCGCCCACAGGGCGTCACCGCCGCGTGGCTTTCTGGTTCTTGTGGTGCCTGTGGGCGGGACTTTTCACAAATTGGGAATCTACTGGAGAATACATCAAGATTCATAGATGGTTATCTGGCCCCCTTTGTGAGAGACTTACCATCCTATGTGAGGGACACCCAGGACTTTATAAGGCGGATTGAGGGCATCGGGTGGGAGGAAGATATGCTTCTTATCACCCTAGATGCCACTAGTCTGTACACATGTATAGAACATCAAAATGGAATCTCTGCTATCAAATGGTTCCTGGGGAAAAAGAGTATGCAATACCACCAGCATAACAAAATGATAGTGAAAATGACTGAGTTCTGCCTCCACAATAACATCTTTCTTTTTGCAGGGAATATGTATCACCAATTGAGAGGGACTGTGATGGGCACGTGCTTCGCCCCCAGCTACGCGAACCTATTCGTGGGCTGGTGGGAGAAGCACGTGGCCTGGGGGGGTCCCAATGAGAAATGGCTGGACAACATCATGATCTGGTCGAGATATATCGACGACTTGTTTGTCGTTTGGCGCGGCGACATCTCCTCTGCGGAGGAGTATGTGGCAGTGTTGAACAACAATGAGTTGAACCTCAGATTTACTAGTACAATGAGTAGGACATCTGTACATTATCTCGATCTTGAGGTCTTTGTCAAGGAGAGTTCCTTACAAACCAGGCTCTACCGCAAGACTACGGCTGGCAACACCGTGTTACACGCGGCGAGCCACCACCCAAAAAGCATGATCAAGAAATCCCATTCGGAGAATTACTGCGCTTAAAAAGAAACTGCTCAGACTCCAGTGATTTCAAGCTAGCATGGGAAGGGGCGGTAGCCAGGTTCAGAGAGAGAGGGTACTCAAGGTCACTCCTCACAGAAGCAACTAGGCGAGTAGACCTCATTGACAGAAAAGACCTCATACAGACCATCCCGAGGGATAAGGTAGAAGACTGTACGACAAGGATGATCACCAGTTTCAGCATGAGATCAAATGAACTGGTGCAGATATTTAATCGAAACTGGCACATCCTAGGTACAGATCCAGTAATGAAGAGAATAATACCGACAAAACCGTCTATTACTTATAGACGCTGCCAATCCCTCAGCGACCATTTTGTAAAAAGCCATTATGCAGATCCCCCCAGAACCCTTAAAACTAAACCCATCAACGGTTTTTTCCCATGCATGCAATGCAAAGCATGCAAATACAGTAAAAAAAGAACCAAATATGAGGGGAGAATGAATGACCCACGGCCAATGAGAGAGATAAAGAAACTTCTAAATTGCAACTCTGAGTTTGTAATTCACTGCCTGGTATGTCCATGCGGCAAAAGATACATTGGGAGTACCATCAACCAAGCCAAGAAACGCATTCTGGAACACATGCGTGCCATCGCCAATAAGGATAAGAACTATCCGGTGGCACGCCATTTCGAGACCCACCATGGAAGTAATAGGGACCTATTATCCTTCTACCTAATAGATCAGTTGGAGAGAAGAGAACGAGGTGGGGACAGGATCAGGTTACTGAGAGCGATGGAATCCAGGTATATTATTGACCTCCAGAGCATGCAACCGAAAGGGCTTAATAATGACGAAGAACTTTGGGTTCATCTAGAATAGACAGTACTCACCCCCAAGTCGGTTCAGGAAGGGAAATTTAAACTGCAAAAAGAATAACCCAATATGTAAAACTAATATGGGTAACTTTCCAGTTGGCAGCAACCAATCTGACACCAATGGATGAATATGACATGGATTCTCGCCCATACAGGGCAGCATGACTTGTGCAATGTTACAGGGTAAAAAAATATCTGTCCATCGAGCCCATCCAGGGCACAATTTTGTATATAAATGAATGAGTTTGTAAATATATTTAATTCTTCTTGTACATAGGAGAAGGAGAGTACATTGTGAACTGTTGATGCAAAATATGCATATTGATACACACAATGGACAATGTCAGATATATACCCTGTCATTTGGCCTTTGTTTTAAGGAATTTTTTCTTTTATTTATATTTTGCACTAGCACTTTTTTCCTAACGTCATTTATTCCCCTGTACACACTGTAAATAGTATTATATGTGATATGCTGAATTGCACGTTCAAACATGGCCGCCGTAAACATCTTGGCGAGTATTAGTCCACTGTCTATGTTGTACGAAGTGGTTGGGGATATAATGACGTAGCGCACAAAGAATGGCTGACACTGAGGAAGCCAAAAAGGTGAAACGCGTCTGTCGAGGGGGCAGGGGGTCTGCCAAATTAACCATCCTGGTTAAAACACTGATTTGGAGTGCCGTCCTTTTTTGACTTCTAGAGAATCCCGGTGGTTTGTGAAAACATATATATATATATATATATATATATATATATATATATATATATATATATATATATATACTAGCAGCCCGTCCCGACGTTGTCTGGGTATTAATTGCTGCCGGCCAGTAGTATATTTTGTAGGATTTAGTTTTGATAGCATTTCCTATCTGTGACAAAGCTGTGAAACGCTCCGAATCACAGTGCACTGCTTATGCACTCAAGAGTGCGCGTTCAGTAGTGTGTGAACTCGAGTTTCCCTACTTTATTTTTCCTTGCAATATTATATAGCGCGAACTCGACAACATGGCATGAGCACAATTTACATTAAAGAAGAACACATTCATTTGTGGTAGGCACGGGGAGACAAAACAATTTGCCTGGAATCATAGGAATGTTGAGCTGACGCCGAGATTAGAACGTAGCTCCCCATCTCTAAAGTTCGCAATTCTAGAACTTGTGGTGGGAGATGTGTCTAAAAGTGTATGTCAGTTCTGGCCATCAATGAGAGAGACCTGTGCATTTTTCAAGTGGGTGGTGAAAAATATGAGTATGTTGCTGGATATGTGGGCCGCCGTGCCACCAATGTACTTACCGGGGGAGGGGAAACACCCATTATTCCGCAACTTTCTTTCCGCATACCATCACTCCGCATATTTTGATTACGAAAGTACCATGACTACGCAATGCCATTATAACGCATGGCATTACATTTTATAGGCTTTTACCACGCATACATTTACAACGAAATTCGTTGTAAATGCATGAATGGTAAAAGCATGTTTATTTTTTAATGTTTGGATAAGGTAAGTATGGGTATAGGGGTATATGTTTTGGGGTACTGAGGTATATGTTTTGGGGGTTTGGGTATTTTATGGGTTCAGATATAGTTTTGGGTTATGGGGTACAGGGGTAGTTTTAGGGTTTAGGGATAGGTATGGGTTTTGGGGTACAGGGGTATTTTTAGGGTTCAGGGCTAGGTTTGGGTTTTGGGGTACAGGGGTATTTTAAGGGTTCAGGGCTAAGTTTGGGTTTTGGGGTACAGGGCTACTTTTAGGGTTCAGGGCTAGGTTTGGATTTTGGGGTACAGGGGTATTTCAGGGTTCAGGGGTAGGTTTGGGTATTGGGGTACAGGGTTATTTTTAGGGTTCAGAGCTAGTTTGGGGTTTGGGGGTACATGGGTAATTTTTAGGGTTCAGGGGTAGGTTTGGGTTTTGGGGTACAGGGGTATTTTAAGGGGTCAGGGCTAGGTTTGGGTTTTGGGGTACAGGGGTATTTTAGGGTTCAGGGGTAGGTTTGCGTTTTGGGGTAGAGTGGTATTTTTAGGCTTCAGGGCTAGGTTTGGGTTTTGGGGTACAGGGGTATTTTTAGGGTTCCGGGGGAGGTTTGGGTTTTGAGGTACAGGGGTATTTATAGGGTTCAGGGCTAGGTTTGGGTTTTAGGGTACAGGGGTATTTTTAGGGTTTAGGGATAGATTTGGGTTTGGGGTACAGGGTATATTTATAGGGTTAAGATGGGCTAGTGTTTAAGGGTGTTGGGGTATTTTAAGGAGTAAGGGTGGGCTAAGATTATTGGGTGCAGGGGTATTTAAAGGGAGCCGGGTGGGATTAGCACATGATATGAGACATGGCATGAATGGCCCAAGAATTTGTCACACCCCCAGCACACGCCCACAGCACAATGCAGACACGCCCACAAGGGAGTACTTTGCTGGCACGGTTCTTTTACCTTTTAAATGTATATGGTGGGCGTCTGCATAGCCTATGTCCTTCTGCTGCAACTGGCCTTTCCAACGCTGTATTGGGTGTTGTGATTGGTGCTGTCGTTCCTGAGATTACCCGCCTCAAAGCTTTGGGCTCTCTCTTTATTATATTAGTATGGATATATATTGTTGAAAGACGAGGCAGCATCTGTGAGGCCTGCACAAATAACATGACACATTTGTCCTTCACTTGGAACCAAACACCCTAGGGCAGCGCCTGACTCTCAGAGGGTAGCGTTGCAAAGCAGTCTGAGGCTTACTCAAGGGAGGTGGTGTGGGCTAGTAATCGCCATTTGCAGGTGCGCAAAAATAACACTCAATAATTGATTGTCCAGTCTGTACTTTGCTTTATAAAAGTAAGAGTACATTTATTAAACACACACACCACTCAATACTATACACCAATTCACAAATATACATAAGCTGTTGGAATTACTTTGTGACATTGCATAACATCTCCACCCCTCACGCAGGGGGGGGTGGGGTCTAGTACCACCACTCCCATGTATGCACATCATCTTGCCCCGAATGCAATTAGTTGAACCTATCCTGGAGCGAGGACCCTGCGCACTGGCACCATCCCAGAGGCGTCCCCCTCCTATTACCTCAACAAGCATTAAACAGGGATACACCTGCGTTGGTGACACATGACCCTGACCAAGCATCTCCTACTGACCATAAAGTATACCCCTCTACATCTTAAGGGCTAACAGTCAGCAAGACTACATGTTTTTACACACTTTAGAATGACAGTACTCAGCACATTTGGATATCATTAAAAATGCATTGCAATTGCAGCCCCTAAAGGCATCAAAGATGATCACAGGATTAAGTTGTAAATACCGTCAGACACCCTAGCAGGAGTGTCTAGCCACTTAAATTCACTTTGCTTGTCACATCACCTTACACCAGTACTTCACATTGAACATCAGTCCCTCTAAAAGAAATAACCATTAATAAATGCATTTCAGTGCAATTACGCCATTTCAACTCCAGGGGATGCCCTTCCCGAGACATCTCCAACTCAGCCCTTCAATCTTGATGCACTTCTCAATGAACCCCCAGCTGTAGAACAAAAGTTCCAGCTTAGGAGGTGATGCAATCTTCGCTGAGAGTTGAGGGGTTATTCTTTTTAAATCCTCAAGAAACTTAGGGTGGGGCTTAGCTTTGTATTTGGGGCGAGACTGCGCTGCTCCAGCAGCTCCCCTCAGCACCTTTTCACACTCAATGGTGACCACTCTCCTCTGGGGGCCACCAAAACGCCAAAAACAATCCATTCCTCATGCCTTGCAAGGCATCATGGGGCGCTTCAAGCTCCTGCCGCTTTCTGGGGCCTCGGTGGGGGGCCCGGTCCCACCCGGACCCCCAGGTAAGGGTATGCGACACGGGAAGCCCACACCCGGCCGCTCCGCACTTTGGTCGGGGGCCCCGTCCCACCCGGGCCCCTGGTTCCTCCTTCCTTGTCCGGGGCACCGGTCCCTCTCGGGACCCCCGCAGGCGCTCCACGTTGGAGGGCAGTCCCCGGGACCTGCCCCACCCTGTGGTCCTTTTCTAGACCGGCGGCAGAGCCTCACGCGCTTCGCCATCAGGGGGCCACAAGTCAAAGGTCGCTCACCTTCTGGGGGCCATATCTCAGCCCTGGAGGTCCGTTCTGCCCCATTTGCGTGTCTTCTTGCTCCTGGCGGTGCCCTGCAACCACTGGGAGCATTCTCCTTCACCCTCCGAGCCTCCAAGAGGGTGCATTCCGCAGGGACGGGTCTGCATTGTCTCCCTGCGCCAGCCTTTCGCCTGGCTCTCCTCCTGCGCCTCTTCTCCCTGTGCAGAGGCCTCTGCTTCTGTGTACCAGTCCTGGGCACTTCTTCTGGTGCTGTTAGGGGCCTGGGGGGCAGTCAGGGGTGTCCTCCTTCCAACTGCCCATTGCACCAGGCTCCAGCACCTTTCGCCTCCTCAGACCACACCCCAGAGAGAGCTTCTCTTCCTGTGCAAGTACTTTTTAAAAGTTGATTAGGGGGCTGGCAGAAATTCTCAGGGGGTCCTATCAAGAAGCGACACATCTCTTCCCTGCCCCTGCTCTGTCCTTCTTGTCTCTGGGTTTGTTCAAAATGGAGTCATCCAGTGTCTCTTGCCACATGGCCTCTGAAACCCAACTCTTTCCTTCTTGGTGCAGCCTGGTGCTTGGCACCCAGGGACAGCTGCTAATGAATGAGCCTGTAGCTTATCAATCAATCCAGCTGAGGTCAACAATCAGCCTGGGTCTGGTCATGGCTGGCTCAGAGAAATATGACAGTTCTGTATGACCCAAAAGCAGTATATATGACTTTGGACTCTGCAGAATACTTGTTTTCACCTACTCTACAATGGACTTTAGTGCGTGTCTGGAATCTGTAGGCCTTGTGGAAGTCATTTTAGCCATGGGCCCCACATCCCCGTAGGGGCATAATGAAGTGAAAACACAGTAAAACACACTGACTTTCCCTGGCATGTTCCTTCCCAGGATATAAAGCCTATTCCATGTCACCACCCAATTCTGCATAAGTCCTGCCACACCATTCACTCTGTAGCTGCTCCTGGACTGCGCATGCTAGGAATCTCCCCAGCGCAGCTCCTACACATGTGTTCACGCATGTACACCTGTGTCTGCATCTAACCAGCACGGTGTCCCATACTCCAGCTGCTGTGCAGCGGCCTAGTCAAGCCAGGCGAACACCAGTAAAATGTCCATGCAGTCTCCTTCATTATGGATGAGTACCAGATTATGAGGCTCCCCCACAGTCAAGGCTCAACAATTAGGTGCTCAAAAAGCGAAAAATCCAGGCGGCCCCTATTGTCAGAACCACATTCAAACATATATACATATATATATATATATATTCCAAATAAACGCATGATTTCACCTACCTGCGAGTGGCTCTTCTAAATTGGGCAAATGATGTGTGGATATATATATATATATATATATATATATATATATATATATCGTTCCACAATTCCAGTGATCTACCAGAAAAAAATGGCCAGCACTCAGGTGAGGTGTTATTCTTTCTTTATTTTGCTTCCGAACCCCTTACACCCCCGACAGACGCGTTTCGCTCAAGGCTTCGTCAGTGTCGTTTGTGAACAGACATATTCGCCATTTTAAACAGTCCGCCTCTGCTGTTACTAGACATAAAAGATGGTACATGGTTGATCTATATGGCGGCCATTACTGAGTGTGCATTTACTCATTTCTCTCTTCCTGTTCCAAAATGGCGACAAATAAAGTGCACTGTGCAAATAAAAAAGTGTGTTCGACATTTGACTGTAATCATTGTTAAGACTACCATATATACATTATTCACATAGAAAGCTTGATACCATTGAATTATGTTATTTACATTTTTGTGTAAAATATTTACAGTGGTTATGTGGGGGTGTATCCCCAATCTCATTATCCTCATGAGTGGGTGCAAAGCCGATATTTACAAAATAAATGTCATTTGTCGCTTTTGTCCCATATTTACCAGTATTTCGTTATTCCTAGGTTCAACAATACTTATTTTACTCTGGTATAATGACTCTTGTATGGGTATTAAATGCTGTTGGACAAAGCTAAGTGTTCCATTGTGCGGCCCTGTATGGGCTATCGGTTTACCACACTCATCCCACTCGTTCTAATATTCATGGTACCTTTCTATATTTACAGTTTCTCACAACATGTGCTACATTCTAGGCATCCAACAAGTTCAATAAACTCGATTTTTAGTCTGTCATGTTTAGGTAATTGGGTGTGTCACACCATGCGCCCATACGTTTGCTGGAATATTCTATCAGGTTTTTGTCACAGGTGCACCCACATCTCGGCATCGTTGTTAAGACCCCAAGGTGTCATCGTCTTAAGGTCTAGGATGTACTTTGATTCCATTATTCTGAGGGCCTTCTCCCTGTTCCCCCCTCTTTCAGATTTCGGAACCTGATCTATGCAGTAGTACATCAGAAGGTCTCTATTGCTTTGGTGTTGTTCCGCAAAGTGCCGGGCTATTGGATAGTTTTTATCTTTATTCACAATAGCCCTCATATGTTCCAGGACCCTCATCTTTGCCGGTTTTATGGTGCTTCCTATGTACCTTTTTTCACATGGACATACCAAACAGTAGACCGTGTATTCAGAATTACAGTTTAGGTGTTTCAAGATCTTTCTGTTCGGTCTGTCTTCCCCTGATCTACATGGGTACTCCTTCACCTTTTTACTGAACTTGCATGCCTTGCAACGCAAACAGGGATAAAAGCCCACCACTTGGCTCACCGGTTTCGTGGTTTTCTCAGGGGAGTAGTGGCTGTGAACCAAATAGTCAGACAGGGACTGGCACTTTCTGTAGGTTACTAATGGTTTATCTTGTAACGCATGTTTTAAGATGTTGTCAGTCTGCAGAATGTGCCAGTTTCTCCTGAAGGACTGGACCAATTCTCCCGACTTATTATTATAAGTCGTGATCATTCTGACCTGTTCATCACATTTCTTAGACTCATTTATCAGCAGGAGATCCCTCCTGTTGATAGTTTCTGCTTTTGCACTGGCCTGGTCTAGGATATTGCGAGAATATCCCCTCGCCTGGAATCTTCCCCTAGCTTCCACCTGTGCTTTCCTATATATATTTGTTTTCACCTCCTCTGAGTTTGCCGGGACACCATGACAGCGGTGCAAAGGGCAGGATCAGAGGTTATCCTGCATCCATAAAAGTTTTACAGCAAAAAGCACGTTTCTGCAATTGCACTCCGCTCCGATAAAATCTCACATCCACGTAGAGTTGCAATGAAAGTTAATTTATTCCAGCATATACACTTGAGGTTTGTTCCATCCCTCAAGTGTATATGCTGGAATAAATTAACTTTCATTGCAACTCTACGTGGATGTGAGATTTTATCGGAGCGGAGTGCAATTGCAGAAACGTGCTTTTTGCTGTAAAACCTATATATATATATATATATATATATATATATATATATATATATATTTACTGAAAAAACCATAGGTTATAGACCATATATAGTTAGGGATTCGCATTTACAAAACCTTAATTTACTCGCACAAAACCATTGAAATTCGCATATATAGTTAGATGCAATAACTATATATCGCGCACCCGCAATCCACTGCTGATGATGTCACATATTACATCATTCATGACATGGTCAGTGACATCACTGATGACATCACTGATGACATCTCAAATTACATCACTGATGACATCACTGATGACATCATCCAGTGACTGTGTGTTTCTGTAAAGTTTAAATATGTTTTACATATTGAAGAATGAGTGGATGTATAAGTGTCTGGATGAAGGATTTAGTAGGTGCATGACTGACTGTATGAGAGAGTGATTAAATGTGTCTCACTGAGTGCATGGGCTAGTGACTAAACTGTCTGTATTTGTGCATCATTATATCTGTTGTTCTGTAAACTGCTGCATGTGTTGATCAGTAGCTTTATGATTAAGTATATAGGTTATTGATTGGTTGCCCAAGTATTTGTATGGGAGAGTGAGTGTGTGTGTGGGTGGCTGTGAGGTGTGTGACTATGTGCATAGATGTGTGAGCAGTTGATTCACTAGATGTATGGGTTCAAACGTGCATGTGGAAACAGCTGTATGGGCAGTTGACTGTGTGCATGAGTGTATTGGTGAGTGAATGGATATCTCAGTGCTACATGTCAAAGTAAATACATATGTAAAACACAGTACATGTGAGAGTTGACATATATACATACCTGTGCATAAGAGCCAGTGAATGTGTGAGTGGCTGTATGGATCATTGTGAACTTGTATCAGGGATTGTATAAGAGAGTAAATATGTGTTAGAATATGTTTGAATTAGTAAGGTGTGTATAACTGTATAGTTGAGGAAATGGAGGAGTGATTGATTCTTTTCATGACTGACTAGATGTATGAGTAACTCCATGGATGAGTGACAATCTGTGAGTGTCTGTTTACACTGATTGTATCTAAGGTTATATTAGAGTCTGAAGAGGTTCATCGTATTATCACATGAATGATATTATCAGTGATGTGATCAGTAATGTCAAATGAGATGTCATCAGTGATGTCATTTGAGATGTCATCAGTGATGTCATCAGTGATGTCATTTGAGATGTCATCAGTGATGTCATTTGAGATGTCATCAGTGATGTCATCAGTGATTTCACTGACCATGTCATGAATGATGTAATATGTGACATCATCAGCAGTGGATTGCGGGTGCGCGATATATAGTTATTGCAACTAACTATATATGAGAATTTCAATGGTTTTGTGCGAGTAAATTAAGGTTTTGTAAATCCGAATCCCTAACTATATATGGTCTATAACCTATGTTTTTTTCAGTGAATTTCAATGTTTTTTTAATAGCAAATATCAAAAGCTGTAAAATGTCAAGTACGTGGTAGGTAAAAACATTTTCGTATTTATGCACGCTGATGTGCTTTGAACGCTGCCCCCCCTCCTCTTTTCTTTTAGGAGTATTCTCTCTTTGCAGATAGTGAAGGGTAGGTAACGCAGGCCTTTTCCCCCGTTGTAATCCGTCGTGCCTGCTTCCCTCTCCATTTGATTGATTGTTATCCTAGCATTTATTGTTTTGGAATTGGTTCTCTTTGGTTCATTCTCTATTTACAAACAAGCACAGAGTCGCAATACTCTGTTTAGTCTTTGCAGATAGTGAAAAATCGTTAAAAAAACAAAAGGAATCAAGCAAAATCAGTAGGCCACTAATGGGATCTCTTTTTGACCTCGCTAAAATAGAAACATTATGAACAACCCCTCATGAGAAATACAAAACTAGTGAGAGGAACTGAGTTTGACACCATGATGGCTGCAAGACAGCTCGGCTCCGCCGCCCACCCCACCCAAAACAACGACAAACCCTATGCAAATATTATAAATATATACAACACACCAGCAAAGTAACAGGGTAAAACGTTTTATTAAATAACTATTTACATGGCAGCCTGCTGCAACATCGATCCAAACAAGCCTTTGTATTTGGGGCTCAAAATCAACAAGTAACAGGGTAAAACGTTTTATTAAATAACTATTTACATGGCAGCCTGCTGCAACATCGATCCAAACAAGCCTTTGTATTTGGGGCTCAAAATCAACCATCAATAGTAAGATTTTCATAGGTGAGTGTAGGTTCATGGTTTTCCATCCACAGACTAAAAGCCTGGAGTGGGAGTGAAAGGACAATAACTAGGTAAGAAGGAAGGCAGAGGCTGTGGGAAGGACTCTGGATATGGTATGTTGCTTGGTCCCTGAGATGCTTCGATGTCACTGCCTTGCACAAATGGCATAAGTCCTGGATGTTGGGTGCCATAGTTGAGGGTTCCGAGCAGCGCTTGTAACACTGTCTGAAGCTTATTTGCACCTGCTGCAGCTTCACTATTCTCAAAGTAAGTGGGGGCTGTTTGTGGACCTGACTGCATTGGAAAACAATGTGATGCGGTGCCTCCCTGAACCGCTTGACGGAGGCCCCCGTGGGGCGGTGTTATGGCGTGGACTCAGAGGGGGCGCTTGGCTCCTGCCCCCTCCCCAAGTCTTGTTGCCCTGGTGTTTCCTAAGATCGCCCCCGACATAGGCGGCCGGCTCCCGGGATCAAGCGGAACGTTTTGCCTTTTGGTGACTCTTCCATTCTGGACCTTGTCCCACAATCCGTTCGACCTGAAGACACGTCCTGCGGTGCCCTAGTCCGACCATCACATATTCCTGCGCCAGGAGACGGCGTGGGGTGCACTAGAAGGGAGAGGCGGCGCAAACGAGCCTCCCCCACCTCCCCAGGTGGAGGTTTCTCAGCTACACCCCAGCGCTTCACGCAACCAGCTGACTTGCGCCCGCTCTTGCGGAACAGTGCCTCCCTCGGCCAGCTGAATTGCGGCTGCTCCACACCTTGTCCCACAATCCGTTTGACCTGAAGACACGTCCTGCGGTACCGTGATCCGACCATCACATATACCTGCGCCAGGAGACGGCGTGGGGTGCACTAGAAGGGAGAGGCGGCGCGAACGAGCCTCCCCCACCTCCCCAGGTGGAGGTTTCTCAGCTACACCCCAGCGCTTCACTCGACCAGCTGACTTGCGCCCGCTCTTGCGACACAGTGCCTCGCTCGGCCAGCTGAATTGCGCCTGCTCTTGCTATTACAGCGTCTCACCCGCCATCCAGCGGAATTGCACCCAATCTTGCGGTACAGCGACAGGCGGCTGCCACGGAGCTCACGAAATGGCAGTCGGCTCCACAGACTTGGGCCTGGCCTGCAAGGATGGCTCTGGGCAACGCTGGAACTCAGACGCTTGACTGCTAGGGCATGGGCCCCATTCCCAAAAGCGTCCCCTCAGCCTTGAAGATTCTACAAAAGTCACCGGGGCCCCCGACTCCCGCAGACTTCCAGTGGGGAGCGACTGCCATGATTGCTCGCGGAATGGCCACGATGTAGCCACGGGGTGCTCTCATGCTGACGCCAGCTTCAGTCTGAAACATCCAGAAACACTGTAGACTACCAATTCGATCAGTTCCGGTGGAGCCCCAACGTGACCCGGTAGAGAAGAACTTGCCCTACCCTCTTTGACTGATGGTTCTTGTTGCCTGTCCTTTCTGTTGTCATTTAACAGAACTTTTTGGACTGCTGAAAGGGGTTGTGTTCCGACCGCTGGTTGGTGGAGACACTTTGACTATATTCTGGACCTACGTTGTCGCGTAATTCGTCATATGACGCGCCGCGTTAGCACACCCGGAAGTGCTCTAGTGCGCGAGGCGCGAAGCGCAGCTTCCCTGAAGCGATCCGGGGCGCGGCGCGGAGCGCGTAACGTAAGCATAACAGGTCATGTGACTTGTTAATAAAACTTTTCATTGGTTCATTTCACTTTTGGGTTCCTAATTATGTAAGGCTAGGTCATGTAACCTAAAAATAACACTTTTCATTGGTTTAGAACTATTTTTTGTCCCAAATGATGAAAATCCCTCCTTGTTTCCTCACTCTGACTTTCATCTTTGTGAGAGGAAGACCTTTTTTCATCACTTAGCAATAGCAAGTGTTGTAGCTTCAGCTGGTGCATCCCCACCACCACCACCTCCTCCTAGGAAGAGAGGACCACCTCCTCAGATCATCCTACAACAAGAGGAGGAAGAAGAGGAAGAGGAGCAAGGGACAGGGAGGTTTTTACCTGAACAGCCAAGGAGGTCCCATGGCAAAGAAAGTGACTAGGAGGGGGCGCTTGGCTCCTGCCCCCTCCCCAAGTCTCGCTCGGCCAGCTGAGTTGCGCCCACTCTTGCGGCCTATAACATGGAGAGGCCGGGGCGTTGACTAGGCAGGGCCTCTGGCCGCAACCACAGCGCCAACGATTGCTGTTGATGGAGGGGAGCCTTGCCGGTGAGAGCCACTGATCTGAAGAACCGCTGCCTGCGGTGCCTCCCTGAACCGCTTGACGGAGGCCCCCGAGAGGCGGTGTGGTGGCGCGGACTGGGAGGGGGCGCTTGGCTCCTGCCCCCTCCTCAAGTCTTGTTGCCCTGGTGTGGCCTGAGATCTCCCCCGACATAGGCGGCCGGCTCCCGGGGTCCGGCGGAACTTTTTGCCTTTTGGTGACTCTTCCATTCTGGACCTTGTCCCACAATCTGTTTGACCTGAAGACACGTCCTGCGGCCTGGTCCCTGAATGTGTGCAAGGGGACGGTATTGATTGAATTAAGATGGCGGCTTCACACAAAGCTGACTCAAGTGTTGCTGCTGATGCTATGCAGACAAAAACTGGTTTTCAGTTTGTACATTCTTCAGGATTTTTCCATCCAAGGCTGGTTGAGAGTTTGTAGAACGATGGCTTCAGATTTTCAACATACGGTGTGGTGACGCGGACTGGGAGGGGGCGCTTGGCTCCTGCCCCTCCCCAAGTCTTGTTGCCCTGGTGGGCCTAAGATTGCCCCCGACATAGGCGGCCGGCTCCCGGGGTCCGGCGGAACTTTTTTCCTCTTCCTTTCTGCATCTTGTCCCACAATCCGTTTGACCTGAAGACACGACCAGGTCCCTGAATGTGTGCAGGGGGATGCTAATGATTGAATCAAGATGGCGGCTTCACACAAAGCTGACTCAAGTGTTGCTGCTGATGCTATGCAGACAAAAACTGGTTTTCATTTTGTACATTCTTCAGGATTTTTCCATCCAAGGCTGGTTGAGAGTTTGTAGAACGATGGCTTCAGATTTTC
Organism: Lissotriton vulgaris; assembly: GCF_964263255.1. Classification (NCBI taxonomy): domain Eukaryota; kingdom Metazoa; phylum Chordata; class Amphibia; order Caudata; family Salamandridae; genus Lissotriton; species Lissotriton vulgaris. Next base: position 937,917,603 of record NC_141689.1, on the reverse strand, counting down.
AACATACTACTCTTCAACATTCTTCATAAATGTAACAATGTGAGACTCACTAGGAGAACGGCCGTTTATCTTTCCTTTCAAAATGCTGCCAACAATATTTTCTGAATGGAAGACACCATCTTGTAGCATAAAGAGCTGCGTCAAGGGTGGTATTGCCCAGAATGTCTTGTTTTCTAGTGCTCGTAATGACGAAGCCAAAACTGCCGAAAGGGATTCTGGTCCCGCCGCTACTTATTGGAGACATTGAACTATACTCTGCACCTGCCTGGCCTCGACCAAAATGGCGCCAGTATGGGAGCGACTTGCAACTCCTTATGACGTTCTAGTTACTTAGCCTTGACGTAATGGGGGATGTATGCGGTCTTTGTGCACATGGCGGGCGGGGAAGGGTACTGACTGGGAATACGGACAACCCTATTGATGTCGATTTTTCATTATTGATTTTTTTATTAATAAAGCTTCGAAGTAATGTTACCCATGATACTTGCCCATGGTGTGCGTATGGATGATTTTATTGTAACTGATCCTGTTATACTTTCAATTATAAAATCACCTTCACTGATCCTGCAACCGCTTGTCACGTTTAGTTTTTTCAATTAAATGGCTCTCTTGTTACATACTCCTATAACCCTGGCTTTTGACCCTTTCCTACGCACGGTCTGTACTACCGCCCTCGGGCGATCTATGTAATGAACAGACTACCATTGCCGAAACACAAGGGAATGCATCTCAGAGAGATAGGTCAAGTACGTGGTAGATAAATTTTTTTTCGTGTTTATGCACGCTGATGTGCTTTGAATGCTGCCCCCCCCGCCCTCCCCCTCTCCTCATCATTTAGATTACCACCGCCCATTGCACAAAAGCGTACCGGGCGCTCCCCACGCAAAAAAATACGATTTTTACAGATTCTTTACAGTTGGGGCCATAAACTACATCCGCAGGGTTAGGTGATAGCCTGGGACCGGCCTGGACAATCGGACACAGAGGAAGAGGAGTGTCAGAGGGTGCGGTAGTGAATAGGGTGAAAGGGAGGTGTCGGGCAGACACGGGGTGTGATTCTCAGGGAAGAGCAGCGCAGATGGTGTAGTATGTACTGTAATTATTATTACTAGGTTGCTTTAAGGAATGTATGGATTTATTCTTGTGAAGAGCTCACTACAGATGGGGGGAGGTTTATGGCCCATGCATGAGAGAGAGAGCGGGGGTGACCAGTGCGTGGGGGAGATGCTTGCGAGGGTGGGGAGCCGTGCTGAGGATCGGCAGCGTGCAGAGAGTGGGTCTGGTCAAGGCATCTAAAATGGCTGCCGTGCACGACAAAACTGTGGCATTGAAAAAAAGGCAAGATGGCGCAGACAATGTTTATCAATACGGATTAATTTTCCACAGAGAGAACGGGGGAGGTCAGAGGGGGGGGGTGTTCGTAGCGCCAGGGAGACGCGCTACGGACCGGCGAGGGGCAGAGGGGCCATAGCGCTTTCAAAATGGCTGCTGCTTGCTAGAGCGTACGTGCCTGAGTGGGGACAAGGTGGCGCCGATTATGTTGACATCGCAAACCAGATTTTAACACTTAGACATGAAAGTGAAAACTGCACCATTGCTCCCCCCCGCCGACTGACACCCTCCTTTGCCTCAGCTTGGATCATCATTTGTTAAAGTGTTCAAAGACCCCACCGTGAGTATAAGCACAACCGGGGCCTTACTGCACACCCTGAGAAAAACTACGCAGCAAGACAATCTCTACCTTCTCCCTTTTCCATGTTCCAACGCTTTGAAATGAACAATATATTTATTCGCAGTGACAAAATGGCGGTCAACACTTCCTGATTTCCTTCGAATCGAATGTTAACAGACGTCACGCAGCAAAAAAAAAATAATCCGCTCACGCGCAGCCGCTGGAAGACATGTATCAACATATATGAGCATCCTCAGCCACCCTCAGAAAACATAGGGCGTCAGGATACGTCTCCCGTACCCCCTTATACCCATTTCCCACATTGTTTTTCCTTCATCTTGTAATTTAATTAAAACGAAACACAAAATGGCGAATTCCCGTTTCGCTACCGGTTCGCGACCCGGTTCGCGAACCGGGAAGCGTTCTACTGCGAAAAATCAAATTTTTTTTATTTTCCCCACGGGACCCTTTAATAACCCCAACATCATTACTAGGGGGTCAAGAGGTGTCTACCTTGCCCCCTTTCATTAAATTCCCCCTTCGTTTTTCTCCTCCTCTTGTCTCTCGATCCTACCGAGAGACAAGATGGCGGCCGGTCCGGACTGTTTAGAATGTTGACAGACACCGGAGAGCCAATCAGCTTCGCTTTGCGAAGTTCCGTTACGCGAAAAGTACGCGAACCAGAGCGCTACCCGGGACACTGTCACAGATTTTTCTGTTTTTTAAAACGTTAATTTCTCAAAATCCACTGGAACACATATATTGAGACCTAGCAAAGGCAAATCGGGCTAACAGTCCCTACAATTTTGCCAAGTTTCGTGCAAATCCATTCAGCCATTCGAGCTAAAAGTGAGGCCAACCGCCCTATGGAAAAATGAATGGGAAAAACGCGTTTTGGGACCCCCTTTTTTCTCGACCCCCCCCTTGACAAAACCCCCCCAAATTTTCAGGGGCTGCTCAGAAACAAAATGTGCCATTTTCCTGAAAATTTCAGCCAATTCCGTCCACAAACGCCAAAGTTATTAGACATAGAATTTTCAAAAATCCCATAGAGAAAAAATCCTAACTATATATACCTACTGGCGACCGCCACTAGGTAATATATATATACATATATTACCTAGTGGCGGTCGCCAGTAGGTATATATAGTTAGGATTTTTTCTCTATGGGACTTTTGAAAATTCTATGTCTAATAACTTTGGCGTTTGTGGACGGAATTGGCTGAAATTTTCAGGAAAATGGAACATTTTGTTTCTGAGCAGCCCCTGACAATTTGGGGGGGTTTCATCAAGGGGGGGCCGAGAAAAAAGGGGGGTCCCAAAACGCGTTTTTCCCATGTTAATTTCCATAGGGCGGTTTGCCTCACTTTTAGCTCGAACGGCTGAATGGATTTGCACGAAACTTGGCAAAATTGTAGGGACTGTTAGCCCGATGTGCCTTTGCTAGGTCTCAATATATGTGCTCCAGTGGATTTTGAGTAATTTAGGTTCAAAAAAAGATATATATCTGGGCGGAGCCTAACCACACATCTGATCTGATTGGATGTCAGCACTTCATCCAAGAAGTGTTGGCAGCCATCTTGGGACCAATATACATGATAGCACCTCATTAAAAAGCATTGTAGTTAATAGAGGGTTTTAGGACTTTAGTTACATTATAAATCATTTGTTGATGGTACCATACTCGTTTTAGGAATTGTGGTGGGTTCTAAGGTGATTTTACCATGTGAAAAAACCTTCTGCTGTGATATCATGAATACTGTTTGAAAGAAAACTAATATCTCATGATTTTCCCACAGTGGTTTGGAAGGGGATCTATAAGCTAAACTGAAAGCATATTTTCTGTAAATTCACATTATCTTTCTCAGTCATGTGAAAATGAAGTCTGACATTCTCAGTAAAACATGTACATCCAACAAGGACAGAGACTGTCAGTTGATTCCTTTGTGTTCTACTGCAGCCTCCTAGAGTGTTCTAAAGAACAACTAGAGCGCTAACAGTCCTACTTATTACAAAGGTATGGCACACCTGAAGCCATCTTGATTGGAATAAAGTGGTAACTCTTAAAACATTTAATTTAAAAAGAAACAACATGAGGGGGTATATTTTGCCATAGAAAGTATGATTAGTGCTGCAGAATGAAAAATTAGGGCACATTTTGAGTGACTTCTCAAATCCTGGACGGAGCATCTAAACCAATCAAATCCTTTTCTATTTCATTAAAACATTCTGACATGCAGTCTCCCAAAATGGCCACCAGAGACAAAAGAGCCCAAATGTAGCCCAAATATCACCCAGATGTAGCCCAAGTATAGCCCAATGACAGAATGTCCCAGAGTGTTCTAAAGAACAACTAGAGCGCTAACAGTCCTACTTATTACAAAGGTATGGCACACCTGAAGCCATCTTGATTGGAATAAAGTGGTAACTCTTAAAACATTTAATTTAAAAAGAAACAACATGAGGGGGTATATTTTGCCATAGAAAGTATGATTAGTGCTGCAGAATGAAAAATTAGGGCACATTTTGAGTGACTTCTCAAATCCTTTTCTATTTCATTAAAACATTCTGACATGCAGTCTCCCAAAATGGCCACCAGAGACAAAAGAGCCCAAATGTAGCCCAAATATCACCCAGATGTAGCCCAAGTATAGCCCAATGACAGAATGTCCCAGAGTGTTCTAAAGAACAACTAGAGCGCTAACAGTCCTACTTATTACAAAGGTATAGCACACCTGGAGCCATCGTGATGGGAATAAAGTGGTAACTCTTAAAACATTTAATTTAAAAAGGAACAAAATGAGGGGGTATATTATGCAATAGAAGGTATTATTAGTGCTGCAGAAAGAAAAATTAGGGCACATTTTGAGTGACTTTTCAAATCCTCTTCTATTTCATTAAAAAATTCTGACACGCAGTCTCCCAAAATGGCCACCAGAGACAAAAGAGCCCAAATGTAGCCCAAATATCACCCAGATGTAGCCCAAGTATAGCCCAATGACAGAATGTCCCAGAGTGTTCTAAAGAACAACTAGAGCGCTAACAGTCCTACTTATTACAAAGGTATGGCACACCTGAAGCCATCTTGATTGGAATAAAGTGGTAACTCTTAAAACATTTAATTTAAAAAGGAACAAAATGAGGGGGTATATTTTGCCATATGAATTATGATTAGTGCTGCAGAAAGAAAAATTAGGGCACATTTTGAGTGACTTCTCAAACCCTCTTCAATTTCATAAAAAAATTCTGACATACAGGTGGCTTTTTAGCTTTGCTTTTATTAGTGTTTTTTCAACTTTCATGTAAATAACATGCATCTGTATGCATATAAGTATATGTATGCATGCATTTATGTTTGTATTTATATAGATATACAGATGATATATGTTTATATATGTATGTATATATATATATTCACTGAAAAAACCATAGGTTATAGACCATATATAGTTAGGAATTAGCATTTACAAAACCTTGAAAATTCACTGAAAAAACCATAGGTTATAGACCATATATAGTTAGGAATTCGCATTCACCTTATTTTACTCACACAAAACCATTGAAATTCCATATATAGTTAGTTGCACTAACTATATATCGCGCACCCGCAATCCACTGCTGATGATGTCACATAATACATCATTCATGACATGGTCAGTGACATCACTGATGACATCACTGATGACATCTCAAATGACATCACTGATGACATCTCAAATGACATCACTGATGACATCACTGACGACAACATCCAGTGACTGTATGTTTCTGTAAAGTTAAAATATGTCTTACATATTGAAGAATGAGTGGATGTATAAGTGTCTGGATGAAGGATTTAGTAGGTGCATGACTGACTGTATGAGTGAGTGATTAAATGTGTCTCACTGAGTGCATGGGTTAGTGACTAAACTGTCTTAATTTGTGCATCATTATGTCTGTTGTTCTGTAAACTGTTGCATGTGTTGATAAGTAGCTATATGAGTAACTATATGGGTTATTGATTGGTTGCCCAAGTATTTGTATGGGAGACTGAGTGTGTATGTGGGTGGCTGGGAGGTGTATGACTCTGTGCATAGATGTGTGAGCAGTTGATTCACTAGATGTATGGTTTCAAAAGTGCATGTGGAAACAGCTGTATGGGCGGTTGACTGTGTGCATAAGTGTATTGGTGAGTGAATGGATATCTCAGTGCTACATGTCAAAGTAAGTACATATGTAAAACACAGTACATGTGAGAGTTGACATATATAAATAACTGTGCATAAGAGCCAGTGAATGTGTGAGTGGCTGTATGGATCATTGTGAACTTGTATCAGGGATTGTATAAGAGAGTAAATATGTGTTAGTATATGTTTGAATAAGTAAAGTTTGTATAACTGTATAGTTGAGGAAATGGAGGTGTGATTGATTCTTTGCATGACTGACTAGGTGTGTGAGTAACTCCATGGATGAGTGACAGTCTGTGAGTGTCTGTTTACACTGATTGTATCTAAGGTTATATTAGAGTCTGAAGAGGTTCATCGTATTATCACATGAATGATATCATCAGTGATGTGATCAGTAATGTCAAATGAGATGTCATCAGTGATGTCATCAGTGATGTCATTTGAGATGTCATCAGTGATGTCATTTGAGATGTCATCAGTGATGTCATCAGTGATGTCACTGACCATGTCATGAATGATGTAATATGTGACATCATCAGCAGTGGATTGCGGGTGCGCGATATATAGTTAGTGCAAGTAACTATATATGGAATTTCAATGGTTTTGTGTGAGTAAAATAAGGTTTTGTAAATGCGAATTCCTAACTATATATGGTCTATAACCTATGGTTTTTTCAGTGAATATATATATATATATATTACATCTCACAAAGCCCACTTAGGAGAGCCCACGCAGATAGCAGGTATTTCGTTTTTATTGGGAAGTTGCAGCACAGCAAAAGCAAGTCTGTTCCAGAAGAATTACACAGCCTGACGCGTTTCATGCTTCACACAGCATTTCTTCAGAGGCTAGAGTCCTTGTGAAGTGAAGCACTCGGCATTACAAAGATAGTCTCACCAGCTGCCCCAGTGGGCGTTGGCTCTCACTTGGCCTGCTGGTTGTTGTAGTGCCGACAATAAAACTCCAGTGAGTTGCTTGCACTCGACAAACTTTGGACAAGAATTAAAAACCAAGTGGTTCTGGAAAAGAGTCCCGCTCTCACCATGTTGTACCTTGTTGCCTCCCAAACGGCTATTCTGCCTGCAGTGCTGCCTCTAGTGAAAAGCAGCGCAGTCCATCCATCCATGGCAGGTCTCTCCCACGACCGGGACCGACCGTCATTAATTACATCTCACAAAGCCCACTTAGGAGAGCCCACGCAGATAGCAGGTATTTCGTTTTTATTGGGAAGTTGCAGCACAGCAAAAGCAAGTCTGTTCCAGAAGAATTACACAGCCTGACGCATTTCATGCTTCACACAGCATTTCTTCAGAGGCTAGAGTCCTTGTGAAGTGAAGCACTCGGCATTACAAAGATAGTCTCACCAGCTGCCCCAGTGGGCGTTGGCTCTCGCTTGGCCTGCTGGTTGTTGTAGTGCCGACAATAAAACTCCAGTGAGTTGCTTGCACTCGACAAACTTTGGACAAGAATTAAAAACCAAGTGGTTCTGGAAAAGAGTCCCGCTCTCACCATGTTGTATCTTGTTGCCTCCCAAACGGCTATTCTGCCTGCAGTGCTGCCTCTAGTGAAAAGCAGCGCAGTCCATCCATCCATGGCAGGTCTCTTCCACGACCGGGACCGGCCGTCAATAATTACATCTCACAAAGCCCACTTAGGAGAGCCCACGCAGATAGCAGGTATTTCGTTTTTATTGGGAAGTTGCAGCACAGCAAAAGCAAGTCTGTTCCAGAAGAATTACACAGCCTGACGCGTTTCATGCTTCACACAGCATTTCTTCAGAGGCTAGAGTCCTTGTGAAGTGAAGCACTCGGCATTACAAAGATAGTCTCACCAGCTGCCCCAGTGGGCGTTGGCTCTCGCTTGGCCTGCTGGTTGTTGTAGTGCCGACAATAAAACTCCAGTGAGTTGCTTGCACTCGACAAACTTTGGACAAGAATTAAAAACCAAGTGGTTCTGGAAAAGAGTCCCGCTCTCACCATGTTGTATCTTGTTGCCTCCCAAACGGCTATTCTGCCTGCAGTGCTGCCTCTAGTGAAAAGCAGCGCAGTCCATCCATCCAAGGCAGGTCTCTCCCACGACCGGGACCGGCCGTCAATAATTACATCTCACAAAGCCCACTTAGGAGAGCCCACGCAGATAGCAGGTATTTCGTTTGTATTGGGAAGTTGCAGCACAGCAAAAGCAAGTCTGTTCCAGAAGAATTACACAGCCTGACGCGTTTCATGCTTCACACAGCATTTCTTCAGAGGCTAGAGTCCTTGTGAAGTGAAGCACTCGGCATTACAAAGATAGTCTCACCAGCTGCCCCAGTGGGCGTTGGCTCTCGCTTGGCCTGCTGGTTGTTGTAGTGCCGACAATAAAACTCCAGTGAGTTGCTTGCACTCGACAAACTTTGGACAAGAATTAAAAACCAAGTGGTTCTGGAAAAGAGTCCCGCTCTCACCATGTTGTATCTTGTTGCCTCCCAAACGGCTATTCTGCCTGCAGGGCTGCCTCTAGTGAAAAGCAGCGCAGTCCATCCATCCAAGGCAGGTCTCTCCCACGACCGGGACCGGCCGTCAATAATTACATCTCACAAAGCCCACTTAGGAGAGCCCACGCAGATAGCAGGTATTTCGTTTTTATTGGGAAGTTGCAGCACAGCAAAAGCAAGTCTGTTCCAGAAGAATTACACAGCCTGACGCGTTTCATGCTTCACACAGCATTTCTTCAGAGGCTAGAGTCCTTGTGAAGTGAAGCACTCGGCATTACAAAGATAGTCTCACCAGCTGCCCCAGTGGGCGTTGGCTCTCGCTTGGCCTGCTGGTTGTTGTAGTGCCGACAATAAAACTCCAGTGAGTTGCTTGCACTCGACAAACTTTGGACAAGAATTAAAAACCAAGTGGTTCTGGAAAAGAGTATATATATATATATATATATATATATATACATATATATATACATATATATATATATATATGTATATATTTTATATTTATATACATATATACATATATATGTATATCAAATATGCATATTTAAATATGTATATATTTTAAAATAAATCAAAATTACTTTTTTAAAAATCTTTATTATTTAAATATATTTTTAACACCGAGTACCGGCACGCCCTCTCGTTCAGGAGCTTCGTGACAGCTTGCGAAATTCTGTGGTGATGTTCTAAGATACAGCGCGACGCCCCCCTGGCAGAAAGAACATCCACTGTGATCGTACTCACTGTTGGGGAGAGAGGAACCCGAATGATTCGGGAATAAGGTGTGTGTCTGAGAGACTTTCCAACAATGCCTCCCAATGAAGCTGTCCATCGAGTTCTGTGGCCATGGCTAGTAAGGTGGGGCACCACTTGGTGTTCGGGAGCCTAATCACTGCATATAGGTTCCTGCAGCGGTTTCTACAAAACCCGAAGTGGACAGGATCAGGGACTTGCGCTTTGTGCAACCAAGAGCAGGGGGCGTTCCAACTGACTCCAGTGGGAGTGGACTATCATATATTTAAAACAGGCCCTCAGGTGCAATGTGAACACGGAAGTGAAATGGGCACTGAAGAAAGGCGAATGCCTGAAACGCATCTGCCTAGCGTTTTCGCTGCTGTAAAGACTTGTGTTGTGCGCTGATGGAAACTGGCAATTAAAAGTCTCTTACCTCACCGAGCTTGTGTCGGCCCCTTCTGTTAAAGGAGAAGTGGATTGGTTTTGATATATATATATATATCCACAACTCACATCCACCATCTGCCGCTCCTCGTTTTCCCGGGTGCCTCCTTAACGCACGGTGGAGTGCGTAAAATGTCTCCAAACACACAGCTCGAATCCCCGAGCTGTTCAACAAGTAAGGACACTCCAGCCAGTTTTCTTTGTCTCTGCGCTTAGTTTATTTTCGCGCGCACACTCAGTCAACAAACGCGTTTCGGCGTTGCCGCCTTCGTCAGTGCTGGCTGACAGAGACATTTTTTCATTTAAATAAAGTTTTCAATCAACAAAACACATCACATGTTAAAAAGTAAACATAAAAAGAGGCACAATAGTTCATTCACTTTTGGCGGCCATCTTGTAACGTCTCAGATCGGTATAAATGTTAAATCACATTTGGTTTAAGTTCATTGCATTATATATATATTTCAATTACCCTGTGCACCCTAAAAATGAATCCTACCCTGGTCCCTTAAAATACCCCTGCACCCCAAAATCCTAACCCACCCCTACCCCCTTAAAATACTCCTGTACCCAAAACCCCTAAAAATACACATGTACCCCAAAACCCAAAAAATCATGAACCCTAAAATGCCCCTGTACCCCAAAACCTTAATACCCCTTAAACCCTTAAAAATACCCCAGCACCCCAAAACCCAAACCCATCCTTAACCCTAAAAATACACCCTGCACCCCAAAACCTAAACTCACCCTGAACCCTAAAAATATCTCCTGCACCCCAAAACCCAAACCATGCCCCTGTACCCTAAAACCTAAATAACCCCCTAAACCCTTAAAATACACCAGTACCCCAAAACCCAAACCCACCCTGAACCCTATAAACCCCCATACCCCAAAATCGAAACTATCCCTTAACCCTAAAAATATCTCCTACACCCCAAACCCAAACCCACCCTAAACCCTATAAATGCCCCTGTACCCCAAAACCTTAATACCCCTTAAACCCATGAGTGTCTGGGTGGTTCCGTGAGTGGATACATAAGTGTCTGAGGGGGTCTGTGAGTGGGTGTGAGATTGTCTGAATAGGTCTGTGAGTGGGTGTGTGAGTTTCTGTGTGGATCTGTGAGTGAATGTTAGTGTGTGAGTGTCTGATTGGGTGTGTGAGGTTGCGTGTGGATCCTTGATTGAGTCTGTGAGTGCCTGAGTGAGTCCGTAAGTGGGTGTTAAGTGTCTGTGAGTCTTTGAGTGTGTGTCTATCTGAGTAGGTCTGTCACTTGGTGTGTGTGTGTCAGAGTAAGTTTGTGAGTAGGTGTGTGATTATCTGTGTAAGTCTGTGAGTGGGTGTGTGAATGTCTGAGTGGGTCTGTGAATGGGTATGTAAGTGTCTGAGCGGGTCACTGAGAGGATTTATGAGTGACTGAGTCAGTCCCCAGTGGGAACATGAGTGTCTGAGTGGATCTGTGAGTAGGTGTGTGTGTCTAAGTGGGTCTATAAGTGAGTGCATGAGTGTCTGAGTGGGTCTCTGAGCAGATGCATAATCATCTCAGTGGGTCTCCTAGTGAATGAATGAATGTACACTTGTAAAGCGCATGGCTACCAAAGGCCTCCCAGCACTGTAGACAGAGCATAAATCGAAAACAAGGCAGCAGATTCAAGGGAACAGCAGAGTCAGATGTTTATGGAACCGTAGATGGTTGGGCTCGAGCCGACCTAGTGCGTCCATAAGTGTCTGAGTGGGTCTGTCAGAGGGAGTGATAGTGTCTGATTGGGTTTGTGAGTTGGTGCATTAGTGTCTGAGTGTGTTAGTGCACATTTAAATTTGTTTTTACTGAATTTGTGAATCTGCTGCAGAGGTACAAGGGGCTGTGCTGATCATCACAGCAGATTCATGATTTCCTGCACATGGAGAAAAATCATTTTGGGGCATTTTGTTGCCCATAAGGGGTCCTTCAGAGATCCCATATTACACACATGGGGTCATGGTACTTCTACCCTGACCCCTCCTATTGCTTTGTAGTTTTATTTCCAGCCCCCCTGGACCATGTCCCATTATATAAAGTGGCGCCCGCAACTTTCTACTCAGGTTGCTGCCAGCCAGTCAAGGCATTGCTGTTGGCACGTGGATTCACAAAGTAGAGTGAAGGATTCACACCTCCAGATCTACAAAAGTGATTTTCCTTTCATGTCTCAAAAATTACTAAATGGATTTACACAAATCACAATAAGGGCTCTTTCAGGACCAAGAGCTAACTTTCTGTCACATTTGATGTAATTCCATTCAGCGGCGGTTCGGCTGTAGTCTTGTCTAAAATTTCGACAGGAAATTGCATTGGGAAAATGCATTTGGGGTTCCCCTTTTTTTCTTAGACCCCACTTGACAGCACAGCAGCGGAAGTGCTTGGCAAACCTGTTTTAAAAACATCATGAGGATTCATCAAACGTTGCTAAAGTTATTGGCAAAACAAAAAACACTTTTCCTATGGAAACTAGGTCCTAATTATTACCACCTACTAATAAACGCCAGTTGGTAATATATATATATTACTTAGTGGCAGTCACCAGTAGGTAGTTATAGTTAGGTCTGCTTTTCCAAAGAAGGACATTTTTTTGGTTTGCTAATAATGTTGACCCTGTTTGATGAATATTCACAAACCATCCACAAAATAAGTTCATCTACTTCAGCTCCATCATGGAAAGCTTTGGGGTAACCGGTCTAATGGATGACTGAGAAAAAAGGGGTGTCCCAAAACACAAAATCCTTGTGCATTTACTATAGACTTCTTTAGACAAGACTACAGCAAAAACTGATGAACAGATTTCCTCCAAATTTAGCAGAAAGCTAGCTCTTGGTCCCCAGATTGGGCTTTTTGTAATTTAATGCAAATCCGTGCAGTAGTTTTTGAGAAATTTACAATAAAATGTATTTGTATATTTAGGCAGTTCTCTTGCAGGAACACTGGCCCAGGGTGTTTTATTTTCCTTGGGCCATCTTGCTCCAGAAAGAGTGAGATTCCCATTAGAGCAAGCGCCCTGATTGGCCCCCAGCAACATTGAAAAAATGTTGCTGGCAGCCATTATAGGACTCAGGAACATATTACCCTGTCCTGAAGATATAAAAAATATAAATATATATAGGGGTAGGGTAGGGATATCGTGACCACTAGTCCCCAAGGAGGGGACCCAGAGGCACCAAAACAGAAAACAAATTGGCAAAAAATGCTGTGAACAAAAAAACAAAAATAGCAGCCAGGCCACATTTATAAATTATAAGCCCCAGGAAACCTATCCCCAGGGCTGTATTCCTAATGGGGAAGGGGATGCATGGCCCCCTCCCAGAGCCTCTAGAGGCCCCCGGTAGCCCACCTGAGGCCAAAAACATTCTTTATATGGAAGGGAGACTCTCGGCCACCTCCCGGGCCATCAGTGGCCCCAGAGAGCTCACCGCCAGGGCTGCATATTTTGGGTATGGGGAGGGCGCAACCCCCCTCTGTGAGCTATAAGAAGCCCCAGGGGCCCACCCTGGGGCTGAAAATATTCTGTATGGGGAGGGGGCCACCCTTGGGCCAAATATACTTTGTATGGGGAGGCAGCCACATGACCACCCTCCTCGATTTGAGGTCAGGCCCTGAGAAGCCCACCCATCTGGCCAAAACTTAAGAAAAAGGGCTCCCCTCCCTGAGCATCATTAGGTCACAGGGAGCCCACCCCGGGCCATTTACTTTAAGGGAGGGGGCCAGGAACCACTCCTCTCTGAGTCATTAATAACCCTGGGGACCCCATCCCCTGGGGCTGGGCAACAAGCTATGTCATAGGGAGTCAGAACCTGGGACATTGAGGTTTCCCTGCCTGCAGATGCATGGACATGGAACACCTGTGTTTGTTCTCATGTGGTGGGAGCATTTTCAAAACTCCCTCCAAGTGGGATCCTGCTGTATGTGGGGAACCAGCTGGGGCTGTGGGGGTCTTGGGGCTCCCTCCATGTCCCTCAAACAAGGCTATGGTGGGTGCCCTGGGTGGGCATGAGAGCACACACCATTAAGATGGAGGGCTCTGGAGATGGGAACCCCGGGGTCAAAATCGACTCGGGGAGGGGGCCGCATTCAGGCTGAAGTCAGCCCAGGGAGGGGGTCCGTATACCCCCGCCCCATGAACATACATCAGGCCTCTGGGGTTGGGGTCTCCAGGGCCAAAATCAGACTGGGGAGGGGGCAGGGAAGGTGGTGCATCATCATCAGCAGTTGAATCATCTGTGGGACCATTACCACCTGACCAGATACTCACCATCCCACTGCCCAAACGTGCAAGACATGGTCACTTATTGTGGCAAATGCCATTTGCCAGGTGGACTAAATATATCATCTGTTGTCCGGTTTGTGGATGCTGTCAAGAAGCATAATTCTTAATTTTTTTATCTCATCATTCCATCTTCCATTCCTCTTTAAACACTAGTACATATTTGAAAAGCAAATATAGAATACATGTCACTTGAGATTACATACTCTTAGATTCCATACTATAAACAAGTGAGTAGCTACATACATGGTTATGTTAGTATAAAAAAGGTTATTTAAGTGTCTCAGAATGGGTCTATAAATGGGTATATGAATGGTTGTAAGGTGGGTGACTGGGTGTGTGAGTGGGTGAGTGGATATGTGAGTGAGTGTATCAGTGCTCCTGTGGGTGTGTTACTGTATATGTAAGTAGCTGTGTGGGTGTGTGACTGGTCATGTTAGTAACTGTATGGGTGTATTAGTGAGTATGTAAGTGGCTGTGTGTATTGGAAACCGGCCGTGTTAATGGGTGTTTGGGTGTATAACTGTGTGTGCAAGTGGCTCTGTTAGTGGTGGATACGTAAGTGCTGTGTAGGTGTGTGAGTGGATGTGTAGGTACCTCTGTTGTTGGCTGACTGGGTGTGTCAGTGGCTTTATAGTTTTATAAATAGGTATGTAAGTTGCTAAATGGGTGGGTGACTGGATGTGTAACTAGGTGTATAGGTGTGTAAGTGAGTGTGTAACTGACTGTCTCAGTGCTGGGTACATAAATGGCTGTATAGGTGTGTGAATGGGGGTGACAGTGCCTGTATGAGTGTGTGAATGACTATTTAAGTGGATGAATAGATGAGTAAATGGGTGTGTGAATGCTTTTAGGGTGTTCGACTGAGTGTGTCTGTCACTGCCTGGCTATATGATTAGTGGATACATAAGTGCTTTTGTGGGAATGCAACTGGCTGTGTAAGTACCTGCCTGACTGTGTGAGTGGGTGCAAATTACATACTATTAAATTACATACTATAAGCAACAACCCACATTAAAATTACAAACACATTTATTCATACAAGCTTAATAAGAAAAACTATATTTTCAGTATCGCGATTCCTCTTCCTCCTTTGCTGCTCACTGAGGGGCATATTTAGAAGCCCCTTTGCGTCTCTCTTGCACCAAACAATGTGGTGCAAGAGTGACACAGCTTCAAAAAGAGATTTATGAAGCCACACAAGGCCCCTTGCATGGCACTGAGAGGGCCATGCAAGGGGACTTGCATCTTGCATCTTGAATAATGCAAAGCAGCGTAAAGCGGCCAGTCCAGTCGTGAAAATGCCCCACTGATTCTCGGCCGGTTCGCGAGTGCTTGGGACTGTGAGCGCTCATGAGAACGGAGGGGACCTCTGCCACAGGTAGATATTGGCAGATTTACAGCGATGTCTGCAAAGCTTTTCCACCAAACTGGAAGATATTTGCCATAATGATGAAGGAAGCGGCATCCATTTGGGTTGAGGAACTTTCAGGTTCACACTAAAGGACTACCTAGACCAGAAGGCCATGTGTGTACGCCCACTGGAGCGAGACCTGCTATTGAATACAATTAGCCTTCCAAATCATCCTGCCTTCTTCAGGCATTACAGCTAGTGAACAAGAGCAGAAGAGTTGCTCAACATGCATATGGCATTGACTGGGAGAGCGTGTAGCATGCTGTGACTCTGCTGCCAGTGGTATATTGTGCTTTTCACCCCTTTGTGTGTGGCATTCTCTAAGGGCAACTTTTTGTGCAAATAACTATGCAGCCGGTCCAGTCATGAAACTGCTGGTTCTGAAGTGCTTGGGACTGTGAGTGCTCACGAGAACGGAGGGCACCTCTGCCGCAGATGTCTGCAACGCTTTTCCACCCAATGGAAAGAGATTTACCATAATGACGAAGGAAGCGGCATTCACTTGGGTTGAGGAACTTTTAGGTTCACACTAAAGGACTACCTAGACCAGAAGGCTAAGTGTGTACGCCCACTGGGGCGGGGCGTGCTATTGAACAAAATTAGCTTTCCAATGTCATTTTAGATGTCATGAGTGATGTCAAGAGTGATGTCACTGACCATGTCATGAGTGATGTAATATGTAAAGTCATCAGCAGTGCATTGCGGGCGTTTGCTAATTCATTAACACACGGTGTTCTGGCCGTGGGAGGCAGCAACATCGTCAGCTGGGACTGACTGCATTTTTCCAGATGACCGAGGCCGACTCTCTGAACTGTTCAGAACTGTGACCGGCACGACTCTCTACATGCAAATAGAGCTTGCTTCTAAAGGATGTGACTCACTCAGAGGCAAATAGAAGAAAATGATTTTAAACGCACTCATGAGCTTACTACAAGGAGATCATTAATCTGCATACAGGACTCCATGCCCCATAATGCACGCAGGAGTGTGTAATGCTGACACGCCCATTTGGGAGGTATGGAAAATAAATGCCGGAAATTAAATGCGGATCTCATGTGTGTTGTTTAATGCCCAGGAAGAAGGGGCTCATGGCCCTGAAACGCGTAGGCAAATTGCAATGGAACACGCGCTTCATAAGCAGGCAGCATCTTCAGCCTGGAAGGGAGAGAATCGTCGAGTGTGCCTCCAAGCTCCAGGGCATTTGCTAATTCATTAACAGACGGTGTTCTGGCCGTGAGAGGCAGCAACATCGTCAGCTGGGACTGACTGCATTTTTCCAGCGGACCGAGGCCGACTCTCTGAACTTTCAGAACTGTGACCGGCATGACTCTCTACATGCAAATATAGCTTGCTTCTAAAAGACATGACTCACTCAGAGGCAAATAGAAGAAAATGATTTTAAACGCACGCATGAACTTACCACAAGGAGATCATTAATATGCATACAGGACTCCATGCCCCATAATGCACGCAGCAGTGTGTAATGCTGACACGCCCATGTGGGAGGTATGGAAAATAAATGTAGGAAATGAAATGCGGATCTCATGTGTTTTGTTTAATGCCCAGGAAGAAGGGGCTCATGGCCCTGAAACGCATAGGCAAATTGCAATGGAACACGCACTACATAAGCAGGCAGCATCTTCAGCCTGGAAGGAAGAGAATCGTCGAGTGCGCCTCCAAGCTCCAGGGCATTTGCTAATTCATTAACACACAGTGTTCTGGCCGTGGGAGGCAGCAACATCGTCAGCTGGGACTGACTGCCTTTTTCCAGCTGACCAAGGCCGACTCTCTGAACTGTTCAGAACTGTGACCGGCACGACTCTCTACATGCAAATAGAGCTTGCTTCTAAAGGACGTGACTCACTCAGAGGCAAATAGAAGAAAATGATTTTAAACGCACGCATGAACTTACTACAAGGAGATCATTAATCTGCATACAGGACTCCATGCCCCATAATGCACGCAGGAGTGTGTAATGCTGACACGCCCATGTGGGAGGTATGGAAAATAAATGCCGGAAAAGAAATGCAGATCTCATGTGTGTTGTTTAATGCCCAGGAAGAAGGGGCTCATGGCCCTGAAACGTGTAGGCAAATTGCAATGGAACACGCACTTCATAAGCAGGCAGCATCTTCAGCCTGGAAGGGAGAGAATCGTCGAGTGCGCCTCCAAGATCCAGAGCGTTTGCTAATTCATATATATATATACTCCTAAAAGGAGTGGTCAGCGACCCAGAGCCCACACGAATTGCCAGCAGCCTGTGACAACGGCAATGAAGACGGCCATGACGGCCAGAAACGCGTCCACACATCATAAGCGCATCACGGACTGCAAAGGAAGGTGCTGTAGATTTCAATAAAAATCCTACCTGATCGGAATCCGGAGCTGTGTCCCGCTTACTTTCGATGGAGGGTGAGCAGTGGTGTTTATATGTTTACGGTTGGCTGAGACCGGTGGGGCACGCACTCTCGGTCTGGTGCACCGCAGGTCTTCAGCAAAACGAAACTTTGTAAAGTACGAGGAGTACAAGGTGCGGCGCCCCCCCAGCGAAGATATTGCCAGCAGGTGACCAGTTTTCGCGACGGGGAGAGAGGAGGTAGCTTTGCACTACCCGATAAGATAAAGACAAAGGGGGTGACGGAACAACACTTTCCTGGCCGCACTGCTAGGATGTATGCAGCGGTGCCAAGTGATTGGGACATCTCGGGATGTTTGGGACTCCGCTATTAAGCAGGGAAACCACACCAAACTACATATCCCAGGATGCAGTCAGCCAGGAGCTACAAGCAAACACACCTGCAGCGGGGAGGTGGAGCCGTGAGACCGCCCCAGAGGGAGGGGTCCCCCCAATGAGGTGCAGGACTGTCCTAAAAGGAGTGGTCAGCGACCCAGAGCCCACACGAATTGCCAGCAGCCTGTGACAACGGCACTGAAGACGGCCATGACGGCCAGAAACGCGTCTGCCCACACATCATAAGCGCATCACGGACTGCAAGGGAAGGTGCTGTAGATTTCAATAAAAATTCTACCTGATCTGAATCCGGAGCTGTGTCCCGCTTACCTTCGATGGAGGGTGAGCAGTGGTGTTTATATGTTTACGGTTGGCTGAGACCTTTGGGGCACGCACTCTCGGTCTGGTGCACCGCACGTCTTCAGCAAAACAAAACTTTGTAAAGTACGAGGAGTACAAGGTGCGGCCCCCCACCAGCGAAGATATTGCCAGCAGGTGACCAGTTTTCACGACGGGGAGAGAGGAGGTAGCATTGCGCTACCCGATAGGATAAAGACAAAGGTGGTGACGGAACAACACTTTCCTGGCCGCACTGCTAGGATGTATGGAGCGGTGCCAAGTGACTGGGGCATCTCGGGATGTTTGGGACTCCGCTATTAAGCAGGGAAACCACACCAAACTACATATCCCAGGATGCAGTCTGCCAGGAGCTACAAGCACACACACTTGCAGCGGGGAGGTGGAGCCTTGAGACCGCCCTAGAGGGAGGGGTCCCCCCAATGAGGAGCAGGACTGTCCTAAAAGGAGTGGTCAGCGACCCAGAGCCCACACGAATTGCCAGCAGCCTGTGACAACGGCACTGAAGACGGCCATGACGGCCAGAAACGCGTCTGCCCACACATCATAAGCGCATCACGGACTGCAAGGGAAGGTGCTGTAGATTTCAATAAAAATCCTACCTGATCTGAATCCGGAGCTGTGTCCCGCTTACTTTCGATGGAGGGTGAGCAGTGGTGTTTATATATATATATATATATATATATATATATATATATATATATATATATATATATATATATATGTATATTACCTACTGGCGGTCGCCAGTAGGTATATATAGTTAGGATTTTTTCTCTATGGGATTTTTGAAAATTCTCTGTCTAATAACTTTGGCGTTTGTGGACGGAATTGGCTGAAATTTTCAGGAAAATGGAACATTTTGTTTCTGAGCAGCCCCTGACAATTTGGGGAGGGTTTCATCAAGGGGGGGCCGAGAAAAAAGGGGGGTCCCAAAACGCGTTTTCCCCATGTTAATTTCCATAGGGCGGTTGGCCTCACTTTTAGCTCAAACGGCTGAATGGATTTGCACGAAACTTGGCAAAATTGTAGGGACTGTTAGCCCGATGTGCCTTTGCTAGGTCTCAATATATGTGCTCCAGTGGATTTTGAGTAATTTAGGTTCAAAAAAAGATATAGATAAAAGATACCAGCGCCCCATTGAGCTATACGAGCACAACAAGGTCATCATCAAACTAATGGACTGGTGCCTCCACCACAATTTCTTTTCCTTTGGCAAAGACATATTCAGACAGCTTCGCGGTGTGGCGATGGGGGCCTGCTTCTCTCCCAGCTACGCGTGTTTACACGTGGGCTGGTGGGAGGAGCAGGTCCTCATGACTCGCCATAAGGCCTGGATGGATACCCATGTCATTAAATTCCTACGCTATATTGACGACATTTTTATAGCATGGCAAGGCACTAAGGCGGAAGCGTTTGAATTCATAAATGATATCAACCAAAACAATCTGAACCTTAATTTTACCGCCCATGTGGAAAAACATCGAATTCAATTTCTAGATGTAGAAGTGTATATAGAGAATAATAAGGTCAACACCACCTTACATAGAAAAATGACAGCAGGTAACGCCACTCTACATTGTACTAGTATGCACCCTAGACACACCATCTCAGGCATTCCTTACGGAGAAATGTTGAGGCTTAAAAGAATATGCAGCTCTACTGCTGATTTTGAATTATGCTTAAAAGACCTCAAATCTCGCCTTAAAGCTAGAGGTTATTCAAATGCACTGTTAGAAAAAGCCTATCAAAAATCTTTATCTCGCTCCAGAGAAAGCCTGTTCCCTGAAAATATCACCGACACCGAGAATACTACCACCAGTGGGCCATTAGATACTGGCCCCCGTATGGTCACCACTTTCAGCAGAGAGGAAAAGAAAATCAGGGCCATTCTGAACAAAAATTGGCCAATAGTCTTAAGTGACCATATTCTCAATCCTGTGTTACCCTCTACTCCTCTAGT
Organism: Lissotriton vulgaris; assembly: GCF_964263255.1. NCBI lineage: Eukaryota > Metazoa > Chordata > Amphibia > Caudata > Salamandridae > Lissotriton > Lissotriton vulgaris. The sequence goes on along the minus strand of NC_141689.1, from coordinate 937,897,358 downwards.
GTCCTTTAGGAGAGCTAAGACCATGGGTAGCTACTTAGACACCCCTGCTCCTGAACTAAAAACCAAAGCAGCGTGGCTACGACCTTCTAGGGGGTTTTACAAGTGCTCCAGCTGTCGGGCATGCAAATTTGGCATGTCCACCACCCACTACACTACTCCATTTAGTTCTGAGGACAAACCTATACTGGGCAACTACTCTTGTAAAACTGACTATGCCGTGTACGTTTTGGTATGTTCCTGCGGACTTCGGTACGTAGGAAGTACCAAACTTCAGGTACACATGCGCATATTGCAACACCTACGAGCCATACTCCATAACGATCCGGCCTATCCGGTCGCTAGGCATTTTAACCACACTCACAAAAGAGATTTATCTTGCCTTTCGTATTATGTAATTGGTTCTGTACCTTTGTCCAGGAAAGGTGGCAATAGAGAGCTTCTACTCAGGAAGTTAGAATCGAGATTTATACTCGAGTTGGATACCCGTTGGCCTAACGGGCTTAACAACATTGAAGAACTACACCACTTCCTAGAATAACACGACCATTCTTTAGATTCTTTTTTCCAGTATACAGATGTAGTCTTATAAGCTCTCTGACATCCCAAGTTAGGTTCCCTATTTGTGATGTCTATTAATTAGGTATATCTATCTTTTACTCTGCCACCCATACCTTTGTCCTCTGGTTAACATTTGGTACATAAGTTAGGTTCCCTATTTATGTACCCTGCCATTTGGATGTATTTCCCCATCATGTCTTATTCATGCTATGTTATTATTATTATTATATTTTCTCTCATTTTTCCTGACTTTGATATTGGTGTGTTGAGTCTTGCACTGTGTATAGCACTTTATACAATTGCTTGTTGCACATTGGTTATTTGCTATGTCCTAATAGATTGTAGATATTGCTATATTTATAAGAAATTTTGATACTAGCTTTTAAACACTATTTTAACACTTTTTCTACACTTTTTGATACTTCTTTTAACTTTTGTGACATTGATTGCCTTTATATATTTATGACCTGTGTTTAATTCAGGGCTCTGAATAACAGTTATATTTATTGCTTAGGCTTCCGTTGTCCTGGTGGTATTTTGAGGCTTAACATATACTTCCATAAGACGTTGTCCATCTTCCGTCGCAATCACTATTTTTTGCACTTTATTGTCACATATGCACTTTATTATGGTCTATTTGCTGCTAAATACTACTTTGCTATATTTTGCACACTTTACAATATGGTCCTGACGCCTGTTTGCACTTATTGGATTTCCATTCCCAATATTTATAACAGCCTTTTTCATATTACACGCTATGCATGCTAACATAATAATGAATCATTCTGTATATATGTGGATTTAACCAGTTATTTTGTGCAATTCATTAATATTGTCTATTTATTGATCATGGATTTAACCTGACATTTGTTTTAAGTGTGCTCAAAGAGTTATAACCCCCTAGCAGCGATAGTCTTTCCACACTTATGTTTTCCACGTGGTACAGGAAGTTACCACCAGGGGGTGGTAACCTACACAGGTGACATGCATTTAAAAACGGCTTGTGATTGTGTTATTCTTTGTATAGCAGCGTGAACAAGGGCATCCGTGTCCGAAACGCGTCGCTGATCTATGGCTGAGTGAACTGCTAGAAAATAAAATACTATTTGCCTGCCAATTTGATGGTTCGTCTCTTCCTTCCTGTGGTTGGCGTGGAGGCTGTGTCCGCATACGCAGAGCTAGAGTGAAGAGATTCAACGTTCTCATATATATATATATATATATATATATATAAATATGTATATTACCTACTGGCGGTCGCCAGTAGGTATATATAGTTAGGATTTTTTCTCTATGGGATTTTTGAAAATTCTCTGTCTAATAACTTTGGCGTTTGTGGACGGAATTGGCTGAAATTTTCAGGAAAATGGAACATTTTGTTTCTGAGCAGCCCCTGACAATTTGGGGAGGGTTTCATCAAGGGGGGGCCGAGAAAAAAGGGGGGTCCCAAAACGCGTTTTCCCCATGTTAATTTCCATAGGGCGGTTGGCCTCACTTTTAGCTCAAACGGCTGAATGGATTTGCACGAAACTTGGCAAAATTGTAGGGACTGTTAGCCCGATGTGCCTTTGCTAGGTCTCAATATATGTGCTCCAGTGGATTTTGAGTAATTTAGGTTCAAAAAAAGATATATATCTGGGCGGAGCCTAACCACACATCTGATCTGATTGGCTGTCAGCACTTCATCCAAGAAGTGTTGGCAGCCATCTTGGGACCAATATACATGATAGCACCTCATTAAAAAGCATTGTAGTTAATAGAGGGTTTTAGGACTTTAGTTACATTATAAATCATTTGTTGATGGTACCATACTCGTTTTAGGAATTGTGGTGGGTTCTAAGGTGATTTTACCATGTGAAAAAACCTTCTGCTGTGATATCATGAATATTGTTTGAAAGAAAACTAATATCTCATGATTTTCCCACAGTGGTTTGGAAGGGGATCTATAAGCTAAACTGAAAGCATATTTTCTGTAAATTCACATTATCTTTCTCAGTCATGTGAAAATGAAGTCTGACATTCTCAGTAAAACATGTACATCCAACAAGGACAGAGACTGTCAGTTGATTCCTTTGTGTTCTACTGCAGCCTCCTAGAGTGTTCTAAAGAACAACTAGAGCGCTAACAGTCCTACTTATTACAAAGGTATGGCACACCTGAAGCCATCTTGATTGGAATAAAGTGGTAACTCTTAAAACATTTAATTTAAAAAGAAACAACACGAGGGGGTATATTTTGCCATAGAAAGTATGATTAGTGCTGCAGAATGAAAAATTAGGGCACATTTTGAGTGACTTCTCAAATCCTTTTCTATTTCATTAAAACATTCTGACATGCAGTCTCCTAAAATGGCCACCAGAGACAAAAGAGCCCAAATGTAGCCCAAATATCACCCAGATGTAGCCCAAGTATAGCCCAATGACAGAATGTCCCAGAGTGTTCTAAAGAACAACTAGAGCGCTAACAGTCCTACTTATTACAAAGGTATGGCACACCTGAAGCCATCTTGATTGGAATAAAGTGGTAACTCTTAAAACATTTAATTTAAAAAGAAACAACATGAGGGGGTATATTTTGCCATAGAAAGTATGATTAGTGCTGCAGAATGAAAAATTAGGGCACATTTTGAGTGACTTCTCAAATCCTTTTTTATTTCATTAAAACATTCTGACATGCAGTCTCCCAAAATGGCCACCAGAGACAAAAGAGCCCAAATGTAGCCCAAATATCACCCAGATGTAGCCCAAGTATAGCCCAATGACAGAATGTCGCAGAGTGTTCTAAAGAACAACTAGAGCGCTAACAGTCCTACTTATTACAAAGGTATAGCACACCTGGAGCCATCGTGATGGGAATAAAGTGGTAACTCTTAAAACATTTAATTTAAAAAGGAACAAAATGAGGGGGTATATTATGCAATAGAAGGTATTATTAGTGCTGCAGAAAGAAAAATTAGATTCAGAAAGGGGGTGGTGATGAACAGAGTGTCTGAATTAAGCAGACCACTCTTACCCAGTCCAAAGATCAGGGCTTGATCCATCACCGTTATTTATCTCACTGCCCCATCCCAGCTCAGAACCTGGCTATATGCAAATCAGTCTGTCCCTGGCCCAGTGCATCATGGGAACAGGGCAGACTAAACTACCAAGCCAATTCTTTACCAGAAAGGAGACAAGCTACCGGGGACCGGTTTCTGGCATTTCAGCCGTCTTCGGCCCGGCTTGCTTGAATCCTGATGGAGCAGTGAGAAAGGGACTCATGTCTGAGTATACCCTGCCACACCTATAGTGGCCAAAAACGATTCAGAAAGGGGGTGGTGATGAACAGAGTGTCTGAATTAAGCAGACCACTCTTACCCAGTCCAAAGATCAGGGCTTGATCCATCACCGTTATTTATCTCACTGCCCCATCCCAGCTCAGAACCTGGCTATATGCAAATCAGTCTGTCCCTGGCCCAGTGCATCATGGGAACAGGGCAGACTAAACTACCAAGCCAATTCTTCACCAGAAAGGAGACAAGCTACCGGGAACCGGTTTCTGGCATTTCAGCCGTCTTCGGCCCGGCTTGCTTGAATCCTGATGGAGCAGTGAGAAAGGGACTCATGTCTGAGTATACCCTGCCACACCTTTAGTGGCCAAAAACGATTAAGAAAGGGGGTGGTGATGAACAGAGTGTCTGAATTAAGCAGACCACTCTTACCCAGTCCAAAGATCAGGGCTTGATCCATCACCGTTATTTATCTCACTGCCCCATCCCAGCTCAGAACCTGGCTATATGCAAATCAGTCTGTCCCTGGCCCAGTGCATCATGGGAACAGGGCAGACTAAACTACCAAGCCAATTCTTCACCAGAAAGGAGACAAGCTACCGGGGACCGATTTCTGGCATTTCAGCCGCCTTCGGCCCGGCTTGCTTGAATCCTGATGGAGCAGTGAGAAAGGGACTCATGTCTGAGTATACCCTGCCACACCTATAGTGGCCAAAAACGATTCAGAAAGGGGGTGGTGATGAACAGAGTGTTTGAATTAAGCAGACCACTCTTACCCAGTCCAAAGATCAGGGCTTGATCCATCACCGGTATTTATCTCACTGCCCCATCCCAGCTCAGAACCTGGCTATATGCAAATCAGTCTGTCCCTGGCCCAGTGCATCATGGGAACAGGGCAGACTAAACTACCAAGCCAATTCTTCACCAGAAAGGAGACAAGCTACCGGGGACCGGTTTCTGGCATTTCAGCCGTCTTCGGCCCGGCTTGCTTGAATCCTGATGGAGCAGTGAGAAAGGGACTCATGTCTGAGTATACCCTGCCACACCTATAGTGGCCAAAAACGATTCAGAAAGGGGGTGGTGATGAACAGAGTGTCTGAATTAAGCAGACCACTCTTACCCAGTCCAAAGATCAGGGCTTGATCCATCACCGTTATTTATCTCACTGCCCCATCCCAGCTCAGAACCTGGCTATATGCAAATCAGTCTGTCCCTGGCCCAGTGCATCATGGGAACAGGGCAGACTAAACTACCAAGCCAATTCTTCACCAGAAAGGAGACAAGCTACCGGGGACCGGTTTCTGGCATTTCAGCCGTCTTCGGCCCGGCTTGCTTGAATCCTGATGGAGCAGTGAGAAAGGGACTCATGTCTGAGTATACCCTGCCACACCTATAGTGGCCAAAAACGATTCAGAAAGGGGGTGGTGATGAACAGAGTGTCTGAATTAAGCAGACCACTCTTACCCAGTCCAAAGATCAGGGCTTGATCCATCACCGTTATTTATCTCACTGCCCCATCCCAGCTCAGAACCTGGCTATATGCAAATCAGTCTGTCCCTGGCCCAGTGCATCATGGGAACAGGGCAGACTAAACTACCAAGCCAATTCTTCACCAGAAAGGAGACAAGCTACCGGGGACCGGTTTCTGGCATTTCAGCCGTCTTCGGCCCGGCTTGCTTGAATCCTGATGGAGCAGTGAGAAAGGGACTCATGTCTGAGTATACCCTGCCACACCTTTAGTGGCCAAAAACGATTCAGAAAGGGGGTGGTGATGAACAGAGTGTCTGAATTAAGCAGACCACTCTTACCCAGTCCAAAGATCAGGGCTTGATCCATCACCGTTATTTATCTCACTGCCCCATCCCAGCTCAGAACCTGGCTATATGCAAATCAGTCTGTCCCTGGCCCAGTGCATCATGGGAACAGGGCAGACTAAACTACCAAGCCAATTCTTCACCAGAAAGGAGACAAGCTACCGGGGACCGGTTTCTGGCATTTCAGCCGCCTTCGGCCCGGCTTGCTTGAATCCTGATGGAGCAGTGAGAAAGGGACTCATGTCTGAGTATACCCTGCCACACCTATAGTGGCCAAAAACGATTCAGAAAGGGGGTGGTGATGAACAGAGTGTTTGAATTAAGCAGACCACTCTTACCCAGTCCAAAGATCAGGGCTTGATCCATCACCGGTATTTATCTCACTGCCCCATCCCAGCTCAGAACCTGGCTATATGCAAATCAGTCTGTCCCTGGCCCAGTGCATCATGGGAACAGGGCAGACTAAACTACCAAGCCAATTCTTCACCAGAAAGGAGACAAGCTACCGGGGACCGGTTTCTGGCATTTCAGCCGTCTTCGGCCCGGCTTGCTTGAATCCTGATGGAGCAGTGAGAAAGGGACTCATGTCTGAGTATACCCTGCCACACCTATAGTGGCCAAAAACGATTCAGAAAGGGGGTGGTGATGAACAGAGTGTCTGAATTAAGCAGACCACTCTTACCCAGTCCAAAGATCAGGGCTTGATCCATCACCGTTATTTATCTCACTGCCCCATCCCAGCTCAGAACCTGGCTATATGCAAATCAGTCTGTCCCTGGCCCAGTGCATCATGGGAACAGGGCAGACTAAACTACCAAGCCAATTCTTCACCAGAAAGGAGACAAGCTACCGGGGACCGGTTTCTGGCATTTCAGCCGTCTTCGGCCCGGCTTGCTTGAATCCTGATGGAGCAGTGAGAAAGGGACTCATGTCTGAGTATACCCTGCCACACCTATAGTGGCCAAAAACGATTCAGAAAGGGGGTGGTGATGAACAGAGTGTCTGAATTAAGCAGACCACTCTTACCCAGTCCAAAGATCAGGGCTTGATCCATCACCGTTATTTATCTCACTGCCCCATCCCAGCTCAGAACCTGGCTATATGCAAATCAGTCTGTCCCTGGCCCAGTGCATCATGGGAACAGGGCAGACTAAACTACCAAGCCAATTCTTCACCAGAAAGGAGACAAGCTACCGGGGACCGGTTTCTGGCATTTCAGCCGTCTTCGGCCCGGCTTGCTTGAATCCTGATGGAGCAGTGAGAAAGGGACTCATGTCTGAGTATACCCTGCCACACCTATAGTGGCCAAAAACGATTCAGAAAGGGGGTGGTGATGAACAGAGTGTCTGAATTAAGCAGACCACTCTTACCCAGTCCAAAGATCAGGGCTTGATCCATCACCGTTATTTATCTCACTGCCCCATCCCAGCTCAGAACCTGGCTATATGCAAATCAGTCTGTCCCTGGCCCAGTGCATCATGGGAACAGGGCAGACTAAACTACCAAGCCAATTCTTCACCAGAAAGGAGACAAGCTACCGGGGACCGGTTTCTGGCATTTCAGCCGTCTTCGGCCCGGCTTGCTTGAATCCTGATGGAGCAGCGAGAAAGGGACTCATGTCTGAGTATACCCTGCCACACCTATAGTGGCCAAAAACGATTCAGAAAGGGGGTGGTGATGAACAGAGTGTCTGAATTAAGCAGACCACTCTTACCCAGTCCAAAGATCAGGGCTTGATCCATCACCGTTATTTATCTCACTGCCCCATCCCAGCTCAGAACCTGGCTATATGCAAATCAGTCTGTCCCTGGCCCAGTGCATCATGGGAACAGGGCAGACTAAACTACCAAGCCAATTCTTCACCAGAAAGGAGACAAGCTACCGGGGACCGGTTTCTGGCATTTCAGCCGTCTTCGGCCCGGCTTGCTTGAATCCTGATGGAGCAGTGAGAAAGGGACTCATGTCTGAGTATACCCTGCCACACCTATAGTGGCCAAAAACGATTCAGAAAGGGGGTGGTGATGAACAGAGTGTCTGAATTAAGCAGACCACTCTTACCCAGTCCAAAGATCAGGGCTTGATCCATCACCGTTATTTATCTCACTGCCCCATCCCAGCTCAGAACCTGGCTATATGCAAATCAGTCTGTCCCTGGCCCAGTGCATCATGGGAACAGGGCAGACTAAACTACCAAGCCAATTCTTCACCAGAAAGGAGACAAGCTACCGGGGACCGGATTCTGGCATTTCAGCCGTCTTCGGCCCGGCTTGCTTGAATCCTGATGGAGCAGTGAGAAAGGGACTCATGTCTGAGTATACCCTGCCACACCTATAGTGGCCAAAAACGATTCAGAAAGGGGGTGGTGATGAACAGAGTGTCTGAATTAAGCAGACCACTCTTACCCAGTCCAAAGATCAGGGCTTGATCCATCACCGTTATTTATCTCACTGCCCCATCCCAGCTCAGAACCTGGCTATATGCAAATCAGTCTGTCCCTGGCCCAGTGCATCATGGGAACAGGGCAGACTAAACTACCAAGCCAATTCTTCACCAGAAAGGAGACAAGCTACCTGGGACCGGTTTCTGGCATTTCAGCCGCCTTCGGCCCGGCTTGCTTGAATCCTGATGGAGCAGTGAGAAAGGGACTCATGTCTGAGTATACCCTGCCACACCTATAGTGGCCAAAAACGATTCAGAAAGGGGGTGGTGATGAACAGAGTGTCTGAATTAAGCAGACCACTCTTACCCAGTCCAAAGATCAGGGCTTGATCCATCACCGTTATTTATCTCACTGCCCCATCCCAGCTCAGAACCTGGCTATATGCAAATCAGTCTGTCCCTGGCCCAGTGCATCATGGGAACAGGGCAGACTAAACTACCAAGCCAATTCTTCACCAGAAAGGAGACAAGCTACCGGGGACCGGTTTCTGGCATTTCAGCCGTCTTCGGCCCGGCTTGCTTGAATCCTGATGGAGCAGTGAGAAAGGGACTCATGTCTGAGTATACCCTGCCACAACTATAGTGGCCAAAAACGATTCAGAAAGGGGGTGGTGATGAACAGAGTGTCTGAATTAAGCAGACCACTCTTACCCAGTCCAAAGATCAGGGCTTGATCCATCACCGTTATTTATCTCACTGCCCCATCCCAGCTCAGAACCTGGCTATATGCAAATCAGTCTGTCCCTGGCCCAGTGCATCATGGGAACAGGGCAGACTAAACTACCAAGCCAATTCTTCACCAGAAAGGAGACAAGCTACCGGGGACCGGTTTCTGGCATTTCAGCCGTCTTCGGCCCGGCTTGCTTGAATCCTGATGGAGCAGTGAGAAAGGGACTCATGTCTGAGTATACCCTGCCACACCTATAGTGGCCAAAAACGATTCAGAAAGGGGGTGGTGATGAACAGAGTGTCTGAATTAAGCAGACCACTCTTACCCAGTCCAAAGATCAGGGCTTGATCCATCACCGTTATTTATCTCACTGCCCCATCCCAGCTCAGAACCTGGCTATATGCAAATCAGTCTGTCCCTGGCCCAGTGCATCATGGGAACAGGGCAGACTAAACTACCAAGCCAATTCTTCACCAGAAAGGAGACAAGCTACCGGGGACCGGTTTCTGGCATTTCAGCCGTCTTCGGCCCGGCTTGCTTGAATCCTGATGGAGCAGTGAGAAAGGGACTCATGTCTGAGTATACCCTGCCACACCTATAGTGGCCAAAAACGATTCAGAAAGGGGGTGGTGATGAACAGAGTGTCTGAATTAAGCAGACCACTCTTACCCAGTCCAAAGATCAGGGCTTGATCCATCACCGTTATTTATCTCATTGCCCCATCCCAGCTCAGAACCTGGCTATATGCAAATCAGTCTGTCCCTGGCCCAGTGCATCATGGGAACAGGGCAGACTAAACTACCAAGCCAATTCTTCACCAGAAAGGAGACAAGCTACCGGGGACCGGTTTCTGGCATTTCAGCCGTCTTCGGCCCGGCTTGCTTGAATCCTGATGGAGCAGTGAGAAAGGGACTCATGTCTGAGTATACCCTGCCACACCTATAGTGGCCAAAAACGATTCAGAAAGGGGGTGGTGATGAACAGAGTGTCTGAATTAAGCAGACCACTCTTACCCAGTCCAAAGATCAGGGCTTGATCCATCACCGTTATTTATCTCACTGCCCCATCCCAGCTCAGAACCTGGCTATATGCAAATCAGTCTGTCCCTGGCCCAGTGCATCATGGGAACAGGGCAGACTAAACTACCAAGCCAATTCTTCACCAGAAAGGAGACAAGCTACCGGGGACCGGTTTCTGGCATTTCAGCCGTCTTCGGCCCGGCTTGCTTGAATCCTGATGGAGCAGTGAGAAAGGGACTCATGTCTGAGTATACCCTGCCACACCTATAGTGGCCAAAAACGATTCAGAAAGGGGGTGGTGATGAACAGAGTGTCTGAATTAAGCAGACCACTCTTACCCAGTCCAAAGATCAGGGCTTGATCCATCACCGTTATTTATCTCACTGCCCCATCCCAGCTCAGAACCTGGCTATATGCAAATCAGTCGGTCCCTGGCCCAGTGCATCATGGGAACAGGGCAGACTAAACTACCAAGCCAATTCTTCACCAGAAAGGAGACAAGCTACCGGGGACCGGTTTCTGGCATTTCAGCCGTCTTCGGCCCGGCTTGCTTGAATCCTGATGGAGCAGTGAGAAAGGGACTCATGTCTGAGTATACCCTGCCACACCTATAGTGGCCAAAAACGATTCAGAAAGGGGGTGGTGATGAACAGAGTGTCTGAATTAAGCAGACCACTCTTACCCAGTCCAAAGATCAGGGCTTGATCCATCACCGTTATTTATCTCACTGCCCCATCCCAGCTCAGAACCTGGCTATATGCAAATCAGTCTGTCCCTGGCCCAGTGCATCATGGGAACAGGGCAGACTAAACTACCAAGCCAATTCTTCACCAGAAAGGAGACAAGCTACCGGGGCCCGGTTTCTGGCATTTCAGCCGTCTTCGGCCCGGCTTGCTTGAATCCTGATGGAGCAGTGAGAAAGGGACTCATGTCTGAGTATACCCTGCCACACCTATAGTGGCCAAAAACGATTCAGAAAGGGGGTGGTGATGAACAGAGTGTCTGAATTAAGCAGACCACTCTTACCCAGTCCAAAGATCAGGGCTTGATCCATCACCGTTATTTATCTCACTGCCCCATCCCAGCTCAGAACCTGGCTATATGCAAATCAGTCTGTCCCTGGCCCAGTGCATCATGGGAACAGGGCAGACTAAACTACCAAGCCAATTCTTCACCAGAAAGGAGACAAGCTACCGGGGACCGGTTTCTGGCATTTCAGCCGTCTTCGGCCCGGCTTGCTTGAATCCTGATGGAGCAGTAAGAAAGGGACTCATGTCTGAGTATACCCTGCCACACCTATAGTGGCCAAAAACGATTCAGAAAGGGGGTGGTGATGAACAGAGTGTCTGAATTAAGCAGACCACTCTTACCCAGTCCAAAGATCAGGGCTTGATCCATCACCGTTATTTATCTCACTGCCCCATCCCAGCTCAGAACCTGGCTATATGCAAATCAGTCTGTCCCTGGCCCAGTGCATCATGGGAACAGGGCAGACTAAACTACCAAGCCAATTCTTCACCAGAAAGGAGACAAGCTACCGGGGACCGGTTTCTGGCATTTCAGCCGTCTTCGGCCCGGCTTGCTTGAATCCTGATGGAGCAGTGAGAAAGGGACTCATGTCTGAGTATACCCTGCCACACCTATAGTGGCCAAAAACGATTCAGAAAGGGGGTGGTGATGAACAGAGTGTCTGAATTAAGCAGACCACTCTTACCCAGTCCAAAGATCAGGGCTTGATCCATCACCGTTATTTATCTCACTGCCCCATCCCAGCTCAGAACCTGGCTATATGCAAATCAGTCTGTCCCTGGCCCAGTGCATCATGGGAACAGGGCAGACTAAACTACCAAGCCAATTCTTCACCAGAAAGGAGACAAGCTACCGGGGACCGGTTTCTGGCATTTCAGCCGTCTTCGGCCCGGCTTGCTTGAATCCTGATGGAGCAGTGAGAAAGGGACTCATGTCTGAGTATACCCTTCCACACCTATAGTGGCCAAAAACGATTCAGAAAGGGGGTGGTGATGAACAGAGTGTCTGAATTAAGCAGACCACTCTTACCCAGTCCAAAGATCAGGGCTTGATCCATCACCGTTATTTATCTCACTGCCCCATCCCAGCTCAGAACCTGGCTATATGCAAATCAGTCTGTCCCTGGCCCAGTGCATCATGGGAACAGGGCAGACTAAACTACCAAGCCAATTCTTCACCAGAAAGGAGACAAGCTACCGGGGATCGGTTTCTGGCATTTCAGCCGTCTTCGGCCCGGCTTGCTTGAATCCTGATGGAGCAGTGAGAAAGGGACTCATGTCTGAGTATACCCTGCCACACCTACAGTGGCCAAAAACGATTCAGAAAGGGGGTGGTGATGAACAGAGTGTCTGAATTAAGCAGACCACTCTTACCCAGTCCAAAGATCAGGGCTTGATCCATCACCGTTATTTATCTCACTGCCCCATCCCAGCTCAGAACCTGGCTATATGCAAATCAGTCTGTCCCTGGCCCAGTGCATCATGGGAACAGGGCAGACTAAACTACCAAGCCAATTCTTCACCAGAAAGGAGACAAGCTACCGGGGACCGGTTTCTGGCATTTCAGCCGTCTTCGGCCCGGCTTGCTTGAATCCTGATGGAGCAGTGAGAAAGGGACTCATGTCTGAGTATACCCTGCCACACCTATAGTGGCCAAAAACGATTCAGAAAGGGGGTGGTGATGAACAGAGTGTCTGAATTAAGCAGACCACTCTTACCCAGTCCAAAGATCAGGGCTTGATCCATCACCGTTATTTATCTCACTGCCCCATCCCAGCTCAGAACCTGGCTATATGCAAATCAGTCTGTCCCTGGCCCAGTGCATCATGGGAACAGGGCAGACTAAACTACCAAGCCAATTCTTCACCAGAAAGGAGACAAGCTACCGGGGACCGGTTTCTGGCATTTCAGCCGTCTTCGGCCCGGCTTGCTTGAATCCTGATGGAGCAGTGAGAAAGGGACTCATGTCTGAGTATACCCTGCCACACCTATAGTGGCCAAAAACGATTCAGAAAGGGGGTGGTGATGAACAGAGTGTCTGAATTAAGCAGACCACTCTTACCCAGTCCAAAGATCAGGGCTTGATCCATCACCGTTATTTATCTCACTGCCCCATCCCAGCTCAGAACCTGGCTATATGCAAATCAGTCTGTCCCTGGCCCAGTGCATCATGGGAACAGGGCAGACTAAACTACCAAGCCAATTCTTCACCAGAAAGGAGACAAGCTACCGGGGACCGGTTTCTGGCATTTCAGCCGTCTTCGGCCCGGCTTGCTTGAATCCTGATGGAGCAGTGAGAAAGGGACTCATGTCTGAGTATACCCTGCCACACCTTTAGTGGCCAAAAACGATTCAGAAAGGGGGTGGTGATGAACAGAGTGTCTGAATTAAGCAGACCACTCTTACCCAGTCCAAAGATCAGGGCTTGATCCATCACCGTTATTTATCTCACTGCCCCATCCCAGCTCAGAACCTGGCTATATGCAAATCAGTCTGTCCCTGGCCCAGTGCATCATGGGAACAGGGCAGACTAAACTACCAAGCCAATTCTTCACCAGAAAGGAGACAAGCTACCGGGGACCGGTTTCTGGCATTTCAGCCGCCTTCGGCCCGGCTTGCTTGAATCCTGATGGAGCAGTGAGAAAGGGACTCATGTCTGAGTATACCCTGCCACACCTATAGTGGCCAAAAACGCTTCAGAAAGGGGGTGGTGATGAACAGAGTGTCTGAATTAAGCAGACCACTCTTACCCAGTCCAAAGATCAGGGCTTGATCCATCACCGTTATTTATCTCACTGCCCTATCCCAGCTCAGAACCTGGCTATATGCAAATCAATCTGTCCCTGGCCCAGTGCATCATGGGAACAGGGCAGACTAAACTACCAAGCCAATTCTTCACCAGAAAGGAGACAAGCTACCGGGGACGGGTTTCTGGCATTTCAGCCGTCTTCGGCCCGGCTTGCTTGAATCCTGATGGAGCAGTGAGAAAGGGACTCATGTCTGAGTATACCCTGCCACACCTATAGTGGCCAAAAACGATTCAGAAAGGGGGTGGTGATGAACAGAGTGTCTGAATTAAGCAGACCACTCTTACCCAGTCCAAAGATCAGGGCTTGATCCATCACCGTTATTTATCTCACTGCCCTATCCCAGCTCAGAACCTGGCTATATGCAAATCAGTCTGTCCCTGGCCCAGTGCATCATGGGAACAGGGCAGACTAAACTACCAAGCCAATTCTTCACCAGAAAGGAGACAAGCTACCGGGGACCGGTTTCTGGCATTTCAGCCGTCTTCGGCCCGGCTTGCTTGAATCCTGATGGAGCAGTGAGAAAGGGACTCATGTCTGAGTATACCCTGCCACACCTATAGTGGCCAAAAACGATTCAGAAAGGGGGTGGTGATGAACAGAGTGTCTGAATTAAGCAGACCACTCTTACCCAGTCCAAAGATCAGGGCTTGATCCATCACCGTTATTTATCTCACTGCCCCATCCCAGCTCAGAACCTGGCTATATGCAAATCAGTCTGTCCCTGGCCCAGTGCATCATGGGAACAGGGCAGACTAAACTACCAAGCCAATTCTTCACCAGAAAGGAGACAAGCTACCGGGGACCGGTTTCTGGCATTTCAGCCGTCTTCGGCCCGGCTTGCTTGAATCCTGATGGAGCAGTGAGAAAGGGACTCATGTCTGAGTATACCCTGCCACACCTATAGTGGCCAAAAACGATTCAGAAAGGGGGTGGTGATGAACAGAGTGTCTGAATTAAGCAGACCACTCTTACCCAGTCCAAAGATCAGGGCTTGATCCATCACCGTTATTTATCTCACTGCCCCATCCCAGCTCAGAACCTGGCTATATGCAAATCAGTCTGTCCCTGGCCCAGTGCATCATGGGAACAGGGCAGACTAAACTACCAAGCCAATTCTTCACCAGAAAGGAGACAAGCTACCGGGGACCGGTTTCTGGCATTTCAGCCGTCTTCGGCCCGGCTTGCTTGAATCCTGATGGAGCAGTGAGAAAGGGACTCATGTCTGAGTATACCCTGCCACACCTATAGTGGCCAAAAACGATTCAGAAAGGGGGTGGTGATGAACAGAGTGTCTGAATTAAGCAGACCACTCTTACCCAGTCCAAAGATCAGGGCTTGATCCATCACCGTTATTTATCTCACTGCCCCATCCCAGCTCAGAACCTGGCTATATGCAAATCAGTCTGTCCCTGGCCCAGTGCATCATGGGAACAGGGCAGACTAAACTACCAAGCCAATTCTTCACCAGAAAGGAGACAAGCTACCGGGGACCGGTTTCTGGCATTTCAGCCGTCTTCGGCCCGGCTTGCTTGAATCCTGATGGAGCAGTGAGAAAGGGACTCATGTCTGAGTATACCCTGCCACACCTATAGTGGCCAAAAACGATTCAGAAAGGGGGTGGTGATGAACAGAGTGTCTGAATTAAGCAGACCACTCTTACCCAGTCCAAAGATCAGGGCTTGATCCATCACCGTTATTTATCTCACTGCCCCATCCCAGCTCAGAACCTGGCTATATGCAAATCAGTCTGTCCCTGGCCCAGTGCATCATGGGAACAGGGCAGACTAAACTACCAAGCCAATTCTTCACCAGAAAGGAGACAAGCTACCGGGGACCGGTTTCTGGCATTTCAGCCGTCTTCGGCCCGGCTTGCTTGAATCCTGATGGAGCAGTGAGAAAGGGACTCATGTCTGAGTATACCCTGCCACACCTATAGTGGCCAAAAACGATTCAGAAAGGGGGTGGTGATGAACAGAGTGTCTGAATTAAGCAGACCACTCTTACCCAGTCCAAAGATCAGGGCTTGATCCATCACCGTTATTTATCTCACTGCCCCATCCCAGCTCAGAACCTGGCTATATGCAAATCAGTCTGTCCCTGGCCCAGTGCATCATGGGAACAGGGCAGACTAAACTACCAAGCCAATTCTTCACCAGAAAGGAGACAAGCTACCGGGGACCGGTTTCTGGCATTTCAGCCGTCTTCGGCCCGGCTTGCTTGAATCCTGATGGAGCAGTGAGAAAGGGACTCATGTCTGAGTATACCCTGCCACACCTATAGTGGCCAAAAACGATTCAGAAAGGGGGTGGTGATGAACAGAGTGTCTGAATTAAGCAGACCACTCTTACCCAGTCCAAAGATCAGGGCTTGATCCATCACCGTTATTTATCTCACTGCCCTATCCCAGCTCAGAACCTGGCTATATGCAAATCAGTCTGTCCCTGGCCCAGTGCATCATGGGAACAGGGCAGACTAAACTACCAAGCCAATTCTTCACCAGAAAGGAGACAAGCTACCGGGGACCGGTTTCTGGCATTTCAGCCGTCTTTGGCCCGGCTTGCTTGAATCCTGATGGAGCAGTGAGAAAGGGACTCATGTCTGAGTATACCCTGCCACACCTATAGTGGCCAAAAACGATTCAGAAAGGGGGTGGTGATGAACAGAGTGTCTGAATTAAGCAGACCACTCTTACCCAGTCCAAAGATCAGGGCTTGATCCATCACCGTTATTTATCTCACTGCCCCATCCCAGCTCAGAACCTGGCTATATGCAAATCAGTCTGTCCCTGGCCCAGTGCATCATGGGAACAGGGCAGACTAAACTACCAAGCCAATTCTTCACCAGAAAGGAGACAAGCTACCGGGGACCGGTTTCTGGCATTTCAGCCGTCTTCGGCCCGGCTTGCTTGAATCCTGATGGAGCAGTGAGAAAGGGACTCATGTCTGAGTATACCCTGCCACACCTATAGTGGCCAAAAACGATTCAGAAAGGGGGTGGTGATGAACAGAGTGTCTGAATTAAGCAGACCACTCTTACCCAGTCCAAAGATCAGGGCTTGATCCATCACCATTATTTATCTCACTGCCCCATCCCAGCTCAGAACCTGGCTATATGCAAATCAGTCTGTCCCTGGCCCAGTGCATCATGGGAACAGGGCAGACTAAAATACCAAGCCAATTCTTCACCAGAAAGGAGACAAGCTACCGGGGATCGGTTTCTGGCATTTCAGCCGTCTTCGGCCCGGCTTGCTTGAATCCTGATGGAGCAGTGAGAAAGGGACTCATGTCTGAGTATACCCTGCCACACCTACAGTGGCCAAAAACGATTCAGAAAGGGGGTGGTGATGAACAGAGTGTCTGAATTAAGCAGACCACTCTTACCCAGTCCAAAGATCAGGGCTTGATCCATCACCGTTATTTATCTCACTGCCCCATCCCAGCTCAGAACCTGGCTATATGCAAATCAGTCTGTCCCTGGCCCAGTGCATCATGGGAACAGGGCAGACTAAACTACCAAGCCAATTCTTCACCAGAAAGGAGACAAGCTACCGGGGACCGGTTTCTGGCATTTCAGCCGTCTTCGGCCCGGCTTGCTTGAATCCTGATGGAGCAGTGAGAAAGGGACTCATGTCTGAGTATACCCTGCCACACCTATAGTGGCCAAAAACGATTCAGAAAGGGGGTGGTGATGAACAGAGTGTCTGAATTAAGCAGACAACTCTTACCCAGTCCAAGGATCAGGGCTTGATCCATCACCGTTATTTATCTCACTGCCCCATCCCAGCTCAGAACCTGGCTATATGCAAATCAGTCTGTCCCTGGCCCAGTGCATCATGGGAACAGGGCAGACTAAACTACCAAGCCAATTCTTCACCAGAAAGGAGACAAGCTACCGGGGACCGGTTTCTGGCATTTCAGCCGTCTTCGGCCCGGCTTGCTTGAATCCTGATGGAGCAGTGAGAAAGGGACTCATGTCTGAGTATACCCTGCCACACCTATAGTGGCCAAAAACGATTCAGAAAGGGGGTGGTGATGAACAGAGTGTCTGAATTAAGCAGACCACTCTTACCCAGTCCAAAGATCAGGGCTTGATCCATCACCGTTATTTATCTCACTGCCCCATCCCAGCTCAGAACCTGGCTATATGCAAATCAGTCTGTCCCTGGCCCAGTGCATCATGGGAACAGGGCAGACTAAACTACCAAGCCAATTCTTCACCAGAAAGGAGACAAGCTACCGGGGACCGGTTTCTGGCATTTCAGCCGTCTTCGGCCCGGCTTGCTTGAATCCTGATGGAGCAGTGAGAAAGGGACTCATGTCTGAGTATACCCTGCCACACCTTTAGTGGCCAAAAACGATTCAGAAAGGGGGTGGTGATGAACAGAGTGTCTGAATTAAGCAGACCACTCTTACCCAGTCCAAAGATCAGGGCTTGATCCATCACCGTTATTTATCTCACTGCCCCATCCCAGCTCAGAACCTGGCTATATGCAAATCAGTCTGTCCCTGGCCCAGTGCATCATGGGAACAGGGCAGACTAAACTACCAAGCTAATTCTTCACCAGAAAGGAGACAAGCTACCGGGGACCGGTTTCTGGCATTTCAGCCGCCTTCGGCCCGGCTTGCTTGAATCCTGATGGAGCAGTGAGAAAGGGACTCATGTCTGAGTATACCCTGCCACACCTATAGTGGCCAAAAACGATTCAGAAAGGGGGTGGTGATGAACAGAGTGTTTGAATTAAGCAGACCACTCTTACCCAGTCCAAAGATCAGGGCTTGATCCATCACCGGTATTTATCTCACTGCCCCATCCCAGCTCAGAACCTGGCTATATGCAAATCAGTCTGTCCCTGGCCCAGTGCATCATGGGAACAGGGCAGACTAAACTACCAAGCCAATTCTTCACCAGAAAGGAGACAAGCTACCGGGGACCGGTTTCTGGCATTTCAGCCGTCTTCGGCCCGGCTTGCTTGAATCCTGATGGAGCAGTGAGAACAGGACTCATGTCTGAGTATACCCTGCCACACCTATAGTGGCCAAAAACGATTCAGAAAGGGGGTGGTGATGAACAGAGTGTCTGAATTAAGCAGACCACTCTTACCCAGTCCAAAGATCAGGGCTTGATCCATCACCGTTATTTATCTCACTGCCCCATCCCAGCTCAGAACCTGGCTATATGCAAATCAGTCTGTCCCTGGCCCAGTGCATCATGGGAACAGGGCAGACTAAACTACCAAGCCAATTCTTCACCAGAAAGGAGACAAGCTACCGGGGACCGGTTTCTGGCATTTCAGCCGTCTTCGGCCCGGCTTGCTTGAATCCTGATGGAGCAGTGAGAAAGGGACTCATGTCTGAGTATACCCTGCCACACCTATAGTGGCCAAAAACGATTCAGAAAGGGGGTGGTGATGAACAGAGTGTCTGAATTAAGCAGACCACTCTTACCCAGTCCAAAGATCAGGGCTTGATCCATCACCGTTATTTATCTCACTGCCCCATCCCAGCTCAGAACCTGGCTATATGCAAATCAGTCTGTCCCTGGCCCAGTGCATCATGGGAACAGGGCAGACTAAACTACCAAGCCAATTCTTCACCAGAAAGGAGACAAGCTACCGGGGACCGGTTTCTGGCATTTCAGCCGTCTTCGGCCCGGCTTGCTTGAATCCTGATGGAGCAGTGAGAAAGGGACTCATGTCTGAGTATACCCTGCCACACCTATAGTGGCCAAAAACGATTCAGAAAGGGGGTGGTGATGAACAGAGTGTCTGAATTAAGCAGACCACTCTTACCCAGTCCAAAGATCAGGGCTTGATCCATCACCGTTATTTATCTCACTGCCCCATCCCAGCTCAGAACCTGGCTATATGCAAATCAGTCTGTCCCTGGCCCAGTGCATCATGGGAACAGGGCAGACTAAACTACCAAGCCAATTCTTCACCAGAAAGGAGACAAGCTACCGGGGACCGGTTTCTGGCATTTCAGCCGTCTTCGGCCCGGCTTGCTTGAATCCTGATGGAGCAGTGAGAAAGGGACTCATGTCTGAGTATACCCTGCCACACCTATAGTGGCCAAAAACGATTCAGAAAGGGGGTGGTGATGAACAGAGTGTCTGAATTAAGCAGACCACTCTTACCCAGTCCAAAGATCAGGGCTTGATCCATCACCGTTATTTATCTCACTGCCCCATCCCAGCTCAGAACCTGGCTATATGCAAATCAGTCTGTCCCTGGCCCAGTGCATCATGGGAACAGGGCAGACTAAACTACCAAGCCAATTCTTCACCAGAAAGGAGACAAGCTACCGGGGACCGGTTTCTGGCATTTCAGCCGTCTTCGGCCCGGCTTGCTTGAATCCTGATGGAGCAGTGAGAAAGGGACTCATGTCTGAGTATACCCTGCCACACCTATAGTGGCCAAAAACGATTCAGAAAGGGGGTGGTGATGAACAGAGTGTCTGAATTAAGCAGACCACTCTTACCCAGTCCAAAGATCAGGGCTTGATCCATCACCGTTATTTATCTCACTGCCCCATCCCAGCTCAGAACCTGGCTATATGCAAATCAGTCTGTCCCTGGCCCAGTGCATCATGGGAACAGGGCAGACTAAACTACCAAGCCAATTCTTCACCAGAAAGGAGACAAGCTACCGGGGACCGGTTTCTGGCATTTCAGCCGTCTTCGGCCCGGCTTGCTTGAATCCTGATGGAGCAGTGAGAAAGGGACTCATGTCTGAGTATACCCTGCCACACCTATAGTGGCCAAAAACGATTCAGAAAGGGGGTGGTGATGAACAGAGTGTTTGAATTAAGCAGACCACTCTTACCCAGTCCAAAGATCAGGGCTTGATCCATCACCGGTATTTATCTCACTGCCCCATCCCAGCTCAGAACCTGGCTATATGCAAATCAGTCTGTCCCTGGCCCAGTGCATCATGGGAACAGGGCAGACTAAACTACCAAGCCAATTCTTCACCAGAAAGGAGACAAGCTACCGGGGACCGGTTTCTGGCATTTCAGCCGTCTTCGGCCCGGCTTGCTTGAATCCTGATGGAGCAGTGAGAAAGGGACTCATGTCTGAGTATACCCTGCCACACCTATAGTGGCCAAAAACGATTCAGAAAGGGGGTGGTGATGAACAGAGTGTCTGAATTAAGCAGACCACTCTTACCCAGTCCAAAGATCAGGGCTTGATCCATCACCGTTATTTATCTCACTGCCCCATCCCAGCTCAGAACCTGGCTATATGCAAATCAGTCTGTCCCTGGCCCAGTGCATCATGGGAACAGGGCAGACTAAACTACCAAGCCAATTCTTCACCAGAAAGGAGACAAGCTACCGGGGACCGGTTTCTGGCATTTCAGCCGTCTTCGGCCCGGCTTGCTTGAATCCTGATGGAGCAGTGAGAAAGGGACTCATGTCTGAGTATACCCTGCCACACCTATAGTGGCCAAAAACGATTCAGAAAGGGGGTGGTGATGAACAGAGTGTCTGAATTAAGCAGACCACTCTTACCCAGTCCAAAGATCAGGGCTTGATCCATCACCGTTATTTATCTCACTGCCCCATCCCAGCTCAGAACCTGGCTATATGCAAATCAGTCTGTCCCTGGCCCAGTGCATCATGGGAACAGGGCAGACTAAACTACCAAGCCAATTCTTCACCAGAAAGGAGACAAGCTACCGGGGACCGGTTTCTGGCATTTCAGCCGTCTTCGGCCCGGCTTGCTTGAATCCTGATGGAGCAGTGAGAAAGGGACTCATGTCTGAGTATACCCTGCCACACCTATAGTGGCCAAAAACGATTCAGAAAGGGGGTGGTGATGAACAGAGTGTCTGAATTAAGCAGACCACTCTTACCCAGTCCAAAGATCAGGGCTTGATCCATCACCGTTATTTATCTCACTGCCCCATCCCAGCTCAGAACCTGGCTATATGCAAATCAGTCTGTCCCTGGCCCAGTGCATCATGGGAACAGGGCAGACTAAACTACCAAGCCAATTCTTCACCAGAAAGGAGACAAGCTACCGGGGACCGGTTTCTGGCATTTCAGCCGTCTTCGGCCCGGCTTGCTTGAATCCTGATGGAGCAGCGAGAAAGGGACTCATGTCTGAGTATACCCTGCCACACCTATAGTGGCCAAAAACGATTCAGAAAGGGGGTGGTGATGAACAGAGTGTCTGAATTAAGCAGACCACTCTTACCCAGTCCAAAGATCAGGGCTTGATCCATCACCGTTATTTATCTCACTGCCCCATCCCAGCTCAGAACCTGGCTATATGCAAATCAGTCTGTCCCTGGCCCAGTGCATCATGGGAACAGGGCAGACTAAACTACCAAGCCAATTCTTCACCAGAAAGGAGACAAGCTACCGGGGACCGGTTTCTGGCATTTCAGCCGTCTTCGGCCCGGCTTGCTTGAATCCTGATGGAGCAGTGAGAAAGGGACTCATGTCTGAGTATACCCTGCCACACCTATAGTGGCCAAAAACGATTCAGAAAGGGGGTGGTGATGAACAGAGTGTCTGAATTAAGCAGACCACTCTTACCCAGTCCAAAGATCAGGGCTTGATCCATCACCGTTATTTATCTCACTGCCCCATCCCAGCTCAGAACCTGGCTATATGCAAATCAGTCTGTCCCTGGCCCAGTGCATCATGGGAACAGGGCAGACTAAACTACCAAGCCAATTCTTCACCAGAAAGGAGACAAGCTACCGGGGACCGGTTTCTGGCATTTCAGCCGTCTTCGGCCCGGCTTGCTTGAATCCTGATGGAGCAGTGAGAAAGGGACTCATGTCTGAGTATACCCTGCCACACCTATAGTGGCCAAAAACGATTCAGAAAGGGGGTGGTGATGAACAGAGTGTCTGAATTAAGCAGACCACTCTTACCCAGTCCAAAGATCAGGGCTTGATCCATCACCGTTATTTATCTCACTGCCCCATCCCAGCTCAGAACCTGGCTATATGCAAATCAGTCTGTCCCTGGCCCAGTGCATCATGGGAACAGGGCAGACTAAACTACCAAGCCAATTCTTCACCAGAAAGGAGACAAGCTACCGGGGACCGGTTTCTGGCATTTCAGCCGCCTTCGGCCCGGCTTGCTTGAATCCTGATGGAGCAGTGAGAAAGGGACTCATGTCTGAGTATACCCTGCCACACCTATAGTGGCCAAAAACGATTCAGAAAGGGGGTGGTGATGAACAGAGTGTCTGAATTAAGCAGACCACTCTTACCCAGTCCAAAGATCAGGGCTTGATCCATCACCGTTATTTATCTCACTGCCCCATCCCAGCTCAGAACCTGGCTATATGCAAATCAGTCTGTCCCTGGCCCAGTGCATCATGGGAACAGGGCAGACTAAACTACCAAGCCAATTCTTCACCAGAAAGGAGACAAGCTACCGGGGACCGGTTTCTGGCATTTCAGCCGTCTTCGGCCCGGCTTGCTTGAATCCTGATGGAGCAGTGAGAAAGGGACTCATGTCTGAGTATACCCTGCCACAACTATAGTGGCCAAAAACGATTCAGAAAGGGGGTGGTGATGAACAGAGTGTCTGAATTAAGCAGACCACTCTTACCCAGTCCAAAGATCAGGGCTTGATCCATCACCGTTATTTATCTCACTGCCCCATCCCAGCTCAGAACCTGGCTATATGCAAATCAGTCTGTCCCTGGCCCAGTGCATCATGGGAACAGGGCAGACTAAACTACCAAGCCAATTCTTCACCAGAAAGGAGACAAGCTACCGGGGACCGGTTTCTGGCATTTCAGCCGTCTTCGGCCCGGCTTGCTTGAATCCTGATGGAGCAGTGAGAAAGGGACTCATGTCTGAGTATACCCTGCCACACCTATAGTGGCCAAAAACGATTCAGAAAGGGGGTGGTGATGAACAGAGTGTCTGAATTAAGCAGACCACTCTTACCCAGTCCAAAGATCAGGGCTTGATCCATCACCGTTATTTATCTCACTGCCCCATCCCAGCTCAGAACCTGGCTATATGCAAATCAGTCTGTCCCTGGCCCAGTGCATCATGGGAACAGGGCAGACTAAACTACCAAGCCAATTCTTCACCAGAAAGGAGACAAGCTACCGGGGACCGGTTTCTGGCATTTCAGCCGTCTTCGGCCCGGCTTGCTTGAATCCTGATGGAGCAGTGAGAAAGGGACTCATGTCTGAGTATACCCTGCCACACCTATAGTGGCCAAAAACGATTCAGAAAGGGGGTGGTGATGAACAGAGTGTCTGAATTAAGCAGACCACTCTTACCCAGTCCAAAGATCAGGGCTTGATCCATCACCGTTATTTATCTCATTGCCCCATCCCAGCTCAGAACCTGGCTATATGCAAATCAGTCTGTCCCTGGCCCAGTGCATCATGGGAACAGGGCAGACTAAACTACCAAGCCAATTCTTCACCAGAAAGGAGACAAGCTACCGGGGACCGGTTTCTGGCATTTCAGCCGTCTTCGGCCCGGCTTGCTTGAATCCTGATGGAGCAGTGAGAAAGGGACTCATGTCTGAGTATACCCTGCCACACCTATAGTGGCCAAAAACGATTCAGAAAGGGGGTGGTGATGAACAGAGTGTCTGAATTAAGCAGACCACTCTTACCCAGTCCAAAGATCAGGGCTTGATCCATCACCGTTATTTATCTCACTGCCCCATCCCAGCTCAGAACCTGGCTATATGCAAATCAGTCTGTCCCTGGCCCAGTGCATCATGGGAACAGGGCAGACTAAACTACCAAGCCAATTCTTCACCAGAAAGGAGACAAGCTACCGGGGACCGGTTTCTGGCATTTCAGCCGTCTTCGGCCCGGCTTGCTTGAATCCTGATGGAGCAGTGAGAAAGGGACTCATGTCTGAGTATACCCTGCCACACCTATAGTGGCCAAAAACGATTCAGAAAGGGGGTGGTGATGAACAGAGTGTCTGAATTAAGCAGACCACTCTTACCCAGTCCAAAGATCAGGGCTTGATCCATCACCGTTATTTATCTCACTGCCCCATCCCAGCTCAGAACCTGGCTATATGCAAATCAGTCGGTCCCTGGCCCAGTGCATCATGGGAACAGGGCAGACTAAACTACCAAGCCAATTCTTCACCAGAAAGGAGACAAGCTACCGGGGACCGGTTTCTGGCATTTCAGCCGTCTTCGGCCCGGCTTGCTTGAATCCTGATGGAGCAGTGAGAAAGGGACTCATGTCTGAGTATACCCTGCCACACCTATAGTGGCCAAAAACGATTCAGAAAGGGGGTGGTGATGAACAGAGTGTCTGAATTAAGCAGACCACTCTTACCCAGTCCAAAGATCAGGGCTTGATCCATCACCGTTATTTATCTCACTGCCCCATCCCAGCTCAGAACCTGGCTATATGCAAATCAGTCTGTCCCTGGCCCAGTGCATCATGGGAACAGGGCAGACTAAACTACCAAGCCAATTCTTCACCAGAAAGGAGACAAGCTACCGGGGCCCGGTTTCTGGCATTTCAGCCGTCTTCGGCCCGGCTTGCTTGAATCCTGATGGAGCAGTGAGAAAGGGACTCATGTCTGAGTATACCCTGCCACACCTATAGTGGCCAAAAACGATTCAGAAAGGGGGTGGTGATGAACAGAGTGTCTGAATTAAGCAGACCACTCTTACCCAGTCCAAAGATCAGGGCTTGATCCATCACCGTTATTTATCTCACTGCCCCATCCCAGCTCAGAACCTGGCTATATGCAAATCAGTCTGTCCCTGGCCCAGTGCATCATGGGAACAGGGCAGACTAAACTACCAAGCCAATTCTTCACCAGAAAGGAGACAAGCTACCGGGGACCGGTTTCTGGCATTTCAGCCGTCTTCGGCCCGGCTTGCTTGAATCCTGATGGAGCAGTAAGAAAGGGACTCATGTCTGAGTATACCCTGCCACACCTATAGTGGCCAAAAACGATTCAGAAAGGGGGTGGTGATGAACAGAGTGTCTGAATTAAGCAGACCACTCTTACCCAGTCCAAAGATCAGGGCTTGATCCATCACCGTTATTTATCTCACTGCCCCATCCCAGCTCAGAACCTGGCTATATGCAAATCAGTCTGTCCCTGGCCCAGTGCATCATGGGAACAGGGCAGACTAAACTACCAAGCCAATTCTTCACCAGAAAGGAGACAAGCTACCGGGGACCGGTTTCTGGCATTTCAGCCGTCTTCGGCCCGGCTTGCTTGAATCCTGATGGAGCAGTGAGAAAGGGACTCATGTCTGAGTATACCCTGCCACACCTATAGTGGCCAAAAACGATTCAGAAAGGGGGTGGTGATGAACAGAGTGTCTGAATTAAGCAGACCACTCTTACCCAGTCCAAAGATCAGGGCTTGATCCATCACCGTTATTTATCTCACTGCCCCATCCCAGCTCAGAACCTGGCTATATGCAAATCAGTCTGTCCCTGGCCCAGTGCATCATGGGAACAGGGCAGACTAAACTACCAAGCCAATTCTTCACCAGAAAGGAGACAAGCTACCGGGGACCGGTTTCTGGCATTTCAGCCGTCTTCGGCCCGGCTTGCTTGAATCCTGATGGAGCAGTGAGAAAGGGACTCATGTCTGAGTATACCCTGCCACACCTATAGTGGCCAAAAACGATTCAGAAAGGGGGTGGTGATGAACAGAGTGTCTGAATTAAGCAGACCACTCTTACCCAGTCCAAAGATCAGGGCTTGATCCATCACCGTTATTTATCTCACTGCCCCATCCCAGCTCAGAACCTGGCTATATGCAAATCAGTCTGTCCCTGGCCCAGTGCATCATGGGAACAGGGCAGACTAAACTACCAAGCCAATTCTTCACCAGAAAGGAGACAAGCTACCGGGGATCGGTTTCTGGCATTTCAGCCGTCTTCGGCCCGGCTTGCTTGAATCCTGATGGAGCAGTGAGAAAGGGACTCATGTCTGAGTATACCCTGCCACACCTACAGTGGCCAAAAACGATTCAGAAAGGGGGTGGTGATGAACAGAGTGTCTGAATTAAGCAGACCACTCTTACCCAGTCCAAAGATCAGGGCTTGATCCATCACCGTTATTTATCTCACTGCCCCATCCCAGCTCAGAACCTGGCTATATGCAAATCAGTCTGTCCCTGGCCCAGTGCATCATGGGAACAGGGCAGACTAAACTACCAAGCCAATTCTTCACCAGAAAGGAGACAAGCTACCGGGGACCGGTTTCTGGCATTTCAGCCGTCTTCGGCCCGGCTTGCTTGAATCCTGATGGAGCAGTGAGAAAGGGACTCATGTCTGAGTATACCCTGCCACACCTATAGTGGCCAAAAACGATTCAGAAAGGGGGTGGTGATGAACAGAGTGTCTGAATTAAGCAGACCACTCTTACCCAGTCCAAAGATCAGGGCTTGATCCATCACCGTTATTTATCTCACTGCCCCATCCCAGCTCAGAACCTGGCTATATGCAAATCAGTCTGTCCCTGGCCCAGTGCATCATGGGAACAGGGCAGACTAAACTACCAAGCCAATTCTTCACCAGAAAGGAGACAAGCTACCGGGGACCGGTTTCTGGCATTTCAGCCGTCTTCGGCCCGGCTTGCTTGAATCCTGATGGAGCAGTGAGAAAGGGACTCATGTCTGAGTATACCCTGCCACACCTATAGTGGCCAAAAACGATTCAGAAAGGGGGTGGTGATGAACAGAGTGTCTGAATTAAGCAGACCACTCTTACCCAGTCCAAAGATCAGGGCTTGATCCATCACCGTTATTTATCTCACTGCCCCATCCCAGCTCAGAACCTGGCTATATGCAAATCAGTCTGTCCCTGGCCCAGTGCATCATGGGAACAGGGCAGACTAAACTACCAAGCCAATTCTTCACCAGAAAGGAGACAAGCTACCGGGGACCGGTTTCTGGCATTTCAGCCGTCTTCGGCCCGGCTTGCTTGAATCCTGATGGAGCAGTGAGAAAGGGACTCATGTCTGAGTATACCCTGCCACACCTTTAGTGGCCAAAAACGATTCAGAAAGGGGGTGGTGATGAACAGAGTGTCTGAATTAAGCAGACCACTCTTACCCAGTCCAAAGATCAGGGCTTGATCCATCACCGTTATTTATCTCACTGCCCCATCCCAGCTCAGAACCTGGCTATATGCAAATCAGTCTGTCCCTGGCCCAGTGCATCATGGGAACAGGGCAGACTAAACTACCAAGCCAATTCTTCACCAGAAAGGAGACAAGCTACCGGGGACCGGTTTCTGGCATTTCAGCCGCCTTCGGCCCGGCTTGCTTGAATCCTGATGGAGCAGTGAGAAAGGGACTCATGTCTGAGTATACCCTGCCACACCTATAGTGGCCAAAAACGCTTCAGAAAGGGGGTGGTGATGAACAGAGTGTCTGAATTAAGCAGACCACTCTTACCCAGTCCAAAGATCAGGGCTTGATCCATCACCGTTATTTATCTCACTGCCCTATCCCAGCTCAGAACCTGGCTATATGCAAATCAGTCTGTCCCTGGCCCAGTGCATCATGGGAACAGGGCAGACTAAACTACCAAGCCAATTCTTCACCAGAAAGGAGACAAGCTACCGGGGACGGGTTTCTGGCATTTCAGCCGTCTTCGGCCCGGCTTGCTTGAATCCTGATGGAGCAGTGAGAAAGGGACTCATGTCTGAGTATACCCTGCCACACCTATAGTGGCCAAAAACGATTCAGAAAGGGGGTGGTGATGAACAGAGTGTCTGAATTAAGCAGACCACTCTTACCCAGTCCAAAGATCAGGGCTTGATCCATCACCGTTATTTATCTCACTGCCCTATCCCAGCTCAGAACCTGGCTATATGCAAATCAGTCTGTCCCTGGCCCAGTGCATCATGGGAACAGGGCAGACTAAACTACCAAGCCAATTCTTCACCAGAAAGGAGACAAGCTACCGGGGACCGGTTTCTGGCATTTCAGCCGTCTTCGGCCCGGCTTGCTTGAATCCTGATGGAGCAGTGAGAAAGGGACTCATGTCTGAGTATACCCTGCCACACCTATAGTGGCCAAAAACGATTCAGAAAGGGGGTGGTGATGAACAGAGTGTCTGAATTAAGCAGACCACTCTTACCCAGTCCAAAGATCAGGGCTTGATCCATCACCGTTATTTATCTCACTGCCCCATCCCAGCTCAGAACCTGGCTATATGCAAATCAGTCTGTCCCTGGCCCAGTGCATCATGGGAACAGGGCAGACTAAACTACCAAGCCAATTCTTCACCAGAAAGGAGACAAGCTACCGGGGACCGGTTTCTGGCATTTCAGCCGTCTTCGGCCCGGCTTGCTTGAATCCTGATGGAGCAGTGAGAAAGGGACTCATGTCTGAGTATACCCTGCCACACCTATAGTGGCCAAAAACGATTCAGAAAGGGGGTGGTGATGAACAGAGTGTCTGAATTAAGCAGACCACTCTTACCCAGTCCAAAGATCAGGGCTTGATCCATCACCGTTATTTATCTCACTGCCCCATCCCAGCTCAGAACCTGGCTATATGCAAATCAGTCTGTCCCTGGCCCAGTGCATCATGGGAACAGGGCAGACTAAACTACCAAGCCAATTCTTCACCAGAAAGGAGACAAGCTACCGGGGACCGGTTTCTGGCATTTCAGCCGTCTTCGGCCCGGCTTGCTTGAATCCTGATGGAGCAGTGAGAAAGGGACTCATGTCTGAGTATACCCTGCCACACCTATAGTGGCCAAAAACGATTCAGAAAGGGGGTGGTGATGAACAGAGTGTCTGAATTAAGCAGACCACTCTTACCCAGTCCAAAGATCAGGGCTTGATCCATCACCGTTATTTATCTCACTGCCCCATCCCAGCTCAGAACCTGGCTATATGCAAATCAGTCTGTCCCTGGCCCAGTGCATCATGGGAACAGGGCAGACTAAACTACCAAGCCAATTCTTCACCAGAAAGGAGACAAGCTACCGGGGACCGGTTTCTGGCATTTCAGCCGTCTTCGGCCCGGCTTGCTTGAATCCTGATGGAGCAGTGAGAAAGGGACTCATGTCTGAGTATACCCTGCCACACCTATAGTGGCCAAAAACGATTCAGAAAGGGGGTGGTGATGAACAGAGTGTCTGAATTAAGCAGACCACTCTTACCCAGTCCAAAGATCAGGGCTTGATCCATCACCGTTATTTATCTCACTGCCCCATCCCAGCTCAGAACCTGGCTATATGCAAATCAGTCTGTCCCTGGCCCAGTGCATCATGGGAACAGGGCAGACTAAACTACCAAGCCAATTCTTCACCAGAAAGGAGACAAGCTACCGGGGAC
Source organism: Lissotriton vulgaris (assembly GCF_964263255.1). Classification (NCBI taxonomy): domain Eukaryota; kingdom Metazoa; phylum Chordata; class Amphibia; order Caudata; family Salamandridae; genus Lissotriton; species Lissotriton vulgaris. The sequence continues at coordinate 937,867,469 of NC_141689.1, read as the reverse complement.
CGGTTTCTGGCATTTCAGCCGTCTTCGGCCCGGCTTGCTTGAATCCTGATGGAGCAGTGAGAAAGGGACTCATGTCTGAGTATACCCTGCCACACCTATAGTGGCCAAAAACGATTCAGAAAGGGGGTGGTGATGAACAGAGTGTCTGAATTAAGCAGACCACTCTTACCCAGTCCAAAGATCAGGGCTTGATCCATCACCGTTATTTATCTCACTGCCCCATCCCAGCTCAGAACCTGGCTATATGCAAATCAGTCTGTCCCTGGCCCAGTGCATCATGGGAACAGGGCAGACTAAACTACCAAGCCAATTCTTCACCAGAAAGGAGACAAGCTACCGGGGACCGGTTTCTGGCATTTCAGCCGTCTTCGGCCCGGCTTGCTTGAATCCTGATGGAGCAGTGAGAAAGGGACTCATGTCTGAGTATACCCTGCCACACCTATAGTGGCCAAAAACGATTCAGAAAGGGGGTGGTGATGAACAGAGTGTCTGAATTAAGCAGACCACTCTTACCCAGTCCAAAGATCAGGGCTTGATCCATCACCGTTATTTATCTCACTGCCCTATCCCAGCTCAGAACCTGGCTATATGCAAATCAGTCTGTCCCTGGCCCAGTGCATCATGGGAACAGGGCAGACTAAACTACCAAGCCAATTCTTCACCAGAAAGGAGACAAGCTACCGGGGACCGGTTTCTGGCATTTCAGCCGTCTTTGGCCCGGCTTGCTTGAATCCTGATGGAGCAGTGAGAAAGGGACTCATGTCTGAGTATACCCTGCCACACCTATAGTGGCCAAAAACGATTCAGAAAGGGGGTGGTGATGAACAGAGTGTCTGAATTAAGCAGACCACTCTTACCCAGTCCAAAGATCAGGGCTTGATCCATCACCGTTATTTATCTCACTGCCCCATCCCAGCTCAGAACCTGGCTATATGCAAATCAGTCTGTCCCTGGCCCAGTGCATCATGGGAACAGGGCAGACTAAACTACCAAGCCAATTCTTCACCAGAAAGGAGACAAGCTACCGGGGACCGGTTTCTGGCATTTCAGCCGTCTTCGGCCCGGCTTGCTTGAATCCTGATGGAGCAGTGAGAAAGGGACTCATGTCTGAGTATACCCTGCCACACCTATAGTGGCCAAAAACGATTCAGAAAGGGGGTGGTGATGAACAGAGTGTCTGAATTAAGCAGACCACTCTTACCCAGTCCAAAGATCAGGGCTTGATCCATCACCGTTATTTATCTCACTGCCCCATCCCAGCTCAGAACCTGGCTATATGCAAATCAGTCTGTCCCTGGCCCAGTGCATCATGGGAACAGGGCAGACTAAACTACCAAGCCAATTCTTCACCAGAAAGGAGACAAGCTACCGGGGATCGGTTTCTGGCATTTCAGCCGTCTTCGGCCCGGCTTGCTTGAATCCTGATGGAGCAGTGAGAAAGGGACTCATGTCTGAGTATACCCTGCCACACCTACAGTGGCCAAAAACGATTCAGAAAGGGGGTGGTGATGAACAGAGTGTCTGAATTAAGCAGACCACTCTTACCCAGTCCAAAGATCAGGGCTTGATCCATCACCGTTATTTATCTCACTGCCCCATCCCAGCTCAGAACCTGGCTATATGCAAATCAGTCTGTCCCTGGCCCAGTGCATCATGGGAACAGGGCAGACTAAACTACCAAGCCAATTCTTCACCAGAAAGGAGACAAGCTACCGGGGACCGGTTTCTGGCATTTCAGCCGTCTTCGGCCCGGCTTGCTTGAATCCTGATGGAGCAGTGAGAAAGGGACTCATGTCTGAGTATACCCTGCCACACCTATAGTGGCCAAAAACGATTCAGAAAGGGGGTGGTGATGAACAGAGTGTCTGAATTAAGCAGACAACTCTTACCCAGTCCAAGGATCAGGGCTTGATCCATCACCGTTATTTATCTCACTGCCCCATCCCAGCTCAGAACCTGGCTATATGCAAATCAGTCTGTCCCTGGCCCAGTGCATCATGGGAACAGGGCAGACTAAACTACCAAGCCAATTCTTCACCAGAAAGGAGACAAGCTACCGGGGACCGGTTTCTGGCATTTCAGCCGTCTTCGGCCCGGCTTGCTTGAATCCTGATGGAGCAGTGAGAAAGGGGCTCATGTCTGAGTATACCCTGCCACACCTATAGTGGCCAAAAACGATTCAGAAAGGGGGTGGTGATGAACAGAGTGTCTGAATTAAGCAGACCACTCTTACCCAGTCCAAAGATCAGGGCTTGATCCATCACCGTTATTTATCTCACTGCCCCATCCCAGCTCAGAACCTGGCTATATGCAAATCAGTCTGTCCCTGGCCCAGTGCATCATGGGAACAGGGCAGACTAAACTACCAAGCCAATTCTTCACCAGAAAGGAGACAAGCTACCGGGGACCGGTTTCTGGCATTTCAGCCGTCTTCGGCCCGGCTTGCTTGAATCCTGATGGAGCAGTGAGAAAGGGACTCATGTCTGAGTATACCCTGCCACACCTTTAGTGGCCAAAAACGATTCAGAAAGGGGGTGGTGATGAACAGAGTGTCTGAATTAAGCAGACCACTCTTACCCAGTCCAAAGATCAGGGCTTGATCCATCACCGTTATTTATCTCACTGCCCCATCCCAGCTCAGAACCTGGCTATATGCAAATCAGTCTGTCCCTGGCCCAGTGCATCATGGGAACAGGGCAGACTAAACTACCAAGCTAATTCTTCACCAGAAAGGAGACAAGCTACCGGGGACCGGTTTCTGGCATTTCAGCCGCCTTCGGCCCGGCTTGCTTGAATCCTGATGGAGCAGTGAGAAAGGGACTCATGTCTGAGTATACCCTGCCACACCTATAGTGGCCAAAAACGATTCAGAAAGGGGGTGGTGATGAACAGAGTGTTTGAATTAAGCAGACCACTCTTACCCAGTCCAAAGATCAGGGCTTGATCCATCACCGGTATTTATCTCACTGCCCCATCCCAGCTCAGAACCTGGCTATATGCAAATCAGTCTGTCCCTGGCCCAGTGCATCATGGGAACAGGGCAGACTAAACTACCAAGCCAATTCTTCACCAGAAAGGAGACAAGCTACCGGGGACCGGTTTCTGGCATTTCAGCCGTCTTCGGCCCGGCTTGCTTGAATCCTGATGGAGCAGTGAGAACGGGACTCATGTCTGAGTATACCCTGCCACACCTATAGTGGCCAAAAACGATTCAGAAAGGGGGTGGTGATGAACAGAGTGTCTGAATTAAGCAGACCACTCTTACCCAGTCCAAAGATCAGGGCTTGATCCATCACCGTTATTTATCTCACTGCCCCATCCCAGCTCAGAACCTGGCTATATGCAAATCAGTCTGTCCCTGGCCCAGTGCATCATGGGAACAGGGCAGACTAAACTACCAAGCCAATTCTTCACCAGAAAGGAGACAAGCTACCGGGGACCGGTTTCTGGCATTTCAGCCGTCTTCGGCCCGGCTTGCTTGAATCCTGATGGAGCAGTGAGAAAGGGACTCATGTCTGAGTATACCCTGCCACACCTATAGTGGCCAAAAACGATTCAGAAAGGGGGTGGTGATGAACAGAGTGTCTGAATTAAGCAGACCACTCTTACCCAGTCCAAAGATCAGGGCTTGATCCATCACCGTTATTTATCTCACTGCCCCATCCCAGCTCAGAACCTGGCTATATGCAAATCAGTCTGTCCCTGGCCCAGTGCATCATGGGAACAGGGCAGACTAAACTACCAAGCCAATTCTTCACCAGAAAGGAGACAAGCTACCGGGGACCGGTTTCTGGCATTTCAGCCGTCTTCGGCCCGGCTTGCTTGAATCCTGATGGAGCAGTGAGAAAGGGACTCATGTCTGAGTATACCCTGCCACACCTATAGTGGCCAAAAACGATTCAGAAAGGGGGTGGTGATGAACAGAGTGTCTGAATTAAGCAGACCACTCTTACCCAGTCCAAAGATCAGGGCTTGATCCATCACCGTTATTTATCTCACTGCCCCATCCCAGCTCAGAACCTGGCTATATGCAAATCAGTCTGTCCCTGGCCCAGTGCATCATGGGAACAGGGCAGACTAAACTACCAAGCCAATTCTTCACCAGAAAGGAGACAAGCTACCGGGGACCGGTTTCTGGCATTTCAGCCGTCTTCGGCCCGGCTTGCTTGAATCCTGATGGAGCAGTGAGAAAGGGACTCATGTCTGAGTATACCCTGCCACACCTATAGTGGCCAAAAACGATTCAGAAAGGGGGTGGTGATGAACAGAGTGTCTGAATTAAGCAGACCACTCTTACCCAGTCCAAAGATCAGGGCTTGATCCATCACCGTTATTTATCTCACTGCCCCATCCCAGCTCAGAACCTGGCTATATGCAAATCAGTCTGTCCCTGGCCCAGTGCATCATGGGAACAGGGCAGACTAAACTACCAAGCCAATTCTTCACCAGAAAGGAGACAAGCTACCGGGGACCGGTTTCTGGCATTTCAGCCGTCTTCGGCCCGGCTTGCTTGAATCCTGATGGAGCAGTGAGAAAGGGACTCATGTCTGAGTATACCCTGCCACACCTATAGTGGCCAAAAACGATTCAGAAAGGGGGTGGTGATGAACAGAGTGTCTGAATTAAGCAGACCACTCTTACCCAGTCCAAAGATCAGGGCTTGATCCATCACCGTTATTTATCTCACTGCCCCATCCCAGCTCAGAACCTGGCTATATGCAAATCAGTCTGTCCCTGGCCCAGTGCATCATGGGAACAGGGCAGACTAAACTACCAAGCCAATTCTTCACCAGAAAGGAGACAAGCTACCGGGGACCGGTTTCTGGCATTTCAGCCGTCTTCGGCCCGGCTTGCTTGAATCCTGATGGAGCAGTGAGAAAGGGACTCATGTCTGAGTATACCCTGCCACACCTATAGTGGCCAAAAACGATTCAGAAAGGGGGTGGTGATGAACAGAGTGTCTGAATTAAGCAGACCACTCTTACCCAGTCCAAAGATCAGGGCTTGATCCATCACCGTTATTTATCTCACTGCCCTATCCCAGCTCAGAACCTGGCTATATGCAAATCAGTCTGTCCCTGGCCCAGTGCATCATGGGAACAGGGCAGACTAAACTACCAAGCCAATTCTTCACCAGAAAGGAGACAAGCTACCGGGGACCGGTTTCTGGCATTTCAGCCGTCTTTGGCCCGGCTTGCTTGAATCCTGATGGAGCAGTGAGAAAGGGACTCATGTCTGAGTATACCCTGCCACACCTATAGTGGCCAAAAACGATTCAGAAAGGGGGTGGTGATGAACAGAGTGTCTGAATTAAGCAGACCACTCTTACCCAGTCCAAAGATCAGGGCTTGATCCATCACCGTTATTTATCTCACTGCCCCATCCCAGCTCAGAACCTGGCTATATGCAAATCAGTCTGTCCCTGGCCCAGTGCATCATGGGAACAGGGCAGACTAAACTACCAAGCCAATTCTTCACCAGAAAGGAGACAAGCTACCGGGGACCGGTTTCTGGCATTTCAGCCGTCTTCGGCCCGGCTTGCTTGAATCCTGATGGAGCAGTGAGAAAGGGACTCATGTCTGAGTATACCCTGCCACACCTATAGTGGCCAAAAACGATTCAGAAAGGGGGTGGTGATGAACAGAGTGTCTGAATTAAGCAGACCACTCTTACCCAGTCCAAAGATCAGGGCTTGATCCATCACCGTTATTTATCTCACTGCCCCATCCCAGCTCAGAACCTGGCTATATGCAAATCAGTCTGTCCCTGGCCCAGTGCATCATGGGAACAGGGCAGACTAAACTACCAAGCCAATTCTTCACCAGAAAGGAGACAAGCTACCGGGGATCGGTTTCTGGCATTTCAGCCGTCTTCGGCCCGGCTTGCTTGAATCCTGATGGAGCAGTGAGAAAGGGACTCATGTCTGAGTATACCCTGCCACACCTACAGTGGCCAAAAACGATTCAGAAAGGGGGTGGTGATGAACAGAGTGTCTGAATTAAGCAGACCACTCTTACCCAGTCCAAAGATCAGGGCTTGATCCATCACCGTTATTTATCTCACTGCCCCATCCCAGCTCAGAACCTGGCTATATGCAAATCAGTCTGTCCCTGGCCCAGTGCATCATGGGAACAGGGCAGACTAAACTACCAAGCCAATTCTTCACCAGAAAGGAGACAAGCTACCGGGGACCGGTTTCTGGCATTTCAGCCGTCTTCGGCCCGGCTTGCTTGAATCCTGATGGAGCAGTGAGAAAGGGACTCATGTCTGAGTATACCCTGCCACACCTATAGTGGCCAAAAACGATTCAGAAAGGGGGTGGTGATGAACAGAGTGTCTGAATTAAGCAGACAACTCTTACCCAGTCCAAGGATCAGGGCTTGATCCATCACCGTTATTTATCTCACTGCCCCATCCCAGCTCAGAACCTGGCTATATGCAAATCAGTCTGTCCCTGGCCCAGTGCATCATGGGAACAGGGCAGACTAAACTACCAAGCCAATTCTTCACCAGAAAGGAGACAAGCTACCGGGGACCGGTTTCTGGCATTTCAGCCGTCTTCGGCCCGGCTTGCTTGAATCCTGATGGAGCAGTGAGAAAGGGACTCATGTCTGAGTATACCCTGCCACACCTATAGTGGCCAAAAACGATTCAGAAAGGGGGTGGTGATGAACAGAGTGTCTGAATTAAGCAGACCACTCTTACCCAGTCCAAAGATCAGGGCTTGATCCATCACCGTTATTTATCTCACTGCCCCATCCCAGCTCAGAACCTGGCTATATGCAAATCAGTCTGTCCCTGGCCCAGTGCATCATGGGAACAGGGCAGACTAAACTACCAAGCCAATTCTTCACCAGAAAGGAGACAAGCTACCGGGGACCGGTTTCTGGCATTTCAGCCGTCTTCGGCCCGGCTTGCTTGAATCCTGATGGAGCAGTGAGAAAGGGACTCATGTCTGAGTATACCCTGCCACACCTTTAGTGGCCAAAAACGATTCAGAAAGGGGGTGGTGATGAACAGAGTGTCTGAATTAAGCAGACCACTCTTACCCAGTCCAAAGATCAGGGCTTGATCCATCACCGTTATTTATCTCACTGCCCCATCCCAGCTCAGAACCTGGCTATATGCAAATCAGTCTGTCCCTGGCCCAGTGCATCATGGGAACAGGGCAGACTAAACTACCAAGCTAATTCTTCACCAGAAAGGAGACAAGCTACCGGGGACCGGTTTCTGGCATTTCAGCCGCCTTCGGCCCGGCTTGCTTGAATCCTGATGGAGCAGTGAGAAAGGGACTCATGTCTGAGTATACCCTGCCACACCTATAGTGGCCAAAAACGATTCAGAAAGGGGGTGGTGATGAACAGAGTGTTTGAATTAAGCAGACCACTCTTACCCAGTCCAAAGATCAGGGCTTGATCCATCACCGGTATTTATCTCACTGCCCCATCCCAGCTCAGAACCTGGCTATATGCAAATCAGTCTGTCCCTGGCCCAGTGCATCATGGGAACAGGGCAGACTAAACTACCAAGCCAATTCTTCACCAGAAAGGAGACAAGCTACCGGGGACCGGTTTCTGGCATTTCAGCCGTCTTCGGCCCGGCTTGCTTGAATCCTGATGGAGCAGTGAGAAAGGGACTCATGTCTGAGTATACCCTGCCACACCTATAGTGGCCAAAAACGATTCAGAAAGGGGGTGGTGATGAACAGAGTGTCTGAATTAAGCAGACCACTCTTACCCAGTCCAAAGATCAGGGCTTGATCCATCACCGTTATTTATCTCACTGCCCCATCCCAGCTCAGAACCTGGCTATATGCAAATCAGTCTGTCCCTGGCCCAGTGCATCATGGGAACAGGGCAGACTAAACTACCAAGCCAATTCTTCACCAGAAAGGAGACAAGCTACCGGGGACCGGTTTCTGGCATTTCAGCCGTCTTCGGCCCGGCTTGCTTGAATCCTGATGGAGCAGTGAGAAAGGGACTCATGTCTGAGTATACCCTGCCACACCTATAGTGGCCAAAAACGATTCAGAAAGGGGGTGGTGATGAACAGAGTGTCTGAATTAAGCAGACCACTCTTACCCAGTCCAAAGATCAGGGCTTGATCCATCACCGTTATTTATCTCACTGCCCCATCCCAGCTCAGAACCTGGCTATATGCAAATCAGTCTGTCCCTGGCCCAGTGCATCATGGGAACAGGGCAGACTAAACTACCAAGCCAATTCTTCACCAGAAAGGAGACAAGCTACCGGGGACCGGTTTCTGGCATTTCAGCCGTCTTCGGCCCGGCTTGCTTGAATCCTGATGGAGCAGTGAGAAAGGGACTCATGTCTGAGTATACCCTGCCACACCTATAGTGGCCAAAAACGATTCAGAAAGGGGGTGGTGATGAACAGAGTGTCTGAATTAAGCAGACCACTCTTACCCAGTCCAAAGATCAGGGCTTGATCCATCACCGTTATTTATCTCACTGCCCCATCCCAGCTCAGAACCTGGCTATATGCAAATCAGTCTGTCCCTGGCCCAGTGCATCATGGGAACAGGGCAGACTAAACTACCAAGCCAATTCTTCACCAGAAAGGAGACAAGCTACCGGGGACCGGTTTCTGGCATTTCAGCCGTCTTCGGCCCGGCTTGCTTGAATCCTGATGGAGCAGTGAGAAAGGGACTCATGTCTGAGTATACCCTGCCACACCTATAGTGGCCAAAAACGATTCAGAAAGGGGGTGGTGATGAACAGAGTGTCTGAATTAAGCAGACCACTCTTACCCAGTCCAAAGATCAGGGCTTGATCCATCACCGTTATTTATCTCACTGCCCCATCCCAGCTCAGAACCTGGCTATATGCAAATCAGTCTGTCCCTGGCCCAGTGCATCATGGGAACAGGGCAGACTAAACTATCAAGCCAATTCTTCACCAGAAAGGAGACAAGCTACCGGGGACCGGTTTCTGGCATTTCAGCCGTCTTCGGCCCGGCTTGCTTGAATCCTGATGGAGCAGTGAGAAAGGGACTCATGTCTGAGTATACCCTGCCACACCTATAGTGGCCAAAAACGATTCAGAAAGGGGGTGGTGATGAACAGAGTGTCTGAATTAAGCAGACCACTCTTACCCAGTCCAAAGATCAGGGCTTGATCCATCACCGTTATTTATCTCACTGCCCCATCTCAGCTCAGAACCTGGCTATATGCAAATCAGTCTGTCCCTGGCCCAGTGCATCATGGGAACAGGGCAGACTAAACTACCAAGCCAATTCTTCACCAGAAAGGAGACAAGCTACCGGGGACCGGTTTCTGGCATTTCAGCCGCCTTCGGCCCGGCTTGCTTGAATCCTGATGGAGCAGTGAGAAAGGGACTCATGTCTGAGTATACCCTGCCACACCTATAGTGGCCAAAAACGATTCAGAAAGGGGGTGGTGATGAACAGAGTGTCTGAATTAAGCAGACCACTCTTACCCAGTCCAAAGATCAGGGCTTGATCCATCACCGTTATTTATCTCACTGCCCCATCCCAGCTCAGAACCTGGCTATATGCAAATCAGTCTGTCCCTGGCCCAGTGCATCATGGGAACAGGGCAGACTAAACTACCAAGCCAATTCTTCACCAGAAAGGAGACAAGCTACCGGGGACCGGTTTCTGGCATTTCAGCCGTCTTCGGCCCGGCTTGCTTGAATCCTGATGGAGCAGTGAGAAAGGGACTCATGTCTGAGTATACCCTGCCACACCTATAGTGGCCAAAAACGATTCAGAAAGGGGGTGGTGATGAACAGAGTGTCTGAATTAAGCAGACCACTCTTACCCAGTCCAAAGATCAGGGCTTGATCCATCACCGTTATTTATCTCACTGCCCCATCCCAGCTCAGAACCTGGCTATATGCAAATCAGTCTGTCCCTGGCCCAGTGCATCATGGGAACAGGGCAGACTAAACTACCAAGCCAATTCTTCACCAGAAAGGAGACAAGCTACCGGGGACCGGTTTCTGGCATTTCAGCCGTCTTCGGCCCGGCTTGCTTGAATCCTGATGGAGCAGTGAGAAAGGGACTCATGTCTGAGTATACCCTGCCACACCTATAGTGGCCAAAAACGATTCAGAAAGGGGGTGGTGATGAACAGAGTGTCTGAATTAAGCAGACCACTCTTACCCAGTCCAAAGATCAGGGCTTGATCCATCACCGTTATTTATCTCACTGCCCCATCCCAGCTCAGAACCTGGCTATATGCAAATCAGTCTGTCCCTGGCCCAGTGCATCATGGGAACAGGGCAGACTAAACTACCAAGCCAATTCTTCACCAGAAAGGAGACAAGCTACCGGGGACCGGTTTCTGGCATTTCAGCCGTCTTCGGCCCGGCTTGCTTGAATCCTGATGGAGCAGTGAGAAAGGGACTCATGTCTGAGTATACCCTGCCACACCTATAGTGGCCAAAAACGATTCAGAAAGGGGGTGGTGATGAACAGAGTGTCTGAATTAAGCAGACCACTCTTACCCAGTCCAAAGATCAGGGCTTGATCCATCACCGTTATTTATCTCACTGCCCCATCCCAGCTCAGAACCTGGCTATATGCAAATCAGTCTGTCCCTGGCCCAGTGCATCATGGGAACAGGGCAGACTAAACTACCAAGCCAATTCTTCACCAGAAAGGAGACAAGCTACCGGGGACCGGTTTCTGGCATTTCAGCCGTCTTCGGCCCGGCTTGCTTGAATCCTGATGGAGCAGTGAGAAAGGGACTCATGTCTGAGTATACCCTGCCACACCTATAGTGGCCAAAAACGATTCAGAAAGGGGGTGGTGATGAACAGAGTGTCTGAATTAAGCAGACCACTCTTACCCAGTCCAAAGATCAGGGCTTGATCCATCACCGTTATTTATCTCACTGCCCCATCCCAGCTCAGAACCTGGCTATATGCAAATCAGTCTGTCCCTGGCCCAGTGCATCATGGGAACAGGGCAGACTAAACTACCAAGCCAATTCTTCACCAGAAAGGAGACAAGCTACCGGGGACCGGTTTCTGGCATTTCAGCCGTCTTCGGCCCGGCTTGCTTGAATCCTGATGGAGCAGTGAGAAAGGGACTCATGTCTGAGTATACCCTGCCACACCTATAGTGGCCAAAAAACGATTCAGAAAGGGGGTGGTGATGAACAGAGTGTCTGAATTAAGCAGACCACTCTTACCCAGTCCAAAGATCAGGGCTTGATCCATCACCGTTATTTATCTCACTGCCCCATCCCAGCTCAGAACCTGGCTATATGCAAATCAGTCTGTCCCTGGCCCAGTGCATCATGGGAACAGGGCAGACTAAACTACCAAGCCAATTCTTCACCAGAAAGGAGACAAGCTACCGGGGACCGGTTTCTGGCATTTCAGCCGTCTTCGGCCCAGCTTGCTTGAATCCTGATGGAGCAGCGAGAAAGGGACTCATGTCTGAGTATACCCTGCCACACCTATAGTGGCCAAAAACGATTCAGAAAGGGGGTGGTGATGAACAGAGTGTCTGAATTAAGCAGACCACTCTTACCCAGTCCAAAGATCAGGGCTTGATCCATCACCGTTATTTATCTCACTGCCCCATCCCAGCTCAGAACCTGGCTATATGCAAATCAGTCTGTCCCTGGCCCAGTGCATCATGGGAACAGGGCAGACTAAACTACCAAGCCAATTCTTCACCAGAAAGGAGACAAGCTACCGGGGACCGGTTTCTGGCATTTCAGCCGTCTTCGGCCCGGCTTGCTTGAATCCTGATGGAGCAGTGAGAAAGGGACTCATGTCTGAGTATACCCTGCCACACCTATAGTGGCCAAAAACGATTCAGAAAGGGGGTGGTGATGAACAGAGTGTCTGAATTAAGCAGACCACTCTTACCCAGTCCAAAGATCAGGGCTTGATCCATCACCGTTATTTATCTCACTGCCCCATCCCAGCTCAGAACCTGGCTATATGCAAATCAGTCTGTCCCTGGCCCAGTGCATCATGGGAACAGGGCAGACTAAACTACCAAGCCAATTCTTCACCAGAAAGGAGACAAGCTACCGGGGACCGGTTTCTGGCATTTCAGCCGTCTTCGGCCCGGCTTGCTTGAATCCTGATGGAGCAGTGAGAAAGGGACTCATGTCTGAGTATACCCTGCCACACCTATAGTGGCCAAAAACGATTCAGAAAGGGGGTGGTGATGAACAGAGTGTCTGAATTAAGCAGACCACTCTTACCCAGTCCAAAGATCAGGGCTTGATCCATCACCGTTATTTATCTCACTGCCCCATCCCAGCTCAGAACCTGGCTATATGCAAATCAGTCTGTCCCTGGCCCAGTGCATCATGGGAACAGGGCAGAATAAACTACCAAGCCAATTCTTCACCAGAAAGGAGACAAGCTACCGGGGACCGGTTTCTGGCATTTCAGCCGCCTTCGGCCCGGCTTGCTTGAATCCTGATGGAGCAGTGAGAAAGGGACTCATGTCTGAGTATACCCTGCCACACCTATAGTGGCCAAAAACGATTCAGAAAGGGGTTGGTGATGAACAGAGTGTCTGAATTAAGCAGACCACTCTTACCCAGTCCAAAGATCAGGGCTTGATCCATCACCGTTATTTATCTCACTGCCCCATCCCAGCTCAGAACCTGGCTATATGCAAATCAGTCTGTCCCTGGCCCAGTGCATCATGGGAACAGGGCAGACTAAACTACCAAGCCAATTCTTCACCAGAAAGGAGACAAGCTACCGGGGACCGGTTTCTGGCATTTCAGCCGTCTTCGGCCCGGCTTGCTTGAATCCTGATGGAGCAGTGAGAAAGGGACTCATGTCTGAGTATACCCTGCCACAACTATAGTGGCCAAAAACGATTCAGAAAGGGGGTGGTGATGAACAGAGTGTCTGAATTAAGCAGACCACTCTTACCCAGTCCAAAGATCAGGGCTTGATCCATCACCGTTATTTATCTCACTGCCCCATCCCAGCTCAGAACCTGGCTATATGCAAATCAGTCTGTCCCTGGCCCAGTGCATCATGGGAACAGGGCAGACTAAACTACCAAGCCAATTCTTCACCAGAAAGGAGACAAGCTACCGGGGACCGGTTTCTGGCATTTCAGCCGTCTTTGGCCCGGCTTGCTTGAATCCTGATGGAGCAGTGAGAAAGGGACTCATGTCTGAGTATACCCTGCCACACCTATAGTGGCCAAAAACGATTCAGAAAGGGGGTGGTGATGAACAGAGTGTCTGAATTAAGCAGACCACTCTTACCCAGTCCAAAGATCAGGGCTTGATCCATCACTGTTATTTATCTCACTGCCCCATCCCAGCTCAGAACCTGGCTATATGCAAATCAGTCTGTCCCTGGCCCAGTGCATCATGGGAACAGGGCAGACTAAACTACCAAGCCAATTCTTCACCAGAAAGGAGACAAGCTACCGGGGACCGGTTTCTGGCATTTCAGCCGTCTTCGGCCCGGCTTGCTTGAATCCTGATGGAGCAGTGAGAAAGGGACTCATGTCTGAGTATACCCTGCCACACCTATAGTGGCCAAAAACGATTCAGAAAGGGGGTGGTGATGAACAGAGTGTCTGAATTAAGCAGACCACTCTTACCCAGTCCAAAGATCAGGGCTTGATCCATCACCGTTATTTATCTCATTGCCCCATCCCAGCTCAGAACCTGGCTATATGCAAATCAGTCTGTCCCTGGCCCAGTGCATCATGGGAACAGGGCAGACTAAACTACCAAGCCAATTCTTCACCAGAAAGGAGACAAGCTACCGGGGACCGGTTTCTGGCATTTCAGCCGTCTTCGGCCCGGCTTGCTTGAATCCTGATGGAGCAGTGAGAAAGGGACTCATGTCTGAGTATACCCTGCCACACCTATAGTGGCCAAAAACGATTCAGAAAGGGGGTGGTGATGAACAGAGTGTCTGAATTAAGCAGACCACTCTTACCCAGTCCAAAGATCAGGGCTTGATCCATCACCGTTATTTATCTCACTGCCCCATCCCAGCTCAGAACCTGGCTATATGCAAATCAGTCTGTCCCTGGCCCAGTGCATCATGGGAACAGGGCAGACTAAACTACCAAGCCAATTCTTCACCAGAAAGGAGACAAGCTACCGGGGACCGGTTTCTGGCATTTCAGCCGTCTTCGGCCCGGCTTGCTTGAATCCTGATGGAGCAGTGAGAAAGGGACTCATGTCTGAGTATACCCTGCCACACCTATAGTGGCCAAAAACGATTCAGAAAGGGGGTGGTGATGAACAGAGTGTCTGAATTAAGCAGACCACTCTTACCCAGTCCAAAGATCAGGGCTTGATCCATCACCGTTATTTATCTCACTGCCCCATCCCAGCTCAGAACCTGGCTATATGCAAATCAGTCTGTCCCTGGCCCAGTGCATCATGGGAACAGGGCAGACTAAACTACCAAGCCAATTCTTCACCAGAAAGGAGACAAGCTACCGGGGACCGGTTTCTGGCATTTCAGCCGTCTTCGGCCCGGCTTGCTTGAATCCTGATGGAGCAGTGAGAAAGGGACTCATGTCTGAGTATACCCTGCCACACCTATAGTGGCCAAAAACGATTCAGAAAGGGGGTGGTGATGAACAGAGTGTCTGAATTAAGCAGACCACTCTTACCCAGTCCAAAGATCAGGGCTTGATCCATCACCGTTATTTATCTCACTGCCCCATCCCAGCTCAGAACCTGGCTATATGCAAATCAGTCTGTCCCTGGCCCAGTGCATCATGGGAACAGGGCAGACTAAACTACCAAGCCAATTCTTCACCAGAAAGGAGACAAGCTACCGGGGCCCGGTTTCTGGCATTTCAGCCGTCTTCGGCCCGGCTTGCTTGAATCCTGATGGAGCAGTGAGAAAGGGACTCATGTCTGAGTATACCCTGCCACACCTATAGTGGCCAAAAACGATTCAGAAAGGGGGTGGTGATGAACAGAGTGTCTGAATTAAGCAGACCACTCTTACCCAGTCCAAAGATCAGGGCTTGATCCATCACCGTTATTTATCTCACTGCCCCATCCCAGCTCAGAACCTGGCTATATGCAAATCAGTCTGTCCCTGGCCCAGTGCATCATGGGAACAGGGCAGACTAAACTACCAAGCCAATTCTTCACCAGAAAGGAGACAAGCTACCGGGGACCGTTTTCTGGCATTTCAGCCGTCTTCGGCCCGGCTTGCTTGAATCCTGATGGAGCAGTAAGAAAGGGACTCATGTCTGAGTATACCCTGCCACACCTATAGTGGCCAAAAACGATTCAGAAAGGGGGTGGTGATGAACAGAGTGTCTGAATTAAGCAGACCACTCTTACCCAGTCCAAAGATCAGGGCTTGATCCATCACCGTTATTTATCTCACTGCCCCATCCCAGCTCAGAACCTGGCTATATGCAAATCAGTCTGTCCCTGGCCCAGTGCATCATGGGAACAGGGCAGACTAAACTACCAAGCCAATTCTTCACCAGAAAGGAGACAAGCTACCGGGGACCGGTTTCTGGCATTTCAGCCGTCTTCGGCCCGGCTTGCTTGAATCCTGATGGAGCAGTGAGAAAGGGACTCATGTCTGAGTATACCCTGCCACACCTATAGTGGCCAAAAACGATTCAGAAAGGGGGTTGTGATGAACAGAGTGTCTGAATTAAGCAGACCACTCTTACCCAGTCCAAAGATCAGGGCTTGATCCATCACCGTTATTTATCTCACTGCCCCATCCCAGCTCAGAACCTGGCTATATGCAAATCAGTCTGTCCCTGGCCCAGTGCATCATGGGAACAGGGCAGACTAAACTACCAAGCCAATTCTTCACCAGAAAGGAGACAAGCTACCGGGGACCGGTTTCTGGCATTTCAGCCGTCTTCGGCCCGGCTTGCTTGAATCCTGATGGAGCAGTGAGAAAGGGACTCATGTCTGAGTATACCCTGCCACACCTATAGTGGCCAAAAACGATTCAGAAAGGGGGTGGTGATGAACAGAGTGTCTGAATTAAGCAGACCACTCTTACCCAGTCCAAAGATCAGGGCTTGATCCATCACCGTTATTTATCTCACTGCCCCATCCCAGCTCAGAACCTGGCTATATGCAAATCAGTCTGTCCCTGGCCCAGTGCATCATGGGAACAGGGCAGACTAAACTACCAAGCCAATTCTTCACCAGAAAGGAGACAAGCTACTGGGGATCGGTTTCTGGCATTTCAGCCGTCTTCGGCCCGGCTTGCTTGAATCCTGATGGAGCAGTGAGAAAGGGACTCATGTCTGAGTATACCCTGCCACACCTACAGTGGCCAAAAACGATTCAGAAAGGGGGTGGTGATGAACAGAGTGTCTGAATTAAGCAGACCACTCTTACCCAGTCCAAAGATCAGGGCTTGATCCATCACCGTTATTTATCTCACTGCCCCATCCCAGCTCAGAACCTGGCTATATGCAAATCAGTCTGTCCCTGGCCCAGTGCATCATGGGAACAGGGCAGACTAAACTACCAAGCCAATTCTTCACCAGAAAGGAGACAAGCTACCGGGGACCGGTTTCTGGCATTTCAGCCGTCTTCGGCCCGGCTTGCTTGAATCCTGATGGAGCAGTGAGAAAGGGACTCATGTCTGAGTATACCCTGCCACACCTATAGTGGCCAAAAACGATTCAGAAAGGGGGTGGTGATGAACAGAGTGTCTGAATTAAGCAGACCACTCTTACCCAGTCCAAAGATCAGGGCTTGATCCATCACCGTTATTTATCTCACTGCCCCATCCCAGCTCAGAACCTGGCTATATGCAAATCAGTCTGTCCCTGGCCCAGTGCATCATGGGAACAGGGCAGACTAAACTACCAAGCCAATTCTTCACCAGAAAGGAGACAAGCTACCGGTGAAGGACTGGGTTCTTTTGGACCCAGCGGTGCCAGGGCACAACACCTGAAACCTTCGCGGGTAACCTGCTCCAGCGTACAAGTCACAGAGACACGGGACACTTCCTTCGGCGTCAAAGAGTCAAGGTTTATTTACTGCAGGGAACACAGAAGTCACAGGAAGTACATCGAGTGTAGTTCGGGGAGACTGCTTCAAATTGTATTTGTGGATCGCTCCTTTTATACAGTTTTTACCCATAGGATAACATGATACACAATAGTTTACAACCTGGTTCCCACAAGTCGCTCTCAGAGGGGTCGCTTTGGTCACTTTGAAACACACAAGGTCCGGAACATAAGTGCGGAAACATTTGGCGGTTCCCAACTGTAAAAACCCATCTTCCCACCATTAGCAAATTCCAATCAGCAGTAAAGTAGATCGAAATAGGAACGAAGACAGGTGCAGAGGAAGACGGAGACAGTAGGGAGATCGGAAAGGGTGTAAAAAGGGGAGGTATCGAGAAGCACGAGATACAGGCATCAAAGGGACGTGCCTAATGAGATGCACGGCTGAGACAATAAGTCCGTGCGGCAAGATGAGCCTCGAGCGGCGCCATCTGCCTTACAGCAGCAACCCCCTCGTCATAAAGACACTTTCAAAGAACATGTGTCTTCCGCAAATATCTTGGGAGTCCCAGGGTCGCGAAGCGGACAGCGTCCGTTCGCTGGCTACTTGAGGGCAAGAGACAAAATGGATGCCGTATCTAAGATGGAACCCGTGGGTACAGATGAAAAACCCACATAGCAAACGAACGGTTTAAGTTAGCACAGCGAAACTGCGCACACTTACTAAACTCGTCATTTGCGGTTCATAGATACTAGACTCGACCATATTCGTGCTAGTCGAAAACACCACTTACAATTGTCACGGAACCTCAGACGCTCCTTTTGCCCTCATGTAGGCAAGCACTAGTAGGAATCATATTCGATATTCATCAGACCATCAAGATGTCGTTGTAGCATAGCTCTGTCCGATCGAGTCCCCTTGGTAACAGATGGTTGTCTCATACACGTTGTAGCACAGAGGCCACATAAGGCAGGACCACACTGCACACAAAGGCAACACGTGAACAGGAACACTACCACAACCCCGATGATCGTCAGAATCTTCCAACCCCAAGTCGACACCAGGCCCCAAAACCAACCAAGAAGCGTCCAATCCCCTACATCCACGTGCATGGATTCGGAGATCTTATGCAACTTCGAGATGGCTTGATAGACAGTAGGAGCATTATCTGGAATGAAAATGCAACAGCTCGAATGGATCACTTTACATACCCCACCGCGATCTGCTAAGACAACATCTAAAACCATACGGTTTTGTAATGTCATAAGTCTCTCCGCCTGAAGTTCTGTGGTGATATTACCAAGGGCACTGGCAGTAATATTAGCTGTCGATTCTACCACTCGAGTCAAATGTCTCAGGTTCCTACTATTAACCATAGGTCCCCAAAACGGGAGGAAACCCTTGAAAAAGTCTCCTGCCTCTTGACCGGCAGTATCCTCTTCGCTAATTACGCCTCGTACAACTCTAGTCTTATGATAATCGGCATCTACAGTGAACGTCGGAGGCAACAGATTTGCAACGAAACATGATCCCGTGAAGTCTGCGGGCAACCATGTGTATGCACGATCATGACAGATAAAGTATGTACCCTTGGCAGCCAGAAACACAGGGGACGGGGACATTGGCAGAACGTAACTTTCAGTGCAAGCACTTACTCCAAGTGAGGCTTGCGAGCCACGACCCACAAGACAAAGATTACCAGTGTGGGGTACGACCCATATTGGAGACGAGCTTTTAAGCTGCTTTTCATTAGTGAACATACTATATTCCCCTCTACTTAGGACCCTATAGGCTTGTACCTCTTCTTTAGGGATTAGAAAAGGATCATGGATCTCATCTTCCATATCCTCTATAGCCATCGATAGCAGCCTCTGATACGAGGTAGGACCAAAGTTGGGGGAACGTTGTTCTTGAGTGGGGTGGAAACCCAGTGCGCTTCGAAACATTGTTTGGAATGCTCGAGCTGACCCTTGGGAACTATACGGTAACACCAGATATGGAATTCCCTTACCCGTAGTATGTGGCATCAACCCACACACCCAACAATTAGTAGTGTTAACCACTAACTGATGCTGATGGAGGAGCTGGATAAAGGAATTATTGCGGAATTCTACACGTCTAGCCTGTTCGTGTTCTGGTAACATATGAAAGGAATGAGGAGAAGCAGTAGAAGTAAGGTTAGGGTAAGGAGTAGGAGTAGGAGTAGCAAGGAAAAAGTAAGACATAGTGTAATACACCCCACCCGCCAAAAATGCAGAAGCGGTCAAAAACAAAACAAACAATTGGGATACAAAACATTTCGTACGACTAAGTTTCTGCAGCTTGACTCTATACGCCTGAGCTCCTTCCAAATCATTCAGCTTCGAAAATGCCATTTCCCTACGACCGTCCGCAACGTTTCTTGACGCACTTCGTTCTGTGCAGCAATAGTCAATCCCCAGGAGTTCCTAGGAACCGACGGTCTTTAACCTAGCGTCAAAACCTACTGTCCAGAAGGAAGTACGCGCGCGGCCCTACGGCCCTCAATACACAATATATATTTATTTAGCACAATATTTCTCAGCTGTGGAAGGAAAAAGATACAAGGAAGAAGCTTGATATATATATATATACAAAACAATTTTCAATGATACGAATGTTCAAAATTTGATCATGGGAAACGAGGATATTGCAGTTGTCAATTTCAGCAAAGCAAGCAGATTTTATTTGTCCTTAGTGTGAGATCGCAAAGAATATCGATGTTTCCCTGGACGTGTCTGCTCGTCGAACAAAGGATCTGTTGAAGAGACAGCGTCCTGAATCAGCTCTGCAGCTTGGGCAGAATTCTGATTCAATCTCGCAGTCTCAACAACAGTATTCAATGTCACCACAGCATAAGCAGTAGTCACATCACCATTTGGCAACTTAAAACATGACCCATCCACATACAGGGTGCCATCCGGGTCCTCCAATGGGGTGTTTTTAAGGTCCACATGACCTTTTGTTTCCTCTTCTGTCCGCAAGTAACAGTCATGTTCTGCTACTTCATCTGACTCTGCACTAACTGGTAACAAAGTTGCCGGATTTAGGACATTACAACGTTTTATCTGAATGTGGCTTGCCAAGAGCGTCAATTCGTACCCAGATAACCTCGCACTCGTCAAGTGCTGAGTTTTCGTACGATTCAAAAGAGTATCGACTGCATGCGGAACCATCACCGTAAGCATATTATCCATGACCAATCCTGCTGATTGGCGGATGGAGACCGCAGCTGCCGCAGTTGCTCTCAAACAACTCGGCAATGCTCTAGCTACTGGGTCTAAGGTCGAGGAAAAATATGCACATGGACGTTGTTTACCACCAAAAGGTTGCGTTAAGACGCTTAAAGCACAACCTTCCCTCTCGTGAACATATAACGTGAACGGTTTACTGTAATCAGGGGTACCTAACACAGGAGCCGAACACAATGAATCACGTAATTCAGAAAAACTTTTCTGGCATTCTTCCGTCCATGGTAAAGGAGTCGAAACATCCTTGCACGTAAGAGCCACCAATGGTTTCGCTAGCAATGAAAAATTAGGAATCCACTGCCTGCAGTACGACGTGATACCTAAAAAGGCACGCACATCTCTTTGGGTTTGTGGCACAGCCATGCGTGCAATCGCTGCAATTCTCTCTGGGGTCAATCTCCTTCCCTCCTTTGACAATAAGTGACCTAGGTAGGTTACTTCTTGACAACAATATTGGAGTTTAGAAGGTGACACCTTGTGATTTAACTCACAGAGATGTTGCAGCAACGACACTGTAGCGATTTTGCAGATGTCCTGAGTATCAGCAGCCACCAATAAGTCGTCGACGTATTGGATTAAAGCCGCACCAACCGGCAACCTAAACGCATCTAGTTGACCCTTCAAAGCTTGACTGTAAATCGATGGACTTTCACAGTAGCCCTGAGGAGCGCGTTTGAACCGGAAGCTACGTCCACCAAGAGAGAAACCGAAAAGGTCCCTACTCTCTTCGGCAATCGGGATGCTGA
Source organism: Lissotriton vulgaris (assembly GCF_964263255.1). Lineage (NCBI taxonomy): Eukaryota > Metazoa > Chordata > Amphibia > Caudata > Salamandridae > Lissotriton > Lissotriton vulgaris. The sequence continues at coordinate 937,846,495 of NC_141689.1, read as the reverse complement.
AAAATGCATTTTTCAAATCAATCACCGAAAACCATGAAGCAGTAGCTGGAATCAGAGTCAGCAGCGCCGTGATGTCAGGCACAACAGGGAATTGAGGAACCACAATTTTATTTACCTCCCGTAAATCGATAACAAAACGATAAACAGGCGGTTTGGTAGGATCAGTACGTTTAAGAATGGGCAGTACAGGACTATTGCACACGTTTCCCCGAGTTTCTTCAATGACATCTTTCTCGATCAAATCATAGATGATCGCTAACAAAGCTCGTTCACCATCAAGGGAGATACGGTATTGGGGAATACGTGGCAATCGCACATTAGATTTCAACTGAACAACATAAGGGGAGATATCAAGTAGGCCCACATCATTTGGACCCGTCGCCCACAAAGACGCAGGAAGAGAATCCAATTCCGGTGGAAGCTTATCGAGAGACAAGTACATGGGAGAGACTACTCTCTCTCCTAACGTAAGCTTTACACCCGCAGGAGAACAATACAAAGTTGCATACAAGCGCTTAAGCAAATCCAGACCCAAAAGATTTTCGCCACAACCAGTAGACAAAATCAATGGAGCTTCGAGCTCACGAGGCCCAATTTTAAGGGGCAAAGGGCGCGAAACTGGATTGCTAACGGGGGCGCCAGAGAATCCAACGGAAACATTTGTTAAGCCAGACAAAGGTGCGCCAGGGAGTTTCGAATGCATGATAGAACTTTTCGCTGCACCAGTGTCCAACAGAAAAGGCTCAACGACGCCCGATGTAGCAACTGCGACGTAAGGCCCTCTCTGATCAACCGGAACTGATACCACTCCCTCTCCTTGTCTTTGGCTGTCCTAGTAATTACTATCGTCAGTTCCCTGATCGACGTAATAATCGTCTACATTGTACTGCGCAGATCGTCCTTGCGATGATCCACGTTGATCGAAACAGTTATTAGAATTTGATGAATGGTCAGAGCGATCATTCTGAGCACCACGACCTCTACCACGTGATGCGTGCTGTGCACCACCACGGCCTCCTCTAGACGAATTACCACCACTACGGTCATTTAAAGCAGGACAATTGAATTTAATGTGTCCCTCCTGTCTACAATAAGCACATTGGTTGTACCCTAATGAAGATCTTTGGAAAGAAGAATCATTACGCGGCTGCGATCGATTCGATTGCGACTGCGATCTATTCTGCTGAGGCGCATTCTGATTAGAACGCGGCGGATATGCTTGTTGTAACAACACTTTAGTTTTTAGCTCTTTCGTTTTTTTATCGGCACGGTCATTTTCCTCTTTTTCTCTATTTTCGTAATATTGTGCCGTAGCCAATATCTGAGCTGAGGTAGAAACGGCCCACGCACTTTCTGAATTCCTTAATTTATTGCTCAAGTCGGGCAATAAGTTTGACACAAACTTATCCACAAACAACCTCTGTCCACCCTCAGTACCCATATCCTGTCCACTATGATCAACGAATGCTTCCTCGAACCTCGTAAAGAAGTCCGAGACACTCTCATCTTTCTTTTGCTTACAGGCTGACAACTTATCCCAATTTACCTTCATAGCTGGCATAAGCGTTTTCATTAATGTAATGATTCGCTGAGGAAGTTCAGCAATCAACTGATCGGGTTTAGTAGCAGCCACTTGTCCAGCGTCTGCCGCTGTAATGGCATTCCAATCACCACCTAATTCATTTGCGTGATCTTGGTGACGAATCTTCGCCCATACCGGTTGTGGTACGATATTACCGAACAACATGTCGATATCGGCAAGATTCATTATCGTAGCGTCTACGAGCTGCGATAATTCCTTGTAATACCCAGCAGGATTTTTGCGAGGATCGGGCAAAGTTTGTTTCACCTGAAGCACTTCCGATCGTTTCCATGGGAGGTGTATCCACACTCTCTGGAAATGTGCCGGAACTGGCTGGGCACCAGTATTATCAAGTGGTATCCAAACTGGCGGAACTTCACGCATAGGATATTGGCCAGACTCGGTTTGTTTTTCAATGTCCTCAACGAACAATGCATGAGGAATAGGAGCGGGACGAAGAGATAATAACCGCTCAATAGCACGGCGGACATTAGTGTCTACTATCAGTCCAGTTGCGAACTGAAGCCGAAGTTCGGACAGGGCGGTCAGCACCTCGTCAGGCGCATTGGCCACTATCTGATCATGTAAGAACTTGCACATTTCATCAAACACATATCTCTGAGTTGGTATGTTGAATTGATCAAACGTTTCGAGGACAACACGAGGTGGATTTCTAACAGGGTTTACCATCCAACCCATCGCCATATTGTATAGCGCAACACGTTCTCTGTTACCAGGAAGCTGGCTACGTCTCTGAGGACCATCAGAACCAGCAGACCCAAAAACAGGCCCGAGCGACTGGAAGAAGTTTGTCGCAATGGGAGAATTACGATTACGAGTAGAGGGAGAAGAATAAGACACAGGACTAACAAGAGAAGGAGTAGAGACATTAGCAGCAACAGGGGTTAACAACACAGGAGCAGTAGCGGGAACAGGAGTATGTGGAAGCGGAGGAGCAGTAGGAATAGAAATAGGCAAAGGAGCAGGAACAGGCGGAAGAGCGGGTGCAGGTTGAGGAACTGGTGGAGGAATAACAGGTAGAAGAACAGGTACGGCAGGGACCACAGGAGCTGCGGTACCCTGTACGTACGGAGGTGGCGACTTCATAAGATAAGACATTAAAGAATCCTCAACTGCCTCTTCCTTCTTATCCGACTCCGTAGGCAAAGTAGGATAGCATTTATCTATGGACATACGTTGTAATCTCTCAAACACTTCCTTATCCTTATCCTCCTTATCACGCTGAAACTGCTCAGCTTTCTTCACTATAGTAGCAACAGTATCTCGCTGACTACGTTTATTTTGTCTGATCTCTTTCTGTCGGGCTTCTTTGCGCCAGAACCGAAAGGCATCAAACATGGCCGGCCTAGATTTGCGTTCGAACAACTTTATTTCCAAATTATCTAAGATCGACGCTTCGAAGCTACCGTGAGGTGGCCAACGAAGATCGCCGTCTTTCTTTGTATATTTTATCCAATAATCGTTAAAAGCAATTGGGCCTAGCCCATGTTTGCTATATAAATCATAAGTAGGAGTTCCAACCGGAGGTATCGGACACGAGTCCTCCAGCAGGGAATCCGCACCACAAGGTCTAAAGCAACTGAACAAAGTACTACGACCAGGCATCTTGCACACTAGCCGAGTTTCACAAACTTCAAGGGTTACGGGATTTACCAAGTCCCAGCAAAGAACTAAACCCTCGGTCTTTGGCGGCTGCAGTCGTCAAACAAATACAACAACAACAAAGTACGCTAGCAAAGTGTCACCGACAAAAACACTCACACAGCGTGTACAACAAAGACACCCGCTAAAGTGTCTACAACAAAAACACTCGCTAAAGTGTTTACAACAAAAACACTCGCTAAAGTGTTTACAACAAAGACACTCACTAAAGTGTCTACAACCAAGAACTCTGGGAGCGACCCACAAATACTTAACTCAAAGATCAATGGCGTCCTCAGGAAGGCCCGTCAATCGTCTCGCTATACCAAGGTCTACGCCAGGCGCCAAAACAGGTCTACAGTCAGGGCAGCAGTCCGTCGCAGCCGTTAGGAGGCGGGAATCTTCGCGGGAAAAGTCTTCGGGCCACTTATTTCGACAACAGGATCGATGAAGCGGGGTGCACCTTCCCTCGGAGATTTCACACGAAGTTCCTCACGATCGTCGGGCTTGGACCGGTACCACTGATGCAGCCCCACGTTGGGCGCCAACTGAAGGACTGGGTTCTTTTGGACCCAGCGGTGCCAGGGCACAACACCTGAAACCTTCGCGGGTAACCTGCTCCGGCGTACAAGTCACAGAGACACGGGACACTTCCTTCGGCGTCAAAGAGTCAAGGTTTATTTACTGCAGGGAACACAGAAGTCACAGGAAGTACATCGAGTGTAGTTCGGGGAGACTGCTTCAAATTGTATTTGTGGATCGCTCCTTTTATACAGTTTTTACCCATAGGATAACATGATACACAATAGTTTACAACCTGGTTCCCACAAGTCGCTCTCAGAGGGGTCGCTTTGGTCACTTTGAAACACACAAGGTCCGGAACATAAGTGCGGAAACATTTGGCGGTTCCCAACTGTAAAAACCCATCTTCCCACCATTAGCAAATTCCAATCAGCAGTAAAGTAGATCGAAATAGGAACGAAGACAGGTGCAGAGGAAGACGGAGACAGTAGGGAGATCGGAAAGGGTGTAAAAAGGGGAGGTATCGAGAAGCACGAGATACAGGCATCAAAGGGACGTGCCTAATGAGATGCACGGCTGAGACAATAAGTCCGTGCGGCAAGATGAGCCTCGAGCGGCGCCATCTGCCTTACAGCAGCAACCCCCTCGTCATAAAGACACTTTCAAAGAACATGTGTCTTCCGCAAATATCTTGGGAGTCCCAGGGTCGCGAAGCGGACAGCGTCCGTTCGCTGGCTACTTGAGGGCAAGAGACAAAATGGATGCCGTATCTAAGATGGAACCCGTGGGTACAGATGAAAAACCCACATAGCAAACGAACGGTTTAAGTTAGCACAGCGAAACTGCGCACACTTACTAAACTCGTCATTTGCGGTTCATAGATACTAGACTCGACCATATTCGTGCTAGTCGAAAACACCACTTACAATTGTCACGGAACCTCACCGGGGACCGGTTTCTGGCATTTCAGCCGTCTTCGGCCCGGCTTGCTTGAATCCTGATGGAGCAGTGAGAAAGGGACTCATGTCTGAGTATACCCTGCCACACCTATAGTGGCCAAAAACGATTCAGAAAGGGGGTGGTGATGAACAGAGTGTCTGAATTAAGCAGACCACTCTTACCCAGTCCAAAAATCAGGGCTTGATCCATCACCGTTATTTATCTCACTGCCCCATCCCAGCTCAGAACCTGGCTATATGCAAATCAGTCTGTCCCTGGCCCAGTGCATCATGGGAACAGGGCAGACTAAACTACCAAGCCAATTCTTCACCAGAAAGGAGACAAGCTACCGGGGACCGGTTTCTGGCATTTCAGCCGTCTTCGGCCCGGCTTGCTTGAATCCTGATGGAGCAGTGAGAAAGGGACTCATGTCTGAGTATACCCTGCCACACCTTTAGTGGCCAAAAACGATTCAGAAAGGGGGTGGTGATGAACAGAGTGTCTGAATTAAGCAGACCACTCTTACCCAGTCCAAAGATCAGGGCTTGATCCATCACCGTTATTTATCTCACTGCCCCATCCCAGCTCAGAACCTGGCTATATGCAAATCAGTCTGTCCCTGGCCCAGTGCATCATGGGAACAGGGCAGACTAAACTACCAAGCCAATTCTTCACCAGAAAGGAGACAAGCTACCGGGGACCGGTTTCTGGCATTTCAGCCGCCTTCGGCCCGGCTTGCTTGAATCCTGATGGAGCAGTGAGAAAGGGACTCATGTCTGAGTATACCCTGCCACACCTATAGTGGCCAAAAACGATTCAGAAAGGGGGTGGTGATGAACAGAGTGTCTGAATTAAGCAGACCACTCTTACCCAGTCCAAAGATCAGGGCTTGATCCATCACCGTTATTTATCTCACTGCCCTATCCCAGCTCAGAACCTGGCTATATGCAAATCAGTCTGTCCCTGGCCCAGTGCATCATGGGAACAGGGCAGACTAAACTACCAAGCCAATTCTTCACCAGAAAGGAGACAAGCTACCGGGGACCGGTTTCTGGCATTTCAGCCGTCTTCGGCCCGGCTTGCTTGAATCCTGATGGAGCAGTGAGAAAGGGACTCATGTCTGAGTATACCCTGCCACACCTATAGTGGCCAAAAACGATTCAGAAAGGGGGTGGTGATGAACAGAGTGTCTGAATTAAGCAGACCACTCTTACCCAGTCCAAAGATCAGGGCTTGATCCATCACCGTTATTTATCTCACTGCCCTATCCCAGCTCAGAACCTGGCTATATGCAAATCAGTCTGTCCCTGGCCCAGTGCATCATGGGAACAGGGCAGACTAAACTACCAAGCCAATTCTTCACCAGAAAGGAGACAAGCTACCGGGGACCGGTTTCTGGCATTTCAGCCGTCTTCGGCCCGGCTTGCTTGAATCCTGATGGAGCAGTGAGAAAGGGACTCATGTCTGAGTATACCCTGCCACACCTATAGTGGCCAAAAACGATTCAGAAAGGGGGTGGTGATGAACAGAGTGTCTGAATTAAGCAGACCACTCTTACCCAGTCCAAAGATCAGGGCTTGATCCATCACCGTTATTTATCTCACTGTCCCATCCCAGCTCAGAACCTGGCTATATGCAAATCAGTCTGTCCCTGGCCCAGTGCATCATGGGAACAGGGCAGACTAAACTACCAAGCCAATTCTTCACCAGAAAGGAGACAAGCTACCGGGGACCGGTTTCTGGCATTTCAGCCGTCTTCGGCCCGGCTTGCTTGAATCCTGATGGAGCAGTGAGAAAGGGACTCATGTCTGAGTATACCCTGCCACACCTATAGTGGCCAAAAACGATTCAGAAAGGGGGTGGTGATGAACAGAGTGTCTGAATTAAGCAGACCACTCTTACCCAGTCCAAAGATCAGGGCTTGATCCATCACCGTTATTTATCTCACTGCCCCATCCCAGCTCAGAACCTGGCTATATGCAAATCAGTCTGTCCCTGGCCCAGTGCATCATGGGAACAGGGCAGACTAAACTACCAAGCCAATTCTTCACCAGAAAGGAGACAAGCTACCGGGGACCGGTTTCTGGCATTTCAGCCGTCTTCGGCCCGGCTTGCTTGAATCCTGATGGAGCAGTGAGAAAGGGACTCATGTCTGAGTATACCCTGCCACACCTATAGTGGCCAAAAACGATTCAGAAAGGGGGTGGTGATGAACAGAGTGTCTGAATTAAGCAGACCACTCTTACCCAGTCCAAAGATCAGGGCTTGATCCATCACCGTTATTTATCTCACTGCCCCATCCCAGCTCAGAACCTGGCTATATGCAAATCAGTCTGTCCCTGGCCCAGTGCATCATGGGAACAGGGCAGACTAAACTACCAAGCCAATTCTTCACCAGAAAGGAGACAAGCTACCGGGGACCGGTTTCTGGCATTTCAGCCGTCTTCGGCCCGGCTTGCTTGAATCCTGATGGAGCAGTGAGAAAGGGACTCATGTCTGAGTATACCCTGCCACACCTATAGTGGCCAAAAACGATTCAGAAAGGGGGTGGTGATGAACAGAGTGTCTGAATTAAGCAGACCACTCTTACCCAGTCCAAAGATCAGGGCTTGATCCATCACCGTTATTTATCTCACTGCCCCATCCCAGCTCAGAACCTGGCTATATGCAAATCAGTCTGTCCCTGGCCCAGTGCATCATGGGAACAGGGCAGACTAAACTACCAAGCCAATTCTTCACCAGAAAGGAGACAAGCTACCGGGGACCGGTTTCTGGCATTTCAGCCGTCTTCGGCCCGGCTTGCTTGAATCCTGATGGAGCAGTGAGAAAGGGACTCATGTCTGAGTATACCCTGCCACACCTATAGTGGCCAAAAACGATTCAGAAAGGGGGTGGTGATGAACAGAGTGTCTGAATTAAGCAGACCACTCTTACCCAGTCCAAAGATCAGGGCTTGATCCATCACCGTTATTTATCTCACTGCCCCATCCCAGCTCAGAACCTGGCTATATGCAAATCAGTCTGTCCCTGGCCCAGTGCATCATGGGAACAGGGCAGACTAAACTACCAAGCCAATTCTTCACCAGAAAGGAGACAAGCTACCGGGGACCGGTTTCTGGCATTTCAGCCGTCTTCGGCCCGGCTTGCTTGAATCCTGATGGAGCAGTGAGAAAGGGACTCATGTCTGAGTATACCCTGCCACACCTATAGTGGCCAAAAACGATTCAGAAAGGGGGTGGTGATGAACAGAGTGTCTGAATTAAGCAGACCACTCTTACCCAGTCCAAAGATCAGGGCTTGATCCATCACCGTTATTTATCTCACTGCCCTATCCCAGCTCAGAACCTGGCTATATGCAAATCAGTCTGTCCCTGGCCCAGTGCATCATGGGAACAGGGCAGACTAAACTACCAAGCCAATTCTTCACCAGAAAGGAGACAAGCTACCGGGGACCGGTTTCTGGCATTTCAGCCGTCTTCGGCCCGGCTTGCTTGAATCCTGATGGAGCAGTGAGAAAGGGACTCATGTCTGAGTATACCCTGCCACACCTATAGTGGCCAAAAACGATTCAGAAAGGGGGTGGTGATGAACAGAGTGTCTGAATTAAGCAGACCACTCTTACCCAGTCCAAAGATCAGGGCTTGATCCATCACCGTTATTTATCTCACTGCCCCATCCCAGCTCAGAACCTGGCTATATGCAAATCAGTCTGTCCCTGGCCCAGTGCATCATGGGAACAGGGCAGACTAAACTACCAAGCCAATTCTTCACCAGAAAGGAGACAAGCTACCGGGGACCGGTTTCTGGCATTTCAGCCGTCTTCGGCCCGGCTTGCTTGAATCCTGATGGAGCAGTGAGAAAGGGACTCATGTCTGAGTATACCCTGCCACACCTATAGTGGCCAAAAACGATTCAGAAAGGGGGTGGTGATGAACAGAGTGTCTGAATTAAGCAGACCACTCTTACCCAGTCCAAAGATCAGGGCTTGATCCATCACCGTTATTTATCTCACTGCCCCATCCCAGCTCAGAACCTGGCTATATGCAAATCAGTCTGTCCCTGGCCCAGTGCATCATGGGAACAGGGCAGACTAAACTACCAAGCCAATTCTTCACCAGAAAGGAGACAAGCTACCGGGGATCGGTTTCTGGCATTTCAGCCGTCTTCGGCCCGGCTTGCTTGAATCCTGATGGAGCAGTGAGAAAGGGACTCATGTCTGAGTATACCCTGCCACACCTACAGTGGCCAAAAACGATTCAGAAAGGGGGTGGTGATGAACAGAGTGTCTGAATTAAGCAGACCACTCTTACCCAGTCCAAAGATCAGGGCTTGATCCATCACCGTTATTTATCTCACTGCCCCATCCCAGCTCAGAACCTGGCTATATGCAAATCAGTCTGTCCCTGGCCCAGTGCATCATGGGAACAGGGCAGACTAAACTACCAAGCCAATTCTTCACCAGAAAGGAGACAAGCTACCGGGGACCGGTTTCTGGCATTTCAGCCGTCTTCGGCCCGGCTTGCTTGAATCCTGATGGAGCAGTGAGAAAGGGACTCATGTCTGAGTATACCCTGCCACACCTATAGTGGCCAAAAACGATTCAGAAAGGGGGTGGTGATGAACAGAGTGTCTGAATTAAGCAGACAACTCTTACCCAGTCCAAGGATCAGGGCTTGATCCATCACCGTTATTTATCTCACTGCCCCATCCCAGCTCAGAACCTGGCTATATGCAAATCAGTCTGTCCCTGGCCCAGTGCATCATGGGAACAGGGCAGACTAAACTACCAAGCCAATTCTTCACCAGAAAGGAGACAAGCTACCGGGGACCGGTTTCTGGCATTTCAGCCGTCTTCGGCCCGGCTTGCTTGAATCCTGATGGAGCAGTGAGAAAGGGACTCATGTCTGAGTATACCCTGCCACACCTATAGTGGCCAAAAACGATTCAGAAAGGGGGTGGTGATGAACAGAGTGTCTGAATTAAGCAGACCACTCTTACCCAGTCCAAAGATCAGGGCTTGATCCATCACCGTTATTTATCTCACTGCCCCATCCCAGCTCAGAACCTGGCTATATGCAAATCAGTCTGTCCCTGGCCCAGTGCATCATGGGAACAGGGCAGACTAAACTACCAAGCCAATTCTTCACCAGAAAGGAGACAAGCTACCGGGGACCGGTTTCTGGCATTTCAGCCGTCTTCGGCCCGGCTTGCTTGAATCCTGATGGAGCAGTGAGAAAGGGACTCATGTCTGAGTATACCCTGCCACACCTTTAGTGGCCAAAAACGATTCAGAAAGGGGGTGGTGATGAACAGAGTGTCTGAATTAAGCAGACCACTCTTACCCAGTCCAAAGATCAGGGCTTGATCCATCACCGTTATTTATCTCACTGCCCCATCCCAGCTCAGAACCTGGCTATATGCAAATCAGTCTGTCCCTGGCCCAGTGCATCATGGGAACAGGGCAGACTAAACTACCAAGCTAATTCTTCACCAGAAAGGAGACAAGCTACCGGGGACCGGTTTCTGGCATTTCAGCCGCCTTCGGCCCGGCTTGCTTGAATCCTGATGGAGCAGTGAGAAAGGGACTCATGTCTGAGTATACCCTGCCACACCTATAGTGGCCAAAAACGATTCAGAAAGGGGGTGGTGATGAACAGAGTGTTTGAATTAAGCAGACCACTCTTACCCAGTCCAAAGATCAGGGCTTGATCCATCACCGGTATTTATCTCACTGCCCCATCCCAGCTCAGAACCTGGCTATATGCAAATCAGTCTGTCCCTGGCCCAGTGCATCATGGGAACAGGGCAGACTAAACTACCAAGCCAATTCTTCACCAGAAAGGAGACAAGCTACCGGGGACCGGTTTCTGGCATTTCAGCCGTCTTCGGCCCGGCTTGCTTGAATCCTGATGGAGCAGTGAGAACGGGACTCATGTCTGAGTATACCCTGCCACACCTATAGTGGCCAAAAACGATTCAGAAAGGGGGTGGTGATGAACAGAGTGTCTGAATTAAGCAGACCACTCTTACCCAGTCCAAAGATCAGGGCTTGATCCATCACCGTTATTTATCATACTGCCCCATCCCAGCTCAGAACCTGGCTATATGCAAATCAGTCTGTCCCTGGCCCAGTGCATCATGGGAACAGGGCAGACTAAACTACCAAGCCAATTCTTCACCAGAAAGGAGACAAGCTACCGGGGACCGGTTTCTGGCATTTCAGCCGTCTTCGGCCCGGCTTGCTTGAATCCTGATGGAGCAGTGAGAAAGGGACTCATGTCTGAGTATACCCTGCCACACCTATAGTGGCCAAAAACGATTCAGAAAGGGGGTGGTGATGAACAGAGTGTCTGAATTAAGCAGACCACTCTTACCCAGTCCAAAGATCAGGGCTTGATCCATCACCGTTATTTATCTCACTGCCCCATCCCAGCTCAGAACCTGGCTATATGCAAATCAGTCTGTCCCTGGCCCAGTGCATCATGGGAACAGGGCAGACTAAACTACCAAGCCAATTCTTCACCAGAAAGGAGACAAGCTACCGGGGACCGGTTTCTGGCATTTCAGCCGTCTTCGGCCCGGCTTGCTTGAATCCTGATGGAGCAGTGAGAAAGGGACTCATGTCTGAGTATACCCTGCCACACCTATAGTGGCCAAAAACGATTCAGAAAGGGGGTGGTGATGAACAGAGTGTCTGAATTAAGCAGACCACTCTTACCCAGTCCAAAGATCAGGGCTTGATCCATCACCGTTATTTATCTCACTGCCCCATCCCAGCTCAGAACCTGGCTATATGCAAATCAGTCTGTCCCTGGCCCAGTGCATCATGGGAACAGGGCAGACTAAACTACCAAGCCAATTCTTCACCAGAAAGGAGACAAGCTACCGGGGACCGGTTTCTGGCATTTCAGCCGTCTTCGGCCCGGCTTGCTTGAATCCTGATGGAGCAGTGAGAAAGGGACTCATGTCTGAGTATACCCTGCCACACCTATAGTGGCCAAAAACGATTCAGAAAGGGGGTGGTGATGAACAGAGTGTCTGAATTAAGCAGACCACTCTTACCCAGTCCAAAGATCAGGGCTTGATCCATCACCGTTATTTATCTCACTGCCCCATCCCAGCTCAGAACCTGGCTATATGCAAATCAGTCTGTCCCTGGCCCAGTGCATCATGGGAACAGGGCAGACTAAACTACCAAGCCAATTCTTCACCAGAAAGGAGACAAGCTACCGGGGACCGGTTTCTGGCATTTCAGCCGTCTTCGGCCCGGCTTGCTTGAATCCTGATGGAGCAGTGAGAAAGGGACTCATGTCTGAGTATACCCTGCCACACCTATAGTGGCCAAAAACGATTCAGAAAGGGGGTGGTGATGAACAGAGTGTCTGAATTAAGCAGACCACTCTTACCCAGTCCAAAGATCAGGGCTTGATCCATCACCGTTATTTATCTCACTGCCCCATCCCAGCTCAGAACCTGGCTATATGCAAATCAGTCTGTCCCTGGCCCAGTGCATCATGGGAACAGGGCAGACTAAACTACCAAGCCAATTCTTCACCAGAAAGGAGACAAGCTACCGGGGACCGGTTTCTGGCATTTCAGCCGTCTTCGGCCCGGCTTGCTTGAATCCTGATGGAGCAGTGAGAAAGGGACTCATGTCTGAGTATACCCTGCCACACCTATAGTGGCCAAAAACGATTCAGAAAGGGGGTGGTGATGAACAGAGTGTCTGAATTAAGCAGACCACTCTTACCCAGTCCAAAGATCAGGGCTTGATCCATCACCGTTATTTATCTCACTGCCCCATCCCAGCTCAGAACCTGGCTATATGCAAATCAGTCTGTCCCTGGCCCAGTGCATCATGGGAACAGGGCAGACTAAACTATCAAGCCAATTCTTCACCAGAAAGGAGACAAGCTACCGGGGACCGGTTTCTGGCATTTCAGCCGTCTTCGGCCCGGCTTGCTTGAATCCTGATGGAGCAGTGAGAAAGGGACTCATGTCTGAGTATACCCTGCCACACCTATAGTGGCCAAAAACGATTCAGAAAGGGGGTGGTGATGAACAGAGTGTCTGAATTAAGCAGACCACTCTTACTCAGTCCAAAGATCAGGGCTTGATCCATCACCGTTATTTATCTCACTGCCCCATCTCAGCTCAGAACCTGGCTATATGCAAATCAGTCTGTCCCTGGCCCAGTGCATCATGGGAACAGGGCAGACTAAACTACCAAGCCAATTCTTCACCAGAAAGGAGACAAGCTACCGGGGACCGGTTTCTGGCATTTCAGCCGCCTTCGGCCCGGCTTGCTTGAATCCTGATGGAGCAGTGAGAAAGGGACTCATGTCTGAGTATACCCTGCCACACCTATAGTGGCCAAAAACGATTCAGAAAGGGGGTGGTGATGAACAGAGTGTCTGAATTAAGCAGACCACTCTTACCCAGTCCAAAGATCAGGGCTTGATCCATCACCGTTATTTATCTCACTGCCCCATCCCAGCTCAGAACCTGGCTATATGCAAATCAGTCTGTCCCTGGCCCAGTGCATCATGGGAACAGGGCAGACTAAACTACCAAGCCAATTCTTCACCAGAAAGGAGACAAGCTACCGGGGACCGGTTTCTGGCATTTCAGCCGTCTTCGGCCCGGCTTGCTTGAATCCTGATGGAGCAGTGAGAAAGGGACTCATGTCTGAGTATACCCTGCCACACCTATAGTGGCCAAAAACGATTCAGAAAGGGGGTGGTGATGAACAGAGTGTCTGAATTAAGCAGACCACTCTTACCCAGTCCAAAGATCAGGGCTTGATCCATCACCGTTATTTATCTCACTGCCCCATCCCAGCTCAGAACCTGGCTATATGCAAATCAGTCTGTCCCTGGCCCAGTGCATCATGGGAACAGGGCAGACTAAACTACCAAGCCAATTCTTCACCAGAAAGGAGACAAGCTACCGGGGACCGGTTTCTGGCATTTCAGCCGTCTTCGGCCCGGCTTGCTTGAATCCTGATGGAGCAGTGAGAAAGGGACTCATGTCTGAGTATACCCTGCCACACCTATAGTGGCCAAAAACGATTCAGAAAGGGGGTGGTGATGAACAGAGTGTCTGAATTAAGCAGACCACTCTTACCCAGTCCAAAGATCAGGGCTTGATCCATCACCGTTATTTATCTCACTGCCCCATCCCAGCTCAGAACCTGGCTATATGCAAATCAGTCTGTCCCTGGCCCAGTGCATCATGGGAACAGGGCAGACTAAACTACCAAGCCAATTCTTCACCAGAAAGGAGACAAGCTACCGGGGACCGGTTTCTGGCATTTCAGCCGTCTTCGGCCCGGCTTGCTTGAATCCTGATGGAGCAGTGAGAAAGGGACTCATGTCTGAGTATACCCTGCCACACCTATAGTGGCCAAAAACGATTCAGAAAGGGGGTGGTGATGAACAGAGTGTCTGAATTAAGCAGACCACTCTTACCCAGTCCAAAGATCAGGGCTTGATCCATCACCGTTATTTATCTCACTGCCCCATCCCAGCTCAGAACCTGGCTATATGCAAATCAGTCTGTCCCTGGCCCAGTGCATCATGGGAACAGGGCAGACTAAACTACCAAGCCAATTCTTCACCAGAAAGGAGACAAGCTACCGGGGACCGGTTTCTGGCATTTCAGCCGTCTTCGGCCCGGCTTGCTTGAATCCTGATGGAGCAGTGAGAAAGGGACTCATGTCTGAGTATACCCTGCCACACCTATAGTGGCCAAAAACGATTCAGAAAGGGGGTGGTGATGAACAGAGTGTCTGAATTAAGCAGACCACTCTTACCCAGTCCAAAGATCAGGGCTTGATCCATCACCGTTATTTATCTCACTGCCCCATCCCAGCTCAGAACCTGGCTATATGCAAATCAGTCTGTCCCTGGCCCAGTGCATCATGGGAACAGGGCAGACTAAACTACCAAGCCAATTCTTCACCAGAAAGGAGACAAGCTACCGGGGACCGGTTTCTGGCATTTCAGCCGTCTTCGGCCCGGCTTGCTTGAATCCTGATGGAGCAGTGAGAAAGGGACTCATGTCTGAGTATACCCTGCCACACCTATAGTGGCCAAAAACGATTCAGAAAGGGGGTGGTGATGAACAGAGTGTCTGAATTAAGCAGACCACTCTTACCCAGTCCAAAGATCAGGGCTTGATCCATCACCGTTATTTATCTCACTGCCCCATCCCAGCTCAGAACCTGGCTATATGCAAATCAGTCTGTCCCTGGCCCAGTGCATCATGGGAACAGGGCAGACTAAACTACCAAGCCAATTCTTCACCAGAAAGGAGACAAGCTACCGGGGACCGGTTTCTGGCATTTCAGCCGTCTTCGGCCCGGCTTGCTTGAATCCTGATGGAGCAGTGAGAAAGGGACTCATGTCTGAGTATACCCTGCCACACCTATAGTGGCCAAAAACGATTCAGAAAGGGGGTGGTGATGAACAGAGTGTCTGAATTAAGCAGACCACTCTTACCCAGTCCAAAGATCAGGGCTTGATCCATCACCGTTATTTATCTCACTGCCCCATCCCAGCTCAGAACCTGGCTATATGCAAATCAGTCTGTCCCTGGCCCAGTGCATCATGGGAACAGGGCAGACTAAACTACCAAGCCAATTCTTCACCAGAAAGGAGACAAGCTACCGGGGACCGGTTTCTGGCATTTCAGCCGTCTTCGGCCCGGCTTGCTTGAATCCTGATGGAGCAGTGAGAAAGGGACTCATGTCTGAGTATACCCTGCCACACCTATAGTGGCCAAAAACGATTCAGAAAGGGGGTGGTGATGAACAGAGTGTCTGAATTAAGCAGACCACTCTTACCCAGTCCAAAGATCAGGGCTTGATCCATCACCGTTATTTATCTCACTGCCCCATCCCAGCTCAGAACCTGGCTATATGCAAATCAGTCTGTCCCTGGCCCAGTGCATCATGGGAACAGGGCAGACTAAACTACCAAGCCAATTCTTCACCAGAAAGGAGACAAGCTACCGGGGACCGGTTTCTGGCATTTCAGCCGTCTTCGGCCCGGCTTGCTTGAATCCTGATGGAGCAGTGAGAAAGGGACTCATGTCTGAGTATACCCTGCCACACCTATAGTGGCCAAAAACGATTCAGAAAGGGGGTGGTGATGAACAGAGTGTCTGAATTAAGCAGACCACTCTTACCCAGTCCAAAGATCAGGGCTTGATCCATCACCGTTATTTATCTCACTGCCCCATCCCAGCTCAGAACCTGGCTATATGCAAATCAGTCTGTCCCTGGCCCAGTGCATCATGGGAACAGGGCAGACTAAACTACCAAGCCAATTCTTCACCAGAAAGGAGACAAGCTACCGGGGACCGGTTTCTGGCATTTCAGCCGTCTTCGGCCCGGCTTGCTTGAATCCTGATGGAGCAGTGAGAAAGGGACTCATGTCTGAGTATACCCTGCCACACCTATAGTGGCCAAAAACGATTCAGAAAGGGGGTGGTGATGAACAGAGTGTCTGAATTAAGCAGACCACTCTTACCCAGTCCAAAGATCAGGGCTTGATCCATCACCGTTATTTATCTCACTGCCCCATCCCAGCTCAGAACCTGGCTATATGCAAATCAGTCTGTCCCTGGCCCAGTGCATCATGGGAACAGGGCAGACTAAACTATCAAGCCAATTCTTCACCAGAAAGGAGACAAGCTACCGGGGACCGGTTTCTGGCATTTCAGCCGTCTTCGGCCCGGCTTGCTTGAATCCTGATGGAGCAGTGAGAAAGGGACTCATGTCTGAGTATACCCTGCCACACCTATAGTGGCCAAAAACGATTCAGAAAGGGGGTGGTGATGAACAGAGTGTCTGAATTAAGCAGACCACTCTTACTCAGTCCAAAGATCAGGGCTTGATCCATCACCGTTATTTATCTCACTGCCCCATCTCAGCTCAGAACCTGGCTATATGCAAATCAGTCTGTCCCTGGCCCAGTGCATCATGGGAACAGGGCAGACTAAACTACCAAGCCAATTCTTCACCAGAAAGGAGACAAGCTACCGGGGACCGGTTTCTGGCATTTCAGCCGCCTTCGGCCCGGCTTGCTTGAATCCTGATGGAGCAGTGAGAAAGGGACTCATGTCTGAGTATACCCTGCCACACCTATAGTGGCCAAAAACGATTCAGAAAGGGGGTGGTGATGAACAGAGTGTCTGAATTAAGCAGACCACTCTTACCCAGTCCAAAGATCAGGGCTTGATCCATCACCGTTATTTATCTCACTGCCCCATCCCAGCTCAGAACCTGGCTATATGCAAATCAGTCTGTCCCTGGCCCAGTGCATCATGGGAACAGGGCAGACTAAACTACCAAGCCAATTCTTCACCAGAAAGGAGACAAGCTACCGGGGACCGGTTTCTGGCATTTCAGCCGTCTTCGGCCCGGCTTGCTTGAATCCTGATGGAGCAGTGAGAAAGGGACTCATGTCTGAGTATACCCTGCCACACCTATAGTGGCCAAAAACGATTCAGAAAGGGGGTGGTGATGAACAGAGTGTCTGAATTAAGCAGACCACTCTTACCCAGTCCAAAGATCAGGGCTTGATCCATCACCGTTATTTATCTCACTGCCCCATCCCAGCTCAGAACCTGGCTATATGCAAATCAGTCTGTCCCTGGCCCAGTGCATCATGGGAACAGGGCAGACTAAACTACCAAGCCAATTCTTCACCAGAAAGGAGACAAGCTACCGGGGACCGGTTTCTGGCATTTCAGCCGTCTTCGGCCCGGCTTGCTTGAATCCTGATGGAGCAGTGAGAAAGGGACTCATGTCTGAGTATACCCTGCCACACCTATAGTGGCCAAAAACGATTCAGAAAGGGGGTGGTGATGAACAGAGTGTCTGAATTAAGCAGACCACTCTTACCCAGTCCAAAGATCAGGGCTTGATCCATCACCGTTATTTATCTCACTGCCCCATCCCAGCTCAGAACCTGGCTATATGCAAATCAGTCTGTCCCTGGCCCAGTGCATCATGGGAACAGGGCAGACTAAACTACCAAGCCAATTCTTCACCAGAAAGGAGACAAGCTACCGGGGACCGGTTTCTGGCATTTCAGCCGTCTTCGGCCCGGCTTGCTTGAATCCTGATGGAGCAGTGAGAAAGGGACTCATGTCTGAGTATACCCTGCCACACCTATAGTGGCCAAAAACGATTCAGAAAGGGGGTGGTGATGAACAGAGTGTCTGAATTAAGCAGACCACTCTTACCCAGTCCAAAGATCAGGGCTTGATCCATCACCGTTATTTATCTCACTGCCCCATCCCAGCTCAGAACCTGGCTATATGCAAATCAGTCTGTCCCTGGCCCAGTGCATCATGGGAACAGGGCAGACTAAACTACCAAGCCAATTCTTCACCAGAAAGGAGACAAGCTACCGGGGACCGGTTTCTGGCATTTCAGCCGTCTTCGGCCCGGCTTGCTTGAATCCTGATGGAGCAGTGAGAAAGGGACTCATGTCTGAGTATACCCTGCCACACCTATAGTGGCCAAAAACGATTCAGAAAGGGGGTGGTGATGAACAGAGTGTCTGAATTAAGCAGACCACTCTTACCCAGTCCAAAGATCAGGGCTTGATCCATCACCGTTATTTATCTCACTGCCCCATCCCAGCTCAGAACCTGGCTATATGCAAATCAGTCTGTCCCTGGCCCAGTGCATCATGGGAACAGGGCAGACTAAACTACCAAGCCAATTCTTCACCAGAAAGGAGACAAGCTACCGGGGACCGGTTTCTGGCATTTCAGCCGTCTTCGGCCCGGCTTGCTTGAATCCTGATGGAGCAGTGAGAAAGGGACTCATGTCTGAGTATACCCTGCCACACCTATAGTGGCCAAAAACGATTCAGAAAGGGGGTGGTGATGAACAGAGTGTCTGAATTAAGCAGACCACTCTTACCCAGTCCAAAGATCAGGGCTTGATCCATCACCGTTATTTATCTCACTGCCCCATCCCAGCTCAGAACCTGGCTATATGCAAATCAGTCTGTCCCTGGCCCAGTGCATCATGGGAACAGGGCAGACTAAACTACCAAGCCAATTCTTCACCAGAAAGGAGACAAGCTACCGGGGACCGGTTTCTGGCATTTCAGCCGTCTTCGGCCCGGCTTGCTTGAATCCTGATGGAGCAGTGAGAAAGGGACTCATGTCTGAGTATACCCTGCCACACCTATAGTGGCCAAAAACGATTCAGAAAGGGGGTGGTGATGAACAGAGTGTCTGAATTAAGCAGACCGCTCTTACCCAGTCCAAAGATCAGGGCTTAATCCATCACCGTTATTTATCTCACTGCCCCATCCCAGCTCAGAACCTGGCTATATGCAAATCAGTCTGTCCCTGGCCCAGTGCATCATGGGAACAGGGCAGACTAAACTACCAAGCCAATTCTTCACCAGAAAGGAGACAAGCTATCGGGGACCGGTTTCTGGCATTTCAGCCGTCTTCGGCCCGGCTTGCTTGAATCCTGATGGAGCAGTGAGAAAGGGACTCATGTCTGAGTATACCCTGCCACACCTATAGTGGCCAAAAACGATTCAGAAAGGGGGTGGTGATGAACAGAGTGTCTGAATTAAGCAGACCACTCTTACCCAGTCCAAAGATCAGGGCTTGATCCATCACCGTTATTTATCTCACTGCCCCATCCCAGCTCAGAACCTGGCTATATGCAAATCAGTCTGTCCCTGGCCCAGTGCATCATGGGAACAGGGCAGACTAAACTACCAAGCCAATTCTTCACCAGAAAGGAGACAAGCTACCGGGGACCGGTTTCTGGCATTTCAGCCGTCTTCGGCCCGGCTTGCTTGAATCCTGATGGAGCAGTGAGAAAGGGACTCATGTCTGAGTATACCCTGCCACACCTATAGTGGCCAAAAACGATTCAGAAAGGGGGTGGTGATGAACAGAGTGTCTGAATTAAGCAGACCACTCTTACCCAGTCCAAAGATCAGGGCTTGATCCATCACCGTTATTTATCTCACTGCCCCATCCCAGCTCAGAACCTGGCTATATGCAAATCAGTCTGTCCCTGGCCCAGTGCATCATGGGAACAGGGCAGACTAAACTACCAAGCCAATTCTTCACCAGAAAGGAGACAAGCTACCGGGGACCGGTTTCTGGCATTTCAGCCGTCTTCGGCCCGGCTTGCTTGAATCCTGATGGAGCAGTGAGAAAGGGACTCATGTCTGAGTATACCCTGCCACACCTATAGTGGCCAAAAACGATTCAGAAAGGGGGTGGTGATGAACAGAGTGTCTGAATTAAGCAGACCACTCTTACCCAGTCCAAAGATCAGGGCTTGATCCATCACCGTTATTTATCTCACTGCCCCATCCCAGCTCAGAACCTGGCTATATGCAAATCAGTCTGTCCCTGGCCCAGTGCATCATGGGAACAGGGCAGACTAAACTATCAAGCCAATTCTTCACCAGAAAGGAGACAAGCTACCGGGGACCGGTTTCTGGCATTTCAGCCGTCTTCGGCCCGGCTTGCTTGAATCCTGATGGAGCAGTGAGAAAGGGACTCATGTCTGAGTATACCCTGCCACACCTATAGTGGCCAAAAACGATTCAGAAAGGGGGTGGTGATGAACAGAGTGTCTGAATTAAGCAGACCACTCTTACCCAGTCCAAAGATCAGGGCTTGATCCATCACCGTTATTTATCTCACTGCCCCATCTCAGCTCAGAACCTGGCTATATGCAAATCAGTCTGTCCCTGGCCCAGTGCATCATGGGAACAGGGCAGACTAAACTACCAAGCCAATTCTTCACCAGAAAGGAGACAAGCTACCGGGGACCGGTTTCTGGCATTTCAGCCGCCTTCGGCCCGGCTTGCTTGAATCCTGATGGAGCAGTGAGAAAGGGACTCATGTCTGAGTATACCCTGCCACACCTATAGTGGCCAAAAACGATTCAGAAAGGGGGTGGTGATGAACAGAGTGTCTGAATTAAGCAGACCACTCTTACCCAGTCCAAAGATCAGGGCTTGATCCATCACCGTTATTTATCTCACTGCCCCATCCCAGCTCAGAACCTGGCTATATGCAAATCAGTCTGTCCCTGGCCCAGTGCATCATGGGAACAGGGCAGACTAAACTACCAAGCCAATTCTTCACCAGAAAGGAGACAAGCTACCGGGGACCGGTTTCTGGCATTTCAGCCGTCTTCGGCCCGGCTTGCTTGAATCCTGATGGAGCAGTGAGAAAGGGACTCATGTCTGAGTATACCCTGCCACACCTATAGTGGCCAAAAACGATTCAGAAAGGGGGTGGTGATGAACAGAGTGTCTGAATTAAGCAGACCACTCTTACCCAGTCCAAAGATCAGGGCTTGATCCATCACCGTTATTTATCTCACTGCCCCATCCCAGCTCAGAACCTGGCTATATGCAAATCAGTCTGTCCCTGGCCCAGTGCATCATGGGAACAGGGCAGACTAAACTACCAAGCCAATTCTTCACCAGAAAGGAGACAAGCTACCGGGGACCGGTTTCTGGCATTTCAGCCGTCTTCGGCCCGGCTTGCTTGAATCCTGATGGAGCAGTGAGAAAGGGACTCATGTCTGAGTATACCCTGCCACACCTATAGTGGCCAAAAACGATTCAGAAAGGGGGTGGTGATGAACAGAGTGTCTGAATTAAGCAGACCACTCTTACCCAGTCCAAAGATCAGGGCTTGATCCATCACCGTTATTTATCTCACTGCCCCATCCCAGCTCAGAACCTGGCTATATGCAAATCAGTCTGTCCCTGGCCCAGTGCATCATGGGAACAGGGCAGACTAAACTACCAAGCCAATTCTTCACCAGAAAGGAGACAAGCTACCGGGGACCGGTTTCTGGCATTTCAGCCGTCTTCGGCCCGGCTTGCTTGAATCCTGATGGAGCAGTGAGAAAGGGACTCATGTCTGAGTATACCCTGCCACACCTATAGTGGCCAAAAACGATTCAGAAAGGGGGTGGTGATGAACAGAGTGTCTGAATTAAGCAGACCACTCTTACCCAGTCCAAAGATCAGGGCTTGATCCATCACCGTTATTTATCTCACTGCCCCATCCCAGCTCAGAACCTGGCTATATGCAAATCAGTCTGTCCCTGGCCCAGTGCATCATGGGAACAGGGCAGACTAAACTACCAAGCCAATTCTTCACCAGAAAGGAGACAAGCTACCGGGGACCAGTTTCTGGCATTTCAGCCGTCTTCGGCCCGGCTTGCTTGAATCCTGATGGAGCAGTGAGAAAGGGACTCATGTCTGAGTATACCCTGCCACACCTATAGTGGCCAAAAACGATTCAGAAAGGGGGTGGTGATGAACAGAGTGTCTGAATTAAGCAGACCACTCTTACCCAGTCCAAAGATCAGGGCTTGATCCATCACCGTTATTTATCTCACTGCCCCATCCCAGCTCAGAACCTGGCTATATGCAAATCAGTCTGTCCCTGGCCCAGTGCATCATGGGAACAGGGCAGACTAAACTACCAAGCCAATTCTTCACCAGAAAGGAGACAAGCTACCGGGGACCGGTTTCTGGCATTTCAGCCGTCTTCGGCCCGGCTTGCTTGAATCCTGATGGAGCAGTGAGAAAGGGACTCATGTCTGAGTATACCCTGCCACACCTATAGTGGCCAAAAACGATTCAGAAAGGGGGTGGTGATGAACAGAGTGTCTGAATTAAGCAGACCACTCTTACCCAGTCCAAAGATCAGGGCTTGATCCATCACCGTTATTTATCTCACTGCCCCATCCCAGCTCAGAACCTGGCTATATGCAAATCAGTCTGTCCCTGGCCCAGTGCATCATGGGAACAGGGCAGACTAAACTACCAAGCCAATTCTTCACCAGAAAGGAGACAAGCTACCGGGGACCGGTTTCTGGCATTTCAGCCGTCTTCGGCCCGGCTTGCTTGAATCCTGATGGAGCAGTGAGAAAGGGACTCATGTCTGAGTATACCCTGCCACACCTATAGTGGCCAAAAACGATTCAGAAAGGGGGTGGTGATGAACAGAGTGTCTGAATTAAGCAGACCACTCTTACCCAGTCCAAAGATCAGGGCTTAATCCATCACCGTTATTTATCTCACTGCCCCATCCCAGCTCAGAACCTGGCTATATGCAAATCAGTCTGTCCCTGGCCCAGTGCATCATGGAACAGGGCAGACTAAACTACCAAGCCAATTCTTCACCAGAAAGGAGACAAGCTACCGGGGACCGGTTTCTGGCATTTCAGCCGTCTTCGGCCCAGCTTGCTTGAATCCTGATGGAGCAGTGAGAAAGGGACTCATGTCTGAGTATACCCTGCCACACCTATAGTGGCCAAAAACGATTCAGAAAGGGGGTGGTGATGAACAGAGTGTCTGAATTAAGCAGACCACTCTTACCCAGTCCAAAGATCAGGGCTTGATCCATCACCGTTATTTATCTCACTGCCCTATCCCAGCTCAGAACCTGGCTATATGCAAATCAGTCTGTCCCTGGCCCAGTGCATCATGGGAACAGGGCAGACTAAACTACCAAGCCAATTCTTCACCAGAAAGGAGACAAGCTACCGGGGACCGGTTTCTGGCATTTCAGCCGTCTTCGGCCCGGCTTGCTTGAATCCTGATGGAGCAGTGAGAAAGGGACTCATGTCTGAGTATACCCTGCCACACCTATAGTGGCCAAAAACGATTCAGAAAGGGGGTGGTGATGAACAGAGTGTCTGAATTAAGCAGACCACTCTTACCCAGTCCAAAGATCAGGGCTTGATCCATCACCGTTATTTATCTCACTGCCCCATCCCAGCTCAGAACCTGGCTATATGCAAATCAGTCTGTCCCTGGCCCAGTGCATCATGGGAACAGGGCAGACTAAACTACCAAGCCAATTCTTCACCAGAAAGGAGACAAGCTACCGGGGACCGGTTTCTGTCATTTCAGCCGTCTTCGGCCCGGCTTGCTTGAATCCTGATGGAGCAGTGAGAAAGGGACTCATGTCTGAGTATACCCTGCCACACCTATAGTGGCCAAAAACGATTCAGAAAGGGGGTGGTGATGAACAGAGTGTCTGAATTAAGCAGACCACTCTTACCCAGTCCAAAGATCAGGGCTTGATCCATCACCGTTATTTATCTCACTGCCCCATCCCAGCTCAGAACCTGGCTATATGCAAATCAGTCTGTCCCTGGCCCAGTGCATCATGGGAACAGGGCAGACTAAACTACCAAGCCAATTCTTCACCAGAAAGGAGACAAGCTACCGGGGACCGGTTTCTGGCATTTCAGCCGTCTTCGGCCCGGCTTGCTTGAATCCTGATGGAGCAGTGAGAAAGGGACTCATGTCTGAGTATACCCTGCCACACCTATAGTGGCCAAAAACGATTCAGAAAGGGGGTGGTGATGAACAGAGTGTCTGAATTAAGCAGACCACTCTTACCCAGTCCAAAGATCAGGGCTTGATCCATCACCGTTATTTATCTCACTGCCCCATCCCAGCTCAGAACCTGGCTATATGCAAATCAGTCTGTCCCTGGCCCAGTGCATCATGGGAACAGGGCAGACTAAACTACCAAGCCAATTCTTCACCAGAAAGGAGACAAGCTACCGTTGACCGGTTTCTGGCATTTCAGCCGTCTTCGGCCCGGCTTGCTTGAATCCTGATGGAGCAGTGAGAAAGGGACTCATGTCTGAGTATACCCTGCCACACCTATAGTGGCCAAAAACGATTCAGAAAGGGGGTGGTGATGAACAGAGTGTCTGAATTAAGCAGACCACTCTTACCCAGTCCAAAGATCAGGGCTTGATCCATCACCGTTATTTATCTCACTGCCCCATCCCAGCTCAGAACCTGGCTATATGCAAATCAGTCTGTCCCTGGCCCAGTGCATCATGGGAACAGGGCAGACTAAACTACCAAGCCAATTCTTCACCAGAAAGGAGACAAGCTACCGGGGACCGGTTTCTGGCATTTCAGCCGTCTTCGGCCCGGCTTGCTTGAATCCTGATGGAGCAGTGAGAAAGGGACTCATGTCTGAGTATACCCTGCCACACCTATAGTGGCCAAAAATGATTCAGAAAGGGGGTGGTGATGAACAGAGTGTCTGAATTAAGCAGACCACTCTTACCCAGTCCAAAGATCAGGGCTTGATCCATCACCGTTATTTATCTCACTGCCCCATCCCAGCTCAGAACCTGGCTATATGCAAATCAGTCTGTCCCTGGCCCAGTGCATCATGGGAACAGGGCAGACTAAACTACCAAGCCAATTCTTCACCAGAAAGGAGACAAGCTACCGGGGACCGGTTTCTGGCATTTCAGCCGTCTTCGGCCCGGCTTGCTTGAATCCTGATGGAGCAGTGAGAAAGGGACTCATGTCTGAGTATACCCTGCCACACCTATAGTGGCCAAAAACGATTCAGAAAGGGGGTGGTGATGAACAGAGTGTCTGAATTAAGCAGACCACTCTTACCCAGTCCAAAGATCAGGGCTTGATCCATCACCGTTATTTATCTCACTGCCCCATCCCAGCTCAGAACCTGGCTATATGCAAATCAGTCTGTCCCTGGCCCAGTGCATCATGGGAACAGGGCAGACTAAACTACCAAGCCAATTCTTCACCAGAAAGGAGACAAGCTACCGGGGACCGGTTTCTGGCATTTCAGCCGTCTTCGGCCCGGCTTGCTTGAATCCTGATGGAGCAGTGAGAAAGGGACTCATGTCTGAGTATACCCTGCCACACCTATAGTGGCCAAAAACGATTCAGAAAGGGGGTGGTGATGAACAGAGTGTCTGAATTAAGCAGACCACTCTTACCCAGTCCAA
This sequence comes from Lissotriton vulgaris, assembly GCF_964263255.1. Taxonomy (NCBI): domain Eukaryota; kingdom Metazoa; phylum Chordata; class Amphibia; order Caudata; family Salamandridae; genus Lissotriton; species Lissotriton vulgaris. The sequence continues at coordinate 937,820,960 of NC_141689.1, read as the reverse complement.
AGATCTGGGCTTGATCCATCACCGTTATTTATCTCACTGCCCCATCCCAGCTCAGAACCTGGCTATATGCAAATCAGTCTGTCCCTGGCCCAGTGCATCATGGGAACAGGGCAGACTAAACTACCAAGCCAATTCTTCACCAGAAAGGAGACAAGCTACCGGGGACCGGTTTCTGGCATTTCAGCCGTCTTCGGCCCGGCTTGCTTGAATCCTGATGGAGCAGTGAGAAAGGGACTCATGTCTGAGTATACCCTGCCACACCTATAGTGGCCAAAAACGATTCAGAAAGGGGGTGGTGATGAACAGAGTGTCTGAATTAAGCAGACCACTCTTACCCAGTCCAAAGATCAGGGCTTGATCCATCACCGTTATTTATCTCACTGCCCCATCCCAGCTCAGAACCTGGCTATATGCAAATCAGTCTGTCCCTGGCCCAGTGCATCATGGGAACAGGGCAGACTAAACTACCAAGCCAATTCTTCACCAGAAAGGAGACAAGCTACCGGGGACCGGTTTCTGGCATTTCAGCCGTCTTCGGCCCGGCTTGCTTGAATCCTGATGGAGCAGTGAGAAAGGGACTCATGTCTGAGTATACCCTGCCACACCTATAGTGGCCAAAAACGATTCAGAAAGGGGGTGGTGATGAACAGAGTGTCTAAATTAAGCAGACCACTCTTACCCAGTCCAAAGATCAGGGCTTGATCCATCACCGTTATTTATCTCACTGCCCCATCCCAGCTCAGAACCTGGCTATATGCAAATCAGTCTGTCCCTGGCCCAGTGCATCATGGGAACAGGGCAGACTAAACTACCAAGCCAATTCTTCACCAGAAAGGAGACAAGCTACCGGGGACCGGTTTCTGGCATTTCAGCCGTCTTCGGCCCGGCTTGCTTGAATCCTGATGGAGCAGTGAGAAAGGGACTCATGTCTGAGTATACCCTGCCACACCTATAGTGGCCAAAAACGATTCAGAAAGGAGGTGGTGATGAACAGAGTGTCTGAATTAAGCAGACCACTCTTACCCAGTCCAAAGATCAGGGCTTGATCCATCACCGTTATTTATCTCACTGCCCCATCCCAGCTCAGAACCTGGCTATATGCAAATCAGTCTGTCCCTGGCCCAGTGCATCATGGGAACAGGGCAGACTAAACTACCAAGCCAATTCTTCACCAGAAAGGAGACAAGCTACCGGGGACCGGTTTCTGGCATTTCAGCCATCTTCGGCCCGGCTTGCTTGAATCCTGATGGAGCAGTGAGAAAGGGACTCATGTCTGAGTATACCCTGCCACACCTATAGTGGCCAAAAACGATTCAGAAAGGGGGTGGTGATGAACAGAGTGTCTGAATTAAGCAGACCACTCTTACCCAGTCCAAAGATTAGTGCTGCAGAAAGAAAAATTAGGGCACATTTTGAGTGACTTCTCAAACCCTCTTCAATTTCATTAAAAAATTCTGACATGCAGTCTCCCAAGATGGCCACCAGAGACAAAAGAGCCTAAATGTAGCCCAAATATCACCCAGATGTACCCCAAGTATAGCCCAATGACAGAATGTCCCAGAGTGTTCTAAAGAACAACTAGAGCGCTAACAGTCTTACTTATGACAAAAGTATGGCACACCAGAAGCCATCTTGATTGGAATGAAGTGGTAAGTCTGAAAACACTCAATTTACAAAGGAACAACATGAGGGGGTTAGTTTTGCCATAGAAAGTATGATTAGTGCTTCAGAAAGAAAAATTAGGGATCATTTTGAGTGACTTCTCAAATCCTCTTCTATTTCATTAAAAAAATTCTGACATGCAGACTGAAACATGCACTTTGAATACCAGCAGCAGACGTCCCTGGTGAGCAGTAGCTTTACTACAGTGATCTAATGTGCAACTAGAGTGCTAACATTCAGAATTTATGGCAAATGTGTGACACATCTGAATGCCTTCTTGATGGAACCAAAGTAAACAAGCATTGAAAATGCAATAGATCTCGCCCTCGTTTAAGTTAAAGCCATTTTGTTTGTAATGAGGTGGCTTTTTAGCTTTGCTTTTATTAGTGTTTTTTCAACTTTCATGTAAATAACATGCATCTGTATGCATATAAGTATATGTATGCATGCATTTATGTTTGTATTCATATATATATACAGATGATATATGTTTATATATGTATGTATATAAATATATTCACTGAAAAAACGATAGGTTATAGACCATATATAGTTAGGAATTAGCATTTACAAAACCTTGAAAATTCACTGAAAAAACCATAGGTTATAGACCATATATAGTTAGGAATTAGCATTTACAAAACCTTGTAAATTCACTGCTGATGATGTCACATATTACATCATTCATGACATGGTCAGTGACATCACTGATTACATCACTGATGACATCTCAAATGACATCACTGATGACATCACTGATGACAACATCCAGTGACTGTATGTTTCTGTAAAGTTAAAATATGTCTTACATATTGAAGAATGAGTGGATGTATAAGTGTCTGGATGAAGGATTTAGTAGGTGCATGACTGACTGTATGAGTGAGTGATTAAATGTGTCTCACTGAGTGCATGGGTTAGTGACTAAACTGTCTTAATTTGTGCATCATTATGTCTGTTGTTCTGTAAACTGTTGCATGTGTTGATAAGTAGCTATATGAGTAACTATATGGGTTATTGATTGGTTGCCCAAGTATTTGTATGGGAGACTGAGTGTGTATGTGGGTGGCTGGGAGGTGTATGACTCTGTGCATAGATGTGTGAGCAGTTGATTCACTAGATGTATGGTTTCAAAAGTGCATGTGGAAACAGCTGTATGGGCGGTTGACTGTGTGCATGAGTGTATTGGTGAGTGAATGGATATCTCATTGCTACATGTCAAAGTAAGTACACATGTAAAACACAGTACATGTGAGAGTTGACATATATAAATAACTGTGCATAAGAGCCAGTGAATGTGTGAGTGGCTGTATGGATCATTGTGAACTTGTATCAGGGATTGTATAAGAGAGTAAATATGTGTTAGTATATGTTTGAATAAGTAAAGTTTGTATAACTGTATAGTTGAGGAAATGGAGGTGTGATTGATTCTTTGCATGACTGACTAGGTGTGTGAGTAACTCCATGGATGAGTGAGAGTCTGTGAGTGTCTGTTTACACTGATTGTATCTAAGGTTATATTAGAGTCTGAAGAGGTTCATCGTATTATCACATAAATGATATAATCAGTGATGTGATCAGTAATGTCAAATGAGATGTCATCAGTGATGTCATCAGTGATGTCATTTGAGATGTCATCAGTGATGTCATTTGAGATGTCATCAGTGATGTCATCAGTGATGTCACTGACCATGTCACCCGCACCCGCAATCCACTGCTGATGATGCCACATATTACATCATTTATGACATGGTTAGTGACATCACTGATGACATCTCAAATGACATCACTGATGACATCATTCAGTGACTGTGTGTTTCGGTAAACTTTAAATATGTTTTATATATTGAAGAATGAGTGGATGTATAAGTGTCTGGATGAAGGATTTAGTAGGTGCGTGACTGACTGTATGAGTGAGTGATTAAATGTGTCTTAATAAATGCATGGGCTAGTGAATAAAACGGTCTGAAAGTGCGCATCAGTATGCCTGTTTTTGTGTAAGCTGCTGCATGTGTTGATCAGTAGCTACATGAGAGTGGCTATATGGGTTTTGATTGGTTGCCCAAGTATTAGAATGGGAGACCGAGTGTGTGTGTGGGTGGCTGGGAGGTGTGTGACTCTGTGCATAGATGTATGAGTGATTCTATGGGTGAATGAGTGAATGTGTGTGTAGACCTAGGAATCAGTGAGTGCGTATGTAGTAACTGGTATTGGTGTGTCAATGGTTTCAAGAATGGCTGTCTGGATTTAACACTGGGTGTATCAAAGGTTATATTAGAGTGTGAGGAGGTGCATCGTATTATCACATTAATAATATCATCAGTGATGTGATCAGTGATGTCAAATGAGATGTCATCAGTGATGTCATCAGTGATGTCATTTGAGATGTCATCAGTGATGTCATCAGTGATGTCACTGACCATGTCATGAATGATGTAATATGTGACATCATCAGCAGTGGATTGCGGGTGCGCGAAATATAGTTAGTACAACTAACTATATTGGAGCAATTTCAATGTTTTTTAAATGCTAATTCCTAACTATATAAGGCCTGAACGCGCAGTACGCGTACCGTACGCGTACGGTGTGCGTACCCCTTGATTTTTTTCGATTTTTTTTTTTTTGCCCGTGGGTTACCTTCTGGGACCCCCTGAGAAGGGCTAGAGGGTTGGGGGGTCTCTACCCTGCCCCCTTTTCGTGTTTTCCACTCTTGTTTTGGGCTCTCTTGTGCCTCAGTTCTCCTGAAAAACAAGATGGTGGCCAACACTTCCTGGTTTGGACAGTTTGGAATGTTAACAGTCGACTGCCAGCCAATCAGAAACTCGCTCGCATACAGTACGCGTACAGTGCGCATACGGTGAGCGCATACAGATATATAATTTGCTCCAATTCAATTTTCTCAACAACTACTGGAGGGATTTTCACCAAATATAGAAAAGGCACTACTGCATACCTGTCCCTACCATTTTGCCAAGTTTGGTGTAATTCCGTTCAGCCGTTCGGGCTGTAGCCGTGTCTAAAGGTCCCATAGAAAATGCCATTTGAAAAATGTTAAATTCAATTTTCTCAAAAACTACTGGAGGGATTTACACCAAACATACAAAAGGCACTGCTGCATACCAGTCCCTACCATTTTGCCAAATCTGGTGTAATTCCATTCAGCCGTTCGAGCTGTAGCCTCGTCAGAATGTCCCTATGGAAATTACATGGGGAAAACACGTTTTGGGACCCCCCTTTTTTCTCGGCCCCCGCTTGACGAATCCCCTGGAAACTTTCAGGGAAGGATCGGAATTTCATATGGTTACTAGGTCCTAACTATATATACCTACTGGCGACCAGTAGGCAAAATATATATATATTTGTATATATATATATATATATATGACGATATCTCCGAATCCCCTCTGCAGTGCCCAGCCGGAACACAGCCAAGGGAACGAAATACAGACTCCAAATTTCGTGGATTAGCAGGTCTTTATTTTACAAATGTTGTCAGACGCGTTTCGAATACCTCCGTATTCTTTCTCAATTGACAAATAGATGGTCCGCTTTTAGTTTTTATACATTTTTTGGTGTGATGCTTTCACCTCATCTAAGTGCTAAAAATAGAAGAAATACTATATACATGTGCATGCTGGGTTTTGTAGTTTCAAATCAAAACCCCAAATCAATTACATTGCATGTTAAAATCGAAACAACATAACAGCATGAATGCCGGTTCATTGATGATAAATAAAACATAATGCACAGATGTGTTGATATGTCAGCACACAGCATATCATACTTTACAATTTGGTCACTTTTATGTGTAATTCCATTGATTTTCATGAATGTACCCATAACATACAAAAATATATATATCTCTCTTTTTCTTAAAAAAAAAATATATATATATATATATACAATAAATATGCATGTTATATACAATATAAAAATAGAAATATGCTATAAAAATATTGGTACTTCACAGATGGCTACACTTATATATCGGAATAAATTCCAAGATTTTGTAGGGACCTGACCTCATTAATCTTGAACTAGTCAAGATAAAGAGTTGTGCAAAATAGAGCTAATGTGCAAAATACAAATTGAGTGCAAACGATGTATTTATAGCAGCATATGAATTTTTCTTCAAATAAAGTGCTAATAGTTACAGTGATGTTTTCCCCAAACCGTAATGTTGGTGCTCTCTTTTTAAGGAAAGAAACTTGATATTAACAAGATTTGTGTTTTTTTAAAAATTATAAGATAAAAATAATTTATACTTATAATGTGAAAGACTAAAACAAAAAATTGAGATAAATGGAAAAGGCACTGGGGCCGCAGTAAGATTATTGGACTTCAAAACAAGAAACAAAAGTTTGAAGGTACCTTATCGGAGACATCCTAACCAAATGAATAAGCTCTTAAAGGTAATGGTGTAGGTCCTCCGTATTGTTTAAACCGTTGGGCTGTCTACTATCTAATTCTACAATGAATTTGGATTCCAGCTGCCTAAGGCACTTTTCTCTATTTCCACCGCACGGATTCTCATTCACTGCTCCGATGACAAAATATTTTAAGTCTGCTAAGTTGTTTTGGTGGACTGCCTTAAAGTGTCTTGCGACAGGATACGTGCTATCGTTATTCACGATAGCACGCAGATGTTGCAGAATTCTGACGTCTACTTGCTGCTTGGTACTGCCCACATATCTGAGCCCGCAAGTACACGTCAGAATGTAAACTGCATATTCAGTCTTGCAGTCATAGCATCCCTGAATTTTGAATTACCTCGGGCTGAAAGGTGTGGTGTATTTTTTGGTAGTTATACCAAATTTACAAGCCCGACAGGATGAGCATTTAAAAAAACCTTGTTTATCCGGTAACCAAAGAGTGCTCTTCTTTTTGGTACTAAGGTCTGGGACGCTTTTGGCTATTTTATTTCTCATCGAAAGGCCTCTCCGAAAAGTTATTATGGGTTTTTGAGGCAATTCTGGTGTCATGACTGCGTCTGTCTGCACTATCGCCCAATTTCGATTAATTATTGATCGAATTTGGCGATGCTGGTTGTTATAGGTTAATATCAGCCTGGGTGAATTGGGAGTGTCCTCACTATCCTGCAGGGCATTTTCTTCTGTATTTGACAGCAATGATTCCCTAGATCTACTATTGGCTTTATCCAAAGCCCTTTGTAGAATTTTTGCCGTGTAGCCTCTCCTACGGAATCTCTCCACAGCTTCTCGCATGCACATAGTCTGTTGTTTCTCATCACTACATATGCGTTTTATTCTGAGAAGCTCACCATAGGGAATGCTGTCAATTAAGTGTCTGGGGTGGGCACTGGAGGCATGTAACGTCGAGTTACCGGCTGTTGTTTTTCTATGTAATGTTGTTTGTAACTCACCATTTTCAACATAGACCTTTGTGTCCAAAAATTCAACCTCATTACAACTCATGTTTGAAGTGAAATTCAAATTCATTTTGTTCACATTAATGTCCTGTAAAAAAGCATTTGCACTTTCATTGTCCCCTTTCCACAACAAAAAGACGTCGTCTATAAAACGTAACCAAATTATTATATTATTACCATATTTTGATGACAGTTCTTTTCTCAGTGTCTGCTCCTCCCACCAGCCAACCACTAAACAGGCATAGCTGGGGCAGAAGCAAGAACCCATCGCTACGCCCCTACATTGTCTGTATATCTTTTTGGAAAACGCAAAATAATTGTTGTTTAAGCACCAGTCAATGCTTCTCATAATTACTTTGTTGTGTTCGTAATATTCGATTGGTCTTGTGGACAAGAAATGTTTAATTGCATCTAGTCCCACTTGATGGTCGATACAAGTGTATAGGGATTCAATGTCCAATGTTAACATTCTCATACCGTCTTCCCATTTGATATTGCTGATTTTTGTTAGAAAGTCACCGGTGTCCTTAACATATGATGGCAAATCCCTGACCAAATCTTGCAAGAAGAAATCAATGTACTGTGATAGGTGCTCACTTGCACTTTCAATCACCGATATTATCGGGCGTCCTGGGACTGGGGTTCTCTCCTTATGGGTCTTGGGGAGAAAGTATATTGATGGCAAAACAGGTGAATCATTCCATAGAAAAGTATATTCCTCTTTGGAAATCATATTGTCTCTTTTACATTGGAGTAGATGTTTCCGCAAAGTTTCCAATGCTTTTGTATATTCTTTGTTAGTTGTTTCTACATAACACATGGTGTCAGACAACTGTCGATTGGCTTCTCTTATATAGTCTTGCTTGGGCCACAATACTATGTTACCGCCTTTGTCTGAGGCTTTTATAATGATTTCAGTGTTGTTGCCTAGTTTGGTCATTAGTCGATTGTATTGCAGTTGGTTCTGACTTAATTTTTCAGGGTGATGACTGACTCGATGATGCAAATCTTTTATGTCTTCTGTTACCCTGTCGTGGAATATATCAATTATAGAAATATCCAAACACCGATTCTCCACTGAATATCCACTTCCTGGGAAATGAAGAAGGCGGACCACCCGGTTTGAGGCAGAAGGTATTTATTTGAAAACCGCTTGCTCACACAATTTAACAGCAACTTCATATGCCTTTTTAAATATTTTTTTCTGTTACAAATGCCCGCCCCTTGTGCACAAAATCACGGGGTAGTACTTCAGCATAGACATAGAAGACATATTTGTATCTTATGTTTGTCATGTGAAAAAACTCTCTTTAAACAAATACAATTTTTGGAAACATTCTTATTGCATTGTTAAAACCATCATTTGACATTTAATAACTGCATTTACTTTTTTGTATGTAAACATTTACTCTCATACTCGGCATTTATGCCTGTCTTTCCTAGTTTAGCAGTAGAATATATTATATATATATATATATATTTTCCACACAACCCCTGTATATGTTTATATGTTTTTATATTTATTCTAAATTGCTGCTAATTATGCTATAGTCACAGACCGGTGATTCCTGGAATAACTGAATTTATTCAATCAGGTTTTAATCATTTGTGCAAATTTTTCACTGTGTAAGATCAAGATAGTATGTCTTTTATGTTTATAATTTAGGCATGTTGTACTTTAAAAAGGAGTATCCCGCTCTTGGAACGTTGTCATGTGATCAAGGCCTCTTCAGGCTGAAACACGTTACGGCAACGCACCAGTTTTGGGTTCGCCTCGTCCTTTGCCAAGAAGTTAGTAGGGATACTTTATCCCCCTAGACCTAGGCACATGTAGCCTCATTTATGAAAAGTGACGCATTGCTCCGTGAAAACAACTATGTGTCACTTTTCATTGCGCCCTCCTTGCGACATGTTGGATGCATCATATTTACAGTATGACGCATCATGTCGCAAGGAGTTACAGATACGTCAGTATTTCTGCCGTATCTGTAGGTGCAAAAATGACGCATTGATGGAGTGTGTCAAGAAAAATAACGCAACTTCAGCAATGTGCCCTTTCACATGAGGCAAACCCCATGTGAAAGAGCCTGCATCAGTCTTACGCCTGCTGTGAGGCAGGCGTAAGTTATTGATGCATTTGGGTCCTAGAAGTGACCGTGACTGTGTCACTTCTATGACCCTTTCTTGCATCAGAACGCCCCCTGCATACATTATACCTGGCGCAGGTATAATGTGGCGCAGCAGTTTACAAAGTGACGCATCTACCTAGCTGCGCCATTTTGTAAATATGATGCAACATGGCACATTTTTTATGCTGCTGGTGCATCACAAAAAGTGACTCACCGGTGCTGCAAAAGTGACGCATGGTCTCCCTACCAGAGCCCTTTTTAGGCTCCATGTACCCTGTCCCCTTTGGCCACTTTTTATTAAATTGGGAAAGAGCATATACACTCCTTCCTGAGCCTTTCTTAGGCCTTGGGTCCATATACCTTGTGGCCATTTGTCTTTATAGGGGAGAGGGGCATGAGGCTCCCTCCCCTAGCCTCATGGAGGCTATGGGAACTCCATTCCCCGGGCCAAGAAATCAATTCTGGGTAGGGGAGTGCAGCCCACCTCCCCAAGCTGTAGATTAACCCCGGGAAACCCATCACTTGGAGCAGCATGAGGTACAATGAAGGATAGTGAGAAGAGCAGCATGAGCACACGGAAGAAGAGTGAGGAGGAGAGCATAATGAGGCACAAGTGGAGAGAGTGAGGAGGAGAAGAGCAGCATGATGCGGAAGGAAGGACAGTGAGGAGAAGAGCAGCGTGAGGCACGAAGAAGGAGAGTGAGGAGAAGAGCAGCGTGAAGCAAAAGGACGGAGAATGAAGAGAAGAGCAAATGCCACAGTCCTAGATAACCATCCCATATATACATTTTTTTGGTACTAACTGTGCATAAATATATCCTGTGCTGCTATCCTTATAATCTGGCATGGATCCAGATAAGGAGCGTAAGAAGGAATCAAGGCCCTAATACAAGCAAGTAAATTTGGTTCTCATGCCCACTCATTTCGTATTAAGTGCTAGTGCCTGTTACAGTTATCATCCCTGGTGTAACTGTGACTGCTGCACTAATGATAGCCAGGGCGCCTATCCAGCCTCCCTGCACCAATTTTGGGCACCTTCCTCCTGCATTTATAAATGTAACATTGGTACTGTGCAGACACAGTTAAGATACTTTGCAGCACCGAAACAAAACCCACCCTTAACTCACTGGTGATCAGAGATCTGATGCAATTTGATATCGCTACTGAAAAAGCCCTGTTACATGCAAGTGCGTATCACGGCAAGAAACCATTACAAGGTGACTTCTAACAAGCAGATAAATTGAAGAAGCACATATGCTACAAACAAAATAACATACTACTGCCACATCATAATATTTTAAGAGGACGTGCAACGGACAAAACATTTAGATGTTTTAACAAATTAATTGGTGTTTAAAAACAACAATATCTGAACACTGGTAAAAGTGTGTTTGGGCAGTGCAGGTAAGTTACCTCATGTCATGTATGACACACCCAACGTTAATCCAGGTTGGAGGAACCAGCGCTCTGGGAGTTGTAGTATCGCTCTTATCCTATTAGCTCCTTAGCTTCAGAAGAATGCTAAGCGATATTAGCTAATTAAAAAACAAAAGACATGGTAGTGCATGACATAAACACAGGTGCAAAGGAAAACAAGGAAAGGCTTGGGTCCTGTCACTGTCCGGCCTGGACCACTGCTATGAAGTAAACAAAAACAAATGGCCGGGCAGATTGAATTATTAGAACAATACACCACCTAGTGAAATCAGTTGCTAGGTTGGACAACCATTTGTGTTGAGTTAATTCTTATTTTATAAAGTTTTTTTGAAAGAGTTTTTTGACATCAAAACACAACACGATATTTACACAAATACATAAATACATTAAATCCACTGAAATAAACATGTCAAACAGAGTAATTAAACAAAAGAATTGTCACATAAATAGTCACATAGACAACTGTACTATGCCTCAGATAGATCAATTGTTGAGGCACCAGTTCTGAATAATAATGAACAAGTGGACTAACAGATTGTTATATTGGCCTACTTGTCAACGGTAGGGTGTTAAAATATTGATAACAAAAATATAGCTGACATAAATATCGTTGCAAAAATATCGTTTACAAAAATATCAACACCCTATACTTAAACAGGTAAGTACATAAATATCGACTCCAAAATATCGTTGTAATTAATATAGATGTAAAAAATATCGACTTTTTAAAATAATTAAAATTACATTAAATAATAAATAAATATAAGTACTATTAACAAAATACATTACATTACTTTTATTTTTTAACTATTTCAAAAAAATTTACTACACTTTTTAATTATAAACTTAATAAATGTGGACATATAAATTGATTTTACACATTACTTTATATAACAACAATAATACATATATATAATTAAAATACCCCTTTACCCAAAAACCCCAAACGGACCCTGAACCCTAAAAATACCCCTTTACCCAAAAACTGAAAACTGACCCTGAAAACTAAAAATACCCCTTTACCCCAAAACTGAAAACTGACCCTGAACCCTAAAAATACCCCTTTACCCAAAAACTGAAAACTGACCCTGAACCCTAAAAATACCCTTTTACCCAAAAACTGAAAACTGACCCTGAACCCTAAAAATACCCTTTTACCCAAAAACTGAAAACTGACCCTGAACCCAAAAAATACCCCTTTACCCAAAAACTAAAAACTGACCCTGAACCCTAAAAATACCCCTTTACCCAAAAACTGAAAACTGACCCTGAACCCTAAAAATACCCCTTTACCCAAAAACTGAAAACTGACCCTGGACCCTAAAAATACCCTTTTACCCAAAAACTGAAAACTGACCCTGAACCCAAAAAATACCCCTTTACCCAAAAACTAAAAACTGACCCTGAACCCTAAAAATACCCCTTTACCCAAAAACTGAAAACTGACCCTGAACCCTAAAAATACCCCTTTACCCAAAAACTGAAAACTGACCCTGAACCCAAAAAATACCCCTTTACCCAAAAACTGAAAACTGACCCTGAACCCTAAAAATACCCCTTTACCCAAAAACTGAAAACTGACCCTGAACCCTAAAAATACCCCTTTACCCAAAAACATTTTCACTAAAAAAATCCTGTACACACACCTAAAAATAATTAAAAAATTAACATAATTAATTACATAATTATTATTCAATTAACTAATTGAAATTAATTAACTATTATTTATTACACTATTTATATTCATTTAAAACATTAATTAATGTATTATTTCATTCTATTTAAATTACTTCCCACCCTACTCCCCTATAAACCCACAACCCGCTACGGAACTATTAATACTAAATTCAACTGAAAATACATTATTAAATAATAATATACTACTAAAAATACTACTTTGACTAAAAATAATCATTAAAAACACTACATTACTTATAATTATTTAAAAAACAATATTATTGTAAACTATGTTTTTGTAAACGATATTTATTACAACTGTATTAATGTTAACGATATTACTTACCTGTCTGTCGATATTCTGGTCAGACGATATTTTTGTCATCGATATTTCTTCCTGTAGATATTTTTGCAGCGATATTTATGTTAGTCGATATTTTTACGACGATATTCCTGCTCTGTACCCTTGTCAACACCGACACAAGATACATAGTAAAGTTCATAATAGAGTGCTATGACTAGGAATGACACATAAACTGCTGGGTGATTGCAAGTGTGTTAATTAATTCCTATCAAGCCCCATCTATTTTGTATCTTGGATGGAAGGACGTCGACGCGTTTCGAACCCAATATGAGTCTGCGGGTTCTCCTCAGGACACGGACTGGGGGGTCACTGTCACTTATTGATGAAGGGTTCAGGTTGCTCCCTCATTAATACGCATGTTATGCGGGAGGCGGGTGCCGGTACACGTTAGTTTTTCAATGTTCAGATCTTGGTTACTTCGTGTTTAAGCAGAGTTCGTTCTGACTGCACGCGTGAGGAAGCGGCAGCCGCCGCACGGGCTTGTCAGTTGTCAGCGAGGTTGCAAACGCTTTGGTCCGGCACCCATCTACCTCTGTGTCTGTTTCACTTGGTGGTGTATTGTTCTAATAATTCAATCTGCCCGGCCATTTGTTTTTGTTTACTTCATAAACACAGGTGCAGCGGATGTATTTGTAACTTAATACCAACCGGTAATTTTAGCGGAATATATTTACATTAACCTTCAGCGATAACAAACCTCTTGTAGAGGCAGACAATGCGACCAATGCCAGGATGAGAAGTGTGAAATGCAAGTGCATGTTCCAAATGTGAACTTCCCAGGAGGTCATGGACTAGCTGGAGCCCATGCATTACGATTAGTGCATGACATGACGACAGAAAAGGAAAAGCCTTTCTCCTGCCGCTTGTGCTGACAGTGCTCTGCCGGTTTCCCTGACAAAGCCCACCCTGGGTGGGGAGCATAAGGGTGCCGCTGCCCACTTTCGGTGCATGCAGCAGCAACCCCAGGCAGAGGTTCTGTGCGCAGTGACTTTGGGGGTGCTAGGAGATAATGTGTGACCAATAAAACAAGCATGGAGGCCTGAGATTCTCCACCCAGGCTCCCCTCCTCTGGATTTCCCTCCCCCCTGCACTCCGCCTTCTCCCTTCCTACACTCACTTCAGAAAATCACTTAAAACCTGGCTCTTCTTGGTAGCTCACAACTAGTTCACCCCTATGTACAGCACAGCCCTCCCACTTCCACGCCAAGAAACCGTAGGTGAACGTGCACTTTACAAGTCCCATTTATCATATCATATCATATCATATCATGCCACGCCCTCAATAAAGAATTGTGATCTTGGGGCATAGTTTAGATAAACAAGATAAAGGCACTGAAACGGTATGAGCATCGCTGCAATCGCACACATGCAGCAACCCTACAATAAAAAACAAAGAAAAACAATAAACTGGTGCTCCGGGTGCTTCCCTTTCAGAAACGACAAACACTTTACACACGAAGAATACAAACTGGCAGTCCCTCACGGTTCACTGACAAAACATCGATGTAAAAAGATATTGACTAAAAATTATAGACAGCAAAAATATTGACTCCTATACTTAAACAGGTAAGTACAAAAATATTGACTCAAAAATATCAATATAAAAAATATATATGTATAAAATATGATATGGACTTTTAAACAAAAATCTATAATAAATTAAAACATTAATCGATTAAAAAATATTTAAACTTACATTTCACAATACAGTGAAACAGTAGAGAAAGTGTTGGACAGTAAAGGGGTAAAAATAACAATTCCCACTCCATGGAGTGCAAAAGTAGGGTAAGTATTGAATAGCGGAGAATTTAAGGGGCATATTATCAAGGACTGCGTTAAAAATTATCACTGGTTTAGCGGCAGAAAACTGCTGCTAAAGCGGTAGTAATGGGCTTGATTATATGCCCTTGTGGTGTGAACATGGGCTTCTATTGGAATTCTCGAGGGCATATTATCAAGCCCATTATCGCCGCTGTAGAGGCAGTTTTTTTCCGCTAAACCGGCGAAAAATGTAACGCCGCTCTTGATAATATGCCCCTAAAATTTACTATTCCAACTCCACTGAGTACAACAGTAGGGAAAGTGCTGGATAGCGGAGAGATTAAAAGTTACTATTCCCACTCCAGTGAGAGCAACATTAGCGAAAGTGTTGGATAGCGGAGAGACAAAAATTACTATTCAAACTCAAACAATGAAAAAATATTAAAAGGTATAACACAATATTTAAAAAAATAAAACAAACACATTTATGAAACATATAAAAAGAACACATATATAAATTGCATATAACAAAAACCTACAAATATTATATAAAATACAATAAAAAATAAATGTATAAAAAATAATTATTTTAAACTAGAAAGTATTTGCAAATGAAACATTTATTTAAAACATTTATTTCCTACCCTAAACACCAAGCCAATAAAAAGCACTTCAACATTTTTATTACATTTATTTCATATTTACCATAATTAATAATCAATTAAATAATTATTATTAATAAAAAACGAATAAACATTCATTGACTACACACACTTTAACACTATAATATCCACAATACACACCTAAATTAAACTATAAAATAATAAAAGACAATAAAACTTTTTTTTAAATTAAAAACAACTACTATTATCAACTAATACTCAAATAAATAAAATGTATTTAATACCCACACTTTACCACTTTAAACTTGAAAACAACACACACAAAAATAAACAATTACCGAAAATAAATATCAAATAAAAAACATGAATTAACAACTATATATTAATGAATTAAAAACAAATTATTTCCCACTCTTTACTCCTATAAACACCACGACACACACATAACATTAATTACACAATGACCATAATTAATTATCAATTGATTAATTATAATTAATTAACAACCAATTATTAATTCATCAATTACAAATAAATTACTTCCCACCCTTCTCACCCTCTACACCCATAAACACAACACACACCTAAAATGAATTACACAACTACCATAATTAATTACCAATTAATTAAAATGAATTAATAATCAATTACTAATTCATAAATTAAAAAGAAATTACTTCCCACCATTTACACCTATAAACACCACAACACACACCTACAATTAATTACACAATTACCATAATTAATTACCAATCAATTAATTAACAACCAATTATTAATTAATTAATTATACATTAATTTACACATTTAACACTATAACATCTCAATTAAACAAATATGTATCAATACAAAATAATCAATACATTTAATATAATTAAAATACTTCCCACCCTATTCCCCTATAAACCAACAACCTGCTACAGATCTAGAAACGCAAAATTCATTTTTTTTATTATTACTAAAAACTTATCACACAATTCTTATACAAAAAATATGCATTAAATATAAAATATAAACTAAGACATATAACATCATTAAAAAAACGATATTTTTAACAACCATATTTTTGCAAATGATATTAAACACTTCGATATTTTGAAAATCGATATTACTTACCTTAAGTCGATATTCTTGACCACGATATTCTTGCTGTCGATATTTTTGACCCACGATATTAATGACTTGATATTTGTGCAACTCAATATTTTTTAGTTGATATTCTGTATCTGGACAGTCCCTCACTTGACAAGTAGTTCCAGTTCCGTAACATTAACAAATGGACATAGCTAAGGGACTGAAAGTATATTTTAAATTTTAAATTAAAGGAACAGATGGACAGCCATAAGGAACCCTGCAGGCTCCAATGCACAGATGGAGGGGCCATCAAAGCTGTGTCAGGACCAGGAAGAAGCATGAAGGTGTTTCGACTGACAACAAAACAAGGCATGGAAGTAGTGTGCGCATCACAGTTCGTTCCCACTGCAATACTTCATGGGAGTTAACTTCTAAGATCAAGTCCATGCCCCCTTAAGCGGGAGCCCAAAACTAACCAAACATCTTACTAAAAGGCAAACTTACACATGACATCCAAAATTGCACAAAAAGGCAAAACGTTATATAAGCAATGGGGAAGGAGGCGGCAGTAACACAACTCTGGAATTAAGAGGCAGTGGAAGGAAGAATGCTATATTTAAATACAAGAAGCTAGGGTGTTAAAGCTGAACACAGACTAACCGTAATAGAGTAGGAAACAAAGAAAAAAATAGTCCTCCAAACAACAGATAAAGAACAATTGGGGAATGAGACAGTACTAAGTCTCTGCTCTGTGAGAGGAACAGAAGAGAGAAAGGAGGGACAAAGAGGCGGGACTGCCTACTAGAAAGAAAGGATTTTTAAGGGACAATGACATAGACAAATAAAAAGCAATGGCAAGAAAGGGGAGGGGATAACTTGAAGCCCACAGACTGATTATAGCAGGTCTTGAAGAGAAAGCGCATGCGCTGTCTAGATCGACCTAAAAACATTTTCGCTGCCAATCACAAAGGGGAAAGGGTTCCCCTGGGGACCCATTTCTGTTTGCGACTGGCTTACCACCAATTTGAAATTGGTGGTAAATGCAATTGTTTTGCGACCGCATTTGCCGGTCGCAAAACCATCTTACATCTCCCACGTCTCCCTATTTGGAAGGGACGCCACTTCCTAATAGTGACTCGTAAAATGAAATTTTGAGAGTTGGTAATAGGTTACTGACTGTTAGGATCACCTACTCCCCCAAAAAGAAAGGGTTCTCTGTTAGTCTAACCAGCCTTAGAACCTCCACAAATACTGGGATTGGTCATAACTGGAGTAAATACTGGGCGAAGAGAAGACCTAAGATGGCCGCCATGAAGCACTCTATTGAGCAGCATGCTAGTTGTCATTCAACTCAGGGCACTTTGGAACGTCCACGTGAAGCGCCCGCATTAGAGCGCACTTCACCTGAAGAATTTGAGCAGTAGAACGTTCCTGTAGTTTCTGCACGAAAGTTAGCCAGGGAAAATTCTTGTTGCGCAGAATTCCAATGCTTACCTCGTCGCGTCTTAGTTTGCAGCGGAAGGGAGCAGTGTCATCTGTGGTGCAAGTCAGTAAGCTTGTATTTGTTGTTGGGAGTCTTGAGCATGCGAGCTGTGAAGCAGAGAAGATTTATCGTTTCCTCAGCAGCGCATTGGCATTGAGGTAAATAGAGAATACCACGCCTTTGGTGAGGTAGTGTTCTGAAAATAGAGGGAGAGTCATCACAAGTCGTATAGCTGTTTTTGGTACTCGTGAATTTATCGTAGTTTTCCTGTTCCTGAAAATTCACGGAGTTTTTCAGTTTTTGTGTAGCAGCTTGGCAGACAAATACCGCTATTGTAAATATATTTTTGGTATAGGTTTTCAATAGGTGAAGAAGGTAGAAAATCAAAGTTAGTTCTACATAAAGAATACATTCTGGAAAAAATAAGAAGAGAGTTTATACTTACCAGAGACCAAGTAGGAATCAGCATCTGTACAGGAATAGGTGAAGAAATCTAAAAAGAGAAAAGGGATAAAAGACGTGTTAGAGAAAAAAGACTGGGTTGCATAATAGTAACATTGTGAATTGTATACAGTTACAGAAAGCAAGAAAATAACCACCACAGAGAGCCATAGGTCACAAGATATCTGGGCAGGTACAAATAGAGATGAATTGAGGTAACTCTTAGAAGAAAATATTGATTAACATTCGAAGCAGTTGTAGTTGTTTAATGTTATTATTTCTTGCAGTTCAGCTTCCAGCTAACCAAATTACACCAAAAAAGAACATGCAAGAAGAGAGAAATATCAGAGGAAGTACCAGAGTGAACACATTTTGTGACTGTCTCTTCTCTGTACCATCCCCTTTACCCCCAGTGGGTTCCGCAGTGATTCATGAGTTAGTTAGAATTACGTGTTTACTGGGAAAGCTGTTGTGGGGCGTTGGGAACTGACGTAGTTCTGCTCCTGTACATTAGTGGATTTGCACCTTTGACAAGGACTCGCAAAATATCTTTAGTACATGCTACAACCCTTTTTAGCAGTCAAAAAAGGTCAGATTTCCCACCATACATCTAGCTCATAGTGCATAAACACTTGGGAGCATACTTACAATGTCTGGCGCATTTCTGCAAAACAGCAGGGATGCGCCAGAAGAGATGCGACACGCAATTTCCCCCTTGCGCCACCACGGATGAGTCGCATTTACAATGCAGTGGACCACGGCGCAAGGATAGGCAGATGTGTGTAGTATCTTGTGGAGTAAGGGCAGCGTATTGCTGGAGTCACATGCAAGCGCGACGCAACTTCAGCAATGCACAGGGGCCGCTGCGTCAAACCCTTACGTCTGCTTGAAGCGGCGTCATAAAACTGCGCCAGATTTACAGGGCTTTCCTGCGACGGAACTCCCACCCTGCGACGGAACGCCCACATGAAACCTGATGCAGGTTTCATGTAGCACAGTGCTTTACAACCTGACGCATCTGCCTAGATGTGTCACGTTGTAAATAAGTCGCAACGTGGTGCAAGATTTACACCACCGCTGCGTCACAAAAGTGAAGCAACGGCAGTGCAAATGTGTTGCAAGGGGCTTGTAAATCTGCCCCTTGTTTTGTATAAGCAGCTGATAGTGAGTTCTCACTGGGAGGAGAGGAGGTGACAGGAACGATGATCCATGGGAAGAGCTGTCTGAACCCCAAAATATCAACAATGTACCTTTTCAAGGTTTTATGTCTGAAAGTCTATTGTTCAACTTGAGGAGTTTGCCTATTCCCAGGAACCTACTGAAATCCTATTGGAGGATGAAGAAGACAGAAGAAATAATGTTACAACATAGACTATTGTGTGTTTATATTAGTGCGTAGAATAGCAGCTAGATTGCTAGATTCAGGATTCTTTCCCTAATCTTTGGCTGGATTCTCATCTCTGAGCTTCTAAGACTTCTCTACATGAGAGGTTATTTAGCCTAGTCCTCGTGTGTCTGCTGACTGAATATTTTCCAGTCTGAGATGGAACTGCTTTATGCTTGCGCTTTGATTCTTTCATCAGAGCTCTTCATTGGGTATCTGAAATGACACCTTTCATTTTTCTCTTATTATTCCAACTTTTTTCTATTTTATAATCAAATATCAGTTGATGAATTATGATAATTTTTAATGATGAAATCAGAAGATTAAATACTTAATGGATAGACAGATAGAAGACTTGAAAATAAACCCCCTTGATCCATGCTAATTCTCTTTAACTAAACTAAATGTCCTTTATGAGTTATTGCTATGTAGATGATTGCTCCTTACTTCTCCTTGTCAATGAGGAAAGGTCCATACAAACAGTAATGAGGGTTATTTAACAATTACACCCAAAGATTGAGCTATAGAAAACCCCGTTCCCTCACACACAACATATGTGACGTTTTCCAGGACAATCCTGCGGAAATGTAACTTGGGGAAAACATACGATAATCACAGTATCATGCAGATTTTACCAACACCAAAAGCCGCATGTATTCTCCATAAACTCATACTAAGGGGCCGATTCCGATCCTGGAAAAAAAACGTCCTTACGATTTGTATCCAGAGCCCTCTCTGTATGAATCGTACCCGTCCGTCCGTGTTGCGTAGTATGATCCATATTTCGTAAATCCTTCCAAATCGTTGCGATCCGTACGTATTGCAAGGCTGAAACCGTGAACAATATGACTCATACACATGCCGTTTGACCCGACGAGTACCATCCGGACCGGGGTATGAGGACACGATTCGTACGGTCCGCCTTGGGGGAAGGGCGATTCGTACGGAAAAGCACACAATCACATACACACTGTACGTTGCGTACACCACATGATTGCAGGGGTATGGTGCGTACCCCTGCGATCATGGGGTGTACGCACCTTTTTTTTTCGATCGCAGGATGTACGCACCATACACCCAGCGAACATGGGGTATGGTGCGTTCACCCCATGATCGCTGGGTACAGTGCATACACCCCATGATCGCAGGGGTACGCACCGTACCCCTGCGATCATGGGGTGTACGCACCGTGCCCGGTGGAGGGGGCGTTCCGTACCTGTTTTGAGGCGAACTCTGCTTCTCCGGATGTTTTCGGCTCCCGTAGAAAAAGTGTTGTAAGGTGCGTACCCTACACAAATTGTACTTGCCGGGTCGGAAAAAGCAGCCGCGAACCATATGGATGTCGCGTACAGCGGTTTCCGAGGGAGATTCGTACGGGGATTTGATTCGTACGATCTCTGTACGATTCGTACGGAGTCCAGCTACTGGAACGAATCGTACTTCGTCGTACGTACGGGAGACGCTGCAGGGTACGATTCGTATGGGAAAAACGCTCCGAACGGCTATTCGGAGCAGTTTTTCCCGAATGGAAATCGACCCCATAGTTTTATTTACGGCACCCAATAAATAAAGCACCCTGTGGTATTGTTATTCATCAGGGTTGGTAAATAATGCCTCTGCTCATAATCAGGCCCTATGATTCCTAAGTCATTGAATCCATGATTCCATGAGAGCCTACCATATTTCCATATTTTTAAAGCACCCAAATATGGAGATGTATACTCTATTGCTGGAGTGCAGGGATCCTTTGTGGTAAATGCTAAGGTTGCATTTTGTGGCCTGAAAAATGTTAAAATGAAGACTGAAAGAAATGTTGATGTCTTTTTTAAGTAAAGCTTTACTGAAAATATTCACTTTTATTGAACCTTGGAATGTGTGAATTTATAAAATATACATTTGATTAGAACTATTGCTAATGTATGTTGATGTGCTGACCCTATGATAAAGCCAAAGGGCCCAGCTTTTTATATTGAGGTGTTTTGACCCTTTGACAAAGTCAGTAGGTCTGCCTTACTTAAAATTACACTCTTTATAATGTTACATCACAAAATCATCAAACTATCAAAGGATGGGGGAGAGGTTCAACCCCAGAATAAAAGAATGGTTATCATGTTTCTGCCCTCTGTTACACTTTATCAGGTGTATGGGGATTTGTCAGGAAGGTGAAATCATAACTCCCCTTACATAATACGTATGGAAACCAATATCGAGGCAAAAAGGAAAAAAAAGTACAACCGATGGTCCAAGAGGATGGGAGTCGGGATCCACCATTGTTTATGCTCGCTAATGTTGAATGAGGCCCCAACTTGAGGTTCCCTGGGTAGAAAGACCAGGGCTGTGACTATGAGTTTTACATTCTTACCCTTGGGAACAAAATATAACAGTGAAGTTCCACCAAGAGGTACTTTTAGTTCATATCACCTCTCATTTGCACTCTGAGTAGCCACCAACACCTGCTTCTTTTGGTTCCCTGGTCTACCCCTGCTTTGAAGATGTGACTAGAGTTCTCAGAAGAGTACCAGAAAGACTAAAATCATTTGAAGTATACTGGCTTGGAAGGTTACTGGCTCTATACCTGACCTCTTTCACTCTGTGAGGAAGGAGAGTTTTCCAGTAACTTTTCCTTTTTTTGTTTCTAGCATAAGAGTGTTCTGGGGTCTGTTTATTTGATATTGCACATCTACTGAAATTGACATGTACATTTCTACTGTTCCTATGGCATTTTTTAAGCCAACATGCCTACAACTTTAATAATATGTCTCTCCAATTACCATTATCCAGTTATAACAATTTAAAAGATCAATAAAACCACTTAGGTTGTGCTCGCCGCATTGCATATTATATATCCCGTCCTCTGTCGACTTCCCCCCGCCCTGCCCCGCCCTGCACCACCGTTCTTACCTGTGCCAGACGCCACTGTTAATATTTCCAGATCGGTTTGGGGATTTTAAAATGTTGTAATTTTAATATAGATGTGTTTGGTAATGCTTGGATTTAGCAGACATTTCTCTGGTAAATAGTCTTTTGCTTGTGCCATGCTTTATTCACCACTAGTTAAGCAGAGCCTCATCCAATAGCAAAGCATATCTATAAACCAATCTGTTAGTCTATACTTTGTGTCATGAATGGTGCAGTCAAAATTAAATGAAACCTAGGAATGGTATACTTATTTCATTATATCTCACATATCTGTTAGATTTTCAGATGTAGTTCCAACACCTATTATTTTTTTGGGATGGACGTTAGACTGAGCATTGTTTGTAGTAATTTATTTTATGTATTTATGGGTTTACATAGTAGAAGACAGGCCCTAGAGGGTATAACAGCAGATTACAACTGTATTATATAATATGAAGACAGAGCTGGAGGACATGCTCACAATATGCTTGAATAAGGCTTCATTTTGCACAGCTGGTGTAAAAGAGAAGGAACATGTCCTTGAAAGTTATATTTACACAAGTTCATCCTGACTGAGTAGAAATGAAAGAGCGGTGTGAGGCTTTTTCACTGAGTCCTGGGCAAACAGTGGTTGTAGGTAGTAACCATGGTGGGTACAGTCGTTTTCCACATTTGTTCCACATACTCTTGTTCTCTGTAATCACATTAGATAACCAAGTTAGTCACTTTGTAGTCTGATCTCTTCAACAGTTGCAGTTTAACAGACTAGTCACATACAGACGCAGAGGTGGATCAAAGCTATTGCTTTTAAAACTAATAGATCTTTTTTTTAAAGTAAGTTCAATTAGCCAGTTAATCAGACTGTCCGGGATATTGAAGAACAAAAAATCAAGTTGTGCGGCACAAGATATAGGGGCAGATTTACTAAGTCAGGCAATGAAAACACAGCAAGGCAACTTGCTGCCCTCCATTGCATGACAGGGCGAGAGCAGAAATGCACTATAATAAGATATGACACATTTCTGTTCTCTTCCTGTGCTGGTGCACTGTGTGCTGCCTAGCACCCACACAGGCACCTTTGCATCATGGTGCAAGGGTGCCTGATTTACAGGCAGGATTTGCAGACATGGGAAGAGGAAATAACAAAGTAAAATTAGGATATTTTTCCTTGCTACACCTCACTTGGGATGGTGTTCCATTTTGATGCAATCCCAGGTTCACTGGCCTTAGTAAATCTGGGATTGTGTCAGGGTGACACAGACCCTATGTGTATCTGCCCCATAATCAATTGTAGCACACTTTGGGGCATATTACCAAGCAATAGCGATAATTATCGCTATTGCTTGGTTAGAGACAAAAAATTACTGCTGAGCTGCGGCGATTTTTATCGCAGATAAACCTTGGTATTACCAAGGTTTATCGCAAATGTGATAAAAAACTGCAGCAATGCATGAATATCGCTGAAAAGTCAGCGATATTCATGCATTACCGAGCTAATGCTCTTAGCCATGTTATCCACCTCCCATTGGATAACATGGCTAAGAACTGCTCAGGGCAGGTGTTAGCTTTTGGAGATATTCGCGCTTAGTGTGATTATCTCCAAAAGTTGGTAATAGGAGATAGCGATGTTAGTGACTGTTTCCAGTTGCTAATATCTTGGCACGCCCACTTTGCATGTCATTAGTGATAAATATCACTGACATGCAAAGTGGGGCCCAAGATGGTCGCTATCTCCTACTAGCTGTCGCTAACTGGTGTTAGCGACAGCTAGGTAATAGGGAGATAATTTTATCTCCGCTTTCTTGGCTTTTAAAGCCAAAAAAGCGGAGATAAACCCCCTTGATAATATGCCCCTTTATTTTTTTTGCTGCATTTTGTCTCTGTTCTTGCGATACTAAAACATAGTGCATGCCAGTGCTGTATGATAAAATACGCAAAATTATCATGCAGCGCAGTGCAGCAGCCACAATGGCAGCGCTGCACTGCATGAGGAGTGAGCAGGAGAGCCCTATATTTACTTCACCCCACCATGCTCTTACCTGTGCCGGCCGCCACTGCTTCCATCCTTCAAAGACAGCATTCACTGTAACACAAAACACTCACCCTAACAGAAGACCACTTCATACACATACAAAAACAACAAATATACTGTCAGTTAAACACAGTATGGACAGTTCTAAAGACGAAGGGGTATATTTATCAGGGGTTTTGCATTGTCCTTGCGCCATGCAAAGGGGTGCAGGGTGATGCAAAACCTATAATGAGATTTATCAAGCCACGCAAGGCCAAATTGCGTGACCCTATGTGGCTTGGCATATGGGGAGTAATGCAAGGTAGCACAAGTCGCTGCCTAGCGTTACTCTGCCCCAGGGAGGCATTCTATGGATGGAGCATGGGTGTTCCCATGCATCCACTCATGGATTTTGGAGCATTTCCAGATTTAGCAATACTGGTAGACCTGGAAATGCATCTGAATGTTGCGCCTTTTCAGGGTAGGCGTAAAAGAGAGAAAAAGTCTCCGAGGATTATATTTGTGCAAGAAGGTGTCCCTTCCTGCACAAAAACAATTCTGCCTGTAACGCAGGCACCCTTGCACCAGTGTGCAATAGTACCTGCGTTGGTGCTAGGCAGCAGTTTGTGCACCAGTGCAGGCAGAGAGCAGGAATGAGACATATCTTGATAGACATGGCACATTCCTGCCCTCTCCCAACTGATAGATAAAATGAATTATTCAATCCTTCCAATCTTGACAATTCCTGCAGCCATTTCAAGACTAAGGAAAAATGGAGAACCTACATATTCACTTGCATAAAGGAAAAATGAGGAGCCTGTAAATTGATGAAAACATAAAACTAGTGACACAAGTCTTAAGAGGCAGTCCATAACAAATCTAAAAACAACCTTGAATGCAAATAAAGATTCTGCTTCAGAAAAGGAATTATTGAACCTGTGAAAGGTACAGGTATCCCACCATGTTGTAGCCCAATAGTCCCAGGGCTAGATGTAGGTAAATAGTATTTACCGATTCTAAAATTCCGAATTTTACCGATTCGGTATTTTAGAATCGGTTAATGCTATGTAGCTAATAATTTGGTAAAAATTACCGAATCGTTAAGATTCTGTATTTACCGAATCAGCATTTACCGATTCGGTAATTGCCATTCATTCCTATGGGCCTGGAGGCCCATAGGAATGAATGTCAATTACTGAATCGGTAATTACCGATTCGGTAAAAGAGGGAAAGCGTCAAGGGTGGCAGGGTGTCACTTTGACACCCTGTTGCACCCCTGAATAGTGCTTGTGTGCACATGTGGGACACATACATGCCCTAAGGGCATGCATGTCTGTCACATGGCACAGGTGTAAATGCACAGATTTGCATTTACAGAGGTATTCGTTATTTACCACCAACTAATAGTTGGTGGTAAATAACGAATCCTTAAAGCACAGAAGCACTCTTTAAAGTGCTTCCTACATGTCATTTACCAATTCGGTAAATACCGAATCGGTAAATGATGATTCGGTAAATACCTAATCGGTAATACCGATTTGTTATTTACCGGATCCTCCCCTACATCCCAAATGCCCAAATGTCGGTAACGGACGAAATTCTGTAATTTCGGCTGTTACCAACCGGTATTGGGCCACCTACATCTGGCCCCCAATGCCCAATAGACAGTCAGGGGGACAGATCCAACTCTGCACAAATATATAAGTAAGTATTTTTCTCCAAGACATACTACATCAGCTGAACTGCCCAGAAATATTCTGAAAAGTAGACGAATAAAAGATGCCATCGGCGAAAGCTGAAGAAACATTGGGGCATATTACCAAGCAATAGCGATAATTATCGCTATTGCTTGGTTAGAGACAAAAATGTACTGCTGAGCTGCGGCGATTTTTACCGCAAATAAACCTTGGTATTACCAAGGTTTATCGCAAATGTGATAAAAATCGCCGCAATGCATGAATATCGCTGAAAAGTCAGCGATATTCATGCATTACCGAGCTAATGCTCTTAGCCATGTTATCCACCTCCCATTGGATAACATGGCTAAGAACTGCTCAGGGCAGGTGTTAGCTTTTGGAGATATTCGCGCTTAGCACGAATATCTCCAAAAGTTGGTAATAAGAGATAGCGATGTTAGCGACTGTTTTCAGTCGCTAACATCTTGGCACGCCCACTTTGCATGTCACTAGTGATAAATATCACTGTCATGCAAAGTGGGGCCCAAGATGGCCGCTATCTCCTACTAGCTGTCGCTAACTGGTGTTAGCGACAGCTAGGTAATAGGGAGATAATTTTATCTCCGCTTTCTTGGCTTTTAAAGCCAAAAAAGTGGAGATAAACCCCCTTGATAATATGCCCCATTGTGCTACATCACATTGTTTGCCCACGCATAAGCCTAAAAGCCTACAAGAGGCGATCTTTGGCACTGTGTTTGCAGCTGGGGTGTTTAAGGCAGAGATAAGTTAAGTGATTCAATGTATTTTAAACATTTTAAACTACAGTGATATCATGGAATTTGGAAAATCACATGGTGGTTTTGATGAGAAACGTCAAAGTTTTCAGTGCTTTAGCTGATGCATGTGTAATCCTAAATAAGGACAAGTGTGAATTATGTCAGCCTGCACTAAACTTTTATGGACTCTCTACATATGGTGTCATAGGAACTTCTGCTCCACTGTGTGTTTGTTTTCGGCATTTTGTATTATGATTAGAGGTAAAGCCTTAACACATGAACATAACTCGTGAAGGGAGCTTGTTGGAAGGTGTCTGTCTAACTACCTAGTAGAGGTTCAACCTAAAACGCACAGCAGGGTTTCTACTTTAGCCAGAGCCTGTGCATTTGAACAATCAAACAGTGTAAGGGAATGAAACACTGAGGCAGAACTCTGGAAATTCAAGGCTCAAATGTATCCAATGGTCTCATCCCTTATTTGAGAGCTGGGTCTGTAATTTATCAGATGCCCAAAACGCATGGAATGATTTCACATTTGAACATTATTACATTTATAAGTCATGATTGTGTTTTTATCACACATTTAAAGTCATGCTTTCAGATGGGCTTGATTGTTTTATGTTTTACTGAATAGGTTTCAATGCCATTTCTTGGATTGGCATGAATGTCTCTTGACAAGTACTTTCCTTGGTGCTGAGTGATTATTGGAGTTAGACAGGTGCACACAGTGCTATTGTAGTAGCGTGTTTCTGGTTTTATATTTGTTTTGAAAAATAATCATGGTGAATAACGACTTTTATGTGACATCCAATACCCAAATGCTGAATTAATATGATTACAGTTGAAACTAATTTAATAAAACGTATAGAAGTGTGTTTATTAATATGATTTCGTTGTGCCACATTTTTGCGTTAAACTCAATCTTGGATAAAAAGGATGTTGTCCTCTGTCATCTGGTTCGCCTGCACATCTTCTCCCCCCACAGTTCAGTAGAATGAAGACAAGTTGGTGTAATATTCCTGTTATGCTCTGAATTACCTTTCTAGTGTTCCTACCTGTAACATTTTTCCAAGGCTCTTCCACTTTAGTTTCATTGCTGAGCTTAGTCTTATTCATTTGTGTAAAGTCTCTGGGGCTTATTTACAAGCCCCTTGCTCCGCCGTTGCGCCATTTTTCCCCATATTAAAAGTGGCGCATAAATAAACCTTTCATTGTTTAAATGTTTCATATACGTTTGAACATCTGGACGCTTTATTAAAAAGAAGATGGGGGCATATTACCAAGCAATAGCGATAATTATCGCTATTGCTTGATTAGAGACAAAAATTTACCGCTGAGCTGCGGCGATTTTTACCGCAAATAAACCTTGGTATTACCAAGGTTTATCGCAAATGCGATAAATATCGCCGCAATGCATGAATATCACTGAAAAGTCAGCGATATTCATGCATTACCGAGCTAATGCTCTTAGCCATGTTATCCACCTCCCATTGGATAACATGGCTAAGAACTGCTCAGGGCAAGTTTTAGCTTTTGGAGATATTCGCGCTTAGCGCGAATATCTCCAAAAGTTGGTAATAGGAGATAGCGATGTTAGCGACTGTTTTCAGTCGCTAACATCTTGGCACACCCACTTTGCATGTCATTAGTGATAAATATCACTGAAATGCAAAGTGGGGCCCAAGATGGTCGCTATCTCCTACTAGCTGTCGCTAACTGGTGTTAGCGACAGCTAAGTAATAGGTAGATAATTTTATCTCCGCTTTCTTGGCTTTTAAAGCCAAAAAAGTGGAGATAAACCCCCTTGATAATATGCCCTATGGTGTTTATGAACTTAGGAAGTAATGTAGAGTATTCTGATGTGTGGAGAGATTTGTTACTTTCAATCCTGCCCTGATGTGTTTGCTGTTTTACTAAGATGCTATGCAATAATTGTTTATAAGAACCGCTGGATTTGAGGGTGAGCCAGAGACTTTTGATGTTCTTATGAGGAATGCTGTTTGTTTCTTTTCTAATTTTTGATGCTCACTTGTGATTTTGACTACTCTGTATAACTCTGCATTTGAGCATTCACGGCCTTTATTCTGTACCGCTTAACTTTGATAATTTTTTTATAAAACCATTTAACTTTCCTAGTACTCAGTTATTGAGTGGTCCCAAATATTTATTTTGCTACTCTGCTAAATTGATGTTGGGAAGTGTGCCTTTCTGTGCAAGATCAACCTGAAGCAAAACCGCCTGAGCGATATTTTTGGGTGATCTGAATTTTGAGATTTCCTAAATATTGGGGCTATAGTAAAACAAGGAGAGGGGCTCTTTACAACCAAAGGGAATAGAGTGCCCTAATACCATGTAGTAAAACAGAAAGGTTTCCCTTTAGGATTGTTTCACTTAAAAGCCAGTCACACCACACCATTCAATTCACGTAAACCTCATATCACAAATCAAACAGATGGTTCAGTAAAGCACTTACAAAGAAAATGATACCTATATTAAAAAATGTCATAGTTTATTAATCATTAATACACAATAGTCCCTACTACACAAATTCATAAGAAATACACAAAAGACATTTGTTAAAAACCTCAAACTAAAAGAGTATCATTTCATAAAAATACAGGAGACAAACAGACAATTTGCTTTGTCTTGATAGTGTTACTTCGGATACACTGCGGACAACAGAGGGCAAGAGTTCTAATTCCCTGTCACCGTGACAATGTTGGCCTTTCCTAATTAAACAAAAGCTAAGGCGTCAACGCGTTTTGGTGGTAATTAATCAATTGTGCCACCTACTTCAGGACAAATGTAATATATCTACTTTTGACTGGTGTCACCCGTGCAGACGCACATAAGTGAAAGACTCCACCTCGGGTTGTTAAAAAGAGGTAGGACACTGGGATATTGAATATAAAATCTTTACTTGATAAAATAGTTGTTCTTTAAATCGATTCCCTTGGGCGATTTATCAGATCACTTAGAGGTTGGTTCTTCTTATTGGATATCTGGTGGTTGTATATTGTTGTCCACCGGAAGGGATATTTATGTCTCCGATATTTCCTGGAAGTTCACCTTATAAAAATCACTCATAGAGAGAAAGTAAGGGAAATAATGCAGCTGAGAGGGGCTGCGAAAATCCTGAGAGAGCGCAAATTTGAATAGAAATTATGTATAGGGCATATTTACAAGCATGTTGAATAACGTAGGAATGAAACGTATATCGTAATGTGAAGTGACACTTATAGTATATAGATAACCGATGTAATCAACGTAAATATAGGAAATGTAACTGTATGCATTTTAGAACATGTATTAGATTTAGAAGGCCTGTATACGTAGTGGGCTGATATAGAGATGATGTAGAAATGCTTACGAAAATAGAACGTGCAAAGTAGAATTCATGTACGTGTAAAACTTTAAATGGAGAAACGGCGTGAGATGTAACGTGAAGAATTGCGTAGAATACATACGACGATATAGCGAATGAGAATATAAAGTTATACTCTACGTAGTTATATTCTATGTAAAATGTATTCAAGTATAATCAAGACTTTAGTTAAAATGCGAATATATAAATGTGTGTAAAGGGTTTTACTGTGTAGAAGGTTTTTGTAGGAATGTTAGAAAGGTTTAGGTCATTTGTGATTCTAACCTGACTGACCAAGAGTTCGCAGGAGTGTAGTCCGCTGTATGTAATTTAGTGGGCTTACAGGAGTCGTAAATAGCTTGATGTGAACGTGAGAGCCAAGAAGTCTAGCACTTGTTAGATTTAAGGTGACAACGCTGGACAAGGTTTATGGCCTGAACGTGATGAGAAGCGCTTAGAATTTGAAACTTGTTTTGAGAAGTCCATTCACAGGACCTAGAAGGGTCAACATCATAGTCGTAGTTTAAAGTTTTGTTGACGATGTTGACTTGTACTCAGAAAATGTCAATTATAATATTGAATGAAGTCACCAATAAGAAGATGAAGATGACATCTAAAGAAGAAAGGTCAACTTAACGGATGGCGAAAGAGATGAAGCAATGGAAGAAGCCAGAAGTTGACATCATCGGGGAAAGTCCGTGGTGGGCGTCAAGGGGCGTTCCACCCACACTGTGATTGTGTATTTTAGGGACAGCACCCCGGGGATAAGAAGGCGAAGGCGAAGGCGAAGGCGAGGGCGAACAGCTCCGAGCAGAAGTCATCATAGAGAGCAAGAGGGTAGATGACTTGAGCAGATGCGCTGAGAGAGATCAGAGCGTAAGAAAGCAGTAGGCCGAGGACCCTTAGAAGAACGAATGGGTAGGCAGCAAGAGTACTGCTTTTTAAACTTAAATTACCTTTAGAGGCTAAGAGAGTTTGATCTTCTTTGGGAGTCAAACTGCTGACACCTTTTTAGGTTAGGAACTTGCGAAGTAGGGATGTCACATAGCATAGAGTAGGGACAGATTTAACGTGATACTTTTCTCTTTCTGTAGATGACGCCAAGGAACCACTTCACATCGAAGCTTTAGATTGCTGATATTGGAATTGATTTGTAGTCTTTTGTATATTTTGATCCCGAGAGGATTGTAATTGCATTTCAATTTGACTTTTTATATAAAACTTTCAAACTTTATCAGTTGTAAGTGGTTCTTCCGAGTGGCGTCAGTTAATGGGGTTTGTCTAAACCGATACAGGGGTTGTCTTTTACTCAATGACAGATACAAGCGGTCCAAACCAGATGATGAGATAAGTTATTAAATTGATCATAAATTGATATCAAAATCTCATTCCCCGCAGTTGGTAGCAGAGCAATGATGGTTATCTTCTTGAGGAAGACGACCTAGGCCAGGTTTAGTTTACCCCAAGGTCCCTAGTCATCGACGACCAGAAGAAGAATCCCAGCCGAAGACGGTGCTGATGGTGCGACGAGAGAAAAGCAGCAGAGTCGGTCGAGAGTGAGTATAAGGGTCATGCGTTGTAAGATTGCGGTATTTTATGTTGTTCCTGTGTTGTAATGTCAAGCGGAGTTGAATGCCTGTAGTGTGATTGAGGGAAGGTTGTGAGCGCGCGCAACCGGATGAAATCTTAAGCTCCAGGGAAGGACTTAAGTGGTTCGGGTGTATCGAACACCCAGAGTAATTTGTCTACCATTGAAAGGGAGTCATGAGGTACCATTGATTTTCCCGACAGACCGATGATAGGGGGAGCGTAAGAGTGAGTGAATGAGTAACGGACGCTGGTCGTACGTTTACTGTGTGTAAGTAACCTATCAGTTGAGGCGATCGCCTGACCGTAAGAGGAAAGACGTTTCGTCAGTAGAGGTGACAATTACAGTTAGACTGTGGCCGTACAGTCAGAGAAAAGTGATCGCTTGGACGGAAGTAGTCATTTTTCAATGTATGAATGTAAACGCATGTGAAATCGTGAGACGAGTTGAAGATCGAGGAGAATTGCTGCAAGAGGGAACGAGTGACGTCAGCATAGAACCGCGTTGAGATTGGTTAGTTTGTCAGACGTCAGCGGAGAGTCGCACTGAGATAGGCCGATTAGCAAGAGTCGCGTAGGGATTGGTTGGTGGTTGTCATCGGGACGTAAACAAGGAAGAGTAAAGGGAAAATTGTAGATTGGTGAAAATGAAGTGTTTTAAGAACTTGAGAGCACTCTTTAGGAGGAATAGAAGAAATTTATATGCCGGAGAAGAAGCTCCACCAGAAGGCACACCAGCTTATTATATGGCAGTGAATGTAGGCTTGCACTCGATATTATGGATTTCCGAGTGGAATAAGCTAACTGAAGGGAATAAGGAATTGACGTTTCCGAGATTCGGAACATTTAAGTTAGATGTGTTGAACGAACTAAAAGCGGTAATGCTTGCAACAAGACCTCTACCGAGACCAACACAGTTCGAAGCACTTAGTGTATGGTTTAGAACAGCACACGAAAAGAGCGTAAAGAGGCGTCAGGAAAGAGTGAGAAGATCGGTAAAAGCAGTACAGGATGCTAAATGGGACGATGAAGCTAAGAAATGGAGAGTACAAAAGATCGAAGCAGACAAACTGTTCACTATGATAGAAGCCACGGGAGAAAAGAAACCTCTAGAGGAAGAAGAGGAAAGCGAGACAGAAGAGGACCTGATAGAAAGGCTATTAA
This sequence comes from Lissotriton vulgaris, assembly GCF_964263255.1. Lineage (NCBI taxonomy): Eukaryota > Metazoa > Chordata > Amphibia > Caudata > Salamandridae > Lissotriton > Lissotriton vulgaris. Next base: position 937,788,063 of record NC_141689.1, on the reverse strand, counting down.
CAGATAGACCACCTCCGTACAGCGGAGGGGCCGCAAGTCCTATATTACCACAAGAGGACGGAGCTAGATGGGGGGAATATAAGTCGATCCCAGTAACAGAGTGGGATGCCAGGAAAGAGGAGGAAATACCTCAATCTAGTTCCGAACAGAGAGTAGTGGGAAGATTCGTGGTCCAGAAAATGCCAGAAACGCAACATGCAAGGTCCTACCAAATGCCAGACGCTTTACAGGTACCTGTTACTATAGGCCCTATTGTGTCAATCTACAACCCAGAAGGGGTCCAGCAGGAGGAACAGGCACGATGGGATAGGGACAGGGCAGAGATGGAGTATAGGGATCCTCAGAGACAGATATTAGCACCGACGAGTCGGAGTACTCCATTAGATGCAGCAACAGGTCCCTGGGTAGAACATGAGCGTCAAAGAGGGCCAATGGACTTAAGGGGACCAAAACCGAAAACCCATAAAGAATTAAGGGAATACCTGAAAGAATGGGATACTGCCAAAGAGGCTCGGAATAAAAGTTTAGAAACAGGAGCAGAGTGGAGAGATCAGGATAACAGGATCCTCTCTCATTGTGGAGCTGGCGAAAGCAGCCCGGAGTGGGAGAGAGGGAGTCAGGAAAGCAGAGGAAATAATTGTCCTACTATCAGCGGCAATAGGCAAATGTGCGAAGACAGGAGTACAGGGTGTGGCGAAGTGCCTCGCGTCACCTTTAGTGAAGGAGAACGAAGGACGCAGGAGTATCGTAATACTTTCAGATGCACTCACCATACCCCAGGTGAAACAGTGCAACATTGGAATCACGGGAACATGGAGAATCGTGAAGGGTCTCGCCATGCATCCGGTGAACGCGAGCGAAGTCATGAGAACGTAGGGAGTCGCGAAACGTCTCGCCATACTTCTGGTGATCAGGATCGAGATCGCGGGAGCATGGAGGGCCATGAAGGACCTTATCGTTTATTGAGCGACACCAGACAGCAAGCGAGTTACAGTGATGTAGAACAGAACGGTGGATCCTATCTCGTATCTGGAGAAACCGAGCCGAAACGACGAAGTGTAGGGATGGGGGATGGAGTGATGTTCCACCACACCCCACGGGAAGATGGAAAGGCTTGGGATCTAGAGAGGTGGGAACAAAGGAATGGAAAGAGAACTCCTCATAACTCACCTGTGCTCAGGCGTAGGGCGCATAGTGGAGATGAGAGAGGTATGAGCGAACCACCTAGGACTGACATACTGAGAGCCGAAATAAAAGCCAGACGGATCGATGTAATGAGTTTGAAGTCAGACTTAGATGAAATAATTGATGGTACAGTAACAATCGAGAGATTGGACTTGTACGCACCAGATGAAATATTGTTCTTAGCCAAGGATGTTACTCGGAGGGCGAGGTCAGTTCATGAAAATTTATCGAATTTGGCAAATAGATATATGATAGACCTATCACGAACTAAAGCTTTACAGGGTAACCATAGGCTAACTTGCTCAGATCAGGATCTGGATGAGCGTAGAACGATCGCGCTGAAGGTACACATAAGGGAATTGGTTCAGAGTATTAGAATATGGAGAGATCTGGATAGATGGGAGGAAAGATGGTCTAAGAAGGGATCCGTAAGAAGGAGTTCACTTACAAGGTCCCCGGATACAGACCTAATGCAAATGGAAGCATTTCCTTTGCGAGAAATCGCGAATGGAAATTACGTTCATGTACCCTGGAGTAGGGGGGATTTAGCGGCATTCACTAATTCCTTCCCAAAGCTCAGAGAGAATCCCGTTGAGTGGTACAAGCAGGTAGAGAGGTTCGTGAAGATCTCTAAGGTGCTGTGGATCGATTTGAACACATTGTTCGATATCGTAGTACCCGGAGATTTGTGGATGGCATGTAAGCTTAGTGTTGAATGGCCTACTTGTGAGCCTCCGAGAGATACCCGGACGAATGGTCCGTCGGACAGAGTCATGGAGAAATACGAAAGAGTAATAACATGGCTGAAAGAGAAAGTGCCAGTACAAGACATAGACTGGGTTAAGATAGATCGAACAACTCAAGAGCCCAAGGAGACAGTTCACGAGTTCTATGAGAGGCTATTGAAAGCATTTAAACAATACAGTGGGTTAGACGTAATGGATCCGAAGGACATAGGACAGTTTGTGTCGAAGTTTGTTCTAGGATTAAGACCAGACATAAGCCTGATGATACAACAGCATCTAATCTGTTGGCAGAACAAACCTTTAGATGAAATTCTTAGGTATGCAAGGTACTGTAGCGATGAGATAGATTCAAAGGCAAAGAAACTCAAGGAAAAGTTAATGCTGGTACAAATGCAAGCAGCTGGAAAGGGTGGACAGCGGCAACAGGGAATAGGAACGCAAGGAAAGAAACAGAATAATCAGAGCAGAGATGAGGAAGAAAGACCGAGACCGAGAATGGATATCGCGACACTGAAAAAGACAACGAGGTGTCATCAGTGTAACGAAGTGGGACATTGGAGACGCGAGTGTCCTTACAATGTTGAGACAGGGGAATTAGAACAAGAGGAGGAAGAGGTACAGAATAACGTGGTTAAGGGAGCCGCAGCCCCGAAGGGAAAGTTTATCAAAGGGGGGACTCAGACTCCTCGAGCCCCGTTTCCTCAACCGCCTCGCATCACAAACGGAGGGAAAACCTATAGACAAATGCCATTGTTTGTAGGAGGAGAAGAATGCTACTACGTTGATCCTCTTACAGGGCAACGAGTGAATAGGGAGGAAGACTGTACTCTAGGAGCAGCCCTGGAAGTAGATCAGAGAGGACCATACGTAGAGGCTGAAGTAGCTGGATGTCCGACAACCTTTTTGGTAGATACGGGTGCCACTCGATCCACGCTGAGATCAGCGGTAGTCCCAGGTCTGCCAATATCGGGAGAAACGATTCAGGTGGTAGGAGTCGCAAATAAGAGGATGACGAATCCTCTGACCGAACCAGTGTCAGTAAAGATAGGGAATTACAGTGACGAACATCAGTTTGTGATCTGTGATTCTAGCCCTGTGTGTTTGCTAGGAAGAGATCTATTGTGCAAACTGAATTGCACAATACATTGTACACCTGAAGGAGTAGAAGTGCAGACGAATGATGAGGATGCCGATTTTAAAATTGTAAACTCGCAAGAGTGCGTGGAACTATATCCTACTTTAACAGTGGAGGAACTTCCACAGGATTTGAGAGAGAAAGTGTCAGCTGAGGTGTGGGATTTTACTGGAGAAGAAATAGGACTGATTAAAGGAGTAGAACCAGTAAAAATCTTGGTAAGACCCAATGCGGAGTATCCAAGAACCCCACAATACAAGTTGACTCCAGAGACGATTGCAGGAATAAAGCCTGTGATCGAATACATGATTAAACAGGGAATACTGAAGGAGATCGTGGGAAGTCCATGTAACTCCCCGATTATGGGTTTGCAGAAGCCTAGTGGAAAATACAGAATAGTGCAGGATCTTCGAAAGATTAATAATATTGTTGTCTCATGTTGTCCAGTGGTACCGAATCCATCAGTGATATTATTTCAGATACCGTTCCAAGCTGAATGGTTTACCGTGATAGATTTGTGCCAGGCTTTCTTTTCGATACCTTTAGATGAAGAGAGCCAGTATCTTTTCGCTTTTAAGCTGGAAGATCGCGTCTTAACATGGTGTCGTATCCCTCAGGGGTATACAGAAAGCCCATCGATCTTTAACCAGTTATTAAAACGAAATCTTGAAAGTCTAGTACTGCCCAAGAATTCGGTTCTAGTCCAGTACATAGACGACCTCCTAGTTGCGTCAGAAGCTTGCAGAGAAGACACCATAACCTTGTTAAATCACTTGGCCGAGAATGGACACAAGGTGTCTCCAAGTAAATTGCAATATTGTAAAACTGAAGTGCAATACTTGGGCCATAGGATTGAAAAGGGAAAGCGGAAGGTGTCACCAGACAGAATAGAGGCGATCATGAAAATGAATGCGCCTACAACACAAAGAGAAGTCAGGATGTTTCTAGGCATGGTTGGTTACTGTCGACAGTGGATAGCCAATTTCTCACTGAAGGCAAAACCGTTATTACAACTGACGCACAAAGGAGTGAGTGATCCGGTACCATGGGACAAGGATTGTTTGATGGCGTTTTTACAGCTGAGGGAGGACTTATGTCGTGCCCCGGCCTTAGGAATGCCTGATTACACAAAACCATTTTTGCTTTACTGCTGCGAAAGAGAGGGATGCGCTTTAGCAGTTCTAGCTCAGATCCACGGAGATGCGCGCAGGCCAGTGGCGTATTTCTCGGCTACATTAGATCCAGTAGCCGCAGCGTTGCCCGGATGTCTAAAATCCGTAGCCGCAACGGGTGTCAGCATTGAACGATCTGAAAGCGTAGTCATGGGTCATCAGTTAGAGGTATATGTACCACATTCTGTAGAACTATTAATGACCAGGACTAAGACTCAGCATCTGACGAATAGCAGGCTCACACGCTACGAGCAAGTCATACTGGCTGCCGAGAATGTGACCCTAAAAAGATGCTCCGTCTTGAATCCTGCAACTTTGATGCCACTTCCGAAATGAGGTGGATGATGAAAATTGTACAGATCATGACTGCCTTGATGTGACTGAACTATGCACCAAACCGAGACCCGATATTGTGGATGAGCCATTGACTGACCCAGATGAAATTTTCTTTGTTGATGGTTCATGTGTAAGAGACAATGTCGGTCAGCTGAGAGCAGCTTATGCAGTTTGCACTATTACGAGAGTAATAGAAGCCGCTTGCCTGGAAGGAGTACACTCCGCTCAGGTAGCTGAAATTGTTGCTTTGACTCGTGCTTGCTTAGCGGGCGACAAACTTCGAGTCACCATATACACCGATAGCCAGTATGGTTTCGGGGTAGTTCACGATTACGGGCAGTTATGGTCTCAAAGAGGTTACATGACCTCCTCGGGTTCTCCCATTAGGAATGGAGAATTCGTGAGACTCTTGTTAGAGGCATTACAAAGTCCAGCAGCTATAGCAGTGGTCAAATGTGCAGCGCATACAAAGAATGTTGATTTTGTGTCACTAGGAAACCGCTATGCGGATGAAGTAGCGCGTTATTGCGCAGAACAGGGATATTCTCACACTGATGTTAAAGTGGGGGGAATCCAGGAAAGAACTGAATTGACAATGTTGTTAGATACTGTAGATACGTGGGATGAATTGAGAAGTGTTCAGGAAAATGCACCAGATGTTGAGAAAAAGAGTTGGGAAACAGCTGGTTGTTCTAGAAGTGAAATGAACTTCTGGATATCCGCCGATGGGAGAGCAGTTTTACCAAATGAACTTGTTAGTCCAATGGCAAGGAAATTGCATGGATCAGCACACATAGGAAGAGATGCTATGGTGAGAGTATTCAGACAGACGTGGTTTAATCCAAAGTTTAGAGTAGCGGCAGAAGCAGTGTGTCAGAGATGTACGATCTGTCAGCAACTAAATGTGGGTAAGAGAACACCAGTTACAATGAGTCATATTGGGAGGTCTGGGGGGCCTTTCAATAGAATGCAGCTTGACTTCATAGAAATGCCTAAATGCAATAGACTTAGATACGTTTTGGTGATTGTTTGCATTTTTTCTAGATGGGTTGAGGCTTACCCTACACGTAGGTGCGATACACTTACAGTAGCAAAATTGCTACTTAGAGAGTTAATACCGAGGTTTGGGGTGCCATCCTCTTTGGAATCGGACAGAGGAACTCATTTTAACAGCGAAATAGTGAAGATGCTATGTTCAGCTTTGAATATTGATCAGAAGTTACACTGCAGCTATCGACCAGAAGCTTCAGGGATTGTAGAGCAAATCAACAGCACGATAAAGTCCAGACTTGCCAAAGTTTGTTCAGCAACATCCCTGAGTTGGCCAGACGCACTTCCAGTGGTTCTTATGAGCATACGTAGTACACCAGACAGGAAAACAGGTCTCTCTCCGCATGAAGTGCTAATGGGGAGAGCTATGAGATTGCCATCGGTTCCGACTGCAGCTCTAGTGAACATCACAGACGATTTGATCTTGGACTACTGTAAGGGACTATCTGATGCCGTTAATTCTGTGTCCCTCCAGGTCCAGGCTGCAGAGGTTCCATCAGCACAAGATTTGTGCCATGACCTGAGTCCGGGAGACTGGGTCCTGGTGAAGAAGCATGTCAGGAAGAATTGCTTAGACGTGCGCTGGAGAGGACCGTTTCAAGTTATACTTGTAACGAATACCGCAGTAAAGTGTGGAGGACTGCCAAACTGGATACATGCCTCACACACCCGAAGAGTGCCAACACCTCTAGAAGAAACAGCTCCTCTCTCGGATGAGAATCCAGCGGGAAGCGGAGAAGCCATAGAGGGGGAAAGCCAAGCTGTGGAGGTGATCGAGGGAACTGAGATTGAGACGGAACAGGTTGACGAAGGTCAGGATACCAGTGAGACCGAAGTCGCCTCGGGAGAAGAAAGTAATTGGGAGTCCGATACAGATATCGAACAAACTGAGAGTGACCAAGAGACTGGTCCAAGAACAAGGAGCAGAAGGACAAGAAGTGACAAAGCCAGTTGGCCGGAGAGAAAGAAAAGGCCAAGCTCAGAAGAAAAGCAAGAAAGAACTCTTGTCCCGATCGCTGAAGAATCAGACCAGGAGGAGGAAACTACAGACTCAGAAACTGAAAGTCCAAGGAGATCGAGAAGGGTACGTGTGCCCTGCAGAAGGTACGCCACCCCAGAGTGGACTTATCTAGCAGATGTCTTGGGGACAGAAATCTGGGAGAGTGAAGAAAGTGAAAGTAATCGATCACGATCCATTTGTGGCAGTGGAGATATGGATGTTGACGCCTGGACTCGAGACTGAGGGATTACTGACTTTCACACTTCCTATACCCCCATATTTGAGTCAAATTCAAGATCTAGTGCTAAATAGATTACAGTTTCCGACCTTTGGTCATCAAATTCCGGAAGAAGAAGAAAAAGTCATTCGTTTTGAACTATTGGAAATTGTTGTGAAAGCTGCAGGTGCGAGAATAATTGTTGATGCATAAAGACTTTTGTATATAAGCCATAAAGAAGAAGATAACCTAGCGCCGAGTGGAAAGAAGAATAAAATTAGGGATTACATTTAGTGGACGGAGAAGGGTTAGGGTTGTCCGTTGCTAAAAGAGAAAAGACATTGTTGCGAAAAGAGACTTTTGTTGATAAAAAGCACTTTAAAGACTGAGAAAGCAAAGAAAGCAAACAGAGACTGCTAAAGGAAAACTTTTTCGCAAAAGAAAGGAGCTACGCTGTTTTGATAACATGGAGAACGGAAACCCAAACCGAAAAGCTAGATGCATAGTAGGTACACTAATAGCAGTAGTAATATTTCTCATAATCACAGTAGTGACAATATCATACATAATAGGACATGAAACAGATAAAGAAACAGCAAATGTACAGCCTGTAACGACTTTGAGACCTGCTCTTGTGGGAAAGAACGAAGAGAGCAACGTTATACGTGAAAAGACGTTATTGGCAGATGAAGCTCGTAGATTACACGTAGACGAGTCACAGGGAAACTTTAGGTCAAATGCATATGCTAAACTGTTATACGAGTATATTGATGCCATGGAGGCCAAAGATTGCTACGTTTGTATGCAATTGCCGGCTTCTGTAGATGAAGGCATTAGATATCATCATCTCCCATTGACTTATGGGATAACATGTAGTTTACTGCTTAGTATATTTTATGGTAGGGAAGGATTTGAGTACTACTTTTCAAATTATGATTCGGTACTGCCTGAAGTTCCGAATTATAAGCAGATGAATAAGTGGGACTATTACAAAAAGGAGGATAGACTGGCTAAGTTCTTTCTTCCTTGGGATACACTAGATACATCATATGCACGCAGAAATAATCTAACTTGCAAAGTGTCAGAGGTTGAGAAGAAGTTCATAGGACAAGTAGATGATAGATACAGAAGGCAGAAGATTCTAAAAATGTCAGGGCAATGGAAAACGGATTGGACCGAAGAAGAAAAGGCACATAAAAAGAAAGGTAGCAATGGTCCAATAGCATTGGATAGAACTCAGAAAGGAAAGTTATGTTTAACTCGAAGCAAAACGTATTACGAGAGTGTATTTGTAGGTGAAGTGAATTGTGAACATGCTTTTCGTTTAGAGTACTTTACGAAAGATTTCATGAAAGGGATGCAAGCGATTCCGAATGTATATTTTGTATGTGGAAGAAGTGCCTATGTAAAACTACCTGACAATTGGTATGGTTCGTGTTACTTGGCAATTGTCTTCCCCAAAATATATCATGCCAAAGATGTAGCGATAATAGAAGGAAAGGCTTCGAGGAGAGCGAAAAGGGAAGTAGGAGATGCAGAAGTAGTAGGAGATGTATTTGGAGCGATGTTTCCTATGTTAGGTTTAATACTTAACGACGTTAAGATCAGGAGACTGGCTACAGTTGTGGATAGATTATCTGCAAGTACTGCAAGGTCGTTAATGTTAGTAGAAGGAGAGATGCAGTCAATTAGAGCAATGGTTCTTCAGAACCGACTTGCTTTAGATGTACTGCTAGCAAAAGAAGGCGGAGTTTGTAAGGCTTTGAAGGTCCAGGAATGTTGTACTTATATTCCTGATAATTCAAAACCACTTGAGAAAGTCATACGGAACATTACACAGATTCATCAAGAGATCGAAGATTTATCGAAAATAAATGTATGGGAAAAAGTTGGTCATGGAGTAGGAAAGGTTGGGAGTTGGTTTGCCAACCTTGGTAAAAGCATAGTATGGTATATAATAAAGCCTGTATTGATAGTATTAATTTGTATAATCACCTTATTAGGGTTTGTGAAATTGTATAAATGGTATAGATCGAACCGGTTACAACGAACAATGAGAGAACAAGAAAGGAGATTAGCTGCTTTACAAGATCAACAGTATAAAAGTTTAAGAGCACTCGAAACGATGAAAAGAGGGAATGTTGTAACTAGTTCGGTTTAGAGATGTTATTCAAATTGCATTTAGTGATGACTCCTAAAAGTCATCAAAGGGGGGACTGAGAGAGCGCAAATTTGAATAGAAATTATGTATAGGGCATATTTACAAGCATGTTGAATAACGTAGGAATGAAACGTATATCGTAATGTGAAGTGACACTTATAGTATATAGATAACCGATGTAATCAACGTAAATATAGGAAATGTAACTGTATGCATTTTAGAACATGTATTAGATTTAGAAGGCCTGTATACGTAGTGGGCTGATATAGAGATGATGTAGAAATGCTTACGAAAATAGAACGTGCAAAGTAGAATTCATGTACGTGTAAAACTTTAAATGGAGAAACGGCGTGAGATGTAACGTGAAGAATTGCGTAGAATACATACGACGATATAGCGAATGAGAATATAAAGTTATACTCTACGTAGTTATATTCTATGTAAAATGTATTCAAGTATAATCAAGACTTTAGTTAAAATGCGAATATATAAATGTGTGTAAAGGGTTTTACTGTGTAGAAGGTTTTTGTAGGAATGTTAGAAAGGTTTAGGTCATTTGTGATTCTAACCTGACTGACCAAGAGTTCGCAGGAGTGTAGTCCGCTGTATGTAATTTAGTGGGCTTACAGGAGTCGTAAATAGCTTGATGTGAACGTGAGAGCCAAGAAGTCTAGCACTTGTTAGATTTAAGGTGACAACGCTGGACAAGGTTTATGGCCTGAACGTGATGAGAAGCGCTTAGAATTTGAAACTTGTTTTGAGAAGTCCATTCACAGGACCTAGAAGGGTCAACATCATAGTCGTAGTTTAAAGTTTTGTTGACGATGTTGACTTGTACTCAGAAAATGTCAATTATAATATTGAATGAAGTCACCAATAAGAAGATGAAGATGACATCTAAAGAAGAAAGGTCAACTTAACGGATGGCGAAAGAGATGAAGCAATGGAAGAAGCCAGAAGTTGACATTATCGGGGAAAGTCCGTGGTGGGCGTCAAGGGGCGTTCCACCCACACTGTGATTGTGTATTTTAGGGACAGCACCCCGGGGATAAGAAGGCGAAGGCGAAGGCGAAGGCGAGGGCGAACAGCTCCGAGCAGAAGTCATCATAGAGAGCAAGAGGGTAGATGACTTGAGCAGATGCGCTGAGAGAGATCAGAGCGTAAGAAAGCAGTAGGCCGAGGACCCTTAGAAGAACGAATGGGTAGGCAGCAAGGGTACTGCTTTTTAAACTTAAATTACCTTTAGAGGCTAAGAGAGTTTGATCTTCTTTGGGAGTCAAACTGCTGACACCTTTTTAGGTTAGGAACTTGCGAAGTAGGGATGTCACATAGCATAGAGTAGGGACAGATTTAACGTGATACTTTTCTCTTTCTGTAGATGACGCCAAGGAACCACTTCACATCGAAGCTTTAGATTGCTGATATTGGAATTGATTTGTAGTCTTTTGTATATTTTGATCCCGAGAGGATTGTAATTGCATTTCAATTTGACTTTTTATATAAAACTTTCAAACTTTATCAGTTGTAAGTGGTTCTTCCGAGTGGCGTCAGTTAATGGGGTTTGTCTAAACCGATACAGGGGTTGTCTTTTACTCAATGACAGATACAAGCGGTCCAAACCAGATGAATGAGATAAGTTATTAAATTGATCATAAATTGATATCAAAATCTCATTCCCCGCAATCCCGTGGCTCTCTTATATTAAAAAGTGGCTGTTGCGACTCGGATTGGATGAATTATGGCACCAGCCTGACATCTATGGTCCCAGTCTTCCAAGGAAAGTATTGAAAGCACACTTTGACGAGTTCAAAATAGCCCAACTTCAGAGCTGCTCCTGAATTGGACGACTAACTGCAGCTTTCCTTGAAACCAAAGACAGGTACAGTTTCGAAACAATCCTAGATGAAATAAGACCGACTGTGGCGAGGAAGTTATGCCTCCAGTTCAGATACAGGACCATCCCACTAAGATATTTCACCTATAAATGGGGGGATGCGCAAACTGTAAATTGTCCTGTGTGCGAATCTAGTGAGGAGACCATCCCCCATGTCTTATTTATTTGCCCTGCGTACCAAAAGGCAAGGAAACGCTGGTTGGTCCAGATTTGAAGAACATAGGCACAAGATGTTGCGCTGAGGCCCTTAGGATATTGAAGCATGACACTAGTATTCCAATAGTGTACTCTGCTGCAGGGTTTCTAAATTCTATGTGGCATCCGCGCTGAAAATACTTGAAAGAGTGAGAGATGAATCACTGAGCACTTCTGTCTGTGATTTATTTTACTGTTCTAGTTCACTAATCCATACTAATATAATAAAGAGAGAGTACAAAAACAACAATTGCCCCTGCTCTAGGAACATATCATAAAGGCTTTGTAAGTCATGGTAGTGATACAGTAGTAAACCGTGCACATCAAATATGTATCAGAATCAAAAGCAAGAAAGTTCAAAGAGGTGGAATCCTTGTTATGGAATATAAATTTATTGTTCCTCTTGTTCTGGCCAACACGTGTTTCATCGCAGGGAAACAGACTGCGAATCTTCAGGGCTGGGTATAGATACAAAAGATGCATTTGTATGGTTCGTTTAACATGAGTGCAAAAAGTGATTGGTGGCCCCTGGTGACATAAGGCGGGCATGCCATAGGTGACATTGTGTCATAAAGATGTGACCTGATATCTATGCTGTTTGTGACTGTGAGAGGTGGTGAATATTTATCGTGACTATACAGATCGTGTTGATGTGAATTTAAAAAGTTCCAAGGTTATAGCTGTTTTTAAAAGCAAACACATTAACCAGTATGCGTGGATATTTTTTCCAAAAATTATTTCAAAAGGAAAAAAGAAAAAAGAAAAAAAGTGGCGGAAGGGATGACACGGAAATATAACAAGTTATGAAACATGAGTGAAAAGGTGTCCGTGCTTGTTGGTGGGTACATGCCTTAATGTGACTGGTAGTGACTTTTTAGTGTTATAATTATAACAAATATATTACAGATGGAATGCTTATATAGCTAGAAAATATATAACATTTCATATATTACTGTGCTAAGGATGAGCGAATAGTGATGTTATCTGTATGCCAGGATATGCATTAGCCTGTTTTGATCTAGGTTAATGGATTTATGTCGATTCGCATGATGAGAATACAGAGTCATGGAGCTTTATTACTCATTCCCATGTAACTGAAATACCCGGTATTCATTATGAGGTTGTACTCAAATATGCTCGTGTAAAATGCCACTGGTTACTATGAACGCTTAAACCGGACAAAAGGGGGGTATCTATTAAGGAAATGTGCTTAAGAAGAGCATTTGTTTGATTTGTCTAAGAACACCAAATTTGAGTTATCGCGTGTTTGTTTAGTGCACGCAAATGCAACGTTTACAGAAGTTCCAAAAAACCAAAATACGGAATATGTCCAAAATTAGGGGGGTTTTTTTTGGGGGTGTTTCGAATATGAGTCTATTCACAAACAGTATCTTGGAAAAGGTACATGACTCACCCTTTCGAGAGAGAAGCCGGAAGTAGTGAAAAGGCCACGAGTATTGGTAATGCGCTAGAAAGCGTAATCAGGAGATTCCTACAGGTAAAATAGTTTACATCAGTGACAATTGAAAAAAGGACATGGTAACGTAAGCCGTGTCTCGTGGGAGCTATAGCTAACAAGAAAACAAACCATAATTAAATATCCGTACCTTGAATAATTTTAAAGGAAAAACCTTTCCCGGGAGGAGAGTTAGAGGCTGTTGCGCCAGAAAGACAGGTCTGCAGGCGGGTACACCTGTAGAGTGAACAATGAAAAACCACGGGTGGTGTTGTCATATCTCATTATGGTGTGGTTTGTTTCAGAGAAGGGAAAGCGGGTGGGTTTCGAGATGCGAGAAGAGTCGTTTTACCTGGACAAGTTCGTTCTCCCTCCTGTGGTTCCCGGTGCCGTCGTTCGTAAACGGTCACCTGACAGGAAATGGGAGTCTCTATTTATGCCTACATCCGGGATTTGCTCTTGGAAACACTAGAGCGGTAACGTAATGTTTAGTTAAACTAAACGTTGACCGAATTTAGAAAAAATACTGCATGTTCGTCTCCGGTTGGATGAGTCACACGGGAGATGTGGTTAAAAGGTGGAAGTATGAGAATTTGGCGTTCTGAAAATCGGATTATAAAATATAAGAAACCAAGATCCGTTGAGATGCTAATTAAAGTAAATTAAATTAAAATAAAATTGAGTGGGTGCAGTCATTCAAAAACGGACTTCGCTTAACCGGTGGTGAACCCGGTTGAAATCCGGTTGGGTGACAGTATTTAGGGGCGAAAATTACAATGATTATAATGATAATTGGTCCTGAAATGTTTAGGTGTAGTATATTGTGATAAAGAGCAGACGATTTCAAAAAATTAAATTACATACTGAAATTGTAAGACAAATTGAATCATTTAGTTCTGACACTTACATATTAATTTGATGAATAACAAGAAGGAAAAGACGTGTACAAATACATGTTAAGCATACATGTTGGGGTATGGTTTCAAACATAGGTTTCATTTAGTAAAGAATATGCCTATCATGCCATGTGGAAATGGGTTTAAGGAGATCATATTGGTCTTTTGTAAGAACTGTTTCAATTTAATTCAATTCCCTAAGAAGTATTGCATCTCAGGGTCGTAGTTCAAGCCTAGTTCAATACTGCGAAGACGCATGATCCAAGTCGCTTCTTTGCGTCTCAAAGTTAGCTCTCGGTTGCCACCCCTGATGTGAGTGGGTACCGTTTCGATGCCGTAAAAAGTAATGTGGAAATCTTCAATGGTTTGCTGACATGTGGCTACATGTAGGGCAACAGGGTATTTGGGGTCTTGTTTCTGTATTGCTCTCATGTGTTCAGAGATCCTGTCTTTCAGACTCCTGATTGTGCTGCCCACATATTGTTTGCCACAATGGCACTCGATTATGTATATTACATATTTGGTAGTGCAATTGATGTTCATTCTGATGTCATAGGTGTCCCCATTGGGACCGGTAAATTTAGTTGTTTTGTGTTTTGCCCATTTACACATTACACAAAAGCCGCATTTGAAGAAGCCCTTGTTGCGTTGTGTCAGCCAGTCCGGAGTTGTATCTACTCTTGGAAAAGTGGGACTAAGTCTGTTCTTCAGGGTTCTCCCTCTGCGGAAGGTTATTTGTGGAGTTGGGGGAATCAAATCCTTAAGCACTGGATCAGTTTTGAGCAGGTTCCAGTGTTTCATCATGCTGGTACGGATTGATCTGTGTAAGCTGTTGAATTCTGTGATCATCCTCATTGTGGAATCCTTCTTCTTACTTGAGTTGTTACACTTGAGTGTCTCTGGTCTCGTTATTTTGTTAAGTCTCTTTTTTGCTGTGGAGAGGATGGATTGGGGATATCCGCGTTTTTCGAATCTCAGTTCCATGTCTTGTACAGTCTTCGCCAGATCACTGTCGTTGCTGCAGTTTCTTCTGCTCTGAGGAATTCTCCAAATGGTATTGATCTAATTTGGTGTGGCGGGTGGTGACTATCCGCTCGGAGTATAGCGTTACACGAAGTGGGCTTCCTATAAAGTTTACTGTGTAATTTGTCATTAAGAATGTAGAATTCCAAATCCAGAAACTCTATCTTGGTTTTGCTGTATTTCATCGTGAAGCTCAGTTCCCAATCGTTATGATTAAGATGTTCAAAGAAGCTTTGGAGAAGGTCGTCTGGGCCTGTCCACAGTAGGATACAGTCGTCTATGTAGCGACCCCAGAAAAGTATGTAGTCGGTGTACTGACTGCCCCTAGTACCCCAGATGTGGTCTGTTTCAAAGGAGCCCATAAACAAATTGGCAAAAGATGGCGAGAATTTGGAGCCCATGGCTACTCCTCGTTTTTGTCGGTACCAGTTTTTTTGGAACATAAAGAAATTGTTGTTGAGAATTAAAGTCATCATGGTTATCAACATATCTGTATGAGCCCACAGGGATGCTGGTCTGTTGGATAGAACTCGTGTTATGGCCTCTATACCTAGGACAGGGTTGATACTTGTGTATAGGGCAACCACGTCCATAGTCACTAAGGTAGTGTTCGGTTGCCATTCTAGATCATTCAATACACTCAGGATATGCTTGGAGTCCTGGATGAATGAGGGTAGATTTTTTACCAGTGGGCCTAGAAACAAATCCACATACTCAGCCAATCTCTCGGTAGGACCTCCTATGCCAGAGACAATAGGTCTGCCTGGTGGAAATGGGAGATTTTTGTGGATTTTTGGAAGGGTATACAGCCATGGAAATGTCGGTTTGTGTACTTTAAGGTACATATATTCATCATCATTCAGTAAGCCATCTTCTTTCCATTTGTGTAGGTGCTGATTAATGGATGTTGTTAGCGTACCCATGGGGTTGAGTGTGATCAGTTCATAACAGGAAGTATCAGCTAATTGACTTAATATTTCCTTATTGTAATCGTCTGCATTCATTATTACAATGTTCCCTCCTTTGTCCGCTTCGCGGATCACGATGGTGGAAGTCTGTGTAAGTGTGGTGAGGGCAAGGCGCTCACCTTTGGTGAGGTTGTCTTTAAATGCAAATGTTTCGTTGAGTTTTCTTGTATTGATTTTGTTGATATCATCAAGAACACGCTTGTAAAAAATGTCGATATTGTTGCCACCTGGTAGAGTTGGTGTCCAAGTGGATTTATTTTTCAAACCACTAACAACCCCCAGATCTGTGTTTATGTTCAATTCCTCTAGAAGTTGTCCCATCTCTACAGGGCTATCCTCGCATTCAGTAATCGATAACAATAGGTGTATTGCTTGTATATCTTTTATTGTGGTCACATTATCTGTTAATACATCAGGAATATTTTTGACATTTCTGGTGTTGGTAGTTTTTCCAGCAAAATACTTTTTCAGTTTCAGGCTCCGTACAAATTTAAAGAGGTCTATTTTCGTTAAGCATGTGTCTCCCACTGAGAAGGGATTAAAGTTTAAGCCCCTGGAGAGGAGATTAGTCATATCAGCAGTCAGTGGAAGAGAGGAGAGATTTACCACTTGGACCTCGTTATGTCTGGTCTCTACTTCCTTGCTGTTCCTGACCTCAGTTTTTTTCTGTAGTCTTCGTTTGCCGCCCCTGCTACCTCTGTGGGTCTTTGATCTGTGGTGTCTCGTGGCGGTAGGGTCTTGTTCCCTTTGCGCATTCATTCCAGCTCCACTAAAAAAGGAGTACTGTTTTCTAGTACATCCCGATCGGGTTCACTTGAGCCTGCAGAATTTAGGGAGGCATTACTGGATGAAACAGAGCTCGGGGCGGATGATATGTTACCACTTTTTCTAGGGTTGTTAGGTCGTACTAAGGAGTCGTATTTACGATCATAGGTGAAGATTCGACCATTACGGTAATCTGTATCATCTCTTTTTATTTGTCTGGCCTTCCTGTTTTTTATTTCTTCCTGATGTTTGAAAAGCACCTCATCCAGAATAGTGTAGTTCTTCACCGTAGGTTCTGGTAAATTGAGGTCTTTAATTTCTTGCTCTAGTGTCGCAATTTCTCCCAGTAGTTTACCGGATTTGCGATCAGCATTTTCTATCAATATGTCCATAAGGGCAAAGGAGTTATTGGTGACAGAATCTTCCCATTTTTTTACTAGATCTAGATCAAGATCATCATATGTAGGGAAAGTATTGGAGCGCAAGCCTCTCGGTATTTGTTTAAGACGCATATATTGCTTCAGGGTGGTGGAGTCCCACCAGCGTGAGTTCTCCTGTTTTTTTAGTCTCTCCAATTTCTTAAATTTGTCTTTAAGGCCCTCCACACGGGGGGGACCAGCAGTTGCCGTGGCAGTGTGGGTAGGCATGCCCTTGGCTAGATTCTCAAAGAGATCAGCTGCTATTTTATCTCTATCCATGTTGGTATGGAGATATTTTGTTGGAATGATTCCAAAATTAACAATGTGCCAGTATTTGTCGATACGTGATTTGTGAAAAGTGGAGTAGCGGGGGGCAGCCTTAACTGGAAGTCAATAGGCTATTGATACACTAGGAGGGTTTGAAGTATTCCAGAATTAGGACAGGCGCACTCCCTAGTAACCGCACAGTATCGTGCCACAAAGTGTCAGACTCCAGGCAAAGGGGCGGGCGGTAATCCCTCGTAACCGCTCAAACGTGGATTACAAATCCACACAATTTAGTACAAAAACAACAATTGCCCCTGCTCTAGGAACATATCATAAAGGCTTTGTAAGTCATGGTAGTGATACAGTAGTAAACCGTGCACATCAAATATGTATCAGAATCAAAAGCAAGAAAGTTCAAAGAGGTGGAATCCTTGTTATGGAATATAAATTTATTGTTCCTCTTGTTCTGGCCAACACGTGTTTCATCGCAGGGAAACAGACTGCGAATCTTCAGGGCTGGGTATAGATACAAAAGATGCATTTGTATGGTTCGTTTAACATGAGTGCAAAAAGTGATTGGTGGCCCCTGGTGACATAAGGCGGGCATGCCATAGGTGACATTGTGTCATAAAGATGTGACCTGATATCTATGCTGTTTGTGACTGTGAGAGGTGGTGAATATTTATCGTGACTATACAGATCTTGTTGATGTGAATTTAAAAAGTTCCAAGGTTATAGCTGTTTTTAAAAGCAAACACATTAACCAGTATGCGTGGATATTTTTTCCAAAAATTATTTCAAAAGGAAAAAAGAAAAAAGAAAAAAAGTGGCGGAAGGGAAGACACGGAAATATAACAAGTTATGAAACATGAGTGAAAAGGTGTCCGTGCTTGTTGGTGGGTACATGCCTTAATGTGACTGGTAGTGACTTTTTAGTGTTATAATTATAACAAATATATTACAGATGGAATGCTTATATAGCTAGAAAATATATAACATTTCATATATTACTGTGCTAAGTATGAGCGAATAGTGATGTTATCTGTATGCCAGGATATGCATTAGCCTGTTTTGATCTAGGTTAATGGATTTATGTCGATTCGCATGATGAGAATACAGAGTCATGGAGCTTTATTACTCATTCCCATGTAACTGAAATACCCGGTATTCATTATGAGGTTGTACTCAAATATGCTCGTGTAAAATGCCACTGGTTACTATGAACGCTTAAACCGGACAAAAGGGGGGTATCTATTAAGGAAATGTGCTTAAGAAGAGCATTTGTTTGATTTGTCTAAGAACACCAAATTTGAGTTATCGCGTGTTTGTTTAGTGCACGCAAATGCAACGTTTACAGAAGTTCCAAAAAACCAAAATACGGAATATGTCCAAAATTAGGGGGGGTTTTTTTGGGGGTGTTTCGAATATGAGTCTATTCACAAACAGTATCTTGGAAAAGGTACATGACTCACCCTTTCGAGAGAGAAGCCGGAAGTAGTGAAAAGGCCACGAGTATTGGTAATGCGCTAGAAAGCGTAATCAGGAGATTCCTACAGGTAAAATAGTTTACATCAGTGACAATTGAAAAAAGGACATGGTAACGTAAGCCGTGTCTCGTGGGAGCTATAGCTAACAAGAAAACAAACCATAATTAAATATCCAAAAACCAGAAAGGGTCAAGGCAGCAGACCAGGTCAAGCACTACAAGTTCCAAGTTTCTAAGATTTTGGGTCGGTGCAAAACTTCTTCCTACACCTGCTACCAGTCGGTGTTAAGGTCAAGGGATCCAAATACAAAAAATGGAAGGTGCACTCAATGAGAGTCCAAAGGAAGAAAGTATATTATAAATCTTCTTCTTTATTAGTAGTTTTTTTTCCACATACAGGCACAGCCAACGCGTTTCGTTCCTTTAACCATATGGAACTTCGTCAGGGCGAATTGATATAGTATTGAAATCGGGATCTATACAAACACGACTCGTGGATTGCAAAATAGGGACCTCCAATAGTTCAAAGGCATGTAACCATTTATATAGAGAAGGTGCACTCCACTGGATAACCTGTAGAGCGTCCAGTGATGATTCTTATGCTATGCCTCTTAGTCTTCAAGGTTCCGGCGATCTAGGTGGGAAACTGGTTCAAAGTGGGGTGGGTGTCCACAGGCAATCTAATAGTTGCCAAGACGATTTCCTGTAATTCCCCCTAGTGCCAGGCTCCAGTGTCGGTATCAGTAAAAAACGGAAGGGTCACCGGTCCATAATACAACTCGGTGTTCGCAGTAATGACAACAGTGCACCTGCAGTTGGGTGCTCAAGATTACAGAAGCGTCTCGGGACGCCGCCACGAGACGCTTCTGTAATCTTGAGCACCCAACTGCAGGTGCACTGTTGTCATTACTGCGAACACCGAGTTGTATTATGGACCGGTGACCCTTCCGTTTTTTACTGATACCGACACTGGAGCCTGGCACTAGGGGGAATTACAGGAAATCGTCTTGGCAACTATTAGATTGCCTGTGGACACCCACCCCACTTTGAACCAGTTTCCCACCTAGATCGCCGGAACCTTGAAGACTAAGAGGCATAGCATAAGAATCATCACTGGACGCTCTACAGGTTATCCAGTGGAGTGCACCTTCTCTATATAAATGGTTACATGCCTTTGAACTATTGGAGGTCCCTATTTTGCAATCCACGAGTCGTGTTTGTATAGATCCCGATTTCAATACTATATCAATTCGCCCTGACGAAGTTCCATATGGTTAAAGGAACGAAACGCGTTGGCTGTGCCTGTATGTGGAAAAAAAACTACTAATAAAGAAGAAGATTTATAATATACTTTCTTCCTTTGGACTCTCATTGAGTGCACCTTCCATTTTTTGTATAATTAAATATCCGTACCTTGAATAATTTTAAAGGAAAAACCTTTCCCGGGAGGAGAGTTAGAGGCTGTTGCGCCAGAAAGACAGGTCTGCAGGCGGGTACACCTGTAGAGTGAACAATGAAAAACCACGGGTGGTGTTGTCATATCTCATTATGGTGTGGTTTGTTTCAGAGAAGGGAAAGCGGGTGGGTTTCGAGATGCGAGAAGAGTCGTTTTACCTGGACAAGTTCGTTCTCCCTCCTGTGGTTCCCGGTGCCGTCGTTCGTAAACGGTCACCTGACAGGAAATGGGAGTCTCTATTTATGCCTACATCCGGGATTTGCTCTTGGAAACACTAGAGCGGTAACGTAATGTTTAGTTAAACTAAACGTTGACCGAATTTAGAAAAAATACTGCATGTTCGTCTCCGGTTGGATGAGTCACACGGGAGATGTGGTTAAAAGGTGGAAGTATGAGAATTTGGCGTTCTGAAAATCGGATTATAAAATATAAGAAACCAAGATCCGTTGAGATGCTAATTAAAGTAAATTAAATTAAAATAAAATTGAGTGGGTGCAGTCATTCAAAAACGGACTTCGCTTAACCGGTGGTGAACCCGGTTGAAATCCGGTTGGGTGACAGTATTTAGGGGCGAAAATTACAATGATTATAATGATAATTGGTCCTGAAATGTTTAGGTGTAGTATATTGTGATAAAGAGCAGACGATTTCAAAAAATTAAATTACATACTGAAATTGTAAGACAAATTGAATCATTTAGTTCTGACACTTACATATTAATTTGATGAATAACAAGAAGGAAAAGACGTGTACAAATACATGTTAAGCATACATGTTGGGGTATGGTTTCAAACATAGGTTTCATTTAGTAAAGAATATGCCTATCATGCCATGTGGAAATGGGTTTAAGGAGATCATATTGGTCTTTTGTAAGAACTGTTTCAATTTAATTCAATTCCCTAAGAAGTATTGCATCTCAGGGTCGTAGTTCAAGCCTAGTTCAATACTGCGAAGACGCATGATCCAAGTCGCTTCTTTGCGTCTCAAAGTTAGCTCTCGGTTGCCACCCCTGATGTGAGTGGGTACCGTTTCGATGCCGTAAAAAGTAATGTGGAAATCTTCAATGGTTTGCTGACATGTGGCTACATGTAGGGCAACAGGGTATTTGGGGTCTTGTTTCTGTATTGCTCTCATGTGTTCAGAGATCCTGTCTTTCAGACTCCTGATTGTGCTGCCCACATATTGTTTGCCACAATGGCACTCGATTATGTATATTACATATTTGGTAGTGCAATTGATGTTCATTCTGATGTCATAGGTGTCCCCATTGGGACCGGTAAATTTAGTTGTTTTGTGTTTTGCCCATTTACACATTACACAAAAGCCGCATTTGAAGAAGCCCTTGTTGCGTTGTGTCAGCCAGTCCGGAGTTGTATCTACTCTTGGAACAGTGGGACTAAGTCTGTTCTTCAGGGTTCTCCCTCTGCGGAAGGTTATTTGTGGAGTTGGGGGAATCAAATCCTTTACTAAATGAAACCTATGTTTGAAACCATACCCCAACATGTATGCTTAACATGTATTTGTACACGTCTTTTCCTTCTTGTTATTCATCAAATTAATATGTAAGTGTCAGAACTAAATGATTCAATTTGTCTTACAATTTCAGTATGTAATTTAATTTTTTGAAATCGTCTGCTCTTTATCACAATATACTACACCTAAACATTTCAGGACCAATTATCATTATAATCATTGTAATTTTCGCCCCTAAATACTGTCACCCAACCGGATTTCAACCGGGTTCACCACCGGTTAAGCGAAGTCCGTTTTTGAATGACTGCACCCACTCAATTTTATTTTAATTTAATTTACTTTAATTAGCATCTCAACGGATCTTGGTTTCTTATATTTTATAATCCGATTTTCAGAACGCCAAATTCTCATACTTCCACCTTTTAACCACATCTCCCGTGTGACTCATCCAACCGGAGACGAACATGCAGTATTTTTTCTAAATTCGGTCAACGTTTAGTTTAACTAAACATTACGTTACCGCTCTAGTGTTTCCAAGAGCAAATCCCGGATGTAGGCATAAATAGAGACTCCCATTTCCTGTCAGGTGACCGTTTACGAACGACGGCACCGGGAACCACAGGAGGGAGAACGAACTTGTCCAGGTAAAACGACTCTTCTCGCATCTCGAAACCCACCCGCTTTCCCTTCTCTGAAACAAACCACACCATAATGAGATATGACAACACCACCCGTGGTTTTTCATTGTTCACTCTACAGGTGTACCCGCCTGCAGACCTGTCTTTCTGGCGCAACAGCCTCTAACTCTCCTCCCGGGAAAGGTTTTTCCTTTAAAATTATTCAAGGTACGGATATTTAATTATGGTTTGTTTTCTTGTTAGCTATAGCTCCCACGAGACACGGCTTACGTTACCATGTCCTTTTTTCAATTGTCACTGATGTAAACTATTTTACCTGTAGGAATCTCCTGATTACGCTTTCTAGCGCATTACCAATACTCGTGGCCTTTTCACTACTTCCGGCTTCTCTCTCGAAAGGGTGAGTCATGTACCTTTTCCAAGATACTGTTTGTGAATAGACTCATATTCGAAACACCCCCAAAAAAACCCCCCCTAATTTTGGACATATTCCGTATTTTGGTTTTTTGGAACTTCTGTAAACGTTGCATTTGCGTGCACTAAACAAACACGCGATAACTCAAATTTGGTGTTCTTAGACAAATCAAACAAATGCTCTTCTTAAGCACATTTCCTTAATAGATACCCCCCTTTTGTCCGGTTTAAGCGTTCATAGTAACCAGTGGCATTTTACACGAGCATATTTGAGTACAACCTCATAATGAATACCGGGTATTTCAGTTACATGGGAATGAGTAATAAAGCTCCATGACTCTGTATTCTCATCATGCGAATCGACATAAATCCATTAACCTAGATCAAAACAGGCTAATGCATATCCTGGCATACAGATAACATCACTATTCGCTCATACTTAGCACAGTAATATATGAAATGTTATATATTTTCTAGCTATATAAGCATTCCATCTGTAATATATTTGTTATAATTATAACACTAAAAAGTCACTACCAGTCACATTAAGGCATGTACCCACCAACAAGCACGGACACCTTTTCACTCATGTTTCATAACTTGTTATATTTCCGTGTCTTCCCTTCCGCCACTTTTTTTCTTTTTTCTTTTTTCCTTTTGAAATAATTTTTGGAAAAAATATCCACGCATACTGGTTAATGTGTTTGCTTTTAAAAACAGCTATAACCTTGGAACTTTTTAAATTCACATCAACAAGATCTGTATAGTCACGATAAATATTCACCACCTCTCACAGTCACAAACAGCATAGATATCAGGTCACATCTTTATGACACAATGTCACCTATGGCATGCCCGCCTTATGTCACCAGGGGCCACCAATCATTTTTTGCACTCATGTTAAACGAACCATACAAATGCATCTTTTGTATCTATACCCAGCCCTGAAGATTCGCAGTCTGTTTCCCTGCGATGAAACACGTGTTGGCCAGAACAAGAGGAACAATAAATTTATATTCCATAACAAGGATTCCACCTCTTTGAACTTTCTTGCTTTTGATTCTGATACATATTTGATGTGCACGGTTTACTACTGTATCACTACCATGACTTACAAAGCCTTTATGATATGTTCCTAGAGCAGGGGCAATTGTTGTTTTTGTACTAAATTGTGTGGATTTGTAATCCACGTTTGAGCGGTTACGAGGGATTACCGCCCGCCCCTTTGCCTGGAGTCTGACACTTTGTGGCACGATACTGTGCGGTTACTAGGGAGTGCGCCTGTCCTAATTCTGGAATACTTCAAACCCTCCTAGTGTATCAATAATAAAGAGAGAGCCCACACCTTTGAGCGGGTAATCTCAAGAACCACAGCACCAATCACAACACCCAATACAGTGTTGGAAAGGGCAGTTGCAGCTGAAGGTCATAGGCTATGCAGGTGCCCACCATATACATTTAAAAGGTAAAAGAACCGTGCCAGCAAAGTAGTCCCTTGTGGGCGTGTCTGCGTTGTGCTGTGGGTGTGTGCTGGGGGCGTGACAAATGCTGGGGGCGTGTGGTACGTTCCGCCCTTCATGCCATGTCTCATATTGTGTGCTAAACCCACCCTGCTCCCTTTAAATACCCCTGCACCCCATAATCATAACCCACCCTTACTCCCTAAAATACCCCAACACCCTTAAACACTAACCCATCTTAACCCTATAAATATACCCTGTACCCCAAAACCCAATCCTATCCCTAAACCCTAAAAATACCCATGTACCCCAAAAACCAAACTTAGCCCTGAACCCTATAAATACCCTTGCACCTCAAAACCCAAACCTACCCCTGAACACTAAAAATACTCCTGTACCCCAAAATCCAAACCTAGCCTTGAACCCTTAAAATACCCCTGTACCCCTGTACCCCAAAACCCAAACCTACCCCTAAACCCTAAAAATAACCCTGGACCCCAAAACCCAAACCTACCCCTGAACCCTAAAATACCCCTGTACCCCAAAACCCAAACCTAGCCCTGAACCCTAAAAATACCCCTGTACCCCAAAACCCAAACCTAGCCCTGAACCCTTAAAATATCCCTGTACCCCAAAACCCAAACCTACTCCTGAACCCTAAAAATACTCCTATACCGCAAAACCTAAACCTAGCCCTGAACCCTAAAACTACCCCTGTACCCCATAACCCAAAACTATATCTGATCCCTTAAAATACCCAAACACCCCAAAACATATACCTCAGTACCCCAAAGCATATACCTCCTATACCCATACTTACCTTATCCAAACATTAAAAAAAAACATGCTTTTACCATTCATGCATTTACAACGAATTTCGTTGTAAATGTATGCATGGTAAAAGCATATAAAATGTAATGCCATGCGTTATAATGGCATTGCGGAGTCATGGTACTTTCGTGATGTAAAGTATGCGGAGTGATGGTATGCGGAAAGAAAGTTGTGGAATAATGGGTGTTTACCCTCCCCCGGTGAGTACATTGGTGGCACGGCGGGCCACATCTCCAGCAACATACTCATATTTTTTCACCACCCATTTGAAAAATGCACAGGTCTCTCTCATTGATGGCCAGCACCGACATACACTTTTAGACACACCTCCCGCCACAAGTTCTAAAATTGCGAACTTTAGAGCTGGGAGCGACGGTTGAATATCGGCATCAGCTCAACATCCTGTGATTCCAGGCAAATCGCTTTGTCTCCCTGTGCCTACCACCAATGAATGTGTTCTTCTGTAATGTAAATTGTGCTCATGCCATGTTGTCGAGTTCGTGCTATATAATATTGCAAGGAAAAATAAAGTAGGGAAACTCGAGTTCACACACTACTGAACGCGCACTCTTAAGTGCATCAGCACTGCACTGTGAATCGGAGCGTTTCACAGGCCTGTCACAGATAAGAAATGCTATCAAAACGAAATCCTACAAAACGGCAGCAATTCATACCCGGACAACGTCGGGACGGGCTGCTGGTCATATTATATGACTCTGCTATTTTTAATAAGGTTGTAAATATATCAGAAAAATGTATGAGTTTTACTGACCCTAAATCCCGGCCTAGGAAATTTTAACCTACGGGTTCCACGCCTGAGGAATATTAGAGCAAAGATCATCCTGTTTTTGTATTTTTATAATGTAAATGTTTTTAGGCAATTTAATCATTTATTTATTTAGCATATTTGTCACCCCTACTATGGAGTCCAACAGATTGACAGACAAATCTCACCCCTGTATTTTTTTATGATAAAATCATAAGATGCACATTCCTTTTTTATTATTATAATTCTCAAATGCTTTATTTTTCCTTATGATTGGAATTTTTGAGGTTATGTTAACCGAAATAAAGTTTTTTGATGATGATGAATATAAAATCTTTACTTAATAGAATAGTTGTTCTTTAAATAAAATAGTTGTTCTTTAAATCGATTCCCTTGGGAGATTTATCAGATCACTTAGAGGTTGGCTCTTCTTATTGGATATCTGGTGGTTGTATATTGTTGTCCACCGGAAGGGATATTTATGTCTCCGATATTTCCTGGGAGTTCACCTTATAAAAATCACACAGGTTTTATCACGGTTTATTTTTTGGTTCTGGGCCCGAAGTAAGATGTAGTTGTGGCTTTTAATTCCTACAACCAGCTTTCTGCGGTGCCAGCTATTCGCGAGCTCTTGTGGCTCTTTGATCGCATTGGCACAAGAGCTCGCGAGCAGCCGGCACGCAACTCCTGCAATGCACAGGGGCCTCCCATACTTAAAGTGGTGCGTCACTCCTTACGCCTGCTTCACGCAGGCGTAAGGATTTGACGCAGCAGCGTCATAAAATTGACCCAGTGAAATCTTGTCGATTTCACTACGTCAGTTTTATGGGGCTTTGCTACGAGGGAATGCCCACCCTGCGACAGAATGCCCACATGAAACCTGGCGCAGATTTCATGTGGCGCAGGGCTTTACAACGTGACGCATTTGCCTAGATGTGTCACGTTGTAAATAAGTTGCAATGTGGCGCATGGATTACGCCGCTGCTGCGTCACAAAAGTGACGCAACGGCGGTGTAAAAGTGTCGCAAGGAGCTTGTAAATCTGCCCCCTGGTGTCTAATATTTTTGTTTTGTGGGAGATGACATAGATAAACGGTTTGAGGCCTATGAGGATGCACTAGAGAGGCAAAGAGTCCCTGACGAGGATTGGAGGCCACTCTCTTAGGGAGGCCCTGTTAGCCCAAGGGAAAGGAACAGATTGAGGTATCCATTCATGAATGACACTCTCAGCAAGGAATACAGTCTTAACCCAGAGAAGTGTAGGCAGAAGTTTAGGGACAGCCAGAAGTTGCCCCAACAACCCTGAGCAGAGTATGTGGATTACTTTTGCAAGGCACTGGATGGTTGGGTGAAGGGCAGTGATGTGAAGGATTGCCAAGGGCTGTACAGTTTAATTGCCAGGGATCACATGTTCAGTAATTGTTTTCCAGAATTGCACCAACACCTAGCGGATAGTATGGGGCATATCAGCAACGGACGGCAATAAATATCGCAAAGCGTGCTTAGACTTTTATATTTCTCGCTGTCTATCGCCGTAATTTATCGCCCTGCTAGCACATTATTAACAATGCATTTCTCCAGTGCGATAATATTCCAGCGATATCCAGGGAAATGGGCCTACATCGCTGAAAAACCAGCGATGTTGCACTCAAAACGGCAATAGCCTTGGTTATACGACCCTGTGGTCATATTACCATAATCCACCCCCCATGTAAAGCATGAATAAGTCAGGATTTTTGCAGGTGTATGATTCAAGCGATAATCCCAGTTAGCGTGAGTTATTTAATCGCTTCACGGCCATTGGTAATAGGGGGAAGGTGAGTTAGCGACTGCTTTCAGTTGCCTTGAAGTTGGGAACGCCTACTTTGCATGTCATTAGCGATAAATATCGCTGGCATGCAAAGCGGCACCCAAACCGGTCGCTTTCGCCAGGAAGCTGTCGCTAACAGCTGTTAGCGGCAGCCTGCTGATGGGGCGATGAAAATATTGCCACTTTAGCAGCAAAAAGTGCTGCTAAAGCGGCAATGCCGCCATTGCTAATATGCCCCTAAGTGTTTAAAGTGCTACTTAAGTGGGTGGCACAATCAGTGCTGCAGGCCCAATATTGGCACTTAATTTACAGGCTCTGGGTACAGGTAGTGCCATTATACTAGGGACTTACAAGTAAATTAATTATGCCAATTGGGTATGAGTCAATGTACAATATTTTAAGGTGAGAGCATAAGCACTTTAGCACTGCTAAGACCAGCAAAAACAAAGTCAACAAAATTACAATGTCTGAAGGCAAAAGGTTAGGGGAACACCACACCAAGGATGCCATGTCTAACACGTGTTTCCCCCCTAACTGACAGTGGGAGTTCTCATCACTAAGGCAGAAGAACCTTGAGAGACCATCAGCATTGGAGTAGTCTGTTCAAGTATGGTATTCCACCATAAAGTCTGTGATCTATCTGAACTCTGAAGTGAGCACCAAACAGGTATGGTCTCAGCTTATTCAGTGCCTAGAGCATTGCAAAGGCTTCTCTCTCTATTGCACTCCACCTCTGTTCCTAGGGAAGTAATCGCCTACT
Organism: Lissotriton vulgaris; assembly: GCF_964263255.1. NCBI lineage: Eukaryota > Metazoa > Chordata > Amphibia > Caudata > Salamandridae > Lissotriton > Lissotriton vulgaris. Next base: position 937,760,085 of record NC_141689.1, on the reverse strand, counting down.
GATGAAGCCTACTGGTTGACCCAGTCTCTCTTCATTTACCTGTGAGAACACAGTCCTTAGCCCACACTCTAAGGCATCCGTGTGGACAATACATTCTTGGGAGAAGTCAGGAGCCTTGAGAATGATGCTGTTCACATGACCTCCTTCAGGGTATCAAAAGCATGTTGATACCCCTCCATCCAGATCACCTGCTGGGATGCTTCTTGGAAGTCATATTGGCAAGGGTGCAACAATGGTGCCATACCCCATGACAAATGTTCTCTAATAGCCAATGAGACATAAGAATACTCAATTCTGTATATGAGTCTTGGGGGGCTTCCAAACCAGAATAGTCCCAATTTTGGCCTGGAGGGGCTGCACCTTGCCTCCTTTCACTTGGAGGAAGAGGGAGGTCATCTACCTGGTGGACCTCAAGACCCCAGAAACCCCTTTGGCTACTCTATGTCAGTCGCCTCGGGTCAGTCGAAGGGGTTAATGTCTCTTCTACACTGGCCGCAGAGTAGCAGGAGGACTGTCACCATTTGTTGCCGTAGTTTGCCTCTCTGTTCTCCATCACCCCTGCGCTCATACATCTTGACATTGACACTGGAGATAGTATACATGCAAGAAAGAAAATGTACAGATTGTCATACAAAGTGAGGGCTAGCCTTCAGGCCTTGAGGACTGCATTTTCTACATAGATCGGGCCACTTCCAACTGAATTGAAAAATGCCCTTACCACCTTTCAGAGGTTAGGTAAAATGGTCCTGGCTGGGAAGAGGGCATTCAGTGATGCATACTTGGACATAGTTGTCTACAGCTCCAGCTGAGAGGATATCAGTTCTACCTCCAGGAGGTGCTTCAGGCTCTGCAATAGGATGGCCTGATTATCAAGACCAGCAAGTGCAAAATATTTTTTTATAACAAATATTATTGATTTTTGCAATTAGTACAGTATTATGCACAAATGTTAAAACATATCATAGTTCTATCTGTTGTACAATTTCTAGTATGTTGCATAATACAAAGGTGAGTATTCTGTTCTGTACATTATGAATTCTAGTGTACCCCCTTAGCTAACATATCTGCAATATCTAGATTAGTCATTCTTGTCTCTCATAATGATCATAGAATCTGCGGCAGAGATCTTGCAACTCAGTAGGCTAGCACATTAAAAATATAACCACCCCCTCCCCCCTTAGTTAACAATTGGTGCAGTCTTAATAACAGCCGGTTGTAAAGGGATTGCAGGTAAACCTCAGCTTTTCTTTCATGTATAAGCATGTTAATAGGGTAAGTGTCAATGCTATGTGTCAGAAATTACTCTTTTCTCCCCCCTTTTATCCTTCTCCACCCTTGAGCACGTGTTTTCTGCCATTGTACACATGTCTCAGGCTGCCCTAGTTTACGAGTATGCCTACAGGTATGTTATCTACTTGCCTGCAGGGTTATTCTATATCCAGAGCTTTGAATGATTCCAATAGTGCATCCCAGGACACGGCGATTGGTATTTTGCATAACCCTCAATTTTCATTGTGCCACTTTCTGCCAATCCCCAGTGTTCCACTTATTCCCTCCAAGCCATTACTGTTGGCGGTCTTATCGATTTCCAATGCCTTGTAATAAGGCATATCACAAGTATATATGCGCTATCAACAAACCTTGCTTGTACCTTGTATGGAGGCCTAAGAGACACTCCTCCACCACGTTGCATGCATGGCCTCCTACTACTTTCTGTAGTGAATTTGCTATTTGTGTCCAGTAAGTGGAGAGGCAGGACATGACCACATCAGGTGCAGGAAATCAGCATCATACTCTACACACCTGGGGCAGTTTGCTTCCATTGCAGGGAACATTGTATGCAATTGATGTGGTGTGAGGTAAGCTCTTTCTGTGACCATGTATTTTATGAATTTGAAGTGTGAGTTGTAGGAGACCACCTTAGGATAGGCAAGAAGAGATGCCCAATCCTTATCTGAAAGGTCTTTACCTACAGCCACCTCTCACTTTGCACGTAATGTAGCTAGTGTTGGCGGAATGTGCTTCCTTATACCCTGATATAATCACTTTGTCACGTATCTGCCAGTGCCCATCAAGTGCACTAGCTCATGTGTTGGCAGCTCTAACCCTTCAGGGGCCTATACTCGTTTAATATACTGTATTATGCCGGCATACAGCAGAAATAGGGAAATAGTTAGTCTTGCTCATGTGTAAAATCCATGAGGCTCAGCAGGGACCCTTCCCAAATAATGCTCCAACAGAGGTAACTCTGTAGCATTCCCACCTAGCAAGCCGGTGGTGTGTCAGCACTCCAGCAGGGGTAGGGAGCCCAACAAGGGAATATTAGGTGCATATGGCATGGTGGATGATGTGTAGTTTAAGAACCGCTTCCAGTAGGTTATCGTTACTTTCAAAAGTGGTGGGGTTGCGGGTAGAGTGGTCCTTCCAGGGCACAGCAGGGTGTGTAGCATGCCCCGTGCAATCATGGCAAGGGTGTATGTCACCCTTTGCAGGTTACGTCCTGCTAGTAAATATGCGAGCCACAGTAGTTGGCTCACCATACAGTAGGCCTTGAAGTCAGGGTCTCTCATACCTCCAGAATCTTCTGGTAGTTGAAGCTTTGCCAGACTAACACGGCGTCTCCCTGTACCTCATAAAAGTCTGTCAATATAGTATTCAATAATTTGAACACTGCATCAGGTACTACTATTGGGCGAATAGTCTGGTATGTGATCGCAGGGAGGTAATCACTCCCTGAACATTCCAATCAAGGAGGTCTTGTTGCTTTCTGTATATTCGTACTCCCAGGTATTTGACAGTAATTGGGGCTACTGTAAATTTCACTTCTCCAAAGTGGATCGTTGTGGGCACAGTATTTTCTCTGAAGGGGAACGCATGCGACTTGGCAAAGTTTATGGCCAGCCGCAAAATAGTGTGGAACTGTGCAAATATTTGAGCAACTGTTTGGAACTCACACTGGAGATCCCTGGCATATAGTGTAATGTTGCCCCTGTATAGGGACAGGGCGTGCAATGTTTACCCCGGTGGGATACCCCAGGTGGTCGCATCACCACACAGCTTCTGTGCTAGTGGTTCTACTGCAAGTACGAATAGTATTGAAGATAGTGGGCATCCCTGCTGTGTTCCTCTCTGTATCACGTATGGGCTTGAAATGTGAACCTTAGTGTAAGCTCACACTGTTGGTGAGGTGTATAATAGTTTCACCCTCTTAATAAACAATGCAGGGATCTCAAATCTATTGAGGGTGGCCAGCATATATTCTCAACTGAGGGTGCCAAAAGCCTGTCATAAATCTAAAGAAATGCATCCAGCATGAGGGAAATGATCCTTGATTGTTGCAGGGATTCTGCCCAAGGACAGAACTATGCATAGGATTATGGGACCTTAGTGCGCAGGGACTGAGTTATCCTACTACCTTAGTACCCATCAGCCCTGAACTGACTAGCTATAATGTCTCCCTTGTTGTCCTACTCACTCACCGAGAAACAATTTATTAGACACCCCAGAACACAATCTCTCAGGATTCACGGTTGCAAGACACACCCTTTCGCTCACACTCTTGTTCTTGCACACAATAAAATCTGACAGAGACACGAACAAGTTTAAAATATTCATTTTAATTAACCTGCTGTGACATGCAGTATACGTGCCACAACAAGCAGGAAAATGCATAATTCATTCAACATAGTACATACTGTCACCATAGCAGCTAGGCCATAAATCCTGAAAGGAGATAAAAAGGCCTATATAGCCTAATCTCCAGTCCCTTGGTCAGAGGCGGTATTACTATATAGTAGAAGATCTCTGTGTTTTGTCAGCAGACCCCATACTTCAGACTTTAGGTGGCTGTTCTACATCATATGTGCTGTCTCGCTCTTCTGCCTGGGAAGGTCCCTCTCAAAGTGTGTGGTCCCTATGCATGTATCCCCATAATAGCAATATGCGATTTTCAAACAACAGCTGCATTTGTATGTTTTGTCTAGGGCCTGACCAGAGCAGAATAACAAGGGGCATTGTTTATCAACCTTGCTCAAAAGTGTTCAGACTAAATCCCAGGAACTGGCAGAGAATGCATACAGCAAGCAGTTCTCATGTGAGAAGTACGGACAAAGTCTTTGCAAAAATAAAGCCATGTAGTAACGTGTGCAAATCTGCATACTGTCTGCAGAGCTCATGCTAACTTAGAGAAAACAACAATGTCCCCATAGGCTATGGGACAGGATAGGGGCCTATATGCCATGATATTGGTACAGTCTCTGTCCAGTTTGGGTCTGGATTGTGGTTGGGGCAAGGCTCCTCCATCTAGCTCAGCCTGATTTAGCTTTGCTGTAGTGTAGGCAGCATGAAAATCTACAGGGAGACCATCTAGCTCCGGGGTTTTGTTGTGTGGGAGGTCTTTGATTGTCTCACATATCTCTCACACTGAGATACTCCTGTTTCGCTTCTGTCAGGTTAGGTAGTTGCAGTACTTGGAGGAAATCAATTGGAGTTTGTCATTCGAGGGCCAGTGTACATGTGTTCATAATATACTCTGAAGACTTCGTTTATCTCCAATCGTGGGTTTACAGTATTGCGCAATGGGGAGCGGATGTCGAGTATGGGCACAAGTAGTGTGCCCAATTTATCTGCCTCTGCATGTTGTTTTTGGGCATGTGTGCGATAGTCTACCACCCGCAGTCGCTCTAGTAGATCTGCGTACTCAAATGCTGCTTCCTGCAGTTTCTGGGCACTTGCCAGGGATGATATAGCTTCACACTCTAGGGCACCCAACCCCGATTCTATTGCAGTCAATTCCCGGAGGATAGTTTGCTGCATCCCCACCACCGTGCTAATCACAGTTCCCCTCATAACTACCTTGAATGCTACCCATTCTATCAGTGGTGTGGAAGCATTATTTGCATTTCTCGTAAAATATGTATCTATAGTGGACATCAAATGGGCACAGAAGGCACCGTCTTCAAGTAGCACAGGGTTAAGCTTCCATGTCGGAACTGGTGTCAGTACTCTCCCCCAGGACAGTGTTAATTCTAGAGGATTATGATCTGATAGTGTCTTCCCTAAGTATGACATATCAATTATTTGTGTTAACAGCGCAGGGAGCACAGTATGCAGTCTATACGAGTGTATAATATGTGCGTTGGTGATTAAAATGAATATTCTCGTGCCCCGTTGTTTCTAATGTGCCATGCTTCTGCTAATGACCACTCATGCACCCATGCAGATAGTGCTTTAGCTTGTCTTGTTGTTGCCACTCCAGGGAGTGGCGGATGAGATCAGTCTATTTGTGTGTCCAGTACTGCAATGTAATCACCTCCCAGCATCCATGGGTGGTTAGACCAGTCTGCTAATGCTGCGCTGACCCTCCCTAAGAAAGCATCTTGTTCAGTATTTGGAGCATAATGCTACCTAGGACAATGTAAACTCCATTTAGCTTGCCACGTATTCCGCGTTAGTGATGAGAACTTTCAGGAGGTTAGGTAGTTCTCCCCACTTTCAGCTGGGAGGACACATATTAGACCTGTCAGTCTTATGGTGGTCTTCCCCCAAACCTTTTGCCTTCACTCCTCTTGTTTTTGCTCTAATTCTTTTTTGTTGGCCTTAGGACTCTGCATCCTTTACCTCTGTTGACCAGTGCTAAAGTACTTGCGTTCTCTCCTTTATACATGGTAAAAGTGGCTTCTGATCAATTGCAACATTTAATACACTAATAAGTCCCTAGTAAAGTGGTACTAAATGTACCCAGGGTCTAAAAATGTAATGCTACCAGTGGGCCTACAGCACTGATTGTATCACTCACTTAAGTAGCCTTTTTAAACATGTCTCAGGATTGCCTTTGCAACCTGTTTGTGCAGTTTTAAACTGCCATTTCGACCTGGCAAAATATCACTTTTGCCAGGCCTATCTCTTCCTTTTTAATTTATATAAGTTACACCTAAGGTAGGGTCTGAAAAGCCCATAGGGCAGAGTGCAGCGTATTTTAAAAGTTGGACAGGTATATTTTAAATTATACATGTCCTGTTAGTGGAAACTCCTAAATTCTTTTTTCATTACTCCAAGGCATTTCTCTCCCATAGGATAGCATTGGGTTACCTTATTACATTTAAAAGTGATAACGTTTGATTGGGAGAAGGTAGGAGTGGTGAGTTTGATCTCTAAAGAACTGTAATTTAAAGCCTTCTTTTCTGGTAAAGTCTGATTTTAAATCACAATTCTGAAAAGGCTGGCCTCTGCTGACATGAGTTCCTAATCACCAAGTGGTGCCTCCCCATGTCCTTGGCCCTTGGCTCGCATAAAATAGAGCTCTTCCTGGCCTAACTGAAGGTTCCATCAAATCTGGAGCGATGCCCCACAAACACTCACCATACAGCTGCAAGCTTCATTGGAACCGATGGCGGGCAACGCAAATCCCAGCACAGCCTCGCTGGATACCAGCCAGCATCATCAAAATTGATGCTGAAAGTCCTGAAAATCCTCACCAGGCAGCTGTCAGCCTGATCAGACCTGTAGTAGGGCAATGCCAAGCCCCTCAAAGCCTCGCCACACAGCTGCATCTTCACCAGAATAAATGTATAGCGATGCAAGCCCCACAAAGCCTTGTCGCACAGCTACCAGCCATGTTATCACCAATGCAGGGTGCAGTACCTTCCCTGCAAAACCTCCCTGCACAGTCCCACCAGAACGGACACTGGGCGACGCGAAGCATTGCGAGGCAGCTCCAAGCAGACCGTGCAACAAGGACATAAATGCAAATCTTCAGCTGCCAAACTTGGCCCTGTGTCTGGCAAGCACTCCATTGCATTCAGCAAGAATTTGTTACTTTGTCCCGGTCCAATGCGACCAGCTACCCACAATTAGCGCTTTGTGCCTTTTGGTGCCACTTTGATCTAAACCTTTATATTTGCATATTGCCTTTTTTGATGATTGGATTTTTTGTTTTAGTGTCATTCAATTTTTTTAAATTATACTATATTTTTCTAAATTGGTGCTGGGTTTTTCATGTGCTGCTGTGTGTTCACTTTATCACTGTTCGTGTGCTGCTTAAATTCTTTTCGCTTTGCCTCTATGTTGAGCCTGACTGCTTTTGTGCTACGCTACCAGAGCGTGCAGCACAGGTTAATTTATGTGACTTTTTGTGGTTCAACCTGACAGGTAATGTGTCTAGAGAAGTGCTCACGTCCCCTCAACCAACAACCCAGTTTCTGACAATATGATGAATCTGTTTAGAGTGAAGTGCCTTTGACTTACATTGAACACAGTACAACATTGAGGTACAGAGATAGTAGGGGCTACACAAACACCAACATAGGCAGGCACAAGTTACAGCTAATAATCCACAGACAATAAATGCTATAGTGGATATTGCCCGGCGAAACAGAATAAAATACCATTTTGGTTAGCAAGAAAGAGCTATGAAGTAGAAGCAAGGATTCCTCATTCTACTCCACATAATAAATACTGAGGACCTCATTTATGTTTTGTTTGCTGTGAGGGCAGAACAGCAGGCCTTGCTGCTGCGCTGCCCTACGGCAAAAGAAAAGGGCAGGAATGTGCTGTATATATTAGATAGGGCACATTCCTGTCCTTTTTTCCCTGCCCCAGCACACAATGGCCTGCCGTGCGCCAACGCAGTCACCTTTGAACCATGGTGCAAGGGTGCCTACGTTGAGGGGATGATTGCTTTTGTGCAGTAAGGGAAACCTTTCTGCACCAAAACAATCACAAGAGATTTTTTCCTCTTGCCATGTGTGCTGTAGAATGCAGCACATATAGAAAGAGGAAAAACAAGGAGGAATACAAATATTTTTTCCTCTTTGTGCCTCCCTTACAGCATACCTTTCTGGCGCTGCCTCAGACTTACGATTTTTTTAAATCTGGGGTGGTGTCAAAAAGCCATGGATGTTGCTAGGAACGCCCCCAGGAAAACCCATGGAATGCCCCTTTCATACAGTTTTCTGCGTGAAAGGGGCACACATTTATAAGGCGCCATGGAACGGCACGTAACATGGCCTTAGGTGGCCCTATAAATATGCCAGTGGCACATTGCGCCATGTGAACGTCAAAAAAGTGACGTTCCGCAGCACAAAAGTGCCTGTAGGGCCTCATAAATGAGGCCCTTAATATTAAATGTGTGTTTAACTGAGGAGTATGGTACCGAATGTGCAACAGTGTCAGTCCCCCTGCAAGTGTATTTGCTACCCTGTACATGATTACACATAGCATACATTCAATTATGGTATTGACAGAAATACTGAAACAGATGCAGGAAGAAGATTTAGCCTCCTCTGCAGTAGATTTATGGTTGAAGCTTATAGATAACATAGACGCAGTACCTGCGATAGTGCTTGGTAATACAAAAAGTGATTCAGCACTATTGGTTATTCCCCATAGATATGCTGCTACTCCACAAGAACAGAAAGAAGTGGAATTGCCAAAATGAATATCACAAGTCTATGTCTTCATTGGGGGAGAAGCCAGAGGGGTGAGACTAGGGAGAACCCAATCAGAGACAGACAAAGAATAAAAAAACGTTAAAAACAACAGAAGACAGACTCCCAATGACCCCAACGGTAGAATATGAAGTTCAAGGGTTGATTTATTTTATCGAACAGATGAAGAGGAGAGCCTGCAACCCGAAAGAATCGTAAAGAAATAAGAGCTCTCAACAGCACTGATGAGTGCTATTCTTACTAAATCCTCTGATAAGTGCAATTCTTATTCTTCCCAGGTTCATGCATCTATGAAGGCAGAACCAAGCAAAGGTGCACATTCGACCACAGGACCTAACAAGTGACATGCCTATAAGCATGGAAGAGGAAACCGTCAAGGGTCAAGTCCTTCAAAGAAACTTTTTGAGAAGAAATGGTTAGCTGTAGCAATTAAACAAAATGTCTCACAGGAAGAGAGTTCTATTGAAGAACTCAACATTGGTGGTGGCTGCACTAGACAGTGCAGTGTAAATATCCATAGCCCTCCAGAAGCTCAACCCCTGTGTGATCATGGAGGAGACTAGTGCCGTTGTTCAAATAGAAATGCCTGATTACCATCTAAACTGACTGGATTTAATCTATAAAGTTAAAATATAGATTGAAGGAGATACTGAATAAATAATCTCAATGTTTTTCTGGACTCCCTCGTCTAATTCCTATGACATAATATTTGCAGAAAAAGATTTGCCCCCACAAGTAATTTCAGGTGAGGATGTTATAATGGTAGTATTTTCTTTGCTTGTGCCCCAGCCGCTTAAGGACCAGTATGCCACAAAGTAGACGTTGCAACTGGCTCCTGCATTATATCAAATCGGAGAGAGTTGAGATAGAGGTGCAACAGCAGATGTGATTCATTGGAGGGATTAATAGCAAGTAAAAAAACAATATTGAATAAAGCTAGACGAATAGAAAGACCTTAAACAATTTGTAGGTGAATTACAGTATAAGGGAATTGCAGTTCCGAGACCAATCTAAATGAAAACTACTGTTTTCCTGATTGTAGATCCCGATAAATCTTGGAGAATTTTATTGGGCCATTTCAATTTGAATTTACAATGCAAAAATTTTCAGAACAGAATGCATCTGTGGGAGCCACAACTTTCTTCTTACCCTGAGTAACCACATGTCCCCTGATTAGAACGGTACCCCACTTGTGTCGCTGAGACAAGAGACCAGGACACAAAAAGCGCTAAAGCGCTACATTGATAGATAAACAATAGGGGAAGTTGCTGTATTTGGGGCCATGCTGTGGCACCACCCATACAATCCTACGAACCACAGACATTTTTAAAAACTAGACAACCAGGGGATTACAGGGTGGAGTACTTTCCTGTTCATGTGTAAGTGTGAGGCTGTGACCAGCTCTTCCTTCCCATCTTCCAGGGTGGCCCATAAAGTCAGACCTAAGCTCCCTTTGTCTGTGTCTGTCTACAGGGATATACAAATCTCAGCTGTGACCCAACCCAGACTTAGGAGAGACAAGCAGCAGAACACAAAATGCCCTAAAGTGCTATGTTTATAGATAAGTAATAGGGGTAATTGCTGTATTTTTGGCCACCGTGTAACACCATCCATGCAAACCTACGAACTACAGACATTTTTAAAAACTAGACTACCAGGGGATTCCAGAGTGGGGTACTTTTCTATTCATGTGTAAGTGTGAGGCTTTGACCAGCTCCTCTTCCCATCTCCCATGATGGCCCATAAAGTCAAGCCTAAGCTCCCTTTGTGTGGGGCTGTCTATAGAGAATACACAAAGCCCAGCTGTGACCCAACCCAGGTTGAAGAGAAACAGGCAGCAGGCACCAAGTGGCTAAAATGAGAAAATACCAACTTTCTAAAATCCGACTTTACTGTAAGTTGTGATTTTAAATTGTGATTCCAGAGACATCAGACTTGGGGTCTTATCACTTACCAATTGGAAATTACACTTCGAAAATATAATAAGGCAACTCCAATGTTATCCTTTGGGAGAAATAGGACTTGTTGTAGTGAAAAACGACTTTTGGAAGTTTTCACTACCAGGACATGTAAAACTTAAAGGTATATGTTCTACTTCTTAAATACACTGCACCATTGAACTGTCCAGGGCCTAGCTTAGGGGTGACTTATATGTATTAAAAAGTAAGGTTTAGGCATGGCTAGAGGCTTAATTTGCCAGGTTAACATGGCAGTTTAAAACTGCACACGCAGTCTCTGTTGTGGCAGGTCTGAGGCATGGTTAAGGGGCTACTTAAGTGGGTGCACAATCAGTGCTGCAGGACTACTAGTAGGATTGAATTTACAGGCCCTGGGCACATGCAATACACGTTACTAGGGTCGAATAAGTAGATGATTAAATATGCCAAATGTGTATTAGCCAATGCTACCATGTTTAGAGTAGAGAGAACATACACTTTGTCACTGGTTAGCTGTAGCAAGGTCCTCAGAGTCCTAAAGCCAACAAAAACGAGGTTAGAAAAAGAGGAGGAGGCAGACAAAATGCAGAGAGGGATATTTTCCAACAATTGCCCTGCAGTATTCTCTGAAACAATAATAGCATTACTGCTAGGGCATAGTTTCTTGTGTCAATGACATAAACATATGAGATGATGATTTGAACGAACATGTGCAACATTTGGCTGGGATAGTGACAGTGATAGCTGAAGCAGCTTATAAACCAAACTTCAGGAAGTTCAAAATATACTTTGAATGTAGTGTTTCTAGGATATCTGCTCTTCAGTGACAGTTTTCATTGGTGGAGGTCCAGCACACCCTGGTACACCAGAGTAAAGAAGTGCCTTCTAAAGGCCACTGATCGGGCTCTGAAATCTGCCATGTAGGTTTGCAAAGTAGAATTGATGTGCCGGTCATAAAACAGGATGGACCAAGAAATACACTCAGCAGTGCAATCATCACACAGTAAAAAAGCTGTACCTCCTAGTCATCAGGAGAAGTACAGTTACTTCCCTACTATGATTATTTACCTGAATTGTCTGGTTAATCATCCTCTTCAGTGAAACTCTTGTTGCTTGAGTTTTGTTATATACCAAAAATCAATTAAAATGGTTTAAAAAAAAGAAGAAAAAGGCTCTGTGCATGCTGGAGTGTGGGCGATGCTACACATCCTACAGGAGCGTTAATGGTGGACATAAGTAACTAACCAAGCCAAAAACTATCGGGATATTTATCATAGAGTTGCGTCACCCTTGCACCATGCATTGGGGCACAAGAGCAACGCAACTTTTCATTTAGATTTATCAAGCCACGCAAGACCACTCTCTGTGTTGCGTTACTCTGCCCCACAGAGGCGTTTAATTGGTGGAGCGTGGGTGTTCCCATGCAACAACCCATGGATTTTGGCTCATTTCTCAGATGTACAATTAGTGGTAGACCTGGAAATGTGTCAAAATGCCATGCCTTCCCAGGTGAGATGTAAAGGGGAGAAATATCTTTATTTCTCCCTGTTCTTTCCTCTTTCTATGTGTGCCTCATTCTACAGCACACCTAGAAAGAGGAAAAGGCCTTGGGGATTGTTTTGTGCAGGAAGGAGCCCCTTACTGTGCATAAACAAACTTGTTAACATTACAGGCACCATTACACCATGGTGTCAACGGTGCGCCAGCACAGGTAAAAGACCGTAATGTGCCCTATAATGTTAAATACCACGCCTTTCTTCCCTTTCCCTATCAACCAGTGCAGCAAAGTGGCTTGCTGTGTGGTGCTGCATGATTTCTTGATAAATATGCCTCGGTGTGAAATACGTCAAAAATATAACATTCTATATTTGGAAGACACCCTCAAACTCAGTTGGCGAAAGCTGCACATCCCCAAAAGTTTAAAAGCCCATAAAAACATTAGACCACACTATGTGATTGCTAAATGTAATTATAAAATAAAATAAAATAAATGTAAGTGATTGGCATATAAGATGCCAATCACTTACATTTAGCAATCACATAGTGTGGTCTTATGTCTTTTGCACTAAATGACACATGAAAATATTTTTGATGTGCCACTATTTTAATTATATATAGTCCTGATAAAGAGGACTCATTATTCACTGTCCTGAAACACCAACAATACACCTGGTTAATGTAGAAAATACAGTATATGAATTTATTTATTGTATTATTGGATTAAATGAACAATGAAATTAGATTGTGAGGGTAACGTGACTCAAGCAGATGCTTAACCTACAGGTTTTCTAGAGACCTATAGTTAACTATGCATGAGTATTATGAGCATCTCTCTATAATAACTAGTTATGCTCTTAATATATTAGAGTCTGGTGTGAATAACATTGAAAATATGTATTTGTGAAACCTTTTTACGTATTTGGTCCTGAATATGTGTTGATGTAGATGAAATGTTAGGTTTTCAGTTTACACTCTGAATAATGCAAAGCTTTCCCCTTTGCAGTACAGATATATGATCTGTAGCCAATACAATTAAAAAGTTAATCTTCAAAACACTGTATCTTGATTTTTTTCACTGTGGTGATTTGTGAGGATTTGGGTGCATTATATAGTATGACTGTGCGGCCGTATCTTTGTAATACACTCACAGAAACTGTTTTGGGTCCAGTCATACTGGTTTGTAAAATAGTAAGCTCAACCCTGGATAGCTCTGGCTGCAAGCAGCAAGGCTTAAACAAAGGAAATAGTGTAAAGCAATTAACGGTAACCAACCAACAAAATAAAAAAGCCACACAACACACAATAAATCCAACACCAATTTATTAAAATAGGTTATTGTCCAAAATGAGCAAAATCCAACAGAGGGTTTTGGAGATAAAGATTTTTTAAGAAAACTTAAATCTCAGTGTAACAACAAACAAGCACTGGTAACCGTAAAGTTTGCAAACTTTTGAAAGGTTTGTAGGAGTTGAATTTGATTACACCAGCCTGGCTTGGCTCACCAAATCCACCAGGGAGAAGGTCTAGGGGGGCAATAAGGAGTATTTGGACAGCTATCTCACCACCAAAGTGTTTCCAGTCCAGTTCCAAACTTTACAGCACGATCGTCATATACTTTAATGGTGTGGTCCTGATACTGTGAATGCCAGAGATGGAAGATGCTAAAGGATGCTCTGAGTGCTGTGCGGTCGGCTGACGTGCCCTTGTGGTTATTCTACAGTCCATAGGTCAGGTGGGGTGGCTTTGGCCATGGAAGTCGGCGTCCCTTGTAGTCCATTTTAAGACAATAGAAGCCCAGCTGGTGCTGGACTACTGATCTGTGTACACAGCGGTCCCAACAATATCTATCACTTAGCGGAAGCTAGTGCCCCTCTTGGGTGATTAGTTTGTACTAAGGCAACACTCCCGGTTCCAGGTGACTCAGGTGCAACTTTTGGCCACTGATGATTGGTCTCTTGGGGCACCCAACGGCAGTCAGCGAGGATTCTTCTTAGGTGGCTACTAAAATTTTGACTTGAGTCCAGCTCAAAAAGAGATGGAGGAGTAGCAAGACCCAGGAAGATCACTCAGCCTTCAAAACTGCTGTCACTACACACCACCACCTCATCAGGACAACAAAGAAAGCAGCGATATGAGAAAGGATCGATGCCAACGCACTCAATAGCAAAGAGGTTTTTGGCCATGGTCAAATAATTTGCCAAACCCAGTACAGAGATTGCAGACATTCCACCCTCCCAAGGCCTCTGCAACTACCTTGGCACAGTCTTCCACCTCAAGATTAGGGAGATCCATGACAGCTTCTACACAGCCTCAATACCCAACAACCTCGTACTCCACCTGCAACTAATGCACCCAACAACACCGGACCCCAGCAGACCCTGCTCATCTGGAATTCCCTCACCGATGATGACATCCTCAAGATCATGATGAGTTTCCACTCAGGAGCACCTCAGACCCCTGCCCTCACCACATCTTCAACAGAGCCGGCACTTCAATTGTCCACTAATTCTGCCACACCATCAAGTGCTCCATCAACTCTGCCACCTTCCCAGAAGACTGGAAACACGCAGAGCTCAACCCCTTGCTGAAGAAACTCTCAGCTGACCCAACGGACCTCAAGAACTTCAGACCCATCTACCTGCTCCCCTTCCCAGACAAGGTCACCGAAAAGGCCATCAATGCCCAACTTTCAGATTTCATTGAAGCAAACCACATCCTGGACCTCTTCCAATCCGGCTTCTGAAGCAACCGCAGCACCAAGACTGCATCCTTGCGACCAAAGATGACGTGTGCACCCTCCTCGACAGAGACGAAACTGCAGGCCTCATCCTCCTGGACCTCTTTGCTGCCTTCGACACGTCTTCCACCTTACCCTATTCACAAGACTCCATGAAGCCGGTATCCACAACAAAGCCCTGGAATCGATCCGCTCCTTCCTTTCCGGCCGAATACAGACAGTCAGATTACCTCAGTTCCCCTCTGTACCCACAGAAATCTGCTGAGAAGTGCCTCAGGGCACCTTCCTAAGCCCCACTCTTCAACATTTACATGGCCCTGCTCGCAGCCATCGTCAGGAACCACTGACTCAATATTGTCTTCTAGCTGACGACACCCAGATGATCCTCTTCATCACCAATGAACCCACAGTCTCCAATGGACGACGGACAGCTGCCTTAATCTCAACTCTGAAGTCCTGATCCTGGGCTCCTTCCCCTCTGCTTGGGATGACTCCTGATATCTCACAGATCTTGGATCCCCAGACCAAGTCCCTCAGACCAGACGCAAAACCTTGGAATCATACTGGACTTCTTGCTTACCATGAACTGCCAGATTAATGCTGGCTAATCATCCTGCTTCCACGTGCTATGCCTGCTCCGAAAGATCTGCAAGTCGATCCCCACGGAGGCCAGAATGACAGTCACCCATGCACTCATTAGCAGCAGACTCAACTACGACAACTCACTGTATGCCAGCATTACTCAGAAACTCCTCAAGAAAATGCAGAACATTCAGAATGCCTCTGCCAGACTCATCCTCACTATTCTCCACCGCAGCCACATCACCAGCCACCTCAGAGATCTCCCCTACCTTCCAATCAACAAAAGAATCACCTTCAAGCTCCTCATACATGCCTACAAAGCCTTACATGATGCAGTACCTGCGTACCTCAACCACCCCCTCTCATTCTACGCACCCACCAGAGACCTCCGCTCTGCGACCTGGCCTTGGCTACTGTCCCACATATCTGAAAGACCAAGGCTGGAAGTAGGTCCTTCTCCTGCCTTTGCATTGAAGACCTGGAACACCCTGCCTCTCAACCTAAGGCAAACACCATCAGTGCCTCAATTTAGGAAGGACCTCAAGGCCTGACTCTTCGACTGAACCACAGTGCCTTTGGCAGATCAGCAGCCCCCCTCAACCTCCCCCTTCAGCCCCTTGAGACCCTTACGGGTGAGTAGTTGTGCTTTACAAGTCGCATGATTGAATGATTGATGGAGCTACTTCATCTATGGTGTCCCTGGTGCTGGTTACGGGGGACAGTCGACTGACTCTTGGTGCCACTTCTTTGGTAGTGACAGTGAACAATTGCGAACACACAATAGAAATTGTCAGGCTCCCTTCACTTGGATAAGTAGATAATTTGGGTTAAATATTACAACTGCATAAATGATAAAGATAGAGCCATGCTTTTAAAGTCTACCCTCCTTGTTTTTCTTCCCGTACCTCAATCAGTGCCCGGCTGGGCCTCATGTGAGTAATCACTTCATTTGTTTTCCCTCACATGACTGGTGTGCACAATTATTTGACAAGTTATTATCAATCAAATTTTAGGTACAATTCTATACATAAGGAACATTCCTAGATGGATACCATTTTTTAACTTTTTGCAATGTTTGCTTAGCCCCCCACCCTTTTTTCATTATCTTTCAGGTGACCCTCACTGTTAGGTGTTGATGAGCCCCTTACTAGAGGTGGGGATGGAATGCCATCAACACATATTTAAACAAAGCAATTGATAGCCCTCACAAATGTGGTGGAAGGCTAGGAACAATGACTATGTATTGAACAAATGGTCATTTTTGTTGATTGTGAATCCTCAATATATGTTATAAATTGTCACTCTGGTAATATAGGTTCTAGCTCGCTTGGGACACCGAGCACTTTTGTTTCTACAGTACTACACTACAAATATACTATTTGCACTAACATTATAGGCCTGTGTATTGCATTCTGTGATATTGACTTCTTCTCTGACATCCGTATGCCAATGGTAACTGCCAATGTGCACCAAAAATATTAAGTATCCTGTACATTTACCACATGAACAGCTGTCTCTATAATATGTGTAAATTGCCCTGGTTCCTTATGAGTAGGGTTGCTCTTGTTTAGTATACACAACACATCTTAGATTTGGGGCATGACTTTTACCCGAACCAGGAGCAACAGGCACAGTCCTCCTTTGTTAGCCTAAGGTTCAGCAGATGCAGTTCAGCAGATGGCGTAGCCTCTCTTTGCCAGGTCCAGGGGTCAGCAAGGTAGTCCTTCATTGGTCCTTGTTCCAGTTCTGATGTGATCTGAGGTTCAGGGTGCCATATTTATTCCCAGAAAGTGCCCTGGGGAGATGATTTGGTCACTAGACAATGGGTCTCCAGGTCCCTTTCCTCTTGTTCACAACATTCCAGCTATATGTGGCAACTAGCAATCCCAGAGTGCACTTCTGCACACACTCTCAAGATGGTATGACCCTTCCTCAGATGTTAGGAGTTTGATAGCCCACCCTACAGATGTGGCTGTTTGTGGGGTACCCACCTGTGGGAAAACTGGTTTGGGAACTGGTCTTCCCTCTCTGTTCCCGTCACGAGCCCATCTACCTGAACAAAGGGCAGCCCCTCAAGAATGAGCTTGCCATTTGCCCATCAAAGGCAACTTCACCATTTAACCTTGTCTTTTGGGCTAACACCCTGAGTGGCTTCCTACGAAGGGGATTTAACACCTCACCCTGTAGCATGCTGCTTTTGTTCCTAAGCCTGGGAGTCATTCACATTATTCCCCAGGAGAGCAGAAAGTAGTCTGGTTGCCAGTGACCACATGATTCCACAGAACAAACTGGGTCACAGAGTGGCAACTTCCGAAAAGTTATATTTGTTTAGTAGTGACATTAAATTTGACTTGAGCATCAAGTCGGCTTTAAAGCTGCGATGAATTTGATACCTTACAGAATCCATATCAGTAGTCCTATGCAGAAGTTATCCAGGCTGAGGGCTCAGCCAGTAGCCCTGTGTTAACCAACGGGGGTACTAACTCATCCACAGTAAAAAAAAAAAAAAAGTTGGTGTAGCTGTCAGGACATATATATAAAATATATTACCTACTTAATAATGTATAGCTCCCTCCCTTAGGGCTGGGTAGACCTTCCTTAGGGCACTTACATATGTTGTTAAGGGAAGTGGGGGCTTTCCCAATAGTTGAAATGACAAAGTCAAACTAGCAGTGTTACTACTGCCCTTCCAGTCTGTATTGGCAGGCTAGGATTAATTTTGTACCTTGTCACTCCAAAGGTGGCACAATCTGTACTGCAGCCCTGGATGTCCATTCTGCCTTGCATGCCCTGTGTACCATATTCTAAGGCTTTCTACGTAAGTCAGTTTCTGCCAATTGGGGGTAACCAATTCAACATACACTTTGTAAGCGATTAGAACAGTGGTAATGGGGTCTGATTAGCAGGCCTCAGTGCACTCTCAGCATCAAAAACCAGAAGCTAGGAGTTCAAATGGGGCCAAAAAGTGGGGAGAAACCGGCAAAAAGTCTGAATCCTTACATGATAGTGTTATTAACCCCTTCCATGCTGCCGTCGGGCATTGGCCGACGGCAACGCTACCTCGCTGGTGCTGCCGTCGGCCAATGGCCGACACGGCCCCGCCCGTTTTGCAGAAGTGCCGCACTTCCGCAAAATTGCGGGCGCAGTAGAGGGGTTAAACTCGGTGCTAACCTACTGAGGTTTGCACAGTACTGTGCACCTGTATCTTTGCTCTGCATTGGATCCTATGAGACATGTGGGTCATAGGTAGGTCACCTGATGATGCCAGCAGGCAGGAAGGAGAGTCTGCAGTGGGAGTGAAGTAGTGGAAGTGAATTTGTTTTTTTTTTCGGAGTTTCTATTAAACATGAAGTTGTCCCAAGTGTTGCAACAAAATGGTTTACATAGAGGGATGTTTATATTACTTTAGCATCTCAAGCTTAACATATCATATGAGGGGGAGGATAAGACTAAGGTATAGAAGCAATGCCGAAGTTCTGGAACTCTCTCCCACCAGAAATACGCAGAATCTCCTCCAAGACTGCCTTCAAATTGGAAGCAAAAAGATTCCTCATGAACAAGTTCGTACCTTAAAAGTTTTTAGATCGTCTGCTCTAATGCTTTGGACCTTCACCCTAAGGCCTTCGTTTGATATTATTCTGATCTACTATTCACTTGCTCCCCTCCAAGTTCGCTATGTTCCAATAATTATCTTACCCTTTGCTGTCCCTTCGATTGTAACCTTCTTGTTTGATGTGTATATTTGATTTGTTTGGGTTGTTTTCCCATTGATGATTGTACTGCAACTTTTACCTTCCTCTTCCTCAAATTGTAAAGCTCTCCGATATCCTTTGGGATCATGTTCACGCAATATAAAACTTAATGAATAAATAGCTTTAGGTTTGATATACAGTTTAGGGAAAGAAAAATAGATTTCAGTAATATGATCCTCAGAAATGCATCAAGAGTAGTATCATCATACCCTGCAGACTATATATAATGGGATGTCAGAATTCAGCGAGTTGGTGTGTGCAATATAAGTAAAGAATGTGAAGGCTTTTCTTAAACAGTACTAGGGAAACTGTCTGATATGAACTTGCCATGTACTAGTTATGAGGCCATTCCATTCTGTGGGTAGGGTATACTTTGAGTGAGGGGAAGGAGTTAAATTGTTTGAGGGTTCAGTTTGAATTTCATTTGCGCGATACGCAAAAGCTGTCAGTGCAATCAATTGTTAGACCCAGCCTTCCGCAAATCAGTCTTTTGACCATGTGGCTCATGGGAACAGTCCAACCCAAACTGCCAATCCAGGTCCTCCCTGGACCAGAAACAAGCATCCTGGGAACGGTTTTGGGACATCACCCTTCATCAGCCAGGCTAGCTTGAATCCAGTGACACAGTGAGCCCGGGACCCAAGTCTGGGCATACCCGGCGCACTTAGGGCGAGAAAGCAAAAGGCACACACATGTTGTTCCTGTAACACTGTATATGGAAGGTAGCACTGCCACTTCTTTTATATTCATCTGTCATTAGGTAACATTATTAATATTGGGTCGGATTATGTAATAGCAAGCTAAGAAGAGAAAGGGATGAACCAAGTTTATGTCAGCTCAAGCATGCCACGTGTTCTCTACTGCAGATTTACAGTTGTAAAGGGCACACATGATTCCATGAGTAGTAGCTATAATAGCATGTGACTGAGTCTGTTTGCTTGAAGACAGTATGGTTATTGCAGCCTAAAGCCCTGTGGTGTTCTGTGGATCGATATATTTGTAGGGTACATATAGCCATAAGTGCACACATTGCAGGCAGGTGGACATATGATGTTGTAACAACTTGCAATGAATCTTCCTGCATGTTACTTATAGCCAGACATACGCTTGCACTACAATAAGCCATCTAGCAACTTTGGAAGGATGTAAGGTGTGAGTGACAGAGAGTGTTGTTCCATGGCTGCCTGGCGGGCTCAGAGGGCACAAAGCTTTTGACAGTCTAACATACAATTGTGCTTGCAAGCACTCAATGGCAGCTCCTTACCTTTTATCCACCGCTTGCTAATTTCCTTAATATTGTCAGCATGTGAGCGGCCCACTTTACCCATCTATCCACACACCTCTCCCTCTCTTTGGCTGTAGTTGCAGCGGCCCACAGCTCTAGCTGGAGGGAAGTGACAGGACTGGAAAGGCTAAGGCCAACCTATCCGGAAGAAACTACTGACAATGGTAGAATCTGAAGCTAAAGCCAGGTGTCTGTCTGTCAGAGCAGAAAATCTAATTCAATGTCCAGTGCCATTGAAATACCCCCATGTCCAATGTTTCTTTGACAGTCTTGACCATACATATTCTGAGAAGGTCTCGGATATCCAGGAGGGCAGACTACTGAAATCTGTAGGACCAGACCGTGTAACAGAGGTGCTCTCTTGTAATCCATACAATCAAATTAAAATAGCAGCATACAGAGGAAGAGCATGTTATATATTCAAAGAAGAATTAATGGACATATTTACCATTATTTCACGGCACGCAGCAAGACACCTTACTGCGCTGCCTAAAAGGGCAGGAATGCACCATCTCTATCAATATATGGCACATTCCTGCTCTTTGCCTGTGCTGTTGCAGAAACTGCTACCTAGTGACAATGCAGGAACTTCTGCATCATGGTACAAGGGTGCCTGTGTAACAGGCAAGATTGCTTTGTGCTGGTAGGAAACCTTCCTGCTAAAAAAAACCTCTAAGATTTTTCCTGTTTCTAAAGCACAAGTAGAAAGAGGAATCAATGAGGAGAAATAAAGATAGTCTTGTTGTGTCTCTGCTGGGAAGGCATAACATTTTGACACATTCCCAGGTCTACCAGTATTGGTAAATCTGGGAATGCTTCAGAATCCCTGTCCTCCCTGGGGCAGAGTAACGCATATCCGTGACTAGCGCTTGCTTGCAGTACTCCAGATTTACTAATCCACCCAGGGCCACCCAAGGTGGCCTTGCGAGGCTTGGTAAATCTCATTATAAGTTTTGCATTGCTCTGTGACCCTTGAGTGGTGCAAATGTGGCGCAAAATCCTTGATAAATATTCCCCTGAGTTTGGAAATAGTACTTCTAAGAGGTCAGGATGTGCAGGAGCAGGCTCAGACTCAGTAGTAAGCTGGAGCAGTGCTCAGACAGCCCAGGTAATACAGCCAGCTGATGACTGTACCTGTGAAAACAGGCAGGCAAAGGTAACTTAGGTGTAAATGAAAATTCATAACTGCAGCAGCAGAAGGCTGAGCATGTTTCCAAATAAAAGAATATGATACATTATCCCACTGTGAGATCGACAGAGATTTACTACTTTGGAAGAACTGGTCAAGTATAAGGCATTTTTCCAAGACATGAAAAAGCAGACACAAATGTTTGTATCTGCTACTAGGATCAGAGGGAGAGAGAAGGCAATCCATACAGAGTCCCAAGAAGTAGTCAGCAACATTCATTAAAGGTGTTTCATTCTGAGTTAACCTACTTCTGAACCCACTAAAGCCAAGGGAGGTGTGAGAACCCAACAATGGGACACAATTGAAGTCTAAAAGAAGGGGATCCGGAGTATCCCAAACTCGTTTATGAAGAGGACTCTTCAGAAGACAAAAGTCCAAATGTCTATGGCAGTGTGGCGTATTTTAAATAATCGTATATGCGAAAATGAAAAATTTATATTCACAATGTAAATAGATGTCTTTGAAGTGAACCTAGAAACGCCTTAATGAATAAAGTCCTGGCCTGGATTCTTTCCAATGAGACAAGAGGGTGCTGTTAGAAATTCTTGGGTCTCTTATGAACTCTTATTTCGTGACCTGTATCAATGAACCTTTATTCAAACTTAATATGGCTTACAATTAAGCGTTCTACTGAAGACCCTTGCACTGCCCAGATTTCTGTTTTCATTTATTTGGCATGGTACCTAGGTGCTTTAAACTGATCCTAGATAGCCTTACATATGGCCTGTGAGGCATGACAGGGTATATGTCATCCAATGATGCGGTTGAGCTTGGCAGTGTAATTCGAAGCACAGAAAGTGTAGGATGAAAGTTTGAAAGCTCTGCCATGGATAATTATGAACACTTGGGGGCTTAGTCATATGAAACCCCTGGAATGCACTGTGATACTTAATTTGTTTGTTCCCTGTTCTTAACTGGCCCTCGCATACCCGCACCTTTGACCCACTTACTTGCACTGTAATTCGGAAGAACCACCACATTTCGCGGGTCCCTCGTCCTGTCTCGTTTTGGCGGCCATCTTGTGTGGGGCACACGCTCGGCGCGCTTCATGCTCCCAGCGGTCTAGTCGTCGCTAGGAGGCTAGACCAGCATAAAAGCGAGCCATGCTGATGCGCAGCGGTATCGCGCAGCGGGATCGCCGGATTTCCGCCGGAGTTACGCCTGAGTTTAGCCCGTCTGCGCCCGTCCGCGCTAAGGACGGCTGCAGCACGGGCAGCATACCGACATCTTGCACTTCAGCTCAGGTAGGTTAACTCATGATCACTCTGCCATTCACCTAACGTATTCTGCTTCTATTCTTAGATCCTTGCGACCTCACACACCCGCCTCTTGTACATCTTGTACTTTGCCTACTCACTATTTTACATGTGCTGGCTGTGGCTTTTCCACCGGTAAAATGTTGCTTTCTAAGACACAAACTACTAAAGCACATTACCGGGGTAAAAGGAAGCCTACTAAGAAACCTTTGACCTCCCTTCCTCTCCAATTTTGGAGTCTAAATTGTAGATCGCTGCCTAAAAATAAATTCCACTTATTTGACTTCATAAATGATGAGTCGCCAGACGCTTTGTTTTTGACCGAGACCTGGCTTCACGAAAGCTCTGGACCTGACATTGCCATGGCTGTTCCAAACAGCCATGTGATAGTACGTCAGGACAGGGCCTCCGGAAAGGGTGGGGGGATTACTATTATTTTTAAAAACATATACCAACGTAAGTTGGAGTCGTTCTCCCTCCCTGGATGCGAGGCTGCACTTTTTAAACTAACGATTGGTCCTCAATTAACGCTCTCTGGTCTTTTGATATATCGGCCCCCGGGCTATGCTGGACCTTGGGTATCGTCATTGGCTGACATCATATCTCCTGTACTACTTAAAACGACTAATTTCACCATTCTTGGTGACCTAAACATCCATCTTGAAGATGTGGAAAGTACTCTTAGTCAGTTGTTGCTATCTGACCTTGAAGTTTTTAATCTTTTACTTCGAAATTCTTGGGCTACTCACTCTGCTGGTCACCTGTTAGACCCAATCATCTAAATTTTACCCTATGATTGCTCCCAAAAGGCTCTTCCATTAGAATGGTCTGACCATTTTGCGGTGCATTTCATGCTACCTCTCTCTTCAACCAATCCCAAGTACTGTGCTGGTAGGAGCAAGCCTTCCTATCGGTGGGACAACTATAATTTGGCGGCATTTAATCAACATCTTATTGATTCCATTCCGTGTCTGGAGAGCTCTGGAGTAGAATCAAACGCTGCAGTTTCCCAGTGGTTAATGAATGCTGTAATTGCATCCTCTCCTCCTCTATCTAACAACCACAGATCCTGTCATCCTCCTGCGCCTTGGTTCTCTGATGACTTCAAATCACAACGAGCCAAGTGCAAGGCTTTGGAGAGGAAATGGAGGCTCTCCTACTCTATCCCTTGTAAGGAGGCTTATAAAGTAGCATTACAGAGTTACCATGGTAACTGTAAACTGGCCAAGGCCACCTTTATGGCATCTACGATAATTCAGGCACAGAACTGTCCACGGACTCTTTTTGCAGTGGTAAAGAAGCTAACAGGAGCAGATACTTTACCTTCTCCTCCGACTTTGGATAAACCTCAGTGCGATGCCATTGCAGACTTTTTTATTTCTAAGGTGGAGCGTATTCATGAATCTCTGAATACTTCTCCGCCACTTGCTGACCCTCTACCGGTGACTACTTTTAGCAGTCCTCTTCCTTCTCCCTCAATGTATATTCACGATTGGCTGCTGTTTAATGACATTACTTTTTTATCATGCCTGAACAGTATTAGGTCAGGCTCCCCTTGGGACCCTGTTCCTATGAAAATTCTAAAACTATTGGACCTTGAGCCCAGGAGAGTCTTAATGAGACTCTTAAATACCTCTCTGACAGAGTCCCTGGTGGCGCAGGAGTGGAAGCATGCCATGGTTGTTCCCTTGCTGAAAAAGACCGGTGCGGACACTTCGAACCTATCCAACTTCAGGCCCATATCCCTGCTGCCTGCATGTTCTAAAATCTTGAAACGACATGTGAACACTCAGCTTAATTCGTTTGTCGAGAACGTGGGATATCTCCATCCGTCCCAATCTGGGTTTCGCGCACATTACTCCACTGAATCCGCTCTCCTCGGGGTGACGGAGAGGCTCCGACACGGTATCGATCGCGGGGAAACCTTTGCACTCATCCTTTTCGATTTGAGTGCAGCGTTCGATACCGTGCCTCATTCCATTCTTCTTGACTCTCTCCGCTCCCTTGGTGTTGCTGGATCTGCGCTGGCCTGGATTGCCTCCTTTTTAGGTGGGCGCACCTTTCAGGTGTTCTCGACAAAAGCTGAATCTGCTGTCTATTCATCGGCATACGGCGTCCCCCAGGGGTCGATTCTCAGCCCTTTGCTGTTTAATATCTATATCAGACCTCTTGCTACCATCGTGGAGGACGCCGGGTTGACGATTTATTCATACGCCGATGACACGCAGATTGTGTTCTCTCTTTCCAGCAGTGAGGGCCATGAAGTATCTGCCTTAAAAACTGGCCTGTCACGCGTTGCTGCTTGGATGCACGACCATCTGCTCAAGCTCAACGGTGACAAGACCGAGGTCATTATCCTGGGCAAGAATAAAGACCTGTGGGGTCCTCGGCACTGGCCCAGTGACATGGGTCCTCTGCCGAAACCAGCCCCCGTTGTCCGCAACCTTGGCTTTCTCATAGATGATAGGCTCTCTATGAGACAGCAGGTAACAAAGGTCGCTGCAACCTGTTTTTACACCCTAAAATGGTTGCAAAAGATCCTATGGATGCTGCCTTGCTCCACCCGGAGAACTGTCGTCCAGGCCCTCGTGATTTCTCGTATTGATTATGGCAATGCGCTCTACCTAGGGGCTGATAAGGCCACTATAAACAAGCTGCAAGTGATGCAAAATTCATCAGCCCGTTTGTTGTGTAATGTACCCCGAAGATCCTCCACAGCTCTGGCCTTACGTGACCTTCATTGGCTTAAAGTCGCGAACCGCGTAAAATTTAAAACCTTATGCCTCCTCTTTAAAATCAGGCAGGGCTCTGCACCAAAATACTTGCAGAACCTGGTTCAAGTTTATAAGCCTGGTCGGGCTTTAAGATCCTCTACTAGTGGCAATTTTTTCGTTCCTAGAATTAAACTGGCCAAAATGGGCGGCCGCTCGTTTTCTTATCTTGGCCCAAAGATGTGCAATGCTCTTCCGCTAGCTCTGAGAGCCGAGACTGATCTCCTCTCCTTTCGAAAAAAATTGAAGGCCTTTTTATTCAATTAATTTTCTGCAGTGTATGTTTTGTTTTGGGCCATCTGCTTGTTTTCTCTTTCTTATCTATCTCTGGCGCCGGGAAACCCATTGAGGGTAGCTGCGCGCAATACAAGTTCATATAAATAAAAATACTGTCCCTGAATAAATATCTGGTCATACATAAAAACTAGAAAGGAATAGTCTCCGAGAATTGTGATTGCCCAAAATAAAATATTTCATGATAGTACATTTAAAATCACCCACCTCCTGCAGGCCTAGATTACCTAGATTCTTTAGCATACCATATTCCTAACCTATAAAACCTGCTGGCTATGAATGCTTGCTCACGTGTGCCACATTTCTATATAATATTTTAAGACTTTGCCATGTCCCCATATGAATATCATTTTACCTTTCCTAGCTTTGTATTTTCCCACATTTGTCTGTCAATTTACTTGGGATGGCTGACTCCTTCCAAATGCTAATACAATTAGACATTGGTAATTGGACATCACAAGCCCCCTTGCTCCTCCAACTATGGATGTTATGGAGTTGAACATCGACAGGGGTCTGAAAGAACGTGTATGGGAAATTTCAAAATATTGCATGTCTGCCCCTAATTTAGAGGTGGGAATCTACTGTTTCACGATAGTACTCTTGGCCAGGATGACCATGGGTGACCAGAGTCTGCAACAGACATATTCGTCCTTTACCTTTGTTGTGCTTCCATTGCTGTAGTTTTGTGCCTAGCCAGGACTCCCGAAGGTGTACATCTGTGTGCATCACTGTTTGAAAGACAAATGCACATATCCATGCTTGCCACCACCCTTTTCCACTGGGGCAAGTAGGTTTGTGCAGCATGATCTGTGTACACCTATCACATTTTGAGCAAATTCATTTGTGAATTTGAATATGTGCTAAATACACCCTTTTCCCTACTGCACCAACTAAGCAAGTGGGCAAGTTCTTTGTAAATTGTAAACAGTACATGTATGGAGCAAATAAATAACAAGACTTTTGCTATCTCAGACAAGTAAAGATTGTTACTGACAGGATAGAAGAAGTAGGATTTAGCATTCAAAATTTGGATATCTATCTTTTTGGATATGGAACTGTAGAGAATGCATTCCAGGGTGTGCTATCATTGCCCATAAAAGACTGGTGGGAAAACACTTATGCACTAATTGGCTTTTGATGTAGAGAGGTGGTCGTTGTCCCCTTGAGAGGAGAGGAGGACACTGACATAGCTAGGAGTAGGCTATATTGTGTGTTTCAACTTACATGATTTGACTCTTCTAAATATATACATCTTTTTGCATTTGGCAGTCATAAGCATGCCATAACTTTTGAGTTTTCTATCATTACTTTTGTTTATTGTTTTGCTGCCTTCTAGATGAAGGTGTTGGGAGTGTTGCTTGCCCTTTGCTTTTTTAGAATGAGTAATATGGACAGTGGGGCCACGGATTTGCTGCTCTCCTGTAGCAGTGTAATGTACATGAAGATGTTAGAACTATTATGCACAGTACTGGGTATGCATTTCATGTAACTATGAGAAATACAGACAGAGGCTCCCCTCTCAGGAAGAAGTTTTGTGACATTCATTCATCTGTAAAAAAAAGTCCATCAACAGCTTCTATATTGTATATGTTTTTTTATTTTCTCCAGCATTAAAGAAAGTAACTTCATCAACATTGATTGTCATTTACAGAAAACATTTATAAATCATATGTGCATTTTAATGGAATGCTAACAGTACATAACTAATAATTTAAACGACATAAAATAGGACCAATCCTATTACATTCTAAATTAAGAGAAAACATTTTGACCGGGGACGTCGTAGTGTGGTCCTATGAGATACATGGAAAAGTTTGGATGGCCTTTAAAATGTAATGAGTCAGGCTGTAGTTTTACTTGCAGTACATAACGTGTTAGGGCTTGTGTAGTAAACAGGGACAGGGGAGAGACAGAAAATTTCAAATGCCATAATTAAAAACCTTTGTGATCTCGCCCTTTTTATAGACATAGAGCATTCAAACAAAAATATTATCATACACTTAAGCAGAAATGAAATAAACCGTGGTGGCTGTACAAGGCAATTGAGTTTTATTTCTTTGAAAGTACTTTCTTGCTATGATTTAGGAGTGAATAATATAATTACACACTTGTCAGGCAATGCGGGTTCAGTGGGTTACCAACAGTGGTGAGCATGCTTATCAACAGTAGCAAACTACACCAACAATAGGACAGCACTTCCTAAATACTACAGCCAAGCACCAAATAAGCCAGAGTCCTTGCAATCTGGGTGGAGGGTGTACTATTTTTGTGACCTTCCCTTTTGTTATGACGCCTTCAGTCATTCAGCCTTTGGTGGACTGTGACCATGATAGCCAAAATAAAATCGTATACATCCTCTGAAAATTGGAAACATAACAAAATTGTATTTTCTGCAACAATTCTATTAAAACCATGAATTATTTGAGTTTTCTTTTCTCCAAAAATATTCAAATATTGAAAAATGTTTTTCTTTTAAATCTAAAACATCTCTTTCATATAAACTGGTCTCCAAAAACATCATTCACTGTCATGGTTTGATTGTAAGGGGAGACCTTTAACCACATAAATATGCCCTTATGTGTGCCCTAGTGGTACAACAGTTCTTGCAGACACATAAAAACATTGTTATTGATTTTTTCCTTGATTCTTTGCAATATGTAATTATTCAAAAGTAAGTATGGCTTTAAATTACACCTTAGTTTTGGTTCTTTGTTAATTAGGGTCCTGTTTTACCACGTTGCCCCAAAACACTATAAAGTATGGGCTTGCTGAAGCCATTTAGCGGGGTCCTTTATTTCCAAAGTCCTCCATATATGAAAAACTTTCAAAATGCATGCGTGTTCAATGTCCCAGGCGTCATTGAATCATCTTGTTGCAATACATAGCTTTCCAGTTGAAGTTGTGAGTCCAAACTGGTGACTGCAAGAAGCTTTGGGGGAGGGTGTCTGCAGAAGCCTCATAGCGTTCAGAATCGCAAGCGTATATGCTGAAAAATGTAGGCAGGTCAAAAGGCTAGTTTTTATTCTTACAATCAGTTTTCTGTACAAACTGAAGTGTCCTTAACACTCAAAAGGAAGGAAGTACGTTGGTTGCTCTTCAATTTTTTTTGTCCTTTTAAAAAACAAGTACAAAGTTTTCAATTTAAACAGACATAGAAAACAACAGTGTATGCACTGCCTCAAGTTATGTACAACAGAAATATTACACAGACAGCATACAACTGTTTGAGACTTCCAACTAATATATATTAAAAGTAGTTACATCTGCAAAAATATTGTATTTGTCTTCTACATTTTCTACAATACATAGTAGTTTTTTTCCTTATTTTATCCAGTGGAAATCAGATGAGGCAGGCTATGTAGAGTTAAAAGCTGAATGTTGCAGATATTCACATATTTTCGATGCAGTTACTGTACTGTCTTTACAAGGTAAGACCATTTACTGTTGAAATGCCTTACAACACCTGTGAGAGTATGACATACATGCATAAACACATTTCAGTGAGATGAGGATAAGGAACTTAATTAGAATTATTTGTTGTGCATTATGTATGGTCACTAGTCTGACCCCACTGCTACCTTGGTAATCTGCATGCCTCAGAGCAGGAATGACAGATTCACGTATTGCCATAATTTCTCATAATAACCAATACTGTTTTATATTATTTAATAAAAACACATTTGCTATTAAAAAAACACATTTGCTGCATAGGAATGCATGGACAAATAGAAAACCTTGAAGGTAAGAATAATATACATTTATTGTCTGTCAAAGCAAAATGTGCTTATGTTGAACCTTAGACAGAGCTATGATGTTACTGAAAAAAGAAAGATCCAGCTGCATTTGATTCCCCGAAGAGTCTGACAGAATAATCCCCTCTGCTTCTGATTTGCTGAGCTTAGAATCTAATCAAGACAGATTGAAGTATTTTTCATGAGCTGCTTTTTAAGCAGAACAACCTTCAAGGGAAAGTCTGTTCTCCTGCCCTGGCTTGCTCCATAATCCTTTTGAAGGTCACTACTTAAGGAGCCAGCAGCTACAATGGGGGAGATGTTGAGGAAGAAACAGTTTGGTGACATCAAATAAAGTGTCCACTGTCAATCGCATTTTGCTACTAAATCTGATAATGTTGCCTTTGTACCGGATGAGCAAAACACAAATGCTAATGGCCGCTTCGATCATGAAAACCAGGTTTCCACAAGGTCAACATGTGTACAAAACTCTATTGCTCCTGATGCATTCCATTGTCTCTTTTTATTGTACACCAGACAGCATGCACAGTTTAAGCACACAGAAGTACATATCATATAAAAACAAAAAGTTATTGCTGCTGTACCTAATAATTAATATAAATGTCTGAATTCACTGTCATTAGTAGATGTTTCTGTACAGATTGGTGTAATTTTTCGTATATGTATTAGTATATTTTTAAATCTGAAAATAACAATTAAAAATGTATATGCATTTTTACATATAAGTGAAAGACTAAAACAACCTATCTTTATTCCAGATGCTTTTTATGCTCTATAAAACTTTTTTGTATAACTACTAAACCTGTGATGGGTATCTTAAATGTATAATTTTATGCCTTAATGTTTACAATTTGGATAACTTATACTAGCTGTTATTTTGAACTTCATAATTGTCAAACATTGACAATCTTCCACTTTAAAATTTCTATACTCATCCTTGTGTGAGTGTGAATAAATAAGAAGAACCAGCATAAACTGTTTTCAGCTTGCAGTCAATATAAGTGAATCAATAACGTTGATAAGAGTAATCAAGATAATTCTGTACTAAAGGTTTGTAAGCCATTCTTTTTATAAGTCGAAATTCTTCCATGCTTAAAATTGTGGATGTGAGATATAAATAGAGGCCTACAATTACAGTAGGTGCCAGGTAAATGCCTCTATTTTAGACGTTGCATGAAGAAATACCTGGGTTGCTAACGTCTCACTTTGGAGTATAATAGAGTGCACAGACCATAGAATAACACATGATGTACCAAGTGTGAAGTAGGAGCAATTTATAGTTGCAATCCAACAATAAATCACTCATAATCTCAGGGAGGTGTTTAAGGGAAGAGAAAATGTCCATCAGCCAGTTTAAATAATATGTCAGGTTCTACATCGGGAAGAGAAGCTTTAAACATACTGGAATCAACGGTTGCCTTTCACTTTCTGGCTTCTAATTGCACTAATTGTTTCACTCTTGTTAGTTTTGAAAGGTTCAAACTGACTTAATAGAAGTGCTTGTCAATACAGTTCTTACTAGGTTAAATTAGCAAGCAGTCATAATAATATTTATTTTATGTTTGTGTATGTAGTAACATAGTATGCGTTAGTTGTACATGTGAAGCAAAAATGCATGCCAATGTGTGCATCTGTACAATGGAGCGCTATGTCTAGTACATGTGCATTTGTTCTATTACGCAAGTGTGGACATAAATTCTTTGTGAAGATAAACAGGATATGCACAGAAGTTATCACAGGATAAGGTAGCATGGGGTGTATTAGAACATACATTGCATGGAGGTCACGTGACCTGTGTGGATTTTTTATGATTAGTATGTGTCATTTATATTTGAACTGAATTTGAGTATTATTTCTCTAATTAAATCTGAGGCAACTGATTTAGTTCCAAAAGGTAGCTGAAACTCTATGATCTGTGTATAGGTGACTAAAATGTGCTGTACCGCAGTCAGCTTATTGTATGACTTATATCGTTGGGGTCTACATGCATGAAGTTATGAGTTTTTATCAGTTGGGTACAATTATTTTGTATATAAATGTATATTTCATATCAATATACAGTTTTTTCAACTTCTGGATATTTTAACTTTCTAATTACGCAGTCAAACAGTTTCCATGTTAGTACATACATAATGGCAGGAAGTCATTGAAGGCACCACAGAAGTAGGGCGAGGAAATCGCACAACACATTCTGTATCACAAAGAGGATTTTAAACATATTTGCTGGTCTTGTCAGATAAAGAGTGAGATTATTTCTTGTTAGGAGGATGGGGACCGAGAGGATGTATAAAAGTGGTATCAGAGAGGATAGGGTAATTGTTTTGAGGTTCTAGGTTAAAAGACAGATACTACTGTGTTGTTTGAAGCTGTATTGCTGTGACAATTGTGCGATGATAAATGAGTAAGACATTATCGAGTTATGTTATGTGGATGTGTGTATATGGGAGTTACCACACATACCGGAACTTCATGGGGCTCTTGTAACAATGCTCAGACTCTGTTGTCTACGTTTTGTAAGTCTGAAAGTTGTGTACTGAAAGAATTTGAAAATAACTATTCAGAGGAGATATGGACAAATGAATGCTGTGTGGCATTGCCCAAAGGTAATTGAATTCTATCAAATTAAGTATTACATTGCAATCTCTATTTTTGATTAGGAAATAAAAATAAACAATATTTTCAAGGAAAGGACAGTCCATCTGCTAATTAACTCATAGCTTTAGAAAATGTTCTGTTAGTGGCATTATAAAGTATTTTTCAAAACTGAAGAAATATGCTTTAGTGGAAGTGAATGAGAGTAAATTGTAATGGCTGTTAAGCAAAGTATTTGTATTTAATTTTATTAATGGGTTTGAGGCTGGACAGAGGTGTGCTCTGTAAAATTGCAAAGTATGAGGATTGCAGATATTTATCTGAACCAAGTGTGATATCATCAGATAATACTTTAAACAAAAATACAACCTGTACCCTTGCTACACTAAATGTCAAAGAACAACTTATTGACATAAGTTCGAAGAAGAACCATGACAGTGAATTCAGTTTTTACAAAATGATTTGTGCTTTTAATTGCTGGTTTTAAGCCTTGCCTGGGTTTGCTTTATTCTACAATTTGAGCATGTGCTTTTAAAAACGTCCAAAGGTATTAAACTTCATTTTCCTTCTTTTATTTCCTATAAAAAATCGCCCCTGAGTGGCATACAGTGCAACATCTGCATCATGCAGTGATTGTCAGTTACAAAGGAACATAAGGGACGGAGTGAAACAAGGTTCCTTGAGTTACAGTAGTGCACACACAATACCATCCTATGTTATAGTATGGAGTTAGAGCTATACCACAGGGCTGTAGCATGGTATTGTATTGACCCATGATGTTACAATATTTTCTCCTAATGTAAGCTGTGTGGCATACCAATCATGAGCCTGGAGCAAGAAACAGCAAAGAAGGTTGTTCTCTCACAGCAACCATGCTGCTAAAGGTAGAGTGATCTGTGTGCGTGTATGACGCCTTTTGTACTAAAACACCTTGTCACTACAAAGCAGCAAATACCAAGAGAAACAGGCTAACAGACTTCAGTTCATCATTTCCATACATGCCAAATTTACATTTAGACACCTCTGGATAGTAGAGCGCTTTACAAGTGTCACATTCAGGTGCCTGATCTTTGGAAGTCTCCTAAGAAAGTTTCTTATTATACTTGCCCATACTGTTATGACAACTCTAACTCCTAGATGGGTATTCTATGTAGCAGCAGCCTGTGTGACAGTGGCAGACACAGTTGAAGCTGGAGGGTAGAGGAGGGGGTGAAAGTGGTCATGCGCTCATGCAACATGTAGTGGTCTGGGCACTGTTTACAGATACCAGTCACTTCGTTTTCAAGTGAATGGTCATATTAATGGCCATCCAACTGCCTGGCCCATAGGTGATAGTCCACATTTTGCGGCAGTGCTTTTGCGCGTTGAGATATATGTGTGGCAGGAGAGATGGTCTTATAATTTTAGGGATATGCAGTAACTTTATTAAATTACTTACAAATTAAAATGGTATTAAAGTGTTCTAGTTAGTTGTTTCATTCAGGTGGGATTAGACAAACTGTACAAAGCAGCACAAAATAGCGGGAGGCATTCCACACGCATCTGAACCCTACTCATGGGCAAAACCAGCATAGGACAGACATTGAGCTATTCATCCACGGATATTACAGTAGCCCTTGAGCCAGAACCTGCAAATGGAAATATAAACAAGGTCCACGAGCAGTCCACGGCTCTGTACCAACCGCACACCCAATCTCAAGAGTGCATTTGTTAGCTGCTTGGTTTCAGTGTCTCTGTGTTGCCATTTTCTTCCTGGCAATCAGTAAAGTAATCTTTCCATTAGAAGAAACGCGACTCTCTGAATTAATTCTTAATACAAAAAGCCAGCAGGAGTGACATTTACACCGCCAGGATTAGGTCGCCGCTGTCTTCTAACATGCTGTCTACATCTGTCCGCCCAGACACTAAATGTAATTTACTTCAGCGCAGTTGGTTATGCTGTGCTTGTCGCTGAGCGGTGTACTCATATTTTGACCTGCAGGAGCAACATGATAACATCATGGCCAAATGTTTTCTTTTTCAGTAACAACATTCTGACCATTACACAGACAAACCTGAATGGTGGCTGCTAAACCTGCCCAATTAGCCCTAATGCGCGGCTAGGACGGCTAATGATTAAGTGCTGCAAAAAACAATAACACCCTAACCCTTCGCTTGTCATCTCTTTCGCTTCATGTAAGTCTTACATTCACATCACAAATAAATGGGAGTCCCTGAAAACTCACCCCAAGAACTGATGTGTAACCAGTAAGTGTGAATCTCAACAGGGCATACCTAGCTGATAAAAGTTGTGCAAATGAGTTGAGTGATAGCGTCATGTGTTGATGCAGCGCTGGCTTACACAAGACGTTAAGTGCTGCATAAAGCAAAATATTAAATATAAGCTTATTTGAAGGTATGGCCTGCTGGGAGTGGTGTATCAATATACAAAGGGCATTTTGAACTCTAGCCCAAAAGCAAATTGTTTTTTCAAAACGAAAATTGCTGATCTTCTTATTCGTTTTCAATATGAAACTTAAAAATATCTGTCCAGAAGGGTACTTTCATTTCATCCATATAACATGTGAGATAATTTGTAATCACTCCCATATACATCGAAAGGCAGGATGGCATTGGCTCACATTTGAATCTCATATTGAATTTAGGGGCGTGTTTCTGCAGCAGCAACCAGTTGAACTGCTCTTCAGAAGGATCTTGACTGTGTACTATGCAGAGAGGGAATTGAACCATGGAGGGAAATAGCGGCCAAAAGCAAATACAATTTTACAAAACTAACCAATGATTTATCTGAGTGAACACTTGTTTGCTGGCATTAGATTTCACATGATGTCAAGCGGTGTGATATAACTTAAAGTTAAGGGACTTATCCTAAATGTGAACTGTATCCCTTTTGTTTAAGAGCACAATTGGGTATTTTCCCAACACAGTAAATAAAGGTGCACTACATGTGGAAAATGGAAGAAAACAAACATGTTTTAAAGAATACAATGTATCCTACACATGAACGTGATCTTGGCGTATCAGAGTCCTATCGGTTTAACCTGTGCAGATCACGTCCTAAGCATCAGAAGTCACAATTAAAATTCTTCTGCTTACTGCACCACCCAGACAAGGCTTCTGTACCCCATCAGTGTATGATCCCCACACTCACCTACACAGGCAGACGATTATTGACACATCTAGTACATTGGCAATTGAGAACCATGTTTCGGTGGGAAGAATTAGCTGTTCAACCTTACTCAGATGCAGTAATTGAATGATAAATAACAAAACATACTTATAAAGAGGATACTCCTCAAGAAAACTCGAATGAGTTATTCCATATATATGTGTGTTAGTGTGTGTGTGGTATGTGTGCGCACGCATGGGCACACAAAGAAACATATCCACACACATATGTATACATGCTTATTTGTGTAGGAGTGTGTGTATATGCATAAATCAATACACATACACACACATACACATGTATTGCATGTACCTACAGATACATATATATAAATATATCTACAGCGTTTTTTTTAAACAAATCTTCACATGCATTAACTATCTAAAACATAGAAATAGGTATGTCTAACAAGTATAATTCTCTTAATTTATAATTAAACAATTGGGAAAAAAGAGTAACACTGAAAAGTGTTTCTTGTTTCGCATTAATATCTACAGTACAATTCTATGAACATTTGCTTTTGAAATTTTACCCCAATGAAGTAAAAAAACACCCAGTGTTCTATATTTTTACATTTATGGTCAGTTTCAAAACAACAACAAAAAGACACAGAGAAAAAGAGAGAGAGAGACGCCCACTCAGAGGTGCATATTTACATTCGTCAAACTGTAGCGGTGAAAAATTATTCTATTAAGTGCAGCACATTCCTAGTGTTGTAGTGGTAACTTCTGAAGTCCGCTTGACCACATTAGTTTTGTCTCAGTAGCAATTCATGTCAGGAACAAATGAGAAGTGTCCCTGCTCTGCCTTCACTTGCAGCCCGTAGTCACGTCTGGATTAAAGAGCTCCTTGTACAGCGGAGGGAACAGTGTGTTGACTATTTCCGGATGCGATTGCTTAAATACCTGCAATTTCTCCCCATGCAGGTTACAAAGTGCAGTTATGTTCGGTATCTTGGTTATCAACTGTGGGGACAAAAGAAACAGAGTAACAATCAAAGATTATTTCTCATTTGACCGATTGCTATCATGTTTTGTGTAGTTTTAGCGCAATTAACAATTTATCTGAAAAGAGGGTTACCTATTGTGCACAACTCTGAGGTGCGTTGCAGCAAAGACTTAACAAATGTTAAGTGTTCTATTTGAAAGCTGTCTAATCAATAGAAGGCCTGTGGAGCCAGCCTATTACTTGAATACACTTAAACAGCGAAATAACATAATACAAATACGATCCTGAAGTCTGGGAAGTGGTCAAGACTGAAGGGACTTTGGTCACTGTGCAACAAGGTGAGCGACAGGTTACTAGAGACGCCTCCTGGTTCAAAGAGGTGATGGATTCTATATACCGCACAGGTAGCCCGGCACATGAGACTGTCCAAGACGAAGAAGAGTATTGCTTGATTCTCACCTCCCAGCAAAGGTGTGAAACTCAACGAGAGTCTGAAAGGTCCCACGTAAGCAGTATCCCGGAGCTGCCATCCCCTGGACAAAGGCAAGTACGAAACTCCCTGGCTGGAGAACCAAGTGACAACAAGGTCGAAGGGCAAGGGTCTGACAACATCTCCTAGAGCCAGAAGTATTGTCTTTGGCCAAACCTGGCCCCCAGTCAAAGACTGAGACAGATGTAGAATGCCACCCCGCGTCAACCCTACAAAGTATCCACTGTGTCATGATGAGGGCGGGCTCGGCCTGAGCTAATGAATAAATGGGCAGATAGTCACTTGTGGCCTTGGACGATACAAATAACCAATGTTTGCATGTGTGTTTCTTGGGGACCCAGGGGTTGAGGCCTAGCCATGCGGTCATGGACTGACCGGCCTTCTACAGGTATCTCAGGATAGAGAAGGAGGTACTGGATTGGGAACTGAACAAACTAGTAAAAAAGTAGCACCTTTTTGGAAATTTTCATCAAACGTGGCAAAGTTATTAGCAACAGAAAAAACGCTTTTCATATGGAAAAGAAGACCTAAGTAGGTATGCACTTATGTTCAGATCTGAGGTGCATTGACTGAGCTGCAGAGTTAGCTGAATACTGACCCCCTCAGTGAAAGGAGGGTGTTACATTGCTATTTATATTCTTATTATATTCTCCCTGTCCCTTTAATTCCTTTTGTATACTTATGATTGTGGCACTTTCCATTCAGTTTGCTTTGATTCTATTGAATTGGAATTGGAATCTTGTTCATTCTGCAACTGGAGCTGCTTTTGGCAGTATGGTGCCTTATGGAATAAACATCTACTTTTTACTACAAATTGTTTCCTGCTTATAAATTCTGAAACTTTACAGAGGGATTGGTAGGATGAGAGAGGAGTTTAGACTGTACCTGTTCCCATACTGATTGGTTTCATAGTGTAGCAGGTTTGCATTGAGTAGGTTTGACAGAGATGAAAGTTGCTCCCACTGTCTTTTGCAGGAAGTTTAAGAAAAGCTGATAGCGGTGCTTTGGCAGAACCTCGGAGCACAGTACTTGGCAGGCATTGGGAATGGAATATATGAGCATGTTCTAGTGTGGAGAGCTGTGATGATCACCCTGCATCTCCCATTACGTGGGGACCCTCTGCCCCATTAGACTTCCTGAGTAGACCTCACAGGAACTACACTCTTGTTTCCAAGTCTTGTTTTACAAATAACGACAAATACAAAAGGAGGGTTACTGTTTCTAGAGAGAAAAAATAAATGGAAGTGTAGGTGGAAAAGCCATTAGTTGATGGGGTGTCTTCCTTATTGGAAGATTGAGCCCTCACGCATCCAAATGGGTGTCATGCTTCTTCATAGGACTTTGCTCCTCAGGGGGCCGGCGCTGCAATGCCCCACAAGAGGGCTCTTTGAGGAAATCTTCTCTTTAAACCATATGAGTGAGTGAGGGTTTGTGAATGTAGGGTAGAGTGTATAGTGAAAGATCGATGACTTAAAACTACCTAATGAGTATCATCAACAATTTTAATATAAGATCCGCATGGCTTGGTTAAAAATAGGAGTGTGAAAAACTGTCACTGGGGTTTAATGAGCCCTGACAATTTCGACATATGAAATATTAAAAGGTCGACATGTTTCATGCCTGTGTCGTCCATGAGGGATCTGTGGCATATCTTTCGGTCCAAATGAAATGAATGAGTGATCCCTTCCCTATACTGGAACAGGTTTGTGTGTATTGTGAAAAAGGAAGAACCTAAAGAATCTCAAGGGATATTCATAGGCAAACTATACCTGATTGTGAGGTCCCTAGATGAGATAATGATATCTAACCCTGTGACTGTTTCGTTCCTAGCACCATAGAGCAGGGCAGAGAACCACATAACAACTGAGGTTAGTAAATGATCTGACACAGAGTTGCCCTCATGACCTACCTCTCTCTGCCCGTCATGGTAGGTCATAAGCGCAACTCTGCGTCAGACCATTTTTGTTGTATTGTTGACCATTGCAGTGTAAAAAAAGTTGCTAATTGCTTATATAGCCACAGAGAGCCTACCACATTTGCCAGTCTTAAGGAAGCCTTCTGTTGCGTTCTGGCTAGTGGTATGGGATGAAATTAAAACCACTGAACCCCAGAACTCATACCTACCCTGTGCTGACCCCTGGATTACAATGGCTCCTTAACGGTGACTCATTTGCCCATTGGATTGCCATGCTACAACTGACTATGGACATGCATCTGGCTCGTGTTTCTTCCCAAACTTGTGATTTGGTGCATTTGGATAACTCACCTTGGCCAATGTCTCATCATCAAGGTGGTTCTTCTGAATCACATGCTGAAGTGCAAAATATATCTTTTCTTGGAGTTTTTGGACCTTCCTCGGTTCCAGCAGCCATGGCCGATCTGATTGAATACAAAAACAGGTGGTTAACTTCTGGTAATAGTGTGAATGTACCATGGTTATCTCGTGGTGTGGTGTTTCTTCCTAAAATGACAGTTTGCAAAACAATTCCCAACTTCATGTTTGCCCATGGGCATTTGAGGTTAGTCATTTTTTCGAGTCAGGCAAGCTGTTGTATTATAATCTTAACATCTTATCACAGCTAATAACAGAAAAAGATTTGTGAATCAAACTCTCAACACTTATCTAGGTACTAGAATTAAAATTCTCATTGTTTTGAAAACGTCGTTGTAAAACATAACTCATTAGGTTGAATGGCTGCATACATGCCTCTGTTAGAGCTTTTTGTGAGTTGTTAAAATCTTGGAAATGGCTGCCATAGCGTTCTCTGTAACATTTGATCTGTTAGGCAAGTTCAAATTGTCTAGTTAAGATAATAAATGTTGTCTATGACATTTCAACAACTTTCCCAAAATTTTGAAGATATAAAAATGGAATAAAATGTTTTGAAAAAAATTGATTTGGCAGGTAAAAAAAACATAGAAAAGTTATTTATACCGTTTAAACAACACCCCATTATGGGTTGATGCACCTGCAATGGGTAACTGTTCTGCAAACTGGAGGGCATGTTTACAACAAAGTGGCGGAGTGTAGCGCTTGGCTACTAGGCTTAACACCATGCTCCATCACTTCTGAAATTAAGGCTTTACCATATTTACACAACAGTATGGTGCAGCTCTGCGTTTCTCCCTGTGCTGGAGCTAAATTTAGCAGCCTAGTGCCAACGTAGGCACCCTTGCTCAATGGTTCAAGGGTATCTGCGTTGGGGAACATAAACAATCTTCAAATGGCGTTTTGTCACTTCTATGTGTGCTGCTTAATGCAGTACAAACAGAAGTTACAAAATATATATAAAAAAAAAAAACTGTTTATGTGTAGGAAGAGTAATTTTCCTGCACAAAAAACAAACACTGGCCTTTTGCTGTTTCTGTGCGTGCTGCACAACACAGCACACATTGAAACAGCAAAAACGAGGAGGAATAAAGCATTTCTCCTTGTTTCGCCTGTTTAAGACCAGGTCTTAATTTTGACACTGCCCCGTATTTATGCTGCTCTTTTAAGTAGGGGACAGTGTCAAAATCAATGGGTGTGGTGGTGGAATGCCAACAGCAACACCCATTGACATCCCCTTTCACGCTAAGTACAGGGCAGCATTAAGCCACATTATGTGGCTTAATGCTGCCTTGTAAATAAGGCAAAGCACATATCTTGTGGTGATAGGGGCTTGTAAATATGCCCCTGGGTGTTATAGGTTCACAAATGGGTAAGGGCAGCTCGGACATTCATCAATCTAATTTTGTATATATGAGTGCCCTTCAATTGGATGATATGAACATCTATTATTTTTTGGTAAGCCACCGGTTGAATGCCAGATAAACAGAAACGCCTGCGTGCGCTTTTAAATCTAGGTGCCTATAATCACCCGGCTGAATGAGCTTTGTTTTGGCCAATTGAGAGAGACTGAAGGCCAAGTCATCCCTTGCTGGGTTCGAATTTGAGGCTTGCAGGTTAGTACATACGTCAATAGTAACCACCTCAATAATATTTCATGTATGCAAGATTGTTGTCCCAACGAGAGTCGGGATCTGTGAAGTTCATGACTGCTCTCCAAATATAAAGTTATTTGTTCAGGATGGTGTTGGCGCTGCAACATATGAACCGCCTAGACTCGTGTATTGAAGCCGTAGACTGCATGCCCTGCCATGGATGCCCTTGTCTGGAACCACAGATTAGGTGAGAAGCGCAACTGTGCTTCCCTATCAAGGCCGAGGTCTGGAGTAGGGAGCTGGCATCGGTCCAGGATCTCCCTTTTGCGTACGGACTTCACATACACAGCTGGCGGCGCCAGGACTGAGCAGATTCACCTAAAGACGCTCTTCCTAAGCCCGGGCCAGGAGAGCGGTGGAGCAAGTGTGTGTGGAGGGGCACAGGGTGCACGCAGGGTGCTGCTCGTGAGTCACGCTCCTGCTTTTTTTAAAACATGCACTTACTACATGTGGCCGGGTGCCGAGTTTGTCCAGGCAGGTGGCATCTTTACATCGCTGTTACTAGGTCAACATAGGTCAGGTGCCACAACCCCCATAAGTTCGGTTTTAATGTTAATCGGATGCATTCTGATGTTTGTAGTTTACCCGATCATATTCTAGGTTACCACTGTTACTTGGTGTGCAGCCCATGTCTAATGAGGAGGGCCTTTGACCTCAATTTTATTAACCTCCACATGCAAGAGATGAATGCCCTGGTCCCACAAGGGCCAATAGAGTAGGGATGGGAAGGGGCAATAAGGATATTGTGGTCCTTTGCCATTAGGGTCATAGGACCACAATATCCTTATTGCCCCTTCCCATAGCTTTTAACCTCCCTGCTCACCCCGCTAATAAAGAGATACCTAGGGTGAGTTAGGGCTTTTTATCTAAATGTAATAAAAAAAAACCAATACAAACAAGTTGTCTCCAAAATGCTCCCTGGAATACGGTTGAGCCCATCCTGACCTTTAGGAGTCAGGGTGAACCCAAGGATGAAGCATGCCACTACAATAGTGGGTAAGGGTTGTCTATAAAGAAGGTTTTTCCTCTTCCCACCTCTCAGTGCGCTGGAAGTATATGTTCTTTCCTCTTTTCCCTTGATCATTTACTTTCAGTAGAGAGGACACCTTTTTTTGAGTCAAGGTACAGAGTTCCATTCCATCAGAGTCTAAACTGAAAATCTCCATCTACTGTGCCTCCGTTTTCTGTATCTAGGTACTGGACTGAGGGAAGGAACTCAGAAAGTGCTTATGATCCATGGGTTAGGGGGCGCAATACTTGCCTTGACCTGGGTGCTGGCAACCCATGCTATGCCACTGATTGTACCTATCCTAGGATAAGATATATGTGGATGGGATCAGATATATGTGGATATGATTCTCAACAAATTTAGTTAAGGATAATAAACAACTTCACAGTAACCTGGATTTGCATTAGGGAAAAACAGTACAGCAAAATGCTCCCCATGCAAACGAAGTTTTGTCAAGGCAATCTTCATGTGCCTTAGTAATGGATTTGGAAATGCTTTTGCCGAAT
This sequence comes from Lissotriton vulgaris, assembly GCF_964263255.1. Lineage (NCBI taxonomy): Eukaryota > Metazoa > Chordata > Amphibia > Caudata > Salamandridae > Lissotriton > Lissotriton vulgaris. The sequence continues at coordinate 937,717,885 of NC_141689.1, read as the reverse complement.
TCTTTTTGCACTGTACGACTTAAGTTAGCATTCGCTGCACCATTTAGTATTTAGCCGCCATTTTGAGCAATGATCAAAACCAACTTATGTCTCATTTTGTGTTTGCCTCACAGAAAATCAGCTGCCAATGTATTCTTTGTGCGTGTATTTCTCCAAGGTTGAGTTTTGCTGTGCTAATGAATAGACCGTTCTCATTATCGCATACCTTTCTGACAAGATAGGCCTGCTTGCAGCGCTCAGAGCGGCAGGAGCAGGCAGAGTAACCGTGACTGCAAGATAATGTGTGCCCAGTTCTAGGATTGCAACCCATCCTTCTGTATCTCCTTTGTTCACCAGCTGTCAACTAGAAAATCCAAGTCTGGGCATGTCTTTAGGGGTATTGGAAATGTACTTTACGCAATGCCATATTGACTGAAGTCAGTCCCTCTGCAGCAATCTAAGGAGGCTGGTCAGACTGGGGTACACTGGAGTGTACTTTCAATAAATGTCTTTGGTTTATATTCTCTACTGTCTGACTGACTCTTCATTTGTATGGAAGGCTGAGAGGTGGTCGCGAGTGACCCGGATGACCCTTATCGGGTCACTGTTTCATTAGAGAATCAAAAGTAAAGACTGGTAACTACACCTGCAGTGATTATTTTTCAAAGTTGAAGAGGCATCCCCCTACTAGTGGTTGACTCATTAATGCATAATGGAAAGAGCACATGTATGATGACCCTCTGCTGGACCATGGTCTTTACCGTGATGCACCACAACTATTTTCAGACCTGAGTGGTGGAACTTTACAGTGGTCCCCAGTGTCCTGATCATAACCAGGTTGAATGAAATATGTATAAACAAAGCTTGGAGCACTAGGGAATTGAATATTGTGGTGAAGACAATGTTCCCTTTTTTTAAAAATGATCTTTATTAATGTTTCATAGGATACAATTTGCATCAGCAATAAATCAGCAGATTTGCCTTTCGACATCAGTGGATGACCCTCATTAAGACTAGCTAAACAAACCCCCACTACCCTCCCTCTCTCCCCCGCTTTCGATGGTGGCCCCAAGGGCATTCCTCAGGTAATCGCATCAGCATTATATTAAGCAGTCTTTGGTGTCAGCCTGGGTTCCCACATAGGACCCAAAATCCATCCCTTCCCCCCAGTAACCTTGTGACCGCCAGGCACATCACACAGCTAATTCCCCAAGTGACACATCCACTGGTGGTTCCTTTAAAGTCAGACATCATGGCTTTCGAAGCTCTTAAATCATACTCCAGATTTTTATCTCTGCAGACATGCTTCATCTGAACCTCCTCAGCAATCCCCCATGCGGAAATATCTTAGAGCCAGTCCACCTACCTCGGGGGTTCCGCCAATAGCCATTCCCATAACCTTATATCAAAATTAAAAACTTTCAGTTCTAATAAAAACTTTGCCCTTCATTAGAAGCCAGGTGTCAGAAGAAGGTGTGAGGCCGAAGTGCTCAATTACCCTCTCTATGTCTACTTGCTTCTCCCCATTTATCTCCTGCCAGCAGTTTTTTGATATAGTAGATTTTTAATCACAAGATGTCTTAGCATGCCAACCCCTTCCCACACCCAAAAACAAGTCAGGCCAGAGCGCCCATCACAGGCCAGTCGACAGTTCAGGCAGTGCCTGCTCCGTCTTCAGCTCAGCCAGGAAGGTTTAGCAGTGTCTCCATTAGGCACTCTCCACAAGGGGTGTATCAATACTCAAAGTCAGGCAGACATAGTGCAGGGATCACTCCAGTTCTATGCTATCACTGGTTGTGCTGGGGACACTTCAACGTATCAGGAACTAGTCTCTCAAGCTTGGCACTACATCAGTGGTTTGAAGAGTATCATCTGGGCATCCCACAATGTTCTCCACTCGTTGATCGTCCAGGCTCCTTCGCTACCCTTTCCACCTCCAAAGGTAGGTGGATTGTCTTTGTTTGCTCAACAGAGTCGAGCCCTGCTGTCCTATATCTTGGCAAGTGCTTCTCTGCAAAGTGTCTAACAGTCACTGGCCTCTACTGTACTAAAAAAAGAACAACACCTTTCCATCATGTAGGACACGCAGCTTTGCAGGGAAATCTGACTGTATTTTATATTTAAGGGTCTCATGCGTTTCTTGAAGGATATGTTTTCCACTGTTCCTGAACTTTTTGCGTGTAGTCAGGGAATATTGAGATGGGTTTCCCTTCAAACAGTGGTGGGCCCAGTACCCAAACACATTGAAGAATGGCGACTCAGTCACGAAAGTTGAACAGACAGGTAACTACGGCTCTCGGTGATGCCCCAGGTTTTGCAGGGGGGCCAAGTGCCCTGTGAGCTCTTTCAATCATGAAAAACATGGATAGACTCTTAAAGAGAAAAGCGGTGGTAATCGATTCCTTCAAGAACAGTTCCACTGATTGCCCCTCCGACAACCCCACAAATATCAGACTGTTTCTCTGGGAGTGACCTTCAGAAACTTCGATTTGTTCATCTAGTTGGGCAGTCAGCTTCTGAAGGTAAGAAACTGTATCACGTAGGGTATGGACCTCCTGTTGTAGGGTGTCCACATGTTGTTCCACTGCGATCACACGGTCCACTATCATCTGTAAGTCTGACCGAAGCAGATTGACTTCATTTGCGACTGAGTTGATTTTATTGACCATCTCATCCCAGGTGCTCTGGATTGCCAACAGCAGATCCGCAAGAGACCGGGCTGAGGTCACCACCTCTCCAACCCCTTCGTCCAAGCCTTTCATCATTTTGTCTCTGGCTGCACCCCCCCGGACAGATGGTGTGAGTATAGTTTATGATTTTGCTTGACTGAGCAAGTTTGGTTGCCCTATCTTTCACCATGCTGGTGGCAGCACTTGTGCTAGCCGGAGAGCAGCAGACCAGCTTTGCCAGCAATCAGTCTGAGGGATCACCCCAAACATCCATGGGGTCAAGGTACTCATCAGGGTTCCCTCAACAACACTGAATTAGGGGACAGTCCAGTGGGGCCAGCTGCTCAGCCACCTCTTGCATCCATACCAGTGTCTTGACTCAATAGGTGTTATTGAGAATCTATGCCCCCCCAGTAAAAAGGTGTCACAACCTCTCTCATGGCCTGCACAGTTACGCTCCGTAATCTGCAGATGTTTCAAGCACTCTCGTCCCTTTAAACCTCCACTTGGCTCCAGGTCGCCAGTAAGGGTTCCCTATTTCCGCCTGGTGTCCCAGGGCAGCCCGTGCACCCAGGGGGAAGTGGCGTGACTAAGCATGGGCGGAAAATCCGTTTCGCTCGCGGATTTTGCGGATTTTCGGTAAATTCGCAATCCGCGAAATTCGCGAATCTCCCGCAAAATCCGCAAATCCGCGAGCAGCGGATTTTGCTCGCACTGCTCGCACTGTTCGCGTGAGTTCGCGGCTTCCCAGTACAACTTTGCGCCCCGCAAATAAGTGCAAAATTGCAGAAATACGATCTTAGCAAAACTGAAACTACTTACCAGGTTCAAAAGTTCAGGCTCATCATTAGTAGCCATTTCCTGTAGTGCTTCCTGAGGGGCCCCTCCAGAGTTCAGTTGCCAGTTGCAACTATTATGTGACCCTGCTCTGAACCTCAGAATAGTTACACATATGCCACAAAGGTCCTGAATTACAGCTAAGGGAGACAAGCAGGAGCCAGGCTGGAGGTTCAAATCCATTAATCAGCCCCTAATTCATTATTGTCAGTTGGGGCAGGGCAGGTGTTGTAACTAATTTTGCAACAATGAAAGCACTTAGCAAGTGCAAAAGATCACTAATCAGGAAGCACTAAGGAAGCAGGTGCCAGCTAAAAAAATATTCTGTGACACATTAATCAGCCCAAAATTAATTCAGGTCACTTGAGGCAGGGAAGGTGTGCTTGCATTGCCACAATAATGTACACTGACTGGACAACCAGAGAGTGCTGTGATGAAACAGAGGGTGGCATGGGTGGGCCAGAGGGTGGCATGAGTAGTCAGAGAGTGGCAGTGGTAACAGAGAGTGGCAGTGATGAAGAAGAGTGTCCCAAACAGGCTGGACACGTAGAAACAACAAGTTCGCGAAACTTGCGACCCGACAGGTAAGTTCGCAATTTGCGACATTGTACAAAACCCTCGCAAACTGGCAGAAACCCGCGCAAACACAAAAAAAAAATCCGCAAATTCGCGGATTTTGCGGATTGCGAGTTCGCAAATCCGCAAAATTCGCGAACGCGAGATTCGCAAAATTCGCCCATGCTTAGCCGTGACCAGTCGCCTTCCTATCCATATTTGGACACTTTTCTTGAGAGGAATTCATCAACCATGACACTGGCGGGTCGACTCTTAATGGTTCCCAGCAAGGCCACAATCCAGACATTGGGCATGCATTCAAGGGATCTCAGGACCAGAACAATTCCACATCTCCAGAGGAGAACTTTATCTATTCAGCAAGGCTCCCAGTGTGAGAGGGAAACAGATGAGGCCGCAATTAGGTAACGAGTGAATGGCCACACACAATCAGATTTGAAGCACAAGCAATGATTCAACAAGTCATGACTTTTGTATCATGCAAATTCACCCGACCTACAGCTGTAATTGCAGCCATCATTACCCACTCAATGCAGGAACCACCAAAACGCCCATCATCCACACTCTGTAAGGCCCCTGTAACAGCCATGTTTGATCCTTCTCACCAAGCCACTAGTTCCACTGTCAGGCTGCACAGTATTCGGGGCCCTACTTTCAATAGATATCCAGTCCACTTCAGTGAAGGGGTCTGTATTTCAATAGAAATCCTGTCCACTTCAGTGAAGGGGTCTGTAGACTGCCAGGCCGCTCCCAAAGATACTACTTGATCCACTGCATTGACTTCTTCTGATGTAGCCTCCCAGGACGTGCCTCCATCGGCAAATGTGGCGCTCACAAAGTCACCATTTTGCAGATCACCATCTAGCGGTGCCACCACACTGAAGACCTCTCACTCACAGACTCCCATCATGTCTTAGACCCTGGCCACACTGCAACTCCTTCAGTACATGGGCGCAATCTTGCCCAGAGGCTGTTTAGGCCTGGTGCACCTCTGAAGCTGTTTGCTTAGCCAGAAGCAGCTCACCAGTTGTCTAAGGTATCAGAACTATCCGCCTTTCACAATAGAGCACCAAATCTGGACAAAGCTTGGGCTTCGACTGGGCCGGATTCATTGAAAATGCCAGATCTGGGAGAAGAGCAGAAAGAAAGCCCATCTGCTCAGGGTGCCCCCGGGCCCCGCCCTGTTTAAAAAAAAATGAAAATGCCTCTTCATCGACTGGCAGCTTTGTGTGTGTGATTGGGTGAATGCAGAATGAACAAACGGGTAGATTAATTGATGTTTGAGTGAGTGCATGAATAGAAGTATGACAGAGAGATGCATGCATGAAGAAATTAATGCATGAGTCATCAGCAGCGGCTGGAAGGAAGAGTATCCCTCTGCCACCAATCCACGTTCTCATTCACCTTACTCACCTATTTATTCCTCTGTGCACTCAGTCACTCATTCATTCAGCTATGAGCTCACTCATCCATCTATTAATATTTCCTTTGACTCGTTCTCACATTCACTCACCCACCAATGTACATAGTATGTGCACAATGTGACATTCCCTCCTACCCAAATTCTGTCACCTTACCGCCCACTACGACAAAAACTCTCAGATTCAGGGTATGTTGTCCAGGGCGTAGCCTTTTATTCACAACAATCCAAGTAATTTACCGGTGACTATTAATCAAAAAAAGTATCCTTCTTGGATATATAAAAATTATTCACAGCATCACACTTTACCTGAAAAAAAATAATAATAATATTTACATATATAATAAATAAACGTAATAGTAATTACACTACGCCACGGCCCCCTCCAACTCAGCATGCCATCTCCGCTTGCTGCCAACAGGACAACTTGCTAGGTTTTGTTTCTGCTAGGTTTCGTTTGTCCAAGCCTCACGTGACATCACCACAGCCAGCCAACCCCCTTTCTTGTCTAGGGGCCCCGGAGGAGGCTCAGCCCCGTGACAATTAAGGGCGCCCCTCCCATAGGCGTGCTCAATACCGCACACACAAAACTGCCAGCCAATGAAGAGGCGCTTTCATTTAAAAAACTGTCAACTGCTAATGCTTGTTTCCTATTATGTCGAATGCAACCTTCTTCCTCCAACTTACTTTCTGATGTATTGCTTTAGTCACGAAAGCCGCAAGATCCTCCGTGTGAACAGAATGGAATTTATTTGCAGATAATGTTAACAGAACCACTTTACAACGAGGAAATAATCCTACGAAATCAAACTCATTTCACAGCTTGGCACTTAAGATCAAAAGTAACAAACAGGATGTGTTCTAAAGCTTTTCCATGCATATTCATGCATGCAGTACATTTTTTAGGAAACGCGAAAACATACTGTTAGAATATTACAGATACCAGTCCTGAATGGTTAGTGGGTGGCTATTTTTCAGAGTCATTTACGCGTTTTTTTTAGCAATAAGGGGGGGAAACGCTGGAGTTCAAGCGAGATTTTTATTGTGCGTCTTGGCCTGCACTGTTGGGTGTAATATATTCGATTAGACTGCAATATTTACATTTACAAACACTGTAGCAGTTGAGATCAGGGCCTGGGCCTCTCTTAGATTTCAGACACAGCTGTTTGAGCTCTCTTCATGCTCCAGTGGCGTGATCTGGGCAGCCGAGCAGAACAGCTCATTATGATGTGGACGAGTAACCTTATTTGCAATGTAATAAAAGATGGAAATATAAGGGGACTTGGGCGGCGGGAATATAATAACTATAATAGTTTCAAGCCATAAACACACCTGCTCTGCACTCCCAATACTTTTTTTTATTTAGCCTTGCATTCCCTCACCCTTTAGTTCAATTTGCTTTTTTTCTTCGCCCTTGTAGCCCGTCATTGTGTGCATCACACTATTTAAAAAAAAAAACTATTTTCCTGATGGCTTCCTCGTGCACTGAACTCTGCTGTAGGCAGCTTTCAGGTGCAGCTCCGTGTAGCTATTATTAGGTACGGCACTATAAAGACGAAAAGTAGACCACAGAAAGTTTAGTGCGTGTGTTGGGCTCTGCTTAGTGTCTAAAATTCCCTCACCCACATTATCATTTCACACTAATATCACATGCCATGCTATATTTACTGACAAAGGTGCTAAAAAGCAACAGTAGGCCTTATCTGGTCAGCAGTAGAAGACTAAAACTCGCGTGCACATGCACACACACACACACCTTCTTAAGATCATAATTCTGTGCAAGTCCTGAAGTTTTTTGGGACAGATATTAAGGTGTTGTTCAGTTCAATGGGTCACTTTCCAGGAGAAACCAATGCACAGACATAAAGAACTTGAGGAAAGATTTAATTATCTGAAAACCTTTTGTATTAAAGGCCAGGCGAGCTGCCCTGTGGTGGCAAGCTTGGCAGCATATGGGCAGGACAGTCAGTAGAGCGTCGTCTGGATGTATGACGTTACAACACATACTTTTACCAGGCATGCCTTTACAACGCAGTATTTACAACGAAAACCTTTACAACGCATAGTGCTTTGGGGTGCTGGATAGTGAATAGTTTAATTTACTATTCCAACTCCAGTCCCCGTGGACACTAGGGAAGGTGTTGGATAGTAAATTAAAGTTATTCCCTATCCTAGAGCGCCCCCCAGCGCAATGTGTTGTAATGGTTTGCTTTGTAAAAGTTGTGTTGTAAATGATGTTTCCCACCATGTCTCCATCTGAAAGGTCTCAGACACTGGTTGTCTTTTCCAGGTCTGGAAGGAGGGGTTGGAGCCTAAGGAGAAGCCTCAACTGGAAACTTGCATTTCTGGCCATCTCTTTGACATGAAGATCAAGGGGCAGTAGTTTGAAGGTGAGGGGTTACGAGAACCATTAATAAACCATTACCAGCGCTAAGAAAATAAAACAAGAAGGACATATTGATGCACTATGGTCCTTCTGATCATGAAATAAGCCAAATTGTCATTAAAATACGTGTTATTAATTTATTGCGCTACTAGGTGTTCCCAGATGATGGGGACACTGATTTTCATAAAGAGATACAGAAAGTATACGGCGTTTCAGGTTTGAGGGAGGCAAACCAATAGACACCAATGGGATACTTAGGAAATATGAACAAGGGCAGTAACTTACGAAACAGGGCAGAGAACGCCCCAAACTTGATATTAGCTCCAAAACTGATTGTGTTAGCCAATGGATTTAGAAATCTTGCAAACAAGACCCAACCGTGTTTTCTATAAAAAAAAAAAGCAGATACTCTGCTTAATTACTCAGGCAGATCGCATGAAAAACCATGATCTTAAGCGCAAATCGACATTCGGATTAAGGCAACCAATTGAATAGCTGTAAAGTTAAAATTTTTATTTCCTCAATTAAGTTAAATATATTCCTGTAAAATGTTTGCTTTTGTGGGCACCTTTTTATTTTCATTTGTAGAACTATCAACGTCCTCCTAGGCCTTTCTACACATGACCATTCTTGCTTTGATTTCTATTTCTTTTTATTGTTTTTTTTTAAAGAGATGAAGCCTACAGTTAAACACCCTGAAATGTGTGCTCACCATGATACAAAATATCAAGTCTGCATAGATGTTGGGGCAGGCACTCCCAGTATAAGATGCACTAGGTTGTTTGAATTGGGAATCTAAAAAATAACTATCTTAAAACCAAAATATCTTTGCAGTTTATCTACTTTGATCTACTTACAAATGTATGCGAACAAATACAATTAACATCATTTCAATGTAGAGTACCTGAATGTTTTCTTGTGCGGCTCTCCATTTACGCCAAGGCTATCCTGCAATATACACAGACTCATCTTTTGACATATTTAGCACTTTAGTAACTGCATAAGTGTAGTTTGTGAATAGTGATGGTCCTGCAGTTATCCTGGTGGTATCTTTCAGGATTATTTTCAGCTGTGCCATCACAGATACATTGAAGAAGCTAATATGAGAAAACTAAAAAGGGCACTCTGATGTTGACTGCCTTCATTAAGATGGAGTATCATGCCCTGTTGGAACAATTTGATCATGATCTTGCAGTAAGGGAAAGGATGAAATGCACATCTAGCTGGTCTTCTTCATTTCAGATTGCTCCAGAAGATCAACATTTATGTATTCCTCTCACAGACAAGCAGTCCAGATGCAGAGCCCTTCAGAATTCCAATTTGCTCCCTTCATTTGTAATCAGTACTTGCTAAAGCTGATAGGTATCATGGAAGACAGGATATCAGATGTATGCTCGTGGCATCTCGCCAGCAGAGTAACTCATGAGGGACACTGAAAAGACCCACAATTGCCATATGTCATCTTGAGCAAGTTAGGACTCATAGACTGAGTGGACGATTGTCCTATTTCTACTTGCCTGTTCTGGAGTGGTGGGATCAGCACGGCCTCAACAGTGAAATTCTTGGAGGTGCACTTTGCCCACAACCTCTTATTAGGGGATCAAGAGTCATTTTCAAATAGAATGAACAAAATGCAATTCTTTTCCTTTTCTTATTTCTCCCATAGATTCCTCTTAATTCAAGTGATTATATTGTGAAAGTTGACTATGTAATTGGAATTGATTATGGAGAGAAGGGTAAATCACCCGAGTGCATTCAAGACTGGAAAGCAAAAACAGTGCCCAAAAAATATTCCGATTATACCAGCCGTAGTGGTTGCAGTGGTTCTGTTATAATCTGGCGATTAAAATAATTTGCATAATTCATGAGGGGATGTGGTGTACAATTCCAAGTTACTTAAAACTGGCCTTCAGGATATGTCAGAATTTGAGATCAATGTGAGCTATCATGACAATTTCTTTCATTTAATAGGAAATTCAAGACAAACAAAACCAGTCAAAACATATATTTTGTAGTTTTGATATAATTACCTGGCGAGATCAGCACAGCAGCAGAAAACAAGGCAATTTCTTCCTCCGTGAGTTGCAGAGAACATAAACTCTTTGCAAAGTCAAAGGCCTCATTCACCAGGTCATCAGAACCTACAAGACAAAGAGAACAACATTACTAAAGAGGTAAGAAAAATGCATTGATGCTCATAATCTGGACATGAACTGCCAACAGTTAGACCATCATTACCTAAAAGTATTGCCTGCTCTGCACTTCATTCTACCTAAGGGGTATGTTCATAATGTAATCCCTTTCTACCTGAATAAGTTGTAACATGAATGTCTGTGTGTCTGCTGGACACCCACATTGAAGGGTTTAATGGAGCCAGTTTGATAAAGGGACACCATAATCCCCCAGTAATGTGATCTTCAGTGGGAATTCATGGGCCACTTCTGACCTTCCATTTCCAGGAAGGTGCAAAGAAGAAGACCCCTCCCAACACTTCTTTTAAAAGCCTAAAAAATCACCGATGAAAAAGACTGGTTTTAGCATGGCTGGTTTTGCTCCTGCCTCTACCAGCTTTGTAACCCTATGAAGGATTACACTGTCAGGAGAGAAAGGCTCTATTTGGAAGGGTAATGAATCATGCAAATAAGGACCTCCATTAGAGAGGAAAATGCACTAAAGGGCAGCCGGTGGGAACTCTTACCACCAACCCTCCCGCAGGATATAGTAGTGTTCAGTATATAATGAAGAGCTGGGAATTTAAAGATTTATCACACCCAAAATGGCATTGAAAGTGTTATGCCACTTTGTCAGCTTAAAATGTAGGACAATCAGTTACCACATTTAAAAGAAGCACAACTGTGATGGGACTCTCTAACCACACATAATCCATGCCTATTACATGTTGCTATGTGTAACATTATCAACCATTTGTTTTCTGTATACTGCAGTAATGAGAAAAAGCAGCAGAACAACTGCCTGAAGCTCAACACAGACAAAATCGAAGTCCTGATCTTTGGCAGGAAGATCACATGCTGGAATGACTCCTTGTGGCCATCGGAACTCGGACCCATTTCCAACTCTGAAAGACCATGCCCGCAAACTTGCCATCATCCTGTACAGCGAACTCTCCATGAAACGTCAGGTCAATGCCATCTCCTCAGCCTGTTTCCACACTCTCCGCATGCTCCACAAAGTCTTCAAGTGGCTGCCCAGCAGCACCAGGAAAACATGATGTAGGCCCTTCTTACCAGCCGGCTGGACTACGTCAACACACTCTACACAGGCACCACCACCAAACTCATGAAAAAACTCCAGACAATCAAGAACGCAGCAGCCAGACTGATCCTCAACCTACCCAAAAAGACCCATATCACCCAGCACCTGAATGATCTCCATTGGCTTCCTATCCAGAAGATATGCCAATTCAAGGTTCTGACCCATGCCTACAATGCCCTCCATGGCCAAGGATCCGCTTAGATGAACTACCGCTTGAATTTCCACCAACCTCCCAGGAACCTCCGCTCAACTCGGCTCGCAAAGAAACCAAGCATCGACCGCTCTGGAGGATGCTTCTTCTCCCACCTCACCGCCAAGTCCTGGAACACCCTCCCCCTTCATACTTTACCCTTGTTGACCCACTTCAGGAAGAGACTCAAGACCCGGCTCTTCGACTGATACCGGCAGCAAAGCGCCTGGATACCCTCACGGGTGACAAGCTACGCTATATAAGCACCAATTGATTGAGAAAAATTGGCACATGATATTAAAAGGTGTTGACATATACCATGAAGGTTTCAACTTGAAAATGTTTAAAGAGTTTTAAGACTGTGTGATCTCTCATTTTTCAGACTATTTCAACTGATCCGAGAAACTGCTTATTTAATATACAACTTTGGTTTATACACAAATGAAGGCTGTCACGTAATAACTGTGGTTCACACGGTAAAGATGGCCTAGCTGAGAGATCTTTTTACATGTGATAAATGCATTCCAGTTGGTACAAAAGAGACTGAAGCTATTAAAGTGAACTAACAACTTAACTCTAAATCTGTGGATTGCCTATCCAAAGAAATTTTACCTATCTAGTGTAAGCCCTACACATGGAAATATTACATTTTCATAGATTCCAATGTACAAGCTCTGAGATGTTTCTGAATTCCAAGAAAACAGTAACTTGAGGAAAATCATCAGCAATAAGTCAAGGAATTGTAAAATTAATTTGTAAATCAGCCATGGGTCTCAATCTGCTTAGAAGCGCAGATCCAGGAAATAACGTAAGTCTATCTAACGAAGGAATGACGATGGATCCAGATCATTTTAAATTGTTGACTTTAAAAGGCGGCTCTGAGGACCTTTTTTTAATCCCACAATGTGAAAGGGGAACCAGGACTTTGTAAGTTGTGTATAATAATTTGGACTAACTTTCCCTAAGCCTGGAAAGAGTAGAGCATCCATGGAACACACTTGCAGAGAAAACCAGTAAGAAAATTTGGAACTGAGTTTTTTTCAGTGGTTCTGAAGGAAGGGGGATGTTAATAATTCAACCAATGGACTGATATCCAATGAGCAGATAGTGAAGTCTGTGAGATGTACGAAGCACCAGAACAGAGGTTAGAAAGATTTTGTTGAAAGTTCAGAATTTTTTGAAAAGTTGGATATTTTTTCCATTTAGAAACATGGAACACTGCTGCATGTAAATTAACTTGTGTTTCAAACAGACATCATTTTCAAGAACAATTCACTTTTAAAATGGGGAGCACAGCTTTCTTTCAGTGACCTAAAATGACTGGTCCTCTGCTCCCAATGGCAATTTTTAATAGAACATTCAGAACGGTTGGTTGATTTCAAATTTCACTTTTCCAAACAGCTTAAAATTTTAAAAAACACAAAAGGTATTTTTTTAAATATCTCCTGACCCTACTTCAGTTAGATTATATTGTTTGTCATTTTAATGATTACATTGTTTTCCTTTTAACTAAGAGGCTTATTTTCAAGCCCATTGCGCCGAAGGTACGTTACTTTTTCCCACCTATGGCACATCACCTTGATGAAAAGTAATGCAAAGTAAAGCATAGCCCTAATTTGAGTTATTCTGACCAACTTTCTAAAGCAAATCCTTATTCACGTTGGAAAGTAAATACTACCACAAAACTATGCACCAGTTTGCACTACAAAAGTAATGCTAACCTGTTCAAAGTATTAGTAAAAATGGGCCTTAATGTAGGAACTTTTCAAAACTAACATTCTTTTTTGTATTTTTATCTATATAATGGAAAACATATACTATGCTTTAAATAGATACACAATGTCATAAATAACATAAAAGCAACAAATAAATTCGGACAACTGTCAACGACATTTTAAAAGCACTGATTTTTTTTCTAGGGATTGGTAAAATCTTAGCTTACATTAGCAATTCATTTAGAGTCACCATTTACCACTGTTTGGCTCAGTCTAAATTCAAACCACCTTTAAGAATTATAAATGCGTTTTTTAAAAATTTGACACTGAAACATGTTCTTTATTTTACTGTACACTTTGTCCTTCCTGTATGTTGCAATCCACCTTCTTAGAGAAGCCACAGAGGGGCCTCATTGAATTGATCTCCTGTAAAGGTCCACTACTCTGCATGCACATCTGTCCTTGCCATCAGCCTGCTTGTCTGTCTACAGAGATAGGGTATGATCGCCTATTGTGGTTGGCAAGTAGACGAGTTTGGTGTCCTATTAAACCAAAGAGTCAAGGACCAAGTGGCTTGTAAATTTCATTTCAACTCTGAAATTATCTGATATATATATGTTTTCGTATTATATTATTTAAATTACATTTAAAACATTCACAGAAAATCAAATCACTGAAAAACAAATCACAATATTTTATGTTGATGACCATTTGTGCAAAATAACATCATCAAAAAGAACACACAGAAGGAAAAATGGACTTACCTAGGGCTTTGAACATCTGCATACCTCCATACTTTCCTTCAAAGAGCACTGTGTTGTTTAAGGGATTGAAGGCACGACACATCCTCACCAGAACCACTTCTAAACAGCCTATTGAGCAAAGAAAGTGCCCATTACAAATAATTCAATATTGTGACCTGAAGGAATGTTCTATGCAAGAAAGCATGTTAAATGCAAAGCACCATAAGTCAAACAAAAAAGCTTTTCAGGAGGTACAGTTGGTAGGGTTAAAAGCACATAACCACATACATGTTTTATCAGTGAGGGCTTCATATATCTTTTAGGCTGCGAGCGCCCTATTTCGTGCACCCTCCTCACTGACTGTTGCCCTGCCATAAGGCCTCCTAGGTAAGCAGCCTGGTCTGCCACCCAACCCTCCTTACTCTCATGGGAAGGTGTTGCAGTACCAGTGAGTGGCCATGTATGGTGCTGGACGTAGTCTGGCTCTGAGCTGCAGTGCATGTATTACTGATGTGACCCTTTTTTCAGTAGTAAGTCTAGAAGTGCCATTTTTAAGTCGAAAGGGCTTACTTCTTTGTGCGTGGGTGCATGTCGCTCCCTAAACTCCATCTTAGTCCTCACTTAAACAGTCCTTCCTCCTCCCAAAACTCCTCACATTTAGTAGCAAGTCTTCCTCATTTTGCAGCAATTCCCGGTCCCTCCTTAATTTAATGCTAAAATGTAGGTGTACATGTGCAGATACCTTTCAAAACAGTGCAGAGATCTACACACAGAAAAAATAGGAGAAGCAGAGATCTCCTGGCCAGGCTAGTGAATAGCAGTTTGTAGTACATGAGTAATACTGTTGTACTACAGTTGTGAATAGGTCCCATAGTATCACAGGGCTTAATTCACAAAGGTGAATTTACACTTCTGTGTGAGTCTACTTTTTTTTGATATTCACAAACAAAAGATTTAGGGGCTGATTTCTATGTCGGGCAGAATTGCTTCTGCCCAACACCGACTCGTAAACGGAACCGACTGACACGAAGTCAGCGGTCCTGCCCACCTTTCATCATTTCTCTATGGGAGCATGCATTACGGCCGTAAACCGGCTATAATACATGCTGCCATATGAAAATGGGAGGTGTTATTCATCCCTGCACCCCGTGCCTCGCCTCCCTCAACTGGAGGCTGCACACACAAAGGGGGCCTGCTGGGGGCCCCCAAATAAACTTTCCAAAATGGTTTCCATGTTGGTCAGACCAGCATGGAAACCATGCCAGAAACCGTGCATCATAATCCCAAGAGCGGAAAGGCCCACCCTTTGGAATTAGGAGGCGGTTTCGACTGGCTGACTTGCTCCTTGAGCCAGTCAGAAGGCAGCCGGAGTGACCGGCCACTTTCAATTCCGACTGGCTGATACATAATCAGCTGGTCAGAATTGAAACCAACGATGGAGGTCAAAAAGCCTCCCACTGGAGGGCGGAGGCTTTCCAACCCCCATTGTAATAGACCCTTTAGTAGTAACTTTACTACTGTGGAGACTCCGCAGTTGGGGCAGAGAACTCTGCAGATTAAAAAGAGAGGACTGTCCTATCTTTTTACAATTTTCTGCGAGCGGGGCGCTGCTCACAGCCCAAATATTGGCTTACCCATGGTTCACAGACTATTCTGCTTTTCCTACGTTCATGCTATGAAGTGTTTCTTTCCTGCAAAATGTTAATAATTTATTGCAACTTGTGTTCGCTGCTGAAATTGGATGTGCTGTGTACTTGTAACTTTAAAACCGTTTTTCTCATATCTTGCCATACGTAGATTATATTTATTTTTTAAATTAACTTGAAATGCAAAAGTTCTAATTTTAACCTGAAAACCCACATGAAAAAACTTTCAAGAACTATGGGGGGTAATGGTAGCATTAAAGAAAATTACAGGATGATAGAGCGAGAATAGCTTTGCACACTTCCTAATTACACAGACAACAACGGACCACAAAATCACTGCAAAGTATCAACGACAAATGGAGATAGATGTATAGATGCTCTTTTCAAGAGACAGGTGTTTCTCACAGTCAGCGAAGCCAAATTCAGTACTATGAACTCTGCATATATTTGACAAACTACTCAACAGCGTTGTAATTATTGCAGTATTTCCCTTCAACAAATAAATGTTTAATTTAACACATAGATGTAAAAAAAATGTTTTTTTATTTATTTAAGGTAGAAAGAGGTGAGCTTCCAACATTTCAGGGTCATACACAGTTTATTAATGAGCACTGCTGAAGCAGATGTGAGAAAGCAGTGAGCAAATTGGTTGATTAGACACACATCAACTAAAAGTGTTTTCTTTCAAGTAGAGAGTTATATTCTTGTAAACCCAGAAGTCTGAGTGCTTAATATAAAAAATCCTGCACACCTCATATTAGAAACAGTGCGCCTTTGAGGTAACTAAAAAGCCAAAAGCTGTTTAACTGTACAGCTTTAGCTAGATTCTCTAAGAACGGGCCTAGGTATAAAAAAAACCTTTAATTTATATCAGAACTTGGGACAATGTTAGTGTTAGAAATGGGGATCTCTGGTTGGCTAAGGCTTGCGCCAAAGCCAGGCAGAGACCACCACTCTAGTCAGGGAAAGGGAGTTACATGCCAAAGATAACTCCTGCTCACCCCCTTGGTAGCTTGGTACGAGCAGTCAGGCTTATCCCGCTGGCGATGTGTAAAGCATTTGCACAACACACACAATAACAGCATACTAGGCACACCACAAAGGTAACTCCACACAAGGTTATATATAAAAATAGCCTTTGTATTATCATAAAACACATTAGATGGTAATCACACAATATACACTGTGCCAACTGGCACTGGGCAATATTTACAGGGGACTATTTACATATGACAGGGCCCGTGGGCCACTGTCAGAATTATCACTTGGTAAAAATAGTAAAAGTCAGAACATATCATAAACTTAGAACACAACCAGTAATTAGTGGCAGACAATATACTCAGCATCATCCTGTAACATAAATCATATTACACACAGTATAACACAAGCCGAGAAACATATCCTGCGCCAACCTCATAAGCCTAAACATAGTAGACCATAATCTCCTAAACATAACTCACATTAGGAAATAAACTTAGTAACATAAACTGCAGCAGGGACTATATCAAACCTAAACCGCAGCAGGGAATAAAATAAAACATAACACAGTATGTAAAACCTCATAATCATAAAATCACATCTATAAGCATAAGTCAGGGTGCATAAAACATACTATATAAATACATTTCCTAGCACCTACATTAATCATAAAGAAACGAAAGTCAAGGGTGTGCACTTTGCGCAGGCCTAAACGTAGCAACTGGCACTAAGTGCTGCGCAGTTGTGAATAGATGGGGGCGAAGGAGTGTGTCTCACTCCTACCTCAACATGTCCCCTAAAAGAAAAGAATAACCTAAACTTTGCAGCTGCCAACTAGTTGAAGGGCAGCTGGGAAATAGTCAAATGAGGCTTGGGCTCTCAGTGGTCCTTAAAATCAATATGCAAAACGTTGGAGCCACCTAGGCTTTAAAAATAAACATGTCCCATGGAGCACATTGGCTCCTGAAATAATCAGGCCACAATAAAGAAAAAGAACTTGCCCCAAAACGTGGAGGGCACTGGTGCTTTAAATAAATATGCCCGAGCGTTGGAGCAAATACGGGAGAAAATCATGTGCCCCTCTGGGCTCTCACTGGGGCACTTTAAACAACCCATGCCTGCCTCATGGGAGCGGTAAACAATTGGTGCCCCCAAGCCACCCCATAGGGACTCTAAAGCAAATGGTGGCCATAAAAAAAAAGAACTGGCCCCCAACGTTGGAGCCACACGGGGCTCTAGAACAAAATAAGGCCCACAAGCACTGAGGCCCTCAGGATAGCCCTCCTCCACAGATCTGCCCCCTCAGCCCTCACTCACCGGCTATGTGGGGGCTCCACTCATTGATGCGGCGGGGGCAGGCACCGGCAATGTGCCTCCAGCCACCTCCGCTTTTGATCTCTATGGGCTGCGGGGCTCTCCTGTCTCGCCGGGACTCTTGGGGGGACTTGTGGCCCGCTTTCAACGGCACGCGGGGCTCTCCTCACTACACGGGAGCCCCACCTCGCTGTAGTGCAATGCCCCCTGTCCCCTTCACCCAGTCCACCACAGCGCTTCAACTGGGTCCTCTCCTAGGGCCCAGGACTGCTACTTTCTTTGCCGCCAAAGTGGGACTCTCCCTCAGGCATGGGAGCCCCGTGTCCACACTTCTCAGGTCTCCTCTCACCAGTGCCGGGGCGTGCGTGGGACTTCCCTTGAAAACCGGAAGTCCCGCCCGCCGCCAGGCACTATGGTGCCTGACTTCCTATCTTGATCGGGCCAGGCTGCGGTGATATTTTCCATCAGTAAGAGGGGTATGCTCCCTCGGAATTAACAATATAAAGCGGGGATGGCACCCGCTTCGGAGCTTAATTAAGCGGGGTGGGCACCCGTAATATATAAATAAAATTAGCTGCAACATGCAGGGTGGGCACCTGCCATGAAAAGAAAGTCTGCAGCGGGTTGGACACTAGCGAGAGGCACCACTATGTGGGGTGGGCACCCGCCATCTATGTTTAAAAGCCTAACTCGGTGGAAATGCGGGATGGGCACCCACAAGCCTCAACATCAGTAGGGAGGGGGTCCCCACGTTGTGGTTCCCTCCCACAAGCTGCAGCTCAGTGCTGTCATGGCAAGTGGAAGCGCTCCTTCCTCCTTGGGAGAGTTCAAGATAAAGCGCTCCCAGATCGCAAAAAGGCTGCAAAGGTCCTGGGGCAAAGAAAATAAGCAAGAGGTCCCAGAAGTCCCAGGCATCAAGGGCAAGGCACGGCCCAGGGAGGCAAGCCCTCATGGCAGCCCCGCTTGGACCCCAGCAGCAGCACGCTCTGCAGGGTCAGGATCTAAAAGCAGAATACATCATGGGGTCACAGCCCCTATATTTATACCAGCCAATCCTTTGTTTAAAAGTGTAGGGCATGGGAGAACCAGATACAACTGGTTCAGGGGAGCTGTTGAGCACTTTGTTTTGCTCAGCTCCTCTCTCCCTTTCACAGGACAGGCCAGGGACATCAGACGCACCACAGGGGGTGGAGCCAGCATTGTGGAGGGAAGGCACAGCCCTATTCAGGTCCCAGGTGCAATTCCTCCCTTCCATCTACATGCAGATCTCCCTATTCACCACTGGGCAGACTCATCCTGGCTCCTGGAGCCAGCCACACCATTCAGCACTTGTCACTCACAAGTCAGACAGGCAATTCACATCACACAGCACACAGAAATGCCAACTTCTAAAAGTGGCATTTCTAAAATTACCACAATAAATCTGTGCACACTATTGTGCAGCATTTATTCTCATGAGTTCGCACATACTAAACTTGACCCTGCACTCCCCTCATATCCGGAATTACCACGGACACACATGTCCCCCATGCATTCTTATGGGAGGGCAGGCCACTCTCACCACACGCACTCAGAGAGCGCATGCACTTTACACTGGGCCACAGTGCAAAAGTACACAAAGGCCTAAAGTCACTACCACGATGTCAGAGACTTGAGGCAAAAAGTTTAGGGGTGAACCTACCAAAAAGGGCCAAGTCCAACAGTTAGCAAAATGATTGAAAGCAAATCCACATTTGGTTTCAAAAATCAAATTTAAAAGTGTTCTTTAGTAGCAAACTAACTATATAATAATGTACTTTGAATTGCCTTTTCCAAACTGGCTGAGAACCTGTTTTGCCACTCATTTTACCACCAGTCCAGTGTAAGCTATTTCAGTTACGCCACTCCACTGTTCCACACTCTATTGTACACCACTACTCTGTACACTATTTAAGTACATGATATTCCAATATAGGCCTCTAAATTATAAAACATTCCAAGGTTAGCACTACACTCTACGCCACAACAGTATACGCAAATACACTGTACAATATTTAGAGGACGTCAATCCACTTTACTTACAATTATACTTACGCACCACTTTTCAATTAATATCACTCTCACAATTCGATACACAGTCTTGTCACCTCACTCGCTACACTACATTAACTATAAATCGCCACTCTACCATTCACTGTGTTCTGGCTAATCATATAATTTTTTATGGCATAAGTGTTTTCTTTACTGCAATAAATTCACAGCCTATTACTTACTTAATATACAAGGGTATGGGTAGTGTAATATCCAAAGGTATAGGTAGTGCAGGGAGAAGGGGTGAGTGATAGTTAATGTACTGTGGCGAGTGAGGTGACAAAACTATGTAACAATACTATGTACGGAAGTGCACAAGTGACACTAATTCCGAGGATATGCCTAAGTATAAATGTGAGTGGTAAGTATGACTTACAGTACTATGAAAGCGGTGAGTGAATGATCCTTTCAACAGATAAGTCTATGTTATGAATTTGTTATGGTTGTGCGGTGTAAGGTGTGTTTGGCAGAAATACATTACAAATAAGTGTGTAAGTGGTATAAGAGATAATAGGAGATAGCTATACTGCAGAATTTCTAATGTTTGTCTAGCTTAAAATTGGGTTTGTCTACCAAATTTAAGAAAGTTTCCCTAACTAGAACATATTTTTAACCTTTGTTTTTTGTGATTATATATATATATATATATATATATATATATATATACACACACACAGATAGATAGATAGATAGATAGATAGATAGATAGATAGATAGATAGATAGATAGATAGATAGATAGATATGCAATGAAGTCAAAAGGAATGCTATCCCAAGGCTTTGCTCCATGTTACAGCTAGAAGTAATGCATTTTCCTCCCGCTTCCGCGCATTATTGTCACTTCACGGAGCAATGGAGCTAATAGCTACAGATTAATTGCAAGCAACAGATGTCCATTAGACTGTAAAAACATTTATGTTGTGTTAACTGATTTTTGTTACTGGAATGTGTTTCACTGACACGTTTACAATGGACTCTGCTAATAATGAGCAGTTAGATATGCCAAGTACTGTGCATCATGGAACATAAACCTTTATATTGCCACAGAGGCTGACTTTTTCAAATATTCTCTACTAAGTGACGTGTTATATATATCACAGCATGGGCTTAATACTTAACACATTAGGTTAAAATGTTCTCTTGTTAAGACTTGGGATTTTATAGTGTTTCTATCTTTTCTTACATTATGAAAGATTCAACGGAATTTCCATAACTGTATAACAAAACAGGCGAAATAAATATTTGGGCTGCAAGGTCGTACTGGTCGATAGGGCATTCCGGCAGTGCCTGATAGGCTGGTTTGACAGATCAGTGTGTGGGTCCGATTATTTTTAGCAGTCTGATGGCCTAATATATTTGGGCAGTTGGGCCGGTTTTACTGTTGATTTCCCTGCAAACATTGCTTGCAGCAAACACAAAGGAATGCAGTCTCCCATACCATTCAAAATACCAATTCAGTGTCTCTTTACAAGTACCAAACTAGCTTGATTTGCAAATGTGGGTCACTCATTTAGCTATCAGGTTCGGTAACTGGGCCACTTTTATTTTGGTGCCCAGGCCTATTTTTTGTCCTAGTCTGATCCTGTCAGGCTGCCAGGGTTTATCTCAAATTTACTTTCTCAAATTATTAGTCGAAATAGAGGGCCCGATTCACAAAAATGTTGGAAATACTAGTGTTCCTGGCGCATTCCTGTATATTGCTACCCTAATGATTCACCCAGGCATACGTGTAACTTAGCTGCCACTTTTAGAACTTATACAAGGTAATACATGTAATTCACACACATCCTTGCATCCAGGTGTTTCTCTAACCATACATTTATTGAGTCTCTGGTCTGAGGATACTCTGAATGCAGAGAAATTAGCAAACCTTTAAGGATATATTATTTTCCTTTTTATCTTTTCTTGGAAATATTTTCCCAAGAAAATGAGGACCCTTTATTTGTGATTATGGTTGAGGTTAACCAAAATTTGCTAGGCTTGTGCTTCATCGCCATTGTATATTCTTGATATGCTCATGGGAATCCCCACTTGTACTTATGTAGGTGTTACTTGTGATTGTGAAGATTACAAACACTTTTAAGTTCAGGACTTTTAGAGGACTTAGGGCCAGATGTATGACCCTAAATTGCATGTGAAAACTGGTTTGCGACCCGTTTACGCATGGAAAATGACCCTGTGCCATGTACTATTATTTAGGAATTGTGAGTCGCTATTAGAAAGGGGCGTTCCTTACATTGTGCACGCTGCAATGCCAAATGGCGATGCAGCGTGCGCAATTTAATTCGTTTTGAAAATGTATTTATGTACTTACCTCCGTTCGGCCCTATTCCATGGTTTACTACCTACCCGCCTGCCCCACCACCCGCAGCACTCCCACTACCAGCCACTACTGGTTTAGGTAGATTCTCCAAGAACTGATCTAGGTATAATTAAAACCCTTAATTTATATCAGCACTTGGGAAAATGTAAGTAAAACGATTCAAAGCTAATTCACATTTAGTTTCAAAAATCTCATATAAAGGTGATATTTGGTGGAAAAGTAACTATATAAAAATTTACTTTGAGGTGCATTTTCCAAATTGGCTGAGAACCTGTTTTGCCACTCATTTTACCGCCAGAGCCCAAATACCTATTTGAGGCTGGAGTTTAAACCCCTGCTTACCAAACAGAAATAACCTAGCCTTTAGTCACAGGAAAGTACGAATGTTGTCATAAACTGCACACTAAATGGGTGTGCCATCTAGAAGAAAGACCTGAACAGCTTGCAGTACGAATCACAGCTTTAATACAACCAATTTTTACATGGATAAGCCAAATGGGACTGAAAAGATCTTCTTCCATTCATTTGGGTCTAGAACCCTACTTGACTCTGGTCCCAGCAGAGGAAAATCTGTTCTTGGCCCTAAAGGGGAAGAGACCTTATCCAATTAGAAGAGACCCATGAGTTTGAGTAGTATAGTTATCACATAAGTGACAGTGGATCTGCACTTGGTAAGCATGTTTACCCTAAAATTGATACTTGGGCAGTATCTCTAGGTCAAGGTATGCTAAAACTGTGCAGTGCATGGCCAAAAGCACTGGCCCCTTATGCCCCCTGAGGAACAGTGGCCTTCTATTGCCAGTTCATAAAGAGACAATTGGAAATTATAAATTCATTTTTTTCAATTATACTTTAAATTCCACTAGATGCACCCAATATGTTAGATACTTGGGTCAATCATTTTGGTAGAATTTACAGTGTGGTTGGCTTGTCAAATTGTAATAATGGTACCCCTGATGACCCATATGTGACACTGCAGTCTTAATGTAGCTAACTATTCCACTATTCCACTAGCACAGTCCTGGCCTATCATTATTCCAGTCTTTAAGAATAGAAAGGGATGATCATTGTTCTCACCGCCTGATGTCCATAATTGATTCTGTGGTAAAGATAGATGGTAAAGAAACTATGGAAAGGATTTTGTACTGAGCTGAAGATAAACATTTTCTCAGCCTCTCAATATGGTTTTAGGATTGATCTTGGTGTAATAGAGCAATGCCATAATCTTCAGCTCCTTGATGATTAATATATTTCTTTTAAAAAGGGTTCCCTACATTTAGTTTTATAGATCTCAGCTCAGCCTTTGAATAAGCAGGAAAGATTTATGGTTCCTTTTGGTGTTAATGGGAATAGATAGAGGTATAATTTCCATTTTACAACATCTTCACATAAATCACAGTCAAAGTGCTGTTATTGTTACAAGACAAATTCTAAAAAACACTCAAATTTGCCAGTAATATGTCAATAAACTTACAACCCTGTTTTGCACTGCTTCTGATCTCACATTTTACATTAATCATGATACGCTAAATGACATCAATATTGGCATTTGAGGTGTAAATATATACAGGGTCCTCGAGTCTGGAACCAGAGCTACAGATCTTACATTAGCCTGATAGGTGTCTGTGGATGAAGCCCTGGTTTCATGATTCCAGAATGGTCCTGCAGCACCAAAAGGTCTCACTGGGAGCTGCACAGAATCTGTAAATCCTACCATAAATAATCTGATTTGTTTTCTAATTTTGCTAAATGAGGGTACCCATGTACTCACCTTGACCACTCATGTGCCCTTTCTTTTTTAGTTGTAATGGTGGTCGCAACATTTCCCCCCAATGTAGCGGCCAGCCAATTAGATCATTCCAGCACCACAGATCCATCTTCTGATCTGTGCTATAGAAACGCTCCATTGGCCTAATCAGATAGGAGTGTTTTTTTTTAAATTTTGGAGCTGCAGAGGTTACCAGTAATGTGGATCATCGGTCAATTAGTAGTTCAGGTAGCTCTGAAACATAATCTCTTCATCCGCAACCTATATCCCTTAGGTCCCTATGTCTAGTAGCTTAGTGGCCTAATGTATCCACTCTAGGGGCCCGAGTTTGACCTCATGTTCACAGGTTCAAATCCCGGTGGGTCCAGTCATCCTTCTGAGGTTGATAAAATAATACCGTTGAGTAACAATAAACATCTGTTGTTCAGCACATAGAGATCCTTCTGAGTGAACATGCGCTTAAAAAATCACGTTATGTGTTATAAACTTTAATTTCTCAAAAACTACTGAACAGATTTAGACCACAAAAAAGTATGATTTTTGAGTAAAGTTCTACCTTCTACAGAATTTGGTGTCATTTTGTTTGCCCATTTTTTCTGTATGAAGAGCAAAGAATCCTATATGCATTAAAGTGGGAAGTGACACTTGTTCCCCCTGCCTTCATTCTTTTCTTGGCCACTGGTTGACCGATCTGCAGAAATATTTCCCCGAAGAAGTGGGAAAGTGTTGTGTAATTTCATCAAGGAATTACAAAATTATTAACAAAAAAAGCCTTTCCAGTGGAAATCTCAACTCACTACACAAACACATACGGACATTGCAAGGGTCAGATACTTGTTAATACCAAAATACATTGAAATTGGCTTGTGAAATGAGAACAAAACACTGTCTTCACACCTTGCATATTACAATGACTTTGTATAGAGAAACAACTCTACTAATAGTTAAGGCCTTGTTGGTGTGATTTTGCCTCAGTAACCACATTCAAGCCCTTACCTCCTGGTCTTGCTTAAATACCTTGTGTTAAAAGGAATACATATGTTATAATGCCATAGCAAAAAAAGTATATGCAGATGTGTAGTCTGCTATTTATTACCATGATTGAGCTATAACACACTTGAGGCTTCACCTATCATTAATGGCCCCTCCTCACACTACAAAGCGATAATAAATGACAAGATACGCTCTGCACATATGCATATATATTATATACTGAACTTCATTAGGTGAATATCTTTAAGATGGCTAGAAGAGATTAGATACCAATGAATTGTGGAAGCTCATACCTGTTTAGCTCAAATGGCAATACCTCCTTTACCTCAGTGTACTTAAAATCACATTAATCATTCCAAACCAAGGAGTGAAGTATACATTTCAAATGAATATATAACAGCTCTTGTGTGACAGACCCAATCTCACCTGATTTAAGGAGTAATATTTGATCATTCTGACAGAGCTCCATGAAGCCGGTTATCCTCTTGGCGTACTCCACCACGTACTGGATGGCATGAGTGATCTGGATGGCACATTGCTGCCACAATGCTTCTCTTGTCTATAAGAAACAATGCATTAATTGAACAATTAACTCCAGCAAGGGGGTCTTCACTGATTACAATAGCACACATCTCCCCTCCCACATTTCCAAGCCTCCTTTATTATTATAGATGTCAGTGACTTTAAAAATCCAGACTGCACTCATAATATGAGTTTAATATAACTTCTGCCTTTTCAATCCTTGAATAGACTTTCTACTACGGTAAAAAGCAAAACAGAAAATTACTTTTATTGATAAGTGCTCTGACGCAGGTGAGAGCAGCTCCAGGATTGGTTGGATTCGTGTTCCACTGAGGAGGAAGGAAGTCCTTCCACTCCTGCTCATAGAACACTGAGGAGAACTGCGGCATATATAGTGAGTTTGGTACCATCGTACCCAACCATATTGTTTGACCGATAGCCACAGGTGAGGCTGGCACAGGTAAGAACGGCGGGAAAGTCGACAGACGAAGGGATAGGTAAAACTAAATTACAAAAAAATAAAAACACATACCCTGGACTTGCCGCATCATAGAGTCGGCGATGTGGCAAGTGCAATTTAAGTGGTATCATCATTTTTTAAATTTCATTTTACCTGTCCTATCGCTTGTCGATTCCCCTCGCCACACCTCACTGCTCTTACCTGTGCCGACCGTGCATCGGTAGCCACCACTGCAAGACATAGGCTTTGGGATTAACGTCTGTGGGAATCATTCATCCTCCGAATTGCAATCACCATTCTTAGGTTAAGATAAATGTTTGCAAATGTTTCTACGTGTAACCCTAATTTTGGAGTACTGGTAATGCTAACAATGCCATTAATCATAATAACACACTAGTGTTCGCAAGAGGATATGCCAAGTATGATCCTATGACGTCCAGAATGTGTTTGCTTTACAAGATTTACAAAGGAAGGGGCATCCATTAGGCCAAGCCAACTTTCCTAGTTGCCCCAGGCACCCCGACCAATGGGAGTCTGTACTATTATGGCTCATCCATATGCTGACCCCTGCAGCCCTAAATCTGAAGGTTTGAGTCCATGTGATTTAGATGCCTTTGAATCTGTTGCCAAATAGTAAAAATTGAAGGGTGGAGCTTCAGGTACAGAAGAATAAAATGGTGGTAACATCAATTGCAGAGGTTGTTCCGGCCTATAGTATATTAGGTCAGATTCCAGTTGGATTCCAAAATGTCAGTGGCTGAGAAAGGTGTAGAAATGAGAGGCAGAATGAAAAAAGAGGAGGGTCACTGTCAAAGACATATCCTTTGCATCTATTTTTTGGGTCCAGTGCAAGAATTCCGACAGTGTTCCAATTTCAGCTCAGTTTTCTTTGTGTTAAGTTGGGGATCCCAAATAAATCATATAGCACATTGGGTGCTGTAGACAGGTTGTGTGTGCTTGAACACCACTCTGAGCTGTTTTAGAAAACAATCATTTGCACCTCTGCAAATGTCATACTCTACACATCCAAGTATTTGCCGACAGACCTGTGGTGCAATCAATGACGATATGTTATCTGTGGTGCCATAGTCAAGTCAAGAGCCCTATGAAATTGTGCATCCTAGAACCTCGATTCTTTTCAATTAGTGCCCACTTTGTTGTGTGGTCGTTACACATACATGACCCAAATCTTCATTTACAAATCTAAACATATAAACAGCTCTTATCTCATTCCTATGGGAAACCCCGGTCTTTGGGAGTGGGACCGTAGAGTGCACTCGATTAGTACCTTGTTCTGGTAGACTTTAATTTCTTCATAGGTGTGAGTCTGCCATGCCAGCTGGTGCAATTCCTCCATCGTGTACTGACATGTCTCCAAATGGGACTTAATGATGTTCTGTGCAATCCGATCTATACAATAAGTGGAGGAAGACAAAGCATATTTTGATACCAGTATACTAAGTGCTCATGAACACACAGCAAATAGATAAAGTGCAAAGATGTTGTTATCTAGGAAATTAGACTCTTTACAAGATGGTGGCAAAAGCTTTCTTTTAAAGTTAAATCTTCATGGACAGTTGAACTACAGGCCCCAGAATCTTGTTCTAAGTCTTCTACTTCGACAATTTCAGCACAATGTGTTTCAGAATATCATAAAAATCATTTATATTTGGCATGTGAACTTATGCCTTAAAGGAGTTCGAGTTTCTACGCTGAAACAGAGAAGACATATGTTATCTGTGTTGACTAGAGCTTCCAGCTTCTTCTTGTGTTTCCACAACACATACTTTGGTTCATAATTAAAGAACTCAACAGGGCGGCTCTTCTGTAATGTCAATCTCAGATTTTTTTTTAATAAACAGTATCATTTTATTTTTCTGTGACTGGCTGGCATGCCTGTGTAGAGCGGGCAGGGGCCGGGCCATGAGTGCAGCGTCTGGATTGACTGGGGAGCCTGTGCCTTCCCAGAGACTACTGGATTGAAGGACAGAGGCGGCCGTTGGTGTCGAAGGCAGCGAAAGGTATGTTTTTTTAATCCTTATTTTCCCCTAAAGTCCCTGTGCCCTGCCCTTCCCTCTTTCAGTTTTGTGGTGGCCGTCACTGGTACTAACGCAATATTATGCATAGATGTTGATGCGCTACATATATAGAGTATACCCATGAATGAACATTAGCCATAACTGTTGTTCTTTGTTCATATATGATTACAGAAGTGTGCTGTTACATGTAACATAATATTAAAGTATTTTGTACATGATACAAATATTTGAATATACCTTTTCATACTTTTACTGCCTTTTTAAAATGCTGTTCATTACTTTCCTTCCTACCATTACACAAGAGTAAAGAAGAACACAGTGGTGACAGGGTATTAAAGGTTGGTTAAAAAATCTAAAGGAAGAGCAGTGGGGGCAGGACGCCAAGTGAAGGCGAAGAAATGGCGGGAAGTTCTATATTGCATCCATAGACTGAGCTTCCTCTACACAGATCAATCTGGAAGTTGTTCACAACAGCATCAATTTTCAACCATATGCATTGTACATTGGTATTATAGTACAGAACCTGCAGCCACTTTTCACTGACTACTCCGGTGTGCCACAGATCCATGGTAAGTGTGAAATGGGATGCCGATGTGAACAACCCCCCCTCGCAGTCAATTTCCCCCACCACCGAAGCCAGCTACTCCTATATGTTACATATAAATACCCCCGAACACTTCTTCATATCCCTTCCTCTCCTTCTCCCTCAGAACTACTTAGGGTGTGGGGAAGATGTGTGATATATGAGCCATGCATGACATTAAATGGTACATTGTATGGCAGAAGCAAGAGTTTGTTTACCACCATGATCTCCTGTATGACACAGTAACATCAAAACGGAAAATTCGCTCTTGTTGTCAGTAATGTCACTTCTGACCTCTAAGTAAAATGTATCCTCATTAAAAACTACTACCCATTCAGAATTGTATATATGTTAACGCAGACAATCTCTGAGAACGCCTTACCATGCCTTTAAAAGTTTTTAAAGGTTTGAGATTAATTTATGACGTATCTCGCATGCAATGGTTTTTTCTCATTGGGTTTTACGTCAGAATATTGCACACTGAAATATTGTTTGACATAAACTAGTGTGCTAAATATTGTTTACAAAAATATCGTCCCACTCGATGCAGATTTTCCATTTATATCTCCTATGGGGTAATATATTTGTAATTTACATTTAGGACAAAATATTAATGTTTGACCATATTCTGATATCACACCTTCTGTTTGACATGTCTTAAATGAAGGATCATTATATAAGCATTATGCGGAACAGGAAGTGAGACTGAGACAATTGAAGCAGGACTGGCAGAAGGAACAAAAGCAAGAATAAAACTTGGAAGGTGAATGTTCCAAAGATCGTGAATTATTACGTAACCCCTTCATTATCTACAAACTATCTTCCACTTTACAGAAAAAAACCTTTCATCGTCCTGTGGTGCCTTAAAACGAATTTATGATCAAAAACTATAAACTGCAAATTAGAGATGTTCAGTGCTATCACACATACTAGTCCGCCACACAAGGCCACAACACCTCTCAAATGTCTCCGTAGAAATGTGAATAATTTCATGTGCACAAAGTGTAATCTTCATATTAATTTAAACATAACGTCTAAATATTCAAATATGCTGCATATATTTTCTGCTAAGAGTATGTGTAGGACTACGTAGTTCAGTCTTCAAATGGATTAGTTCAGAGTTTATACATTCAGCAACGTTTAAACATTTCCGAAATATCTTGATATTCTGAAACATTCTTTGTTGGGAACTGGAGCGTTAGGCTATGGGAGAGAGAGGCTACATTCTTGATGTGTGCTCCTGTATGGACTTCCACAATGCTAAGCCAATTTGACCCATAGAGATTAATTTATTATGATTATGAATCCATTACACAAACAGCAAAGGAGATAATATGCATGTGGTCTACGAGGAACCAACTAGACAAGTAACAAAAGAGTTAGTAAATGAATAACTTAAAGAGCCCAAACCAAGTTAGTTTAAATGCAATATGTAAACGAATCATGTAAAAAGAGTTATGAAAAGCTAATAAGTCCTTGGGTGCTATGGATGTCACTGCCAGTCCAGAGCGCTCTGGATGTGGTGGTCATGTCCAAGTGCCTGGCACCGGAGCTGGAGCTGTTGTGTGCTTCTCCGGTGCCCCTTCTGTCACAGCCCCTATGGGTTGGAGTGGTAGACTTTCCTACTCCGCCCAGTAGGTTGTGGCGTTCTTGCAAATGACGCAATTGCGTCAGTGATGCAATGACAATTTGTAGGAATGGTGTCCCCGAAATAGATTCCTGTTTTTCCTGCAAGCGTGTAGGGTGGTGAAAACAGCCCCATTCTCCTCGTTCACAGGAAATTGGGCACAAAAGGGGGTATCGCTAGAAAGGTGAGAAACTCTCTTACACTGCAAAGTGTCGGATGGCGATCACTGTTGGATGTGATCGCCTGTGACTTTCACTAGATTTAAGGGATTTTTTTAATGGTGGAGTGGTTTCTTGGACAAGGGCTTGTCCTCCCTCATTTCTCAGTCTTTGAACGCGCCCCCCCCCCCTCTGGAGAAGAAAACCCACTAGACACTAGGGAAATTCTAAAAATAAACAAAGGGGTAGGGGAACCCCACCATGTTATATGGCAGTGCCACAACCCCAAAAGCATGCATTTGTAATTTTAGCACCTCGTAAAATTATTCTACAATCATATAATACTAGAAAACAGTAAATCTGACCCAAGGGGAGTACAGTGGGCCATTTAAGGCACGGTTAGGTTTCTAAGTTTGTGAACGGCCATAATTGGGTGAGTTTGTGGCATTCACAAACCCTTCTCCAGCACATTCAAGGCCTGATAATGGTCCGAGTTTTACTCCTGGCAAGGGCAGGGTTAAATCCCGTTCCAGAGAAGGAAAGGGCGAGAAATGAACCCAATTTTTATGGGGGTATTAGTAAGAGATTTCTCCACTTGGAAAAATAATTTCTCTGTGTAGACAAAAAACGAAAAGAAAGGTGTTGGTTTCTCAGAATCTGTAGTGCATATAGTACTGGACTGAGGTAATGCCAACGTCAAAAAATGAGAGAAATGGTCATCATGTGACTTTTCTTGGAATATGTCTGGAAAATTGGGAGTGGTGTAGCAGTCCAGTCAATTTAATGGGAAGTTTGTGTGTCCCTGAACTGTGTTAAACTATGGGAGCGAAAATCTCTGAGCGTATTTCAACTCATTTTTTTGTGAAGCCTGTCTGTCATTAATGTGAGTTCCTTCTCCCATTAAATGCTTTGCTTTTTATTGTTGGCCTATTTTGTACACTACTTAGACACTCTTTCCCTGAGGAGAACATAAACAAGGGGAATCGATCTTTCCCCACAGGTGGTCTAGGCAGAATGATCCCCTTGCAGACAATCCAGTAGAGTACATCGGTAGAAGCAGTGGTGTGTTTAGAGAACAATGACCCACAGCCGTTTCCGTGGACAATAAACCAGATTAATCCTCCAAAATATCATAAATCTACAAAATATGCAGATTTAAACTAATGATGCAAGAGTTTGATTTTTCAAACCATATTGTGGTCCAATGTCATTATGTCGAACCATTGCTAAACATCTGTCTGTTTACTGCTAAGGGCACAACAAAGTCTAACAAAGTCCCCCGCAGCCCCCGCAGTGCGGGGGCCGTGCTCCTGCTCCAGGGGACCCCCTTCAGCACAGTACCCTGACCTCAGAGCTCCTGAGTGTGGTGGGAGGAGGCCCCTCCATGCACTTTGCAGCGGGTCCCCTCAAGTTTTGTTACGCCACTGTTTACTGCGTTATTCAGTAAACATCTAAGAGGTGAATCTATGAGTTCAATGTGAGGTTCTTCTCTAGTAATTAACTTTGAATCACTTTCCAGTAGGACACCAGGGATTGTAGCTTTGGCTCCTCCCTGTCCGCCATGAATCCTTGTTCTGGACTTTACATAGACCAGGATTGACCCAAAGGGAGCTCTAACCTGAAGGTCCTTGTAATACCTCAAGCAGGATCAGAGATAAGAGTTGTTTCTCAAGCCTATACATCTCAGGTAGAAGGCTATCTGCTATGCTCGAGAATGGTATATGATACGTACAGGGTAGGATCTTGACGCTCGTACGACAGGGATATCTAATGATGATGGAGGGACACCTCTTATTGCGCTCTGATTTAAGGGGATGAGTGAAAATTTCCACTTTGCATTCTATACTGCGCAATGGTTGGGGCAGGCCTAGTGTCATCCAACTGGATGCCTGTTATGACACCGTGCATCAGCTTGCTAGAATCTCGATTTTTTGTTGAGCCTTTGGCCCCAGTAATAGGGTTAAAGCCGCCAGAAACTTAGTGCCTGCTCATCAGCGGAGTAGCGCAAGAAAAAAAGACAATTTTATTGAGTGGGCCTGGTGGTCTTTTGTGTTGATTGTTCAATTTCATTCACCTTGCATATGTGCGAGGCAGGGTGCAAAGATGTAGTCTAAATTATTTGAGGTAGCATGATACATGAGGCGGATTCTACGACATATTTAGACGAACAGCATTACATCCTTACGCATAATCAGCTAGCCTTTTATCCCAATTTAACATATTCCCCCACCACACACACATTAATGCAGAATCCCTTTTTTGCTTTCTTCCTAAATCATTTTCTGCACCAACACCTCTCACAGGCCGAGGACCAATGAAAACATTTGCACAAATTGGTAATTTTCACACAAGTAAAACAAACAAAAAACACGGCCAATGGCTCTGATTTATTAATTTGAAGTGCCTGCGCAGCTGGACACAAAGCGCTTCAGCGTCGGCAGATATTAAATAACCACAGCTTGAGCTGGCGCAGGAATAGATAACAGATCTGGTTCACCTACTGTTTGTGTTCATATTCAAATCTAGAGGCCGCAATTTAGAATTCCCTCGACTTAAGTTTCTTCTAGAATTTAATTCACCTGTGGTGATTTACAGTTACAAACAGGGGTATCATATAACGTATACATGCTGTAGTATGAGAGTGCATTCTGTTATTTAAAGATAAATATTGAACGTAGATCTCTACCTCGTCCTACGCAGAGAGAGCAATTACAGGTGTATAGATTGGGTTTCCTACATGCTGGGCTCAGATTACATGCTGTTTGCAAATGTCTGTGTGCAGCGGTAATTGCAGCGATGATCCCATTTGTTTTATATTACATTCTAAATATACGGAGATTATCAAAAACAATGTGCGCATGTGCAAAACTTTGTTGGCGTACCTCCATTTGTAGAGGAGGAAACACGTTCTATGGGCGCCCAATCACTAGCCGTCGGATTGGAGCAGATACTCGGATAACATTTCTCATCACTTGTTGCACTTTTTATGGCTAAAACAAGCAATACGTGCTTTTTGCCTCCTTCCCTGTTAGGAGAAACCTCATAAAATATGTGCTAAATTCTGGAAAATTATGTAAAATGAGCATGTGCATGAATCACAAGAGAGGCCATGGGACATGTCATAAACAAGATCCCCTACTCACAGGAGAATCGATCTATGTGCACTCTTGCTAATCAGTGGCGGCCGGCATGGCTCACGGGTGGCGGAGCGGAGAATCGGGGTGGGTCGAGCAAGAATGCCCATAATAAATAAATTCAAATAATAATAAATACCTTACCTTCCTGCTGGGTTCTGATGTCTCAGCTCCTGCTCTGCCTTAGGAACAGGAAGCACAGACAGGCAGCACTGACCAATTGCAACACTGAAATGCAGCGTTGCAATTGGAAGGCACCCAGGATCCCTTGAGCAATCACAAGACTGTAGTGCAGATTTGTGATTAGTTCTGAGCATCCAGGTTCAACGCTCAACCAGGGACTAAGGGCCTGGCCATGTTCTCTATGCAGGCTGTAATTGTGCCTGCATGGAGAACGAGGAAAGTGCGCATGACTGGTTTGGGTGGGCCAAGACTATTCTGGCATTAGAATGGCTGCAGTTTATTCACATCATAAATTGGTAAACACTTATCATGATGACATTGGTCATGAACATGGTCATTTCTGGCTTATCTCAGATTACAATGCACACCTTCTCATTACAGGTTATACAGTATGCCTCCTATACTTTATTCCTTCTTAATAACCATAATTTGCCTAATCCTACAATGCATCACCTTACAGTCATGCCTCTTCAAGGTTGTTTTAACTCGCTTCCAACTGTTGTGACAGCTCTACTTCTGTCACTTGGTGCAGCGGGTCACGGCTTTGAGGCTTCAACTTGCTACAGAATGTGTGGCATTAGTGGCCCTCTGTCTAGGCCTGGGCGTATGTGCTGTGTCCTCTCACGATGACCATTTTACCTTTTGCCTCAATTTATCCCTGCCGTAAGGCATCCCAAGGACCTTGTCCGGGCACTTGTCTCCAGAGTCCCTGCCGTAAGGCATCCCAAGGACCTTGTCCGGGCACTTGTCTCCAGAGTCCCTGCCGTAAGGCATCCCAAGGACCTTGTTCTGGCAATTGCACTTGCCACAAGAGTCACTGCCGTTAAGGCATCCCAAGGACCTTCTGTGCAGCCACGGCCCGTAGAGGGAGTTTTGGTGGGGCAGGGCGGGGGAGGGGCAGGGTGGGGGGTGCTAAAAACCGGAGTATGGATAATTGAAGATGAGTAAACAAATGAATAAATAAAACAAATTTCGTAGTGCACCCTGCATCACATTTTGCCATGCAGGGCGCGCTACGAAATTCGTTTTATTAATTACATTGTTTACTCACCTTCAATTATCCATACTCCGGTTTTTAGCACCCCCACCCTGCCCCTCCGCCCCACCGAAACTCCCTCCATGAGCCGCGGCTGCTTCTGTGCGCAATTTCCCTTTTTTACGTCCTTTCATGAAGATATTTTAACCTTGTGACTCCCTGCCCCCTCATCTTACTGTGGCTGCTTCTCTGGTGTGGGTGGGTGGGATCAATTTCCTCTGGGGACAAAGCTTGGGACTGCTTGCCCCAGCAGCCGCGGCCGGTAGTGGGAGTACCGGCCGGGCAGTGACGTGGGGAGCGGGAGGGGCAGGGTGGGGGGTAGTAATGTATGGATTACCGACTTTAACAGGTAAGTAAACATATAAATACATAAAACGAATTTCGTTGCACACACTGCATTGCATTTGGTGATGCAGTGCATGCAACGAAATTCGTTTTATTTATTTATATGTTTACTTACCTGTTAAAGTCCGTAATCCGTACATTAATACCCCCCACCCTGCCCCTCCCCCTCCCCACGTCACCGCCCAGCTAGTACTCCCACTCCCACTACCGGCCGCGGCTGTGCCCCAGTCACCTTTATGGTAGTGCTTGTGACCACGCCCTGCATTCTTGATTGGGTCCTTTGAACCCAAACTCCCATGGCCATTCGCTGACCCCTTTCTTTTGGCACGCTCTTGCGTCCTGCTGCTGCTGCACCCTTTGTATGCTGCCCACGAGTGGGGGGCTGGGTTAGTCGCTCTCCCTCCACGGTCGGCTGTGCCTCCCGATTAGCAGTAATACCTGTCTAAAAGAACCCACGCAAAGCAATTCTTGCACAGCCATACATTGCTCACGGCACATGGTGGTGCACAAAATGTTATATATCTTATACAGGAATAATTCACCAAAATGCTCTAAAATAGAACAAGTGACATTGCAAAACCTCTCAACCTGATGACATTACAGGGGTAGTTCCTGGTCCATACCTCAGCCTATTTGTGTGTCATCCTATATTTTGCTGATGAGCTTGGCTAAGACCACGGAATGCAAACCACAGATCATTGCGTCTAGGAGTTACAAGGGCAGCCAAGGGCAAGCAAGGGGTAGCAGCTTCAATCCTTGGCAAGTTCCGGGGCACCAACAACTTGTTAAAAAGTGTTTTGTAGCAGACGTCTGACTGTCTCCGTATGAAGATTGTAGAACAGCCACATTATGACATACAATTTCTCAAAGAAGGACTTTACATTTTTGTTCAGAATTTCAAAGAAAAAGACTCCTAGCTTGGAACTACACTTTTCAGTGTTAATTCATTAAAAGGACACGAAAAAAGGAAATGGCTGAATTAAACATGTTTCATGAATTTTAAAGGTAAACAATTGGACTTTCGCTACAAAGCACGTTGTAATTGTTTTTATTTGGTATATAAACTGGCATTCACACTTAGGAGTGGGCACACCACTCCTCCCCTGCACTGAACCAAAAGCAGAGCAGCTCCGACCACCCTCCTGGATACATAAAATGATAGCCACTCAAAGTTATTATCAGTTTATGATTCTTCTTTGCATTGCGTAAAAGCAGTGGGGCAATGCACCTCCGCCATAGTGTAGCCGCCACTGGACACACAACACCCATATATGTTTTCTTTATACATTACATATGCCGGGAGAGTCTCGTTAGGCCTGCGTCTGCATTCCTAAATCTTGTATGAAAAATTAGAGCTGTAAAGCAAGAACAGTCTGTGATGCTCCAGCGCCAAATATTATGGCAAGCGTCTCTCTAAATGCAGGACTGTAGCCCAAAATATGGAGTAAGGAATATAGCGAAAAACAGAAGACCAAAATATTGAGGCGGTAAGTATATATAGGTAATATCGCTAATTATTCTTTACTCTACATCTAGGTACCTTGAATTCATATAGAATATTAAGGTACTTATTTGTGGAGTTAAGTGTAGGAAATCTATACTTACATGTATTTACCTCTCAATATTTTATTCCTAGATATTTTGTATACGATATTGTGGTAACTCGATATTCCCAACTCCATATTTCGTTCCTCCACCCAACTGCAGAACATTTTTTAACTTTCTCACTATGAAACTTCATACACGATGATTGAAACGTTCTCCCCACACGTGAGGATTTCATGTGCTGCGTCCAGAAGTTGAAGAATTCATTAAAAATCTGATCTACAATAATGAAGCAGGTGCCAGGTGTGGGACAGGCCAGGGCTGATTAACAATACAGCTGTGTCACCTGCTGTCTCTTGGAGCACTGTCGCTTCCTCACACCATTCCCATCTCTCCTCATCTCGGTTTTGATTTGTAAAACGTGCTACTGATGGGAAGTCTTTTCACGCTCTCACTGACAAACAGGAACCATCTTTGAGTTCAGCGTGCGGTGTTGAGATCTATGCGTGCATGCTATGTTCAAATACCAACGAAGCTGCTGTTTCGTTCATAGTCTGAGAATGACGAAATACGAACTACTTATTTGTGTGTGGCATTTATCAGGTTACCACAAGGTATTCTGTAATATAGGAGTGACGTAGAAACACTACATCATCATCTTAGCTTTGCAATCCCAACGTCAAAATTAGGCCTGCTTTAACTGTAAGATTCTGTAACACCTGAAAAATGAATCGAGTCTGCAAGTTAAGATTGTTCCTAAGCACGTTTCTAGTGTATGGGCCTTGTTGTATAGTTTACAGTTTCAGTAATGGATTATACATTTCCACGACTTGTAGGTGTGAGATACACTCAATGAATCCGCTAGTTGTCTACAGTGCAAATTGTGTTCTCTATGAATGTTTTTCTTGTCATAATATTTGAAACATATATGATTCTCCTTTCGAACAATCTATACATTTGTGGACAGATTGGGGAATTTAGCATGCTCCGCACATGATTAATGCCAGATCACATAGGATAAAATCTATTTTGTAGGGTAGCCCAGGTGGGCAGGGGTGGCTCCTCCGTTTAAGTGGAGAAGCGTTGACCCATGCCAGAGCTGAAAAATAAAATGGTAATAACTTTTATTTATTTCCATTTTATTTTTCAGCAACCAACCCGCCGCGAACTGAGTGACAGGAAGTGGCGGGCCAGTGCAGCCAGGTGGCAGCAGGGAGCTGTGAGCTAAAGTTTAAAATGCGCATGTCTCTTTGGCCAGCGGCAAGTCAGGCATGTGCATTTTAAACTTCTCTAACCTAGCTGTCTTAGACAGCTGGGTTAGAGAATGCCCAGGCCTCCAGTGCCGAGTGAGGCTACTCCCCTCCAATCCTGGTGATGCTCTCATGCTGGTAAGTGTAGCATTAGGATTGGTTAGGGGAGCTGGCTGGGTCCCGCATTGGAGACTGCCTTAAGAGAAGACTGAAGGAGTTGGACGTTGGATTGCAGAATGCAGATACAATATCGTAATAGTTCAGTATTGGAGGGGAAAAGGCACAATTCAGATATTTTTTGAGAATATCAAACTTTTCTGTATGCATTTGGTATGTCTGTAGGCAAGTTATGTATTTTTCAATTATGTGCAAAGGAAATCATTGCAGATTAGCAACAAATTGAAATGTTGTCATATGAGTAGGAATTAAGACACTGTAAATCACAGCCTGAGTATGCACAATACAGTTAAGGTCAAATTTGCACAGGCCTCAGGAATACGCCAAAATTCCAATTTTCATACTTTTTCTGGTGTACACTTTTTTTGTGTGCATTTCTGCCTTATGAAAATTTGGAAGGTTTAATGTTAGAAATGTCCTGAAGTGTTAGAAACACCCTTCGTTTTCCCTTGATAAAGAATACATCATTCTGTGGAGGTCACTTTCACTAGATCTTCTTAAAACAAGGGCGTATTTTGCCCGTTCACACATTTCCATGAATAAATAAATACTCGTAAGCGGTGCTGTAAATTTGGGGAGGAAAAACACATTCTCATGCAACATAACTTTATTTGAAAAGAATAAAGGAGTAAATAATATATTTTTAAGTTGAAACTTAGGATTGCACAATTTTTTGGAAGTAACTTTGTGAATTTACCCTTCCTACACATTTTAGTAGCGAGCACATAACACAATCGGTCGTTCCTGTGAGTACTAGCCAACTAATACATTTCGCATGCTTAAAACATCGAAATTTTAGGAATTATAAACACATTTAATTACTGGCAAGTGTTTATAAAACTAAGTTAAAACTTTTAGTCAATGTATTTGGATATCATGAATTCATGAAACAAGAAAGGTTTGCCCATAATTTAATTTTAGAGCTGTCTGTTTTAAGGTTACACCTGCTATCTTTGTCCTTTATAGTCTATAACGCAGAAAGATACATCAACAAAAATATAATTGTGCATTTCAAAGCATTGTTAAGGAAAATAGTCTATTTTGTTCAGCAAAGAAGAAAATAAAGCTAGTTTAGTAAATGCCACCAATACCCTGTTATAAACAAACATGTAATATTTGTTTTAGGTTCACGATGCAGGAGTTTTTAAAGAAGATTCAGAAGTAGCAAATATATTCTTTTTGTTTTGGAAATGTTCCCATTTTCGAAAATTGAATATGTGGAATTCTAGGAGCAGTGCTCTTAGAGACAGAACACAAAGTCAGTCTTCCAACAAATCAAGACAAGAGCTCACAGAAAGCAGACTTGATGATGCAAAGTATTGCAGGTCTAGCCTGCTGGAGAACCCGTTGTGCAAACTCTGATTGACACAATCCTGCTTGGACACTTGACTGTTCTTTTTCTGTCATTGAGATCCTCCCTGAAGTAGCGAGACACTGAGACAGTCCGGGACATAACGAGTTCTAGTGTCTAGTTTTGATGAGGTGCAGGCATGCACCTCTTGGTGAGATCTTAGCAAAAGAAGCATTGAATCCTTAGAAAGATGAGCAGTACAATCATGCGACATGTTCCTGACACCAAAAGACGGAGTTAATTAAAAATGACATTGAGAACCTTAACTTTATTTATTGGAATATAAAAGTGCATTCTTTACTTTTCTCAGGAGCATGTTTTTTAAGCCTGCATATGAATCACCACGCTATTGTGCCCATTTGCAACACAAATTGTAGAGTCATGGCTTCTTCACCCAAAAAAATGCGCACCACACACACAAGCTCTCAAGTTTGTCTGTACTCAAACGGATTTCTGCTAGGCATTTCTAACCCTGAAAACAGAAGGGAAAAGAAAGGATATCTCAAAAGAGATAATGTTTTCTCTGAGAAAAAAAAGTTAAAATCAGTTTTATGCACAAGTACAAATTCTGTCAGATTTACTCCTTTGGCTTGTCTACCCTTCACACAATTGGCAGACATTAGCTCAGTGAAGGAGGAATACACATATCAATTTCATTTGTAGATTTTTGTGCAGGGTGATGGATATTTTTGTGAATCATTTAAGTGTCTTAAAATTTCGGCCAGTCATAGGTATGTTCTATGTTGAGTAGATCAGAGACTTTTTGCGAATGGGGCTACTTTGCCTTCACCTTTTCTTTTAAAATATCACATTTTCAAAAGGCTTGAAATAGTCGAGCGCTTCTGTAGATGTGTGTGGTTCATCCTTTTAGAGGACAACTTGTAAGTGTAAGGCTCCACTGTGTTTCAGATCTGACTGGCATATTTGCCTGGCTTCACTTTGCAATTAGAAAAACTGAAGATTTCACATGTTATCCCAGAGATACTTGGTGCACACAAAATCTCTCTGGGGAAAACTCAGAGCCTAGTGAGAAAGCAAAAGTAAAGCGGGACTCACATTGTTATAGAATGCAGATTTTAATACATCACTTGCACCCAAAATTATGCTGCATCTGCACTCAGATATATGGGATCCCAATACAATACTGATATATCATTGTGTGAAAAATCCTGCTTGCCTTTTTTAGTGACTCTCCAAAATTAGCTACGTGCCTGTCCTACTATTTGCAGATGATAGCTTGCTGATTTCTCAAACCTCAAAGGGCCTGCAGACATATCTTAACAAATGGAATGCTTACTGTGTACACAAAGCCTGGATATT
The DNA here is from genome assembly GCF_964263255.1 of Lissotriton vulgaris. NCBI lineage: Eukaryota > Metazoa > Chordata > Amphibia > Caudata > Salamandridae > Lissotriton > Lissotriton vulgaris. Next base: position 937,677,279 of record NC_141689.1, on the reverse strand, counting down.
AATTTAAAAAAAAACGAAATATATGGTGACCAGACTTCATATGTCTTACAAGGTGAACCTATGTTTACAGCAGAAAAGTCTTGAACAAGTTGCCAATTTTGAATATCTAGGCATAATGCTAGACAGTAAGCAATCCTGGTCCTCACACATACAGAAGGGTGGAGTTGTGTTCCAACATAATGTAATATTTATATTAAAAAAACAGCAGGCAACAACATTCAAACCCATCTCCCTGGCCATTGAGGTGGATAGGTCTAAAGCACAGGCAGCAGCTCTGTATGGATCTGAACTTTGAGGCATAGACAATTTGGACAGATTGATCATTGTTGAAAACAAATGTATACGGTCTCTATTACATCTCCCCAAAAGAACACCACTAGTCCCATTATTTCAGGACATAGCTCTCAGAAGAATCAAGCATATCGTAGGATTAAGATCTCTACCTTATTGGGTAAGGTTCTGGACTATCTGATCTGAAACCTTATAGATAGGGCTTAGGGAAACTCCTAAGGATTTATACCAATCATATCTTTCCATGGTATTGTTTTGTTGAAGCATGACTTACTAAGATAGGTCTTAGTTCCTTTTCGACAAGCCCTGGTTCCTTATCTATGTCCTCAAAAACAAATAAAACAAGTCTATTGGGACCACAATCTGAGTACCCCACATCAAAACTCAAAATTGGGGAGATGATTCATACAATTTTCTGTAAATTAAACCAAATCCGCATTTTCAATTGTTTATGAATGTATTATGCCTGCACTTAGCCAACATTTTCTTTCTAAAATTCCGCTATGGAATACTTGATATTGGTGTACATCAAATGAAGTGGAAAAAGAGTATCAGGGAACATGGAGATGACTACTGCGCTCGGTGTAACTTAAAGGCTGAAGAAGAAGTGGAACACGTATTGATTTTTTGCACTAGCTAGACCATAACTAGGATACCATATGATGTTGTTAATACTGTCTGATAATTAATGTATACCTGTGACGGCTATTGGGGAGAAGTAAATCACAATTTGTTTAGCCTGCCTTTTATCCTTTCCTCGAATACCCGTGTGCGAGGCATTAGGAGAGGATTCATGAAATGTTCATTGTAGACTTTTGCACATGCACTTTAATTTGATTTGGAAAATGTTTTTATGATGTAGCACTGTGATATTGATGACGTTTTAAAGGATATTGTAAAACATGTAGGATAAGGGACTTTTATGTATATTGTATTGTATTAGATATCTATGCTGATGTACAGTACTATGTGTACTATGTGTTTAAGGAATTGCATTTCGAAATAAACTATTTAAATGGAATTACTGATTTGTCAACTGCAGTTTACGTTTTTCAATGGTTTACTTATTGTATGTGTTGTGAAGGCTAAGTAGACATAATATTGAATCCAAAATATAGAATAGCCATAATATGGAAGTCAAAATATAGAATGGAAAAAATATTGAATGGACAGAATATAGTGGTGAAAAATATCGAATTGAAGGTAAGTAATATAATATCGATTTTCAAAATATAGAAAGTCCAAATATCGGAGTATATAATATAGGTATTAAAATATATCGAATTTTTAATAATATCGAAGTGTTTTGTATGTTAGTATATGTGTGAAAAGTGTATATTATTTTTGTAATTTATTTTAAGTAATGAATTTTATGTTATTAAATTTTTGTGTAATTTAATTCTGTAGCGGGTGGTGGATTTATAGGGGAATAGGGTGGGAAGTAATTTAATTATATTAACTGAAATATTAATTTTTTAAATTGCTAATTATTTTTAATTTAATTTTGCATTTTAGTTCTGTAGCGGCTTGTGGGTTTATAGGGGGATAGAGTGGGAAGTAATTTAATTGTAACTAGTTAAATATTTTAATGTATTTATTTATTGGTATTCATTTTGAATTAATATATAATTATTTTTAAATTGGTAATTCATTTTTAATAATTGATTAATTGATAATTATGTTAATTTTAATAATTTATTTTCTGTAGTGGATTGCGGGTTTATAGGGGAATAGGGTGGGAAGTGATTTAATTGTACTTAAAGAAATAATTTGTATTTATTTATTGGTATTGATTTTTAATTTATTGTTAATTAATTGTTAATTGTTAATTCATTTTTATTAATTGGTAGTTAATTTTTATTAATTCATTAATTGATAATTACGATAATTGTATTAATTTATTTTCTGTAGGGGATTGTGGGTTTATAGGAGAATAGGGTGGGAAGTAATTTAATTGTAATTAATTACATATTAAAATTACTTTTTGTGTATTGATAATTAATTTGCTGTTAAATATTTTTGGGTATTAATTTTGATAATTAATTTTGTTATTGGAAATTAATTCGTTTTTAATTAATTATGAATGGGTAATTCATTTTAATAAATAATATTTATTTGTATTTCTAATTGATTAATTGTTACATAATATTAAATTGGTAATACATTTTTATTATTTTTTTATTGGTATCGATATTTAATTTATTTTTATTAATATATTAAATCATTACTTTCCCTACTGGTAAACTCACAAGAGTGGGAATAGTAATTTTTATCCCTAGGCTATCCAATGCTTTCCCTACTGTTAAACTCTCTGGAGGGGGAATAGTAATTTTACCCGTACGCGATCCAACGCTTTCCCTACTGTTGCACTCCCTGGAGTGGGAATAGTAAATGTTTCCCCTACGCTATCTAACGCTTTCCCTACTGTTGCACACTCTGGAGTGGGAATAGTAATTTTTACCCCTACACTATGCAACGCTTTCCCTACTGTTGCACTCTCTGGAGTGGGAATAGTAATTTTTACTCCTAAGCTAATCAACGCTTTCCCTACTGTTGCACTCTCTGGAGTGGGAATAGCAATTATTTATCCTCCCGCTATCCAACACTTTCCCTACTGTTGCACTCTCTGGAGTGGGAATAGTAATTTTTACCCTCCCGCTATCCAAAGCTTTCCCTACTGTTGCACTCACTGGAGTGGGAATAGTAATTCTTACCCTCCCGCTATCCAACGCTTTCCCTACTGTTGCACTCACTGGAATGGGAATAGTAATTTTTACCCCTACACTATCCAATATTTTCCCTACTGTTGCACTCACTGGAGTGGTAATAGTAAATTTTACCCTCCCACTATCCTACGGTAAAAATATTGTATATTTGTTATTAATATTACGTATATATATATATATATATATATATATATATATATATATATATATATATATATATATATATATATTCCAAGGATAATCCGGCTGCAAGGCAGGCTCAGCTCGTCCTGAAAACACGGACACGGACCCAAGTTTTGTGCAAGGTGGTTTATTTGGTGTTGGTGCTCCCAGCCATCATGACGCGTTTCGCGCTACACAGAGCGCTTGATCACATGACACAGGTAAGTTTTTGGCATTGGTTTAAATACATTGCTGACGTTACAGGTATTGGCCTACAGGTTACACAAACATAGAAGAAATCCTGGTTTGTGAACTACAAAATCTTTTTCTTTTATCAGTTCATTTTGAATACCAAAGATACTATGTATGTAAGTTTGGCCACTGAAAATAAATGCAAGCCTGTGTACTAGTATAAAAACATACAATGCCTGATTTTGGTGAAGGTGAGAAAAAGTAAATAAACGTGAATAAAATAAATAAATTCATTATTGTTAAATCTCAGTGCGGCTTAAATCCTGATAATTGTACTAAATCAATAGACTTAGAATATAGCAGCATATTTTCATTAAATCCCTGGGTGTATTTTTGGGTGGATCAGTATGGAGCCCCATACGCTTGAAATGTCCAATAATTGCAGGTCCCAAAGGGATGGAGATAAAGTGCAAACGGGCATAAAAGTTAATCGCCAAAAGAGCCACTTATATTGTGAAAGGATGTAGTGCCATTGAAATACCATAGTGGTAAAAGACTGGCCACAATTTATGTGCAAAACAACGCATATCATATATGGATCTAGAAATTCTTATCTATAAATGAATTTCAATCTGTACATTATAAACCATCAACAGCAAAATATACACAAGCAAATCAATTAATTATTACACCTATAAAAACCTAAATGGTATATAAAGGCTAAAATTGATTTATAATTTAAGTATATCTAAAATGACCATCACAGTAAATTTCATTGCTAAAAGATGGTGTTACAAAACAGATTGAAAAAATCTTCATCAGAATAAATATGTATCTAAAATCCATAAAATATGCTAAATGATAGTGCAAATGAAGTAAATCCTATGCCTCTAGTGCCTCAGGTTTACCCACTATAAACATGTGTAAAGATCTTCGGTAATGTTAAGACCTGAAGGATGCTTGGTATTAAGCGCAAGTATATAATGGGTCTCAAGGCGGCGAAGTTTGGCCTCTCGGTTGCCACCTCGTCTACTTGCTGGTACGCAGTCTATTGCATAGTACCTGAGTTTGTTGCTCTTAGAGTCATGCTTGGCTTTAAAATGTCTCGCGACAGGATAGGTATTGTCTTGATTGTCAATTGCTCTTAGATGTTGAAGGATTCTTTTATGTACGGGATGTTTGGTACTCCCGACATAGAGCAGTTCACAAGGACATATCAGGACATAGACGGCGTATTCGGTTTTACAAGTAAACACCTTGTCTATTTTGTGTTCCCTCCTGTCAAATGGCGAGAGGTAGCAGGATTTGTTGACTGCTTGTTGGCAAGCCTTGCATACCTTGCAATTAAAAAAGCCTGTATGTGTTTGGTACCATACTGTTGACTCTAAGACTTCTGGGCTGGTTTTTACCAGCTCGTCCCTCATAGACTGCCCCCTGCTGTAGGTAATAGAAGGTCTTTTTGGGAGATCACTCCCTATCACTGGGTCACTGAGGACTAGTGGCCAATTCTTGCTGATGATAGATTGGATTTGTTTAAATTGTGCGCTGTACTGCACAATTATTCTGAATTCAGGTGGCCTGGTGACTATGGCTTCCCCTTCGAGCGGTAACCTGGTGTGTCCTGACAACAGTTCGGATCTGTCTCTTTGTGCAGTTTTTTGTATAGCTGCATCTATGATTTTATTAGAATACCCTCTCTGTAAAAATCTGTTTTTGCTCTCTCTTTGGGCGTCCTTCAGGTCACTCTCCCTACTATGGATCCTCTTAAGCCTTAGCATCTCCCCATAAGGGATGCTGTTCACTAGGTGTTTGATATGTGAACTTCTGGCGTGTAAGGTAGAGTTCCCGGCGGTGGATTTGCGATGCAATCTGGTCTCTAGTTTGTTGTGTTCAACAAAGACTTCTGTGTCTAAAAATGTAATGGATGTATCGCTTATAGTGGCAGTAAATTGGAGGTTCAAGTTGTTGTTATTGATGTTTGTTATAAATGTTTCTGCAGATATTGTATCACCCCTCCACACAATAAACAGGTCATCAATAAAGCGCAACCAGGTTACCACCCTGTTTTGCACTGTCTCTACGTGTTCCACCATGAGGACCAGCTCCTCCCAATAGCCCATGTGCAAGCACGCGTAGCTAGGAGAGAAGCTGGCCCCCATGGCAACACCCTGTAGCTGCCTATACATCATGTTGTTGAACATAAAAACATTGCTGTTTAGACAAAACTTCGCCATGTCCACCAACATATTGTTGTGCTCTGTCATGTTTGGTTGTGCTCTCTGCAGGTAGAAGTTCATTGCATTAAGGCCGTCTGAATGTATGATACTTGTGTATAATGAACACACATCCAGTGCAATTAATAGATAGTCTTGTTTCCATGTTAGGTTCTGGATTTTCAACAGAAAATCACTAGTATCACTTATGTATGACGGCAGTTTCTTTACTTCCTCCTGCAGGAAAAAATCCACATATTGTGACATGTGCTCAGTGCAACTGTTTCTGGCTGAAATAATCGGACGCCCAGGAGGGTTTAGAGGGTCCTTATGTAGTTTGGGCAAAAAGTACATTGTTGGCACAATGGGATGGTCATTTTTAAGGAATTTATGCTCAGATTTAGTGATTAGGCCTTTCAATTTCCATTTGGACAATTTTTTGTGACAGTCCGTATATACAGCTTTCAGCTCTAATCCTGTGAATTTTGTATAACAGGTTCTGTCATTAAGCTGCAATAGGGCTTCCTTTAGATACATTTCTCTGTGCATCAGCACAATGTTTCCTCCTTTATCAGAAGCGCGAATTATAAGATTGCGATTCTTTTGCAGCTTGACCATCAAAGCTTAATTGTTACATAATATTAAATTGGTAATACATTTTTATTATTTTTTTATTGGTATCGATATTTAATTTATTTTTATTAATATATTAAATCATTACTTTCCCTACTGGTAAACTCACAAGAGTGGGAATAGTAATTTTTATCCCTAGGCTATCCAATGCTTTCCCTACTGTTAAACTCTCTGGAGGGGGAATAGTAATTTTACCTGTACGCGATCCAACGCTTTCCCTACTGTTGCACTCCCTGGAGTGGGAATAGTAAATGTTTCCCCTACGCTATCTAACGCTTTCCCTACTGTTGCACACTCTGGAGTGGGAATAGTAATTTTTACCCCTACACTATGCAACGCTTTCCCTACTGTTGCACTCTCTGGAGTGGGAATAGTAATTTTTACTCCTAAGCTAATCAACGCTTTCCCTACTGTTGCACTCTCTGGAGTGGGAATAGCAATTATTTATCCTCCCGCTATCCAACACTTTCCCTACTGTTGCACTCTCTGGAGTGGGAATAGTAATTTTTACCCTCCCGCTATCCAAAGCTTTCCCTACTGTTGCACTCACTGGAGTGGGAATAGTAATTCTTACCCTCCCGCTATCCAACGCTTTCCCTACTGTTGCACTCACTGGAATGGGAATAGTAATTTTTACCCCTACACTATCCAATATTTTCCCTACTGTTGCACTCACTGGAGTGGTAATAGTAAATTTTACCCTCCCACTATCCTACGGTAAAAATATTGTATATTTGTTATTAATATTACATATATATATATATATATATATATATATATATATATATATATATATATATATATATATATATATATATATATATATATATATATATATATATATATATATTTGGCCCGATAGGATCCTTTGAACTGAGGCGGAGGCAAAGGGGACTCGAGGCGCCCATGAACACTTTAATGGGGACACTTGAGGCAGCACTTAGACCTCTTGCTCCTTTACCCAGGCACATCAGCACTTATTGAAGCGTAACACAGCTCCGCAATCGGCATCCACCGAAGAAATGCAGGCTGGGATTTGCAGTCTTTCACATCAGACTGCAGCTGCAAACAATCAACTAGCGGAGCTTGCTATACTCCCGCCAATGGGAGTGCCGAGACCAGATAAAGGAGGGACTCTGTGTCAACCAGTGCAAGAAGGCATCCGAAGAAGGCAGGAGCCGAAATGCATTATGCCGTTGCATTTGTGAAATAAATGGTCGCTTTATGAAATTCCCCTGGTGTGTCCTCTGGTCTCTTCGTTGGAGTGATCTTCTCTGCATATATATATATATATATATATATATATATATATATATATATATATATATGTATATATATATATATATATATATATATTTGGCCCCGAAACGCGTTGGACATTCTATTGAATCAAGAGGGAGCCTTCAATCACCGTCTGGGTGCCACAAACAAACTGGAGGGTTAAGGTGCTGCGGTGAGCCCTCATCAAAGCGCTTGCGCACCTTGCTTAAACATTATACGACGGCCTGCCTTGGTCGGGGTGAGGAGCTCCGTTTCAAAAGCAGAACAAGTATCCAAGCAATTGAATCCTGAGGCGATGTCACCCTTCATCGCCTGTCAGCACAGCACCTTCAAGATAAACAAAGCGATGTTTGAAGCCTACCTTCGCCTTCCTACTCAAGGTTTTTAAAGACAACAACACAAGAGGGGAAACGCCAACCTACTCAAGGTTCTAATAAACTACTCAACATGTAAAGACTACATATACCAGAAGTCTTGGTGTCGAAACTCCACCCACTTAGGGCAGGCGACGCCCTTTTTCAAATAAAAACGAATTTGAAAAGTGCAAGCTGAGTTTGGCGTTCTCTCTTCACAGTCCATGAAGAAGGGGCGGGTTTTGGCCCCGAAACGCGTCGGACATTCTATTGAATCAAGAGGGAGCCTTCAATCACCGTCTGGGTGCCACAAACAAACCGGAGGGTTAAGGTGCTGCAGTGAGCCCTCATCAAAGCGCTTGCGCACCTTGCTTAAACATTATACGACGGCCTGCCTTGGTCGGGGTGAGGAGCTCCGTTTCAAAAGCGGAACAAGTATCCAAGCAATTGAATCCTGAGGCGCTGTCACCCTTCATCGCTTGTCAGCACAGCACCTTCAAGATAAACAAAGCGATGTTTGAAGCCTACCTTCGCCTTCCTACTCAAGGTTTTTAAAGACAACAACACAAGAGGGGAAACGCCAACCTACTCAAGGTTCTAATAAACTACTCAACATGTAAAGACTACATATACCAGAAGTCTTGGTGTCGAAACTCCACCCACTTAGGGCAGGCAACGCCCTTATTCAAATAAAAACGAATTTGAAAAGTGCAAGCTGAGTTTGGCGTTCTCTCTTCACAGTCCATGAAGAAGGGGCGGGTTTTGGCCCCGAAACGCGTCGGACATTCTATTGAATCAAGAGGGAGCCTTCAATCACCGTCTGGGTGCCACAAACAAACCGGAGGGTTAAGGTGCTGCGGTGAGCCCTCATCAAAGCGCTTGCGCACCTTGCTTAAACATTATACGACGGCCTGCCTTGGTCGGGGTGAGGAGCTCCGTTTCAAAAGCGGAACAAGTATCCAAGCAATTGAATCCTGAGGCGATGTCACCCTTCATCGCCTGTCAGCACAGCACCTTCAAGATAAACAAAGCGATGTTTGAAGCCTACCTTCGCCTTCCTACTCAAGGTTTTTAAAGACAACAACACAAGAGGGGAAACACCAACCTACTCAAGGTTCTAATAAACTACTCAACATGTAAAGACTACATATACCAGAAGTCTTGGTGTCGAAACTCCACCCACTTAGGGCAGGCGACGCCCTTTTTCAAATAAAAACGAATTTGAAAAGTGCAAGCTGAGTTTGGCGTTCTCTCTTCACAGTCCATGAAGAAGGGGCGGGTTTTGGCCCCGAAACGCGTCGGACATTCTATTGAATCAAGAGGGAGCCTTCAATCACCGTCTGGGTGCCACAAACAAACCGGAGGGTTAAGGTGCTGCGGTGAGCCCTCATCAAAGCGCTTGCGCACCTTGCTTAAACACATATATATATATATATATATATATATATATATATATATATATATATATATATATATATATATATATATATATATATATATATATATATATATACACATATATGTATTAAAACATAAAATTGTATTTTTTTATAACGTAAATTAATTATTCAATAATTTTAAGGTTATTTAAGTATTTTTAAGTATGTTTTAGTTAATTATATTTATTATTTCATTAATTTTAAGTTACTTTTAAGACATTTAAAAAAATTCGATATTTTGACTAACTATATTTTTTACAACAATATTTTTGATTCGATATTTTTGTACTTACCAGTTTGTAGATAGGAATTCGATCTTTTTGCATTCCTTATTTTTTCATCGATATTTTGGTAATTCTATATTTTTGTATTCGATATTATGTCAGTGATCCATTGTGAAGTCTACTACTACGAAATATATCACGGGATTGCTTCAAAATATGTCACAAAATAAATAGAAAATACAATGTGACAAGTCGCCAAGATGTGCAAGCAGTAACCCAGAAAATTTGACAGGATTCACAGACATGAGATACAGGTGTCAGCAGCAGACACATACATAAGTAATACATGGCATAGTGAACTACCGCGGCATAGTCTGGCTCCAGCTTTCCTGGAGGATGGTGTGAATGTACTGCTCAAGAAAACTCCTTGGGACCATAAACTGATTAGTTGGATGTAGAAATACGATGCCCTCAAGAACTCGTAGGGGTTCCACTGGATTCCCGAGTGCAGCCTAATGGTAACCCACTCCCAAAGGGTCTTACAATGAGGCACAAAAATAAAAATGTATCCTGTTAGTGAATCAGATAGCTAAAAAAGTGGTCCACATTTGCAAATCAGGCAGCTTATGAAAGGCATGGGAGACTGTATGCATTTATGCTTTCTGCAGGCAATGCGTGTGGTAATAGCAGAGAAATCAACGGGAAAAAAACGGCCCACAAACATCTAAAAAACCAGTGCACATACCGACCTGTCTGAACAGCCATTTTGGCACTGCCAGATTGCCCTACAGGCAATTCCAACCCTACTTTGTGTATGGTTGTGAGAGTGAGGCTAATTTTTTAGGGCATTTGAAAAGAAACACTCCAAATAATTGGATTAAAACTCTTGGCCAAAGAAAGGGGAACTCCCAACAGGGCAGTTTCCCCATGACTAGACTTTCGAATAGGAACAGGCATAGCCTACAAAGAGGAGGACAATTGTGACATAGCATATGTGTTGACGAAGGTTTTTGGCTATTTCAAGGTTATAAATAAAAGACTAAATGGGAAAAGAGAACGCATCTATTCATAGGGATGGATTATTATGCTGCTGAAACTGCTGGGCGGACCTAGGTAGGACAGACGTGGCTGACGTAAGAAACACTGATTTATTTACACTGGAAATCTTGATGCAGCACGTGCTGATCAGGTCCAGGCAGCAAGTGTCTGTTTCACACAATACATTCTACATTGCGACCACCGCATTCGAAGGATCCACATTGTCTAGATAATAAAATGTTACTTAACGCATGCCTCTCCCTTCACATCGATACCAACCCAAAATTCAAAATTGAAAACGAAAACAACAGCACATAGCTTTACGACTGTGCAAAGTCTTGCAGATTGTCTCAAAAATAATTTGGGTACACTTCGCTCCCACTGGGAACTCCTCACTTTGCACTTCAGGCAACATGTAACCTTGGTTGTTCTCCCCTTATTCTAGATCTCATAGGATAACCCCACTGGGTTCCATCTCTCTTTCCTCCACGGGTTTACAAATCCTCAACAAATATGTTAATTGCTTCCCATAACTTTAAATGCACCTGATAACCTGCTACATCTGACTTATTTCCACTATATCAGTGTACTTCTCTTGCTCCTTTCTCATTCTTTTCATACCCGAGAAAAAGAATTTGGATATACATACTTCTGTCCCATCCATGCCTGGCCATATTAAGTTTCTTCTGTGCTCTGCCCTTCTTGGCAACATTATGCTTAGACTCAGCTCATGGGCCTGAGTTTTCAATCTCATTTTCACTTGCTGACCACCATTTAAGATTGTTTGTGGTGAACGTCACAGTGGGTGTGCACATGGCCCTGCCACTGGCATGCCTAAAGCAAGGCCATTTTAGCTTGCTACCACTGGTTCTACGCATGCGGTGGAAGAGTAGGCCTGGAAACCTTTCCCCAATGTTTCTTTTTGACTGTTAGTCAACAGATAGTTTGTTTCAGCTACAAACTTTTGCAATACATGGGTATCCCAGTTGATGCAAAGCAAGAGTGGGGGTAAATAAAACACTCTTTGGGACATTGTTAAATGTTCGGTCGCTTCCTGTCTACCAATGAAAAATTAAAAATGTATTGCTATAATTAAATGAGACCTGTTTTTAAGCATTGAGACATGGGTGCAGCTCATTCCCGGCTACTATTTACAATAGCTATAAAATCCTCCATCATGTCTGTAATGTTTCTATTGGTAGAGGAAACAGAAACCTTTTTAAAAAAAGCTCAACTGTATAATTGATTCTACCTGGGAAAACCGTTAGCGTGGGTTACTCATCTGCCATTGCCATCCTTCACCTGAACCAATTCTGAATCTCATAATATCGTACTAACTAACAGGCATTGTAGGTGTATTCTTTACCTAGACCTACAAATTCTCAGAACAAGTAGTTCGAAATTCTGTAAAAACATTACTATTGGGAATTTCAATTTGCATGTAGATACTCCTTCAGATGACCTGGATTGAGGATTTAATGCACCAGTGTATTATTTGGTCTGCTTGCTCCAGTTGGCCAAAGGTTCAACACTTTAAATAGGGTACAAGCTTGATCTCATTTTTACACCTCCTGATCAAAACAATCCCCATCCCCCTACGTACAGGGACCAACCACTCTTAGATGATGTTCTCCATCTGGACTCCCTAGAAGAAACCCTTTGTGAGTAACTATGCAGCTGACCTGACTCTTTCAGGCCTGCTGTCTCAATCAGAAATGTGAATACTGCAATCTACACTCTGCAACAAACACGTTCAGTTGAGGCATTCAGGAAGTATTTCATCAAATTGCACTAATCAAGCGGGTCCAGAAAAATTCAATGAACCCCACAGCTAATGGTTCATTGGGCTCTTGAAAAAAGAATAATTGTGATATGCCAAGCTGAGTGGAAATGGAGAAACTCATGTTTATCCAAGCATGCTCACTGCTTCAAGTAGCAAATATTTTAAGCAATCATGATTCAGGGCTAAATCTGAGCATTGACACTTATATGATGAAATACATAACTCAGCTAAGAGACTGTTTAGATTTTTTCTGAATCACCCATACACCAGTAGGATAATTCAGGTCTGCCACGGGTTTTGCAACACCTGGCCATGATTTTTCCTTCTAAAGTTCAAAATATTTATGTGAGCTTTAAAAGTTCTCAAATAGCCAGTTAACTGCTCAACTTCCATCTGCAAGTTTATTAATAAAATCCTGGAAGCCGTTCATGCCTGCATCTGAAATTAGTTCGTTAGACTTTTCAATGCTATACAATTGGGTGAATGAAATATCTTGTATCTCTGTTAGTCTTACTCCTTGGCATTCTTCTGAACGCTCACAAATCTGGCAAATCTTTTCTTTATCCCCCAGAATTGTTGCCACTGCGTGGAAAGTCGGGGTATTGTCACCTTTCCTATTGAAAGACAATCTAGATAATACCATAACTGATGTTACATTCTCATCTCATAGTGGCCTTATCGTACAAAATATTGGAGACGGTTGTTGCACAGCAGCATTTAGGCTGTCTAGAGGAATACAACATACTGGATCCCTGGCAGTAGGGGCTTTGTACTGGTAGGGTGGCTCTGACAACATTGATATTAGTGTTGGATGACTGCAGGAATAACTCTGATGCCAGGGATGAGGCAGGCATGATCTGTTTGATTTGTCAGCCATGTTGGATATAGCGGACCGCACTGTCCTGATGAGGACCTAAAGAGATTGGAATTTCTTGCAATGTGAAAGCTTGGCTTGCATCATTGTTTTCTAAACCATAACCAGTCACGTACTGCTCTACCATCAGTACAACATGTTTGAAAGAGAATCTAACACCCCCATGGGATCATCTTTATCTCGAATGCTTTTTATTATCTGTGTTAGATCACCTGTCCCGCTGCATCTGGCTGTTAGGTCTACTGTTAATCTTATGGAATGTTTGATAGGCATCCATAAAAGGTTAACCATGAACTTTCTAAAACTAATGCTAACAAAGCAGAATTAGGAGAAGGTGATATCTTTCCCCTGGAGAAGGACAATTCATTTAAAACACAGATCAATGCAATGTTAAAAGCCCATTTACCTTCTGTCCACCTTGTGGGTAAGGTACTACCATTCTGTCTTTCATAACTACTCTGCAAGGTAGTGGCTGGCTGTGATCTTTCACAAGAAGCCTATCCAACCTGCCTATACCTAGGTGTACCAGATCCCCTTGTTCCAAAAATGCAACACATTCAAAACTTCACAGCACAGACGTTTGCACGCCAAAGGAAATAGGATCCCATTCTGGAAGCATTGAGACTTTTGCACTGCCTGCCAGTGCTTCAGAGGACCTGCTTCAAAGTTCTGTGCCTGTTGTGCTGAAGTTTTTCACTCCTTAGAAAGCGTTTGATTGCTTGCGTTCAGCCATCATCAGGATGCACCATTAGACATTACTACCATTGTGCACTAGTTTCATGCAAAAAGCTAGTTTGAAGCTTATGGTCATTTACGTCTTTATGAACAGTGGAGTACAGGAGGGTATGTAGGGTGTGGTTACTGCTTGGATAGGCGCCTCATGTCCTTGAAGGATGTGTTTCTCTAAACACCTGTCCCAGGAGGCCACTAGACTTTCACAAGACTTGCTGACGATGGCGGCCATCCTAAAGAACCGAGTACAATTTCCTCCTGATCTATTTCATTATTCATTGGCAATCGTGATGCATAGCTAGTTAAGCTGGGACTTGATGTTAATCCTGTTATATGTCCTTCTGGGAAGTCAACAAGGAAAGCTGGATCCAGAGATGTTTATCATGCAACACATTCTACAGCACTTGTTTGTTTCACAAGGAGTCACCCACAGGATATGAAACCTATATTACATATGACAAACTCCACTGGAAATAAATAGCATATACGTTTTGTTTTAAGATATGTTGAGAGCAAGGAGAGTTAATATATAAATATACATACTCGTGATCAAGGGGTTGTCCCTGAAACGCGTTGGGTCTTGACGAAAAGCTAAAATTAAAAAACACTGCTTTTTCAACCTTTGTGTCCACGGCATGCTGTTTGATCATCCAAGAGGCAGCGCATTTGGGAAAAAAAATATATATATATTGCGCCTCTCGTCTCCCTCGTTTTCACAAAAGACACATCACTCACGGGGGAGAGTCACAGATTTTATTCGGACTCTCAAATGCACTAGACGCGTTTCGGCATTCGCCTTCCTCGAGGGTACCATCGAGGAAGGCGAATGCCGAAAAGCATCCTGAAGTAACCAGAATATGAACTGCCACAAGTGGTTAATTCTCCAATGAATTGTGAACATCTTCTAGGCTTGGTGGTTCAGCTAGAACACCCTTTCATTAAGTGATATTCAGAGAAAAATAACAATGATAGTAAAATGTGTGTAGTATATTCTAAAATAGAAACACTGACGTTTCAGAACTCATGCAACAAGATAGTGTCATGGGTCTGCCTCCTAAATAGGAAAAGGAAAGAAGTCATCTTCAAAAGATATGTATGTATTGTAGTCAACCTGAATATTTTGTAAGAGATTGTCAAAGTAAACCCAAGACTTTTAGGAATACAAAAGTAGCAACTTCACAGTTATGAAAGGTCTGCCGTTGGAAAACAGGCAGCCCTCAACGTTGAAAGGAGCTGCCTTGTGGAAGGGAAACAATTAATTCAGTTTTGACTTGTATAACTAATGCAATGCAGTATTTGCCAGCTCTTATGATAGTTCCTATGAAAATGATTTTGACTGCTGAAAAGAAAAAAGTTTTTGAAGAACTTTTCAATTAAGGAGCTTCAGTAATTTACATGACGATAAAATGTGTTCTGTCCTTGTAATTACTGCTGATTAAGCAAACGGTTCTGGAACAGGTAAATGCAGTAGATGCCTCAGTGCTATCTCAGGGCCTCTTAATTTGTATTGCTACACTGAAATGTAAAGTAACCTTAGGCATGTCATTATTGGCCCTACATAAACCACATGTTGATTGGGAAGCTAGAACCTTGACTAAATTCTGATTATTGTAAGACTCATTGCTTACCTGATAAACAATCATCTTATAATCATTCCTTTAATTTACTGGCAGGCCCTGTAACATCTCATGTCACCCTTTTTACCAGACCATGACAAAAGTGTTCATGATGACTTTGTAAAGAAGAAAGCAAGTGGATTGATTGGATGATTGATTTAGAACCTGGAACTGCGATACACTATAGTGGAGTGTATGTACTTACAGTCTGAGGCAGAATATATCAGGCACCATATAGATGAATGGCCACTGGATTTAATAAGCCATCACATACCCCCACTTCTTCAACTCTGATTCTATGCCTGGGGTGAGGGTGCGGGTGAATTGAAAAAATGTATTGATTACAGTGTACTCAACAAAATTACTATAAAAATAAGTTTCTGTTACAAACGATATCAGCCCTTCTACATAAAATCCAACATGTAAAGATTTTTACTGACCTGGATCTTCGAGGAGCCTGTCATTTGGTCAGGGCCTGTGAGGGTGATGAGCGGAAAACTGCATTTCATACTACGTTTGGTTTGTTTGAGTTTCAGGTCATGCACTTCTGACTCGGTAACACACAAGTACAATTTCAATATTTAAGTGATGAAGTGCTAAGAGAATGTTTGGATATATTTTGTATAGTCTAATTAAATGACATTTTAATTTATTCTGATTCCTTGAAAATTCATGTACAACATGTTTAGGCAGTCTGGCAGAGGTTAAGATCACATCGAATTTTTGTCAAAAATGGATAAGCATTCCACACCACTATTATAGAATTCTAGGGTACGTTATCAGCCTACATTGTATCCAAATAGATGAGAAAAATGTGTCCACAATACTTGAATGGCCTACACCTACATCTGTTAGATCTGTGCACAATTTCCTAGCTTTGCCTAGTTTCGAAGAAGATTCATTTACCAAATTTCAGAGATTCTTAGACCTATTTTTAAACTTCTTAATGTATCGACTATTTTGCATGTTCAAAACAGGCTGATCAGGGTTTTTATTTGATGGAGAAGGTTTTTCAAGTTCTCCTATTTTACATCATCCAAATGTAGAACTCTTAGTTATTGAAGAAACCGATACATCAGATCATGTCATGGGAAGAGTGTTGCCACAGGGAAAGCATATAATCGGACAGGTCTATACTGTAGCTTACTTTCCTCAGACGTTATCACCAGTAGAATTAAACAATACTATCATTGACAAACAACTGTTGGCAATCAAGATATCTTTTGAAGAGTGGAGACATTATCCATTTGAAGCAAACATACAGTAGAGATCAACACAGACCGTGGACATGTACAGTTTCTAGAGTTTACAAGGGTGTTAACTCCTATGCAGCTCAGATGGAAATTGCTCTGATTATAATTTTTTTTAAACGTAGTCCAAATAATTGAACGACAGATGCCTTATCTCAACAAAATCAACCTTGAATTGAAAATACAGGCATTAGTGAATCTCCTTTGATATTCTCATACTGAGTACAACATCTTCATTTTATAGGATCAATTAATGTGGATACCTTCTCAACAGAGGTTTTTACAGAGATACAGTATATTAATAAGGTAGCATAGTAATTGGAAAACGAAGATAGAAGTGAGAAAGATGACTTTTTGCATCAAGGAGAGATTCTGTATTAGTCATTGCAGAGTTAGAATAGGCATGGTTTCATTCTTATAAAACTGCAGGAAATCCTGGAATGTCTAAAATCTTGACTGCAGTTAAAACATATTTCTGGAGTCTAACTTAGTTTACTGATGGTAAATAATGTGTGCAGACATGTGGTATTTGCTAGTAAGCCTGTGGGAGTTTTGAGACCTTTGCCTATTACATCTAAATCTTGGCATTTAGCATCAATTGGTTTTATTGTACAATTACCCAAGTCAAAATGGTACCTTGCAATGGTTGTTGCTGATCATTTGATAATTAAGGAGCTTTTTATTGCATAACTGAGTTGACTTCCTCTAAGGAAGTGGCACAGATTGTTCCAAATATTTATTTGTTTGCCATGGATTCCACAGGTTTTATCTCTGATAGAGAGGTCTCGGTTTAAAGCCATTCAGGTCTGCTTTTTATAAAATATTTGAAATGGTATGTTGGTTGTCAAACAGTTATTACCTTCAGACAGAAACTTTGCATTAAATATTATTTGAGATATCAGGCATTTGTGCAGGAAGATGTTTGGAGTACAACGTCCTGTGATTCTGGGCAAATCACTTAATCTCCCTGTGCCTACCAAAAATGAATGTGTCCCTCTGTAATGCAACTGGTGCTTATTTAAAGTGCTCTGATACCTTTGAGTTGAGCTTGCGCTACATAAAACTGCAACAACAAAAAAAACCTAGAATCTTACCAGTCAATTTACCGTTCTCTATACAGGTTGTTTCAGTTCAAGAACATTTAGATAAACTTCGGAAAATTCAGAAAGCTGCACAGTAGTCAATAAAGAAGGCTAAGGCTAGTCATAATCTCTATGCTGCCAAGAAAAGCATTCCTGAATAAATAGTGGGTGACAAGCTTGGGTTACTCACTAAAAATTAAAGAAAGTTTCCAAGTTGCAGCCTATGTTTGCATATCCATTTATATGTTGTAAAACCAGTGTCTGAACGTTTTAAGTTCCACCGTCTATGAAAACTTACCCTGTATTTCACATCTCCTTGTTAAAAACCTCTTGTGTTAAACATGCAGCTTTGCTCCAAAATCCTGCACTAATGCAAGTTAATGTTGAAAAAGAGTATGTAATACATATGTTTTTGGGGGCAGGAGTTGGTATCAGGCAGTTAAAACTTCTGGTGGTTAGAATAGGTTTGGTGCATAGAAACTGTCATGGGAGCATACCGCACATTTTCATGCACCTCATTGAATAAAGAATTCTACATACTATACAAACATGTATCATGAGCCCAGTAGTCATGAAGTCGGTCCTTGGAGGGCCTCTCAGGGTGCAGTGTAAAAGGCATTTACCACTGCGTGAAGGTCCTGCACAATACACTACTCGATGCCTGTGAGCGTGTATGTCTTCAGGAATGGTGGAGAATGGAATGGTATTCAGGGTCTTGGCTCTGTCTGACAGAAGCTCTGCTTCTTAGAAGGACGCATTTCATGAAACACCTAAGTCAAGAGAAGGACTATGTGTCCCTTGAGGCGGTGGGACTCTTATGAAAATTTACGAAGTGGTGCCCATCCTGATTTGGATAGCATATGTTCTTCATGGTCTTTAGCATGCCTGCTAGGCAATATTGATATATAGGTGCTGCAGCTGGGAACTCTTGGAATCCCATTATCTCTCTCTGAAGTCTACAAAGCTTTCGGGAGCGGAAAAGTATCTGGCAATTTGCATTTTTATGGTACTATTTGTGTCTCATATTCTGATTACATGTTTCACATGCAGTGTGATATTATATTGTAGGAGGATACTAAAACCACATAAGATCAATCTTCACTTCCAAGAAGGTTCAGGTAACTATTAAAGACTAGAATAGTAAGTTTATACAGAAAGGTTAGCAGCTACGCTAATGTTAAACTCTGTTACTTTTGCCTTTCAAGTCTCCCTCCCTGCAGTCCCTTCCTCAACACCCTTTCTCTCACCTGGCCACTTCAATAGTCTGCGCTCTAATAGCATTCAGGCTTGGAGGTGAATGGAGGTGGAACAATCTGACAGCGAACGGGTCCTGAGGAATCGTGGTTGCAACAGGGGGTAAGGGTAAATGGAGGTTTGGGTTTCAATAGGGTTCAACGTATGTACAAGTAAAGAGAGGAATGGGTATTTAAGGGTTCAGAGGTAAACAAAAGTAAGAGTTTTTAGGATTTAGGGTGAGAGGGAATTGTTTAGTTCTCAGGGTGGGTAGAGATAAAAGGGATGAAGGGTTTTTTCAGCTCCAAAGGTGGGTAGAGGTTAACAGATGTAGGGGAAGGGTTACGGAGACGGGAGGTAAAGAAGGTTCAGATATTTTTAGACTTCAGAGTGGGGAGAGGTAAGGTGGGAAGGGGTTTCTGGGATTCAGGATGGTAGAGATAAAAAGAGGTAGGGTTTTTTCAGGGTTCAGAGGTGGGTAGAAGAGCGATAAGAATTTTTGTGGGATTCAGGAGGGAGTAAGGATAAATAGAGGGAAGGGTTCCCTTAGGATTCAACGTGGGTACGAGTAAACAGAGGAATGGGTATTTAAGGATTATGGGGTGAGAATAGGTAAAGGAAAATAAGGGCTGGGTAGAGGTAAAAGGAGATAAGGTAGGGTTCAGGGATGGGTAGAGGTTAAGGAAGGTATGTGTTTTTCTTATACTGGGTATGAAAACCCATGCAGAATGTTCTATGCACATCTAGGATTAATATATTTACACATTACAATCATATAACTGTAGAACATACTTTCTATCCAATAGTCAGAATTTCAGTGGTTTTAGATATCAAAGATTTAGAATAAAGCACTTAATTGTTGCCATCAAAGAAAAACTCATATCTATATTGTGATGTGGGTTTTGTGGTAAACCTTTTGAAACAGCCAAACAATTAACTTGCTCTTTTGTTGTGTTTCATAAGTGTCATGGTCAAAGTGTGCATATATACAATGAGTAACATAATACAAATATATCCGCATGCATCAAATTGTTTTTTTGTGGTATTATGAGAATGTGTGCACTATAAGCCTAGTTTCAAAAGTATGTTATTATGTGCTTCAAAATCTTGCATTGAAGATTTTCATAGATTTACTTGATTAAGGATTGATAAGTAGCCCGGTATGCATTAAAATCTGCACAAATAGAAGAATTACATGATGTCCACCGCACTACCATTCACTTCTGGTTGTCAATCTCCCTGTGAACAATCTTAAAAAATGGATGTGGGACAATTATGAATGCAGGCATTAAATCTTTATGATTTTTAACCTTTATCACTGCAGAAAAACTACTATATGGGTGGATTTTCCTCAGCAGTAAATTGAATGTGCAGTTGAAAATCTCTGCAAATCTAGATTTAGGAATGCTGTAGTCATAACCAAAATGTATTGTGAATCTGTCTTTATGCTGGTATATTCAGTTCACTTTCATGTGAAACTGATAAATGGACCCGGCTACCTTAAATGGAGAACGTTTTTTATGATATTAAAGTTTTTTCAGGACTTTTTATTCACTTCAGTGATGAGTGTTAGAGTGTGTTAGAGTCAAGATTGGAGCATGCCATACCCAACAGATAACAAAAAGTTATTATCATGCCCCACAAAAACATAACTGAAAATGTATGTTTTGTGCACACTTTTTGGGCTATTTATTTTGCCTCATTTCACTTCTGTTCAGACCTTTCTTGTATTTTCAATTTGGAGTTTATTGTGTTCCTATCAATGTTAATGTTAGTCATGGAATCATAACACTTATCGAATGTACAACCTGAATAAAATATTAACTAAGATATGTATTAAGAATGTTTTAAACTATATATTTCTAAACTATTAGAGAGTACATGTCAAAAGAACCAAAAATGTGTATAAATAAGAACATTATTGTCAAACCAGTTTTAAATAACATTACAGGGTTACGGTGTTACAGAAACGCAGTCTAACCCTTAGACTTATCCATATTAAATAAGACTGATCTTCTAACAAAGTAACATAATCATGCAATGATTATCCTTATTATGTTAGTGTATTTTATAAACTCATTTTATAAAAGGAACTTTTAAATTTACTGTGGCATTCTATAAATAAAAAACACATACCTACTTAGTTTGCAATATTTTATTTGTGAATTTTCTTCTCGTTTACACCAGGATTCACAACTGTTATTCAAAACTTTTGGCTCATGCCTCGCATGTGGCTCAACATGGATTGATATTAAGCAAGGCTTAGTTGATAAAACTGTTCAAATATTTTATAAAACTCTGCGCCATTCTGACAGCGGTATTTTAATGCCAACGTACTTCTGCTCAAAACAAATCATAATTCACAAAACAAAATTATTAAAATACATTTGACCTACCATGAGACACAGGCACTGTAGTTTTTTATTTTATTGGATGCAGAGAAAGACTTAAAATGTTCACATGGAGTTGTTAGAAGGGTGTGATCATAGAGAGGATGTGATAATAAATGTACATGTAGAATTTGTGAACTTCATAATGAATACTAAACTAAAATAGCATTAAACTGGTATGATTCAACTTGCTTAAAATATCACCAGGAACTGTCAGTGAAGCCTAGTTCGAAACTGTATTTTAACTATACATTATTCACGCATCACGTTTAAAACTTTTAATGTATATATGAGAACCTGTATGTCTGGAGCATGTTCTTACAGCATATTGATACTATTGCCTTCTAGTGAAAATGATACTTGGGTAATTTTATATATTTAAAAAAAAATAAGTACAAGAGAAACAGATGTAATTAAATATGGTACGTGGTACACACTGCATCTTTTAAATAATGCAGCATTTAACTCCGGATTTACTGTGATGTGCTTGCAATGAAAGCAGTAATATTTTCTTTTGTATTTAAAATATGCAAAAACACATTTTCCTTTAACATGGTCCAAACTTTCACTAGATTTTAGAGATGAAAATGTGTGCCAATGATACAATGTCCTATTGCACATGTTGGACCTGGCCCACTGCTAAAGTGTTTGTGTTCTGTCCCTTACAGATGATATATTTGGTCTACACCTGATTGGCACATACAATTTACTTTTAAGTCCCTAGTGTATGGACCTACATAGTACCCAGGCCCTGCAAATACAATGTTACGGGCTGGGATGCAGTACTCAGTGTGTTACCCACTGAAATTGCAGCCTGTAGTGCAGTGCAGCTTTAAACTGCAAAATAAACCCATCGCCAGGCCTAAGACTTCCTTTTTACTGCCCTTACGTCACCACTAAGGTAAGCCCTAAGCATGTGTTTTTAAGTTGTACTTGTTCTGGTAGTGAAAATCTCCTATTTTTTTTAATAAATATTGTTATTCTTATTTTCTAAAACAAACATACCATAGGTAACTTCGGTTACAGTCAAACAGCTTTCGGTGTTATTAGTCAGTATACAAAACAATTCATATCCATAAACCTTACATATCCTTTTGCAGTACAGACAAGCAGTAACTGTAGACTGGAAATAATCCCATGGAGCCACCCCTGCCACAAGGTTGCCAGGGTGCGCATGGCTATTGAGGTATCTAGGGGGACCTATCCTGTAGGGTCCAGTTGTGTTTATTGCATCGAGGCCATAGTACCTCCTCCATCTGCCCCACACTGTCTGACATTTATTCGAGCAGCCCCTCACTTTGTAGGTAACCCTTTGGCTACCATATACATGTCCATTCCTGCCTTTCAGTCTCGCAGCAGAGGTATCTCTACGGCACCCCATTTCCTCGCCACGTCTCTTTTGGCTACTACCAATGCTAGTGTGAGGAAACTTAATTGAGATCTGCCTAAATCAACATCATATGAAATACCCAGTAGTATAAGTTTTAGGTCTAGGGTTATCATGGTGTCTAGTATTTTGCATAGATCCCCAGTTATTTTTGCCAAGTAGGCCTGTATCCGGACAAATTCCAAGATGGTAAGGTAAAAGGCGCCTTCTCTGTGCCCGCGTCTCTGACATCTAGGGTCCTCCGCTCATCCCATTCTGTGCAATCAAACTCAGTCATAGTATATTCTATGCAGTATTTTATATTGTATGAGGAAAAGTTGTGATTTTATCGCTTCCTCCCTTGGGTGCATTAGGGCTACCTCCCATTCTACATTTTCTAGCGTGCCCAGGTTACCAACCCAGGTCGACCACAATTTGCCCAGTCTATCTGGAGCGTTGTTATTCAGGGTCGTGTATATTAGTGAGACGGCTTTAGTCATGATTTGTTCTTAGAGAAGTCTCCCCTCTAATGGCGCATATTCTGGCAGCAGGGAGGCATTTCTCGTTTCCGCTAGCCAGGCATGTCTAAGCTGTGCGTACTTCAGAAACTGTGATGGGTGTAATAAGAATTCAGTCTTAAGAGTATCAAAGCTTTTAAGTGTACCATTATGAATGATATCTCCTAACCTGCCGATACCTATGTCATCCCAGCCTCAAAAGCCCTTCAATTTATGCAGTTTCTTAAGCCAGGTGCAGTGCCACAAGGGTGTCTCTTTGGTCGGTTTATGTTCCCAACCCGTTGCCTTCATGGCACTTCTCCAGGAATGTACAGTGACCTGAGTGGCCGGGAGGAGGTTCCCCTTGCCTCTGTCACCATATAAATAGTTAAAAAATGTACGGTTGTTCATAGTTGCCCTTTACAGGTTGTACGTAGGGTGTGCCCCAGAGGCATGTATCCACTCGTTGATTGGGGTTAGGTTATTTTCCCAATACTAGGTTTCTGTATCTGGAAGTGATATTCCCCCATTGTATTGATTACGCTGTAGAGTAGGGAGCGCAATCCTGGATTGTTTTCCCAACCATAAAAAGGAGAGTATTTCTGCCGCTGTCTCCCGGAAAAGTATTTGTGGTGGGGGGAAATATGTATTTTGGAGGGTGTATAGAAATTGTGGTAGTGTGATCATTTTAAACATGGATGCTTAACCCAATATTATGTGTGGGAGAGCTTTCCATCGCTGCATGTCCTCCTTAAAGTTTGTGAGTATGCTTTTGATGTTTCTCTGATAACATAGGTTTCTATCTGTGGTCAGGTAGATTCCCAGATAGGTAAACCCACAATCCACAATCTGGGGATGCCTAGGGAGAGAGGGCCATGTGAGTAAATAGCCTGGACTGTAGATCACGGATTTATGCCAGTTAATCGTGCAGCCCCAATTTTGTCCATAAGAGTCTATAGTGTAGAACAAGTTGGGTATTGTTGTGTCTGGGTGTGTAATATATAGAAATATGTTGTCTGCATACAGGGAGATCTTCTCAGCCATATTGTCTTCCGGTGTAATTAGGAATTAGGGTGTTGGCGTACCAGGCAGGCTAGGATCTCTATCGTGAGGGCAAATAATAGTGGGGACAACGGGCAGCCCTGCCTCGTACAACGTCTGATGGGGAAATCCTCTGATGTTCTTACGTTTACCTGGACTCTTGCCCTCAGGTCTTTACACATAATCCCACCCATTTCCTGAAAGTGGGGCCTTGGTTGAATTTAATCAAAGTGGCCTCTAGAAAGGGTCAATGGACTGCGTTGAACGCTTTCTCTGCATCAATAGAGAACACCTAATGTGGAGTGTCTCGATCTTTAACCTCCATCATCCAATTGTGGGTTCTTCGCAGATTCAGCCTGGTCGCTCAGCCAGGTAAGAAACCCGATTGGTCCTGGTGTATCAGGGTCGTGATCACTTGGCACAGTCTGGTGGCCAGAATACTCGACAATATCTTTACTTCTGTGTTAAGCAAGGATATCGGGCGATAGGAATCGCATTTATCCTTTGGTTTCCCTGGCTTGTGGATGGGTATATTTGTAGCCATTTGTAAGTCTAATAGGAGAACCCCATCCTCACCTGCTTCTTTTAAAAGGGTAAGGATTTGCGAAACAAGAAGATCCATGCATTTTTTATAGAGTTCTGCTGGTATGCCATTTAGGCCTGATGTGCTACCGGGGCATAATTGAACTATAGCGGCTTTGACTTCGTCAATTGTGATGTCAGAATCAATCCCCATCCTGTCCGTATCATCCAGTGTGGGGGTGTCTACTTCTTGCAGATATGTCACTATGTCTCGGGAGGTCCATAAGTGGCGGCCTTATAGAAGTCTGCTTAATAGAACGCAAAACTCTGCAGGATATGCTCGTCCCTGTCTTGTGGTATTCCTAGTGTTTATGGAGGGTCGCTTGTGCTTTAGCTGCCTGGGTTGCTAAATCTTTGTACTGGTGTTGTGTATTTACCAATTACCTTGCGAGCTAGAGGTCCGTTTCTCAAGGATTAAAATCTGGGCCACCAGACGTGTCATCTCTTCTTTGTCTTGTTTCTTACCCCATGCTATTCGGTTCTGTGCCCTATCACGTAGGAATGTTTTATAAGTCTCCCATACTACAACTCCGGACTGCATCGATCCCAGATTTTCTTCGAAGGAAACTTTAGTATCAGCTCTGGCTTTCTACATTGCTTCATTGTGGAGATCCCACACATTTAAGCACCAGCATATGTGATTGTCCTCAATCTGTAGGTATAGCGGGGAGTGATCCGATAGGCCCCTGGCTAAGTATTGTGCCTCACATATGTCCCGTATTTCACTCTTCAGTAGAAGCATGTAGTCCAGTCGGGAGTAAACCTTTTGTGCACCTGAGTAAAAGGAATATTGTCTCACCTTCGGGGTTCAGGTGTCTCCAAACATCTACCAACCCTAGAGTCTCGGTAAGGCGTGTTATCAATGAGGTATGGGGTGTCTGGGCATGATCACCCGCCCAATCTATGGAGGCCTGCATTACCTCAATAAAGTCTCCCCCCATACCGTGCAGTGAGCCCGGTGTTTCCAGCAATATCTAAGTTAATTTGTTTAGTGTGCGTGCTTGGAGTTTTGGTGGTGCGAAGATTGAAACTAATGTTACAGTCCTCCTGTCTCATTGGACGGTCACTCTGGCATATGTGCCCTGTGGGTCTAGCCATGTTCATTGTACACAAAAGAGGGTACATTTTTTAATGAGGATTGCCACTCCCCTGGAGCCGGAGGTGTACCCTGTGTGGGCCAGAACCGTATAAGCCCCTCTCGCCAGAAACACACACTTGCTATTCCTGAGGTGAGTTCCCTGCAACATTACCACATTGGGGTGTCTACGTTTGATAAAGGATGACACAAGCCCTCTCTTAATCTTGCCCCCTAGGCAAGTCACATTCCATGTCATTACAGTAAAGGGAGTACTTTCGGGGCCTAACATTTGTATAAATTGCTAATACGCTATGCACGTCTAACACTGCAAGGAGTCGGAGCCTGACCAGATATCCGTATCTGCGTGCAAAACCACTGACTAGGTGGAGACGGACACTTGAACAATAACTTTACAAACAAATTTAACCCATCCCGTACCCCCCCTCTCCCCTCCACTCTCCCCCATCGCACATACCTCCAGAGTCTCGCACTCAGTGTTGTGAACAGGGTTGGTAGAGGTCTGTCGCCCACCCTACCCGTAAGATACTACACAGGTCCCAGTACCTGCAAAACGGTAAAGGACCTTGGAAAAATATGACAGGGTATAAAAATATCGAGGAAGGAGGAGGGAAAAGGAGGGACAGGAACAAGGGGAGGAAAGAGTTGGAGAGGCAAGGAAGGGAAGGAAAAGGAAAGAAGAGCAGGGGTACAGCAATCAGGATCTCAGGCCTGAGGTGGCCTATCACCTGCTCTCGGTTTCGGGATGTCCGTCTTTATGCAGAACCATGAGGGTGCTGTCATTGGGGGAGTAAGCGTGTTCATTCCTGGAGCCCAGGCTGGAAAGTTGTGGTAGGTCTTTGTAAACCTTGGTCATTAATTGGAGTCAGGCACTTTGTCCTGCGTGGTTAGTTTCCCCGTCTCGGAGTCTTGTTCCATGTCCCCTATCCCGGTCAACAGGGGATGCTGCTTCGTTTCAGCGTCTTCTCCGCTGGAGGTGCTTTCTCTAGTGTCTGTTTTGGTACCAGGGTCAGTTTGTCCGAGGAAACATGGCGTTCGTGAGTCTGCCGTTCTCTGAGAATCTTGCGATTGTGGAATTCTTCCTTTTGACGTATAGGGCGTTGCACCCTGCACACGGAGTCGTCAGTAATTTTGGAGCTTGATATAGATTTCTGGTGGCCAGGTGTTCTCTGGGTCGTTCCATTCCTTTTTGGGGTATCCCGTTGGGGGTCCTCTAGTTGTTTCAGAATAGGGCATTCTTCTGGCCAGTGCCAGACCTCTTCGGGTGTCTGGAAGAATTGGGTTTTTCCCATGAAGATGATCTTCAACTTTGCGGGAAATAACAGCATATATTGTATCTTGAGAGTTCTGAGCTTGGCTTTGACTGAGTCGTATGTGCGACTATGCTTCTGAACCTCCCTGCTATAGTGTGCAAAGATCATAATACGTGCATTTTCATAATTGATGTCCCCCAGTTTCTTAGCTTCTCCGAGACTCAAGTCTCTGTCTAGAAAGTTCAGGAATTTTGCTATAATGGGTCTTGGCGGCGCACCCGGAGGTGGTCTTGCCAATAGGCCTTTATGGGCACGTTTGATGACAAAGCGGAGGTTGTTGCGTCTTGCTCGGTTTTCTGCATCATCGATGCGCCATTGAAGGTCTTTGTTTGAAGCCTGTAATTCTGCCATTCCCTTACGGAGATCCTGGAACCGGTCCTCCGATTCCCTTATTCTGATCTCTGACTCAGTGACCCTGGAGGCCAAGTTACAGAGGTCTTGCCTCAACAGTGTCACTTCTGAGCCTACACCTTCTATTTTCTCCTCCAGTACCAGCATGGAGGCTTGAATGGTCTGTAGCAGAGTATCTGTATGGATTGGTGGTTGTTCCTCTGGGGGTGGGATGACCACTTTAGTATAACGACCCTTTTTCCCCTGGTGGGAAGGTAGAGCCCATTACTCTCACCATGTATCACCATGTATCACTGCAACCAGTGTTGTGGGTTCGAGACAGGCCAGCCATTGTTAGTTGGTATCCCTACTTTTGTTTTTTTAATGCAGTAAGGCCTACCTATACCATAGGATATCATTGGGTTACCTTTTTACATTTAATAAGTGTTATCTTTTGATTTGGGAGCAGATGGAAATGTCATGTTTAGACTCAAATGAATTGTAATTTAAAATCCTCTTTAATAGTAAAGTCGGACTTTAACTCACAATTCTGGAAATGTTACCTGTAGAAAGCTGCCATTTTGATACCCTAACCAGTTTTTTGACTCTGCCAATGTCATGGGTTACATGACTGTGAACAGCTCTGTTGTTGGAGTTTGTGTATTCCTCCCAGACATTGAGACAACAGGGATTAGGTGTAGGCAGGATGGGCCAATCTGCCTTGATTGCTGGGTCGAAGGTGTTTACTGCCCCACTAACATTTTAAAAGGCTGCCTAGAGCAAAGACACAAATAAACCTAAAACTGGTCTTTTGTCATCCCAGACTTCTTCGAGCCTTGACAGGGGAAGGGAAGGACTCTCAAGAGCCAGATGAAGGGGATAGCCTAGATGTTTTCCCCAACTCAAAGGCTGGCACTAGCTGTAATAGTGGATCTTCAGGCCCAGCTCTTTGGAACATTTCTGAAACTGCGGATAATCTTTTTGTGTTTGCTTTATTGTAGAAGGACTGCCTTGTTCCACAGATGACTGCCCTGTTGTTTGGAGCTTGCTTTGTTCTCCAATGGACTGCTCTGCTGTTTGAGGCCTACCTTGATCCTCAGAGGACTGCCCTACTGTGAGCAGAAGACCGCCCTGTGGCTTGAGGCTTGCCTTGTACTTCAGAGGAATACCCTGCTGCTTGAGGCCAGTTTTGTTTCTCAGACAACTGCCCTGCTGCTTAAGGCCTACCTTGTTCTTCAGCAGACTGTTCTGCTCTTTCCAGATGACTGCTCTACTGCTTGAGGCTTGCCTTGTTCCTCGCAGTATTGTCCTGCTGCTTCAGTTCTGCCTTGTTCTTCAGAGGGTTGCCCTGTAGATTGAGGCCTGCACTGCCCTCTGCAAAGGAAAACTGGACGTGCTCTCTTCATTTGAGTGTCACTATTAGAGATTGCCGTGCACACCTATTTACACTTATTTTAACCAGGTTTGTCAAACTGTAAACTGCATGCGTGCTGCCTGGAATACGTGATCTGCCCCTTCAACATCATAGATGGAGAGGTACTACACTCCAATCCAGGTGCACAGCTGTTGTGATTATCACATAATCCTTTTCAATAGCTCTTTCACTTTCATCAATAATTACTCCATGTAATCCAAAACTTTTTCTTCATGCCATTTTATTTTCTTAGTTCTTATCACATGTGATTTGCTTATGTTTTAACAACTTCTCATGCACCGGATATGCCCATCCAGGCCTTTTTCCGTGCACGTCAATAAACATAAAACATCCTTGGTTGCAAGTTCATGTATTGCCCAATGCATTTCGGACTATATAAAGTCCTTCGGCAGGGGTTCTCTGCAAAGTTAAAAACGTGACTTTCATTTGAGGGCACTTGAGTGACTTCAAGGGTCATTTAGCTGACCTCATGTTCTTAGCTACAGGGACACAAGATCAAGAGAACTCCCTGCAACTGCCCAGCTGATGTGATTCAACTGGACCTGCCTGATCCCTGCTGGCCTCTGCTAGAGTGAGGCCCTGCCTTTCCAGGTTCTGGATCCATGGCTGGCATCAGAGTACACGTCTCTACAAAAAAAGGACAAATCCTGAAGTTGTGGACTCTTCGCCCTAGACTTTGAGAAGGTAGCTTTTTCAGCGGGACTAACCTGGTCCCGGTATCTGGCCTTTGCTTCATCACAGTCGGCCTGAACTTATGACTTTCCTTTAGTCTAGCATAACCAGATGGCTGCAGGTGGTGCCTACCTAAAGAATTGTAATTGCATTTCTCCGGTTCCACTGATCAGATTTTTGTTGTTTGGGTCTCATTTTATTTATTAAAATTTACATTACTTTTCTAAATTGGTTGGGGGTTTTAACTTGTGATCTGTTGTCACTCTATTACTTTATTACTGTTTGTGTGCTGCATAAATACTTTTCACAGTGCCTCTAAGTCACCCCTAGCTGCTTTAGTGCCAAGCTACCAAAGGGTTACGCACAGATTGATTACATAAATTTTGTAGTTCACCCTGACAAGAATTGTGGTTTTTGCTTGAGTAGGGACTTCACCCCAGTAAATAGCCCAATTTTTTACTTCATGCTACAATCTGAATTGTCTTTTTGAGGTTAAATGAAAGATTTCAAACTTTTTTTTCAAATTGTCTTTATTGCCATTTTTCGAAACTTCACGTACATGTCACCAACTTTTCTAGGCAGAGTACAGAGTATCGACTACAGATTAAGGAGTGGTATGGCTTGATAATATAACTGCTTTCAATAGCATGATAGGTTATGCAAGTGTCTACAAGAGACCGGTATAGGGTACACTATTTGTTTATACAAGTAGCTTATATCGGCTCTAAAGTTTAACACACTAAGGAAAAAGGAAAGACATGTATTGAGTGTTGTGACTGAGTACTTTAACTTCATACCAGAAAACTTGACTGTGGTCAGGAAGCAAGTAGGTATGGAAACAATGAGGGATGGGCACATCTTATGAATAGAGAACTTTACAGATAGCTGAGAAGGTTGCTGGGAGAGTTGATATCCAGTTGGGGGGAGGGTAGTTAGAAGAAATTGTTATTTCAATGTGGTTGGTGTCTGTAAGGAAATTGACTGGACAGTCATTTAAGAGCTAACTAACTTTGTAACTAGTCTCCATGTAGGAGTGTGGTACTGCAGGGGCTCTGGGTCACTCAGGCCATATGGTCTCAATACAAGACATAGAGGAAATGTAAAGTTATTTGTTTTGTAAAGATGAAGAGTGATTCTCCCATGCTAGGATTCCAAAATGTAACCTTGCACACTCATCTCTATTCATGAGACTTCACCCATTAGGCAACACTGTTTATGCATGATATAAGCTCTCCCAATCGGAATAACCATCTGATTCTTCGAAAACTTTACATATGTCTCTGTTAGTGCAGGGACTTTACATGAATTACAACTATTCGACACTTGTACAAGGGGTACAAAATACAGAAAATAAACTGATAAATAAATATGTCTGTATATGTTATCAAACATTTCTTAAGATCAGGTATAATCTATTGATTTTTTGTTGTAATAAAGAGAGATATATGCTCGTGATATTTAATTAAACAGATGAAAAGTGTGAAATGGTAAGGCGCATCTTCTCATGGATGTAAATTACACCTTGTTAAGTAAGAGGATCTACAAAGTAGTTTGAAGTGTTTATTACTGCTGGAAACACCAAACGTAAACAGTAGACAGACAGCTAGAACTCCTTCCCTGATCCACCGGCTCCCTGGACAAACTGTCCTCACAATCTAGAATCCCCAGGGTATCTAGGGAACAGCATGAGAAGGAGCATTCAATAATAAGCAGAACACAACACATCTTCCCACGAACAAAATGTTCAAAAAGAAAAACAATAATAATAATACATAGCATACCTCATAAATAAATAATAAAATAAATGGAACGCTATAAAGCATAAATGTTACACATTATAAATAAATATGACAAGAGAATGCTAAACAAAAAAAATATCAAGATCACATTCATAATCAGGTAACCATATGGGTTTACTTCTTATGAGTTTGCCTACATCAGAAGATTTGTTATTGCTCACCTCAGGCAAGGTATTACTGCAACAACAGTTCTCTTCTGAAAGCTTATTATTGCTCGAATCAGGTAACATGTTGCTGCAACCACTTCCAACATTTTCACTTTTGACATCTTTATTCAAAACAACACCTTCAATATCTTGTCTCACCACACTTGAACCATTACCAACAGCATTGTTCCTGATATCAATACTTTCACAAATATCAAATAAATCAAACCTTAGTGAACTTCTCATCCTCTGCCAAGACTTGATTAACTACTGCAATTCTTTTCAGATTCCAGACCTTGTCATCACTTAACAAAACAGCATTGTGTAACACTTCAACAATAAAGGATCTGAAAATTGACTCTCACCCTTCATGACTTTGCTTGGATTTCTCATTTTAACTAACATCCCTACCTCCATTTTAATATCCTTGGAATTGATTTCAAGATCATACTGTTTCTTATACTTCAAATGAGTATCGACAATTCTTTTCCTGATATCTTCCACGGAAATATCTTTGTTAATGGGATGTAGAAGCTAATCATGACAACAAAAGGGGAAACGCCTAAAGCATCATGCACAGAACTTCTATAGGCCATACCGCTTTGACAACTTGAATTTCCCAACTCTCATTGTTTTCATTGCTAATTAAACAGCGTCCTTTATCACTCTATTGAATTGTTCTATTATGCCATTGCCACTGGGGTTATAAAGAGATGTGGTCCTGTGTCTGAAGCCAACATTAGGGAAGTAATCCTGTGCCCTACCAGAAACAAATTACACACCATTGTCGCCAACTATACGTTTAGGAATATCCTTGTTAAGGAAAACTTCATTCAAAAATTCCAAAACAGCATTAGAGTCTACTCTAGCAGCAATTTTGATGACAGGCCATCTGGAAAACATATCAATTAAGACAATAACAAACTTGTGATTCTCTCCAATGGGACCTGTAATGTCTATGGCCAAAGTTTCCCAAGGACCATATGGAACAATAGGTTCACACATAGATGGTTTCAATGTTCTTAAGGACTTATCAGAATTGGCGCAAGCGACACAATTCCTCGGTTTAGTTTAGTTCTAACAATACCCAAATGTCCTTCATGACATAAAGCAACTATCTTCTTGAAAAGACTCCAGAGAAGAATTACTCTCTCTCCTCTTTTTGTTATGTTGTCCTACACAGACAATTCACATCTCACTTCCCAGAAGTGGCTTAGCTCCACAGACAGACTTGATTTGCTTGGCCAGC